>NC_023166.2:19972336-20588245 GCF_000231095.2 Oryza brachyantha | reverse complement strand
ATCAAAATAAGACAAGACATCTGATGATGGTGATGATAGCATAAATGAGCAAATACTAGAGCACATCAGCTAGCTGCATATTATATGTTTGATTTTTTTAAAAAAAATGATACGATTTAAATGGAAAATCGCAAAAATAAGGGCTGGAATGCTGGATATCGAAAATTGCAAAAAAAGGGCCCTATCAAACTGAGTCGGGTTCAGATCTGTTTGTTCGACAGGGGGGCTGTTGACACAGCCAAATTCAATGAGGACCTTTGCCCCCTGTCGACGCGATCCAGTTCGACAAGGACCTCTCGAACTGTAGTAGTTTGATAGGGCCCACACCTACACCGGTTTAGGCCCTGTTGAACTCCCCTAGTTCGATATGGCCCTATCGTCCGTCCATTGTTCAATAGGGGCCTATCGATCACGCAAAGTTCGATTGGTCCTATATTCACAATTTTTCTCATCCGACATATTTTTTTGCAAATTTTCATTTGAATAGTATTATTTTTTAATAAAAAATCTATACCCCCTCTGTCCCAAAAAAAACGTATTTTCCGGTTTCCGTGTCCAACGTTTGACCATCCGTTTTATTTGAAAAATTTTCAGGAAATTAGAAAAATATTAGTCACACGTAAAGTACTATTTATGATTTATCATCTAATAAAAACAAAAATATCAATCGCAAAAAAAATTGAATAAGACGAAGAGTCAAAAATTTAAGGTAAAAAGTGAAAAATTGGTTTATTTTGGGACGGAGGGAGTATGTTCTAGGTCTTTGACTTCTTGATCATTGTGCATAATCATGCTTTCCCAGAATACAGGCTTACATTTTTGCACAGCAGAAAGCCATAATTCTTTCCTCGATTCCTTTTTTACATAAGGTTCTTGATTATAGCAGCAAGCAAGATTAAGCAGTAATGCAAAATCTTCACATTATTCAGTGACAACTATGAAATCAAATTCGTGGGACGGTGGGAATACATCACGTAAAGAATATTCACTTAGGTTATAAGTAGCACTCTAGCAGTGTTTCAGTGAGATTCAGATTCCTCCAATATTTTCTGGATATATGTTCAGCTGAAAACCACCTGTTAGTTCTTACCTGGCAGCAAGCAACTCGACTGCAGCCTTCTCCACATCTTTCACCATGCTTTCGCTGATCCCGCCCACCACGTCATCGCTTTCCTCCTCTTCACAGGAAAGCTGTGCGAATCCATCGGCGAAGGTAGCGGGTGCGTCGTCGTCGTCCTTGCCACGAGTCACCTGTTCATCCGAAGTCAACCTCCGCAACTGCTTGTTCCTGGCTGCTGAAAAAGGAACAAGAAGCAGTTGCGCATCTAAACACGGTACAATGAACACGAGCTGAAACATTCTGTAGCTCTCTCGCCGTCTCACCCGCATTCACCTCCCCGTAGTCACCTCGCCGGCAGCAGAAGAACCTCCGCCGCGGAGGCTCGTACCGGAAACGACCAACCCCCTTCGTCCTGAAAGGGCATTTTGAGGAAGTTGAGAAATCGAAAAGGGGATGGGATCCCGTCGTGAGAAAGAGAGGGTGGAGAGGTACCAGCAGGGGTAGGGGATTAGGGCACGGGAGCGGAGGCACAGCCCTAGCTCCGGCCGGAGGTGGAGCAGGCGGCGGCTCGCCGCCAGGGCCGCCATCCTTGGCGGCCGGTGCTCTGACGCCGCCGCAAGACGGAAACAAAACCAGAGCGGCGCGCTTTCTTGGATTTTGTGGTCGTCATTTTGCCTTTTTGTCAGGGGCTTTCGCAAATTTACAATTATCTGTTATCAATGGAACCTTGTCAAAACAGGTGCCACAACTCAAAATTTAAGTATTGCTGTACTATACTACTACCCCCGTCTAAAATACTCCCTCCGTATTTTTTTTTATACGACGTCATTGACTTTTAGGTCTACGTTTAACCATTCGTCTTATTCAAAAAAGTTATATAATTATTAATTATTTTATTATAATATGATTTATTATTATAGAAACTTTAATTATGCATTATAATTTTGCATATTTGGATATAAATTTTGAATAAGACGAATGGTCAAACGTGATTCTAAAAGTCAACGGTGTCATACATAAAAATATGGAGGGAGTAACATGTTTTTGTCTATCCTAACGTGGTCTAACATAAGTCTGTTTTTTGAAAAATTATTTACATAAGTTTATAAAAGAAAAATAAATTAAAAATAAGTAAAGTGGTGGAAAAATGTATTGTGACTTATAAATTGAGTGGTACGTAGTCTTTGGGACAAAGGAGTAATACTCAATTTTTCTAGGTGCTTGTTTAACATGTTTTTTTTCTCGTTATTAATTATGCATTATCCCAGGCATGCTAATAAACGGTTTGTTTCGTGTAAAGTTTTTCTATGTAAAAAAGTTTTCCATCTAACACTTCTAAAGCAAAATTTTAATTAGAGCAAGTTCAATATATAGCCAACTACTAGCTCCAATTCATCTATAGTCAATTTAATAGCCAATTTATACAATAGTTGTCCATAAAACATCAATACATAGTCCCATATGTCATACACACACTCTTAAAGTCCGTGTGCAGCTAGCTATAAATCAGTAACCTACCTCTCTTCTCACTCCCCTCTTATCTCCTTAAAATATGCTTATAGTAGCATGTACTGCTCTTACGTGGTATTCAGTTCAGTCAACTCTCAAAGGTATCAAAAGTTAAGATAATCTGAAAAATCTCGTAAGAAAATAATAGTGCCTATACATTATATTCACTAAGTGCCTATAAATTCTCGCATTGATTGAAAGAAAGAAAACTAAATCATTTGACAATGGTAATTTTCAATTATAACAACGTTCATGAGGTTACATAGTTGTATACAACACACGGTCTTGTTCATGGAATATAACGTCCTATATCACATTTAATTTACTTGTTTTAAACTACAGTATATTTAATTGTGTAAATTGATCGGCACGGTTATATTAAAATTTTGTATTTGTGAAAATAAAGATCGTATGTATTTTTAATTTACCATTTTTAAACTACCGTATATTTGACTGTGCAAATTGATTGGTATAGATGTATATAGAGACCTTTGTATTTATGAAGTAAAGATGTGTATCTATTTTTATATTAAATACTAGTAGATGGTATTTGATAGTGCTGATCGATTGATATATAGTTATAAAAAAAATACAACTATACATATTAAAGCTATAGAGTTAGGCTACGTTCGGTTGCCAGATATATAACCGGCGTGAAAATTGTATTAATATATTAGTACATAATTAATTAATTATTTGTTATAGAAAATTGTGAAATAGATTAATATGATTTTTAAAACAACTGTCCTATAGAAAATTTTGAAAAACATTTCATTTAATGGATCGGGAAGCGTGCGTGTGAAAAAAAGAAGAATATGGCTAAATTGAAGGCGGTGCCGAACGCGGCCTTAGTATATCGAATATAATTCTACTTCCAAAAACCTTATATAAGTACAAAACACAACTGTACTTATGGAATCAGACTAAGGCCGCGTTCGCCGTCCCCCACTAGTTAACTTATCCCCTCTCGTTTTTCGCGTACATGCTTCCCAAACTACTAAACGGTGTATTTTTTGCAAGAAATTATATAGGAAATTTGTTTTAAAAAATCATATTAATATATTTTATATTTTTTAATAATTAATAATTAATTAATCATGTACTGATATATTTTAGGGCATAAGTTAACTAACGGTCACCGGCTGAACGTGACCTAACTTGTAGAGGACATCCGAAGACTTTCTGATACTAACTAATATTCATATGTGTGCTAATAAATCTATACATATATATATATAAAACATCGATATAAATAAATTTAGATAAATCTATAAGATTTTATAATATGGAATGAGATGGAATATGTATAGGAAATTAGAAACTAGGATATTATATGAAATCATCAGTTGTATAAGGAGAAAAAAATCGATCGCTTTGCCCTTGTGTTTTTTTTTCTTCATCAGAAAACCCCGAAAAGCACCGAAAGGCGAATCTAAACGCGTCCAGCGTAAGCATCACGCGAGTCGTCGGCGCGCGCGGATCCCCCATCGGACGGCCAACGTCGCCCCGGCGCCCTAT
Organism: Oryza brachyantha; assembly: GCF_000231095.2. NCBI lineage: Eukaryota > Viridiplantae > Streptophyta > Magnoliopsida > Poales > Poaceae > Oryza > Oryza brachyantha. The sequence goes on along the minus strand of NC_023166.2, from coordinate 20,584,158 downwards.
AAATTGGGGCCCCGTCTCCCCCACCCAAATCCCCCCCGACTCCTCGCAGCTTCCTCTTGTCTTGTGGCCGACCCGCCTCGCCACGCCGTCGCAGCCGAGGCTCCCCCACCCGCAGGGAGAGAGGCCGGCGGCCGCCGCTTCCACTGACCCCCACCGGAGCGCCCCGTCGCCGGTCGGTACGCGGATCCCTCGGCTCCCTCCCCCCCCCTCTCGATTCGTTCGGTTCTGAATCTGTGGAGCCCTAGGGTTGATCTGTGGATTTGTGGCTAGGGTTTGATCGATGGCGTCCAAGAGGATCCTGAAGGAGTTGAAGGACCTGCAGAAGGACCCTCCCACCTCCTGCAGCGCAGGTGATTTGATCTCTACCGCGCTGGATTTCGTCTAGATCTTGCCGGATTCGGCTGGCGCTGGGCATGTTTGCGTTTAGATGGTGTATTTGTGGGACGCATTTATATTAGAATGATATTTGAGGTTAGTGAGTTATGATTGTGATGATGCATGTGTTATGTTTGTGAGGATGATGTGGTTGTAGATACTGAGTAGTTACTTTTATGGACGAATATGTAGAAACTGTTTGTACTATGAGTAGCTTCTGGTGCCATCTTTAGACAACAGCCTAGAACATGCTAGATCATATTGTGTGCATTATGTACTCTCCAACTGTGGATATTCCAAAACCATCATAATCACAACATTGATCAATTAGTGCAGGTAATGAGGAAAGCTACTATAGACTCATCACGAGAGTTCCATTTGATGTGTCTGGCAATTCATGATCCCTGACTAGAAAAGAGTTTCTATTTAAACAGTACCTACTTGAGAAAAAAGATAAATAGGCAGATCTACTACTAGGGAATGTAGTACTTCATTCATTCAATGGACACCTTGTGCGTTTTGTGTGCTGGTTTCCGATGATCTGTGTAAGCTCCAGCAGATTCAATGCTTTAGTAATCATATCCCACATGAATGTATCCACATTTCAGTTTGCATTTGATCAAATTTCTTACTGAACTTGTTTGGACAATGCACCTCTTTAGCTCAGGCAGTCACTGTAGGATAAACATTACTTGCCTGCTTACTCTTTAACCAGCTTTCACATTATTTGAACAGAATACTCATCTCTTGCTGACTACTTGATTGTCTATTGTCAGGTCCCGTGGGTGAGGACATGTTCCATTGGCAAGCCACTATCATGGGCCCCTCAGACAGCCCATTTGCCGGTGGGGTATTCTTGGTGAACATTCATTTCCCACCGGATTATCCTTTTAAACCACCGAAGGTAATTTCTTTGCTTTCAGAGTTCAAAGGAAGTTTATTTCAATGTTGTTTAGAACTGCAGTTACGTGGTAACATGAGCTATTGGGGATCCTTGAAAACACATTATTTGCTTTTATGTTCTAATGTTTAGGCTATAATCTGAAATTCAAATAATAATAACCTTATTGAATTCAATGCCCAAAAAATATCATTGTGTAGGTTCATTGTTATAATGTTTAGAAGTTACATGATAACATGAGTTCTTGTGGTCCCAAACACAATATTTGTTACTATGTCTATTTCACAATGTAAGACTTTCTAACATCGTCTATATTCATATAAATGCTATTGAATCTAGACATATATACAAATAATATACATTGATCAATAGAAATGGATGAATCTAAGCATAGCTAAAATGTCTTATAATATGAAACGGAGGGGGTATATCTGTTCTCTCTTGGTTTATTCTCTTGGATATTAATGTGTAGGTTACAATCTTATTTACAGGTCTCTTTCCGCACCAAGGTTTTCCACCCGAACATTAATAGCAATGGCAGTATTTGCCTTGACATTCTCAAGGAACAGTGGAGTCCTGCTCTTACCATATCAAAGGTAATCAGCATGAACTGCTTGATTGAAGGTCCAACATTTTGCTCCTTCTATGGCCCCTGACGTATTATGTGCTTGTTTATGTTAAACAGGTCCTCCTGTCAATCTGTTCACTGCTGACGGACCCCAACCCAGATGACCCGTTGGTGCCAGAGATTGCTCACATGTACAAGAATGATAGGGCCAAATACGAGTCCACTGCTCGCTCCTGGACGCAGAAGTACGCCATGGGCTAGAAAGTCAGCCAAACTGGTGGACGTGTCGAAACCCAACGACGTTATCAGCTAAATAACCCACAAGTCACCCTCCCCCAACGAAGTATGAATGGACTTTTGAGGCCGTTGTGCCCAGTTGAACTCATATGTACCCTACCTTGTGAAGTCCGTTTCAGTCTGGTAGTCTGTTCTACTTGACTGTTCTGTTATTTAAGTTGCTTCCTAAATCATATTTATTATTCGTGCTTGTCGGTGCGGTAGCAACTATTTAAATGCTTAGAAACTGTGTTATCAGCACGGCTCAAATGAAGAATTTGCGTGTTTCTGAATGTAGTTCAGGTTCAGCTCAAATTTTGGTTAACTTAAGACCCATATGATAAACAGTGATGCTTAGACGAGAGGGTTCTGCCTAAAAATGATCATTTTTAGTCATTTCGTCGAGGTTGGGTTCAGGCTAAAAATGGATTGCGTCGAGAATACTCCTGATTTGAGTATTCACAAGGGACGACGGTAGATTCCAAGTGAAAGCACCGAGTTCTTTTTTTTTCCCTTTTTAAACAGTAAATTATTGAAATTTGATCGAAACTTGAAGTGAAATTTCAAAGTTACAACGAGTGATAAAAGTTGATTCCGAGTAAAATTTCTAGTGGTTACTTTTATTGAAACAGTAGAACTTAATTGAAATTGGATCAAACTTTGGCTAATACTACCACTATGTCTTTGAGGTATGGTAACTTTATCACTGACATCTACTATGGATCAAATGAGATACGATCTTTAAAGTTTAGTTTAAACTAAACAAACCTAAATTTAGGGGACGTTCCTTTTTATGTTTTCTAAATTATTGTCTATTTCAATCAGGGAGACGGGGGCTTTAACCCCCAGAAGAATATCTCAACTGTAAGATGTGCTTTGACAACAAACAGCAGAGGTCTTAATGTGGCAATCAACAACGTACATCGTCTTGGCGCATTTCCTTCAACAACATCCTATATTCCTATAAGGCTAAGGCTATAACAACAATAGTATATTATGTATTTACCTATAATCCATTTCTACACATTTGACTTCACTTGTGTTCTTTACATCTGGGACTATATAGGCTATATTGCTATGTACCATATTCTGGATGTGGAGCAGCTAACAGACAGCCCCATGTTTATTTCCCCTCATCACGGACTCTTCCCGTGCAATCTTTATAGGTACAGTTATATGGCTCTATTACCACACGTTCACAAAAGATGGACCATTGCGACGAGTCTTCTGGCGGAACTGCTTCTTCTTGACGCACCATGCCTCAGTGAAAGTGCTTACCTAAGCAGGCAAATGATAAAACTAAGTAGCAACAATTGATAACAAGAATCAATGATCAAGGAGGTAAATGCTGTCCTTACATTGCTAATCATTTTTGCGCCAAACCAGGCAGAATCGGTGCCAAACGGCGGAGGGAGAACCCTTATTCCTTCTGAAATATGCGCTGGAAGAAGTTCACGAAGCTCCTTTTCCAGTCTCTCTGATATATATAACAGAGATGACGTCATTCACAAAGAAACTACATCATACTCACATCTGATTTTCAGTTTATTTTCAATTCAATTATTTCTGATCTTCTCAGCATTGGAAAAGTATAAGGTACCATACCTGATAATCCAGGTAAGCATGAAGATCCACCGGCTAAAACAACTGTCTTGTACCAGTTGTCATCACCGAACACTTCGGAATTGTAGCAGTGATCCATACATAGTGATACTGCTTTGTGCAAGCCCATAGCACGCCTGCAAGGTTAGCATTGAGCAACCATAGTTGAACCGCATAAAAGCATATATTAGGCAATATGACAGATAAAGACATACGCTCCTCCAATCTGGGGCTGGAAAAGGATTTCAGCAGCCTTGAACCTTTCTTCAGACAGAGTAAACCATCCTTCACCATCCACTTCACAGGAAGCTTGTGTATCTTTGCGTAGTTCTGCTTCATAATCAGCCGCCACGTAACAAAGTTTCTTTATACATGAGAGAGAGGTAAAGCGTGTGTCAGCTGTCAAGTGAAATTCAAGGTTAACCCTGACTAATAGGTCCCCAGGCACAGTTAGTTGGACTGTAGCTATCAGGTAAGATCCACCCAAACTGTCTTGGCATAAGCAAAACTTTACCTCCTTGATGGTTCGAACAGTGTACAGTGACTCAAAAGTTATCTCTCTCTGCTGCATTAGTTCCTTCAGAAATCCAGTAAGTTTGAGGGCACCTTGCCCCACAGTTTCAACACCTATCTCATGCATTACTGTACCTTGAAATACTGTTGAAGGAACATTGTATAAGAATGGCAACAAGAAATGAGTATTTTGGCCTTTTGAAACACTATGCTGATACAGTAGAACCTAATGATAGATATATTCATCAAGACATTTATGCATTGCTTTTATATAAGCTAAGGTACTCTATTGATTTTATCTAACTAAACAATACTTCTCATTAGTTTCTGAAGACAGTTGAAGCATGTAAGATTGTAACAGACTCGATAGCATTTCCCAATATTTAGAGAAAATCTCAGTAAATGGAAATAAGTACAATCAACTGCATCACGAAGGATTCATGAATTAAACTGATGTTAAGTACTCACTAGGAACTATAGATGTGGAATTAAATCCAATATTGACAACAATACCAGAAGTCCGTTTAGCAGCATACAGAGCTAGAACAGCCTGCAGGCAAATGGCAATGGGATATTATCATCAAAAACATATACAGAAAATTAATGCAGTATACATGGTATGAACATAAATGGATATTTTCTCAAAAATTGTGTGCTTCAACTACAACACCAGAGATGTGGTTTAGCTTGAAGACATAATATCAAATATATACCCTATACAAAGCAATCAGTTTTAAAAATGCAACTTGGGCTACAGCTCATGAATCATGATGGTGCAAGGCAATTAAACGAACAATTCAATTTTCTAAAAGCTAAATCCAGGACAAATTTTCTTCAAATATTGAATCCTCAACAAAGTTCACTTAAATGACAATGATGAATAAGCACCTAATGAACTGCAAAAGATATCAAGGGATGCGACATGGATGCATCTGACTGAGAAAACATCAAAAGAAAATAAACATAAGAATGCATACCTGATCAACAGCACAAACAGCAGGAACATTCATATCAAACAGAACCGAGTATAATGTCTCCTTGTATTGCTTTCTTGAAGCCCTAGCAGACTCAGTATCTGTGAAATTTTGAATTAGACTTTTGCAGCAAAAAGAAGTTGGCATTAGCTTATCAACAATAGTCAATTCATATGTAAGTGGAATAGGAAAAACAAGGGAGTTGATGGGATGTGCAACACTAATACCCTCCTCCCTCTATTTAAGGAGAAAATTGACTTGGTATGGTCTTATGAAATGAATTTGACCATAAATTTCTCTTGTACTATACTATTTTCAAATAGAGAACTGCCAACCAGAAAATGGAACCAACAGAAAATATACATACAGTACTAACCATCTGAGTGGCAGAGTGGAAGAACAACAATAATTGGTTGAGTGGAAGGCTTTACTTGCATCCTGTCAAATTCAAAGTTTTCATGATAAGACTGATGCATTAATCCAATGCAAACAGAAAAAACAAAATCCTTTCACGGACATAAAAAGATATATGTTCTGGATAGATATGCGGTAGCTAAGGCAAGTCTAATCAGATGAAATAAACAAGTTGTACTTTGAAGAGATCTAGAACCTGGTGTAGATTGTAGACAAGAAGTGACGAAGCCTTGCATACATAGGCGACTCAATGTTGCCAAATTCCTAGATTTGATCCCAACATAAATAACAATTGAACAATATCTCTTATTGATTGAACTAAAACAAATACTCGTGTTTATAAATCAACTTTGGTCATTGTGATGGCACAAAATGACGGGACTATGCCATTAGGATGTGGTAGCTGGTGTTGGTAGCTTACCATGAATGTGGCACAGCGTCCAGATGGAGCAGCATACTTGCTCCATCCATATTTACAATATCCCGATCCACCTTAGTAAGAAAACACCAGAAATGCATCATTTCGAAGGGGGAGAACTAATACAGAGTCTCTCTTCCATTGCAAATGCAAAGGCAACCGACTAAGCATATATACTCCACAGACCACACCCTTTATAATGTATAAGTATAAATAAGAACTTTTGTAATTGAAAACTCAGACGAAGCAATCAATGTGGACCGCACTCGCCATTCTACTATTCACTGTCTACTTTTATTAATCTTTGCTTAATGTTTATTTAAAGCATACATAACTGTGCAGTATGGATCATGGGTGTCAAGGAGAATCATAGCCATACCATCGACTATAATCGAACCCGGAACCACCGCTCGTCGGCTGTAAACATTCTTGAACGAAAGCTGCCGCTGCGGCGAGCTATCGTAATACAGCCTACAAGTGCACAACGAAGATGTTAGGTAAGATACTACTACTCCTAACAACCAGGGAGGCAACGGGAGAGGCGGTACCCGGGGTGGAAGGCTGGGCCAGCAGCGAGGTGGGTCTCGGCGAAGACGACGAGCTCCCACGGATCGGGGCCGAGGCGGAGGAAGAAGGCCCACAGGCCATTGTCGGAGGCGAGCAGGCGCCAGGTGCGGCACACGGCGGTGGAGCGCGCGGCGTCGGCGGGGCCAAGCAGGCGCAGGATCTGGGCGAGCACGTCGATCGGGAGCGCGTCGAGCGCGCCGAGCGACCCGTACTCCCCGGCATGCTGCGGGGCGCCGCGGCGGCGCAGGGGGGAGGAGGAGGCCTGCCGCGGCGTCGCGTCGGGCTGCGCCACCGCGCGGGCGAGCACGGAGCCCCACACCTTGCGGAGCAGCACCGCCATGGGGGGGCCGGGCGGGGCGGGCGGCTAGCTACATGCGGCGCCGGCGCGGGGGGTGGGGAGGGTGGGATCGCGGAGGAAGGCGAGGCCGAAGCGAAGGCACCGGAAGTTTTGGAGAGCGGGTGGATGGGTCCGGCCGGGCGGGGGGATGAGATGATCCACCACTCACGGGCGGCACGGTGGTGCGGAGGAGTGACTGCGACGAGTGGCCCGCGCGGCTCCAGCGTGGCAGCCGTCCCCCGTTCTTCTCGGTGAACTCGCGCGCCACCGGGTACCGGGAGCCGTGTGTTTTGTGGATCAGTGCTACGTGTCAGGATCGAGTCAACGCGTGGAATTTGTTGGACTTTTAGGCTTTTTCTCCCACGAGGCTTTGATATTTTTGGATGGTGTGGTTTTGTAAGAGCTGCTCCCTCCGTTCTATGTCGTAAAGATTTTCAGGAAAATTCAATCATTCATATTTATATGAATAATAATATATAGAAATATATAATCACTCTATTTCACTTTCAAGATTTATCTAAATCATAGGAGATAAGTTTGGTTAAATTTAAAGATGTTTAACTTATAATCAGCCCACGGTGCTATAATACAAATAGATTATATTGCTAAAAATTTTACTTTAGAAGTATCCGATGAGGATTTTTTTAGATATAATTTTTCTACATGAACGTTTGTTTAGGAGTTTGGAAGTGCGACCATTGTAATCCATTTGAAAGGAACAGTATCCTTATCTCTCTATCGTGCTTGCCAGCTACAGTCAGGCTTGGAAATTTAAGAATTGCTTCCATTCTAGTTTTTTTTATCGTATCTATTTTCTGACGTTCGCTTTTAGCATATGTGCCAGTTTTATTTATATGTTATTTTTGTTGCTTGGTATATTTTCTTCACGACTAATCAGACGCACAGTTCACATAATTCTTTAAAGATATTTAGCGATAACATCTCCATTTTTAAAATACAGATAGTAGTACAACTCTTCGGGAGTTGCGTGTTCGTTGCTGGACATGGCATGCTATTCTTTGTATCTAGTGGCAGATTGATAGGTTATCCACCTAATCAGACTAATCTGGTGATCGACCTCACTCAGCAGTTCATTCAGGTCACCCACTTGGGTAGAGAAAAACAGCAGGAGAACAAGGCTTCCAGCCTCGGTTAAGCCCGCCCCATGTGTGAAGTCTGAACTAGTACAATAATAACACTATCATTAACAACGAGGGCGAAGATTAACTTAATTAACGCTTCCTGCGTCACACCGTCAATTGACGACATCTTTACGCAGTACGGAGCATAATTAACATAACAAATACGGTTCGGACAGCAACTTTTTTTTAGTGGAGTACTTTTATGCTCTCCTTCGTTACTGTGCCATCCACTTCCAGATCGTTCTGGAGCCGAGCACACCCCCAAACCCAAATTCGCACGAACAGTTCGGATTCGGCGTCGTCAGTGCAATCAGATACTTGAAACTATTCCAAAAGGTTCTCAAAAAAAAAGAGAGACTATTTCAAAAAGGCAGGAGATTTAGGGGAATTATGCTTCTTTAAACAGTAAGGTTCGCAAAATCTCATGCCTCATCGACACCAAAAAGAAATGGCACAAAACTATCTGCACATAGCTAGCGTTCCTGTCTCTCCTGTATGTCCAGTAGCAAAGTGGAGTAGCAACCATATACACACACAACTAAACACATCGTCATCGTAGCCGAGCAAGGCCAGCCGGAGAATCAGCCAAGGGATAGGTGAGGAGTGCAAGCGTGCGACACCCAACCACCGCCACGTTCGGACCACGTCGCGATCAGTGACCGCCGGTGAGGTTGATGGCAGGCACCACCGCACCAGGCAGGAGAGCTGCAAATGCACAAGGCTGGCGGCGGCGCCATCAGCAGATGACGCACGAGTTGGGGTCATCCTCGGTGCTGTGGACGACGTACTGCGGCGGGTAGTAGTGCGTCGCCGCGGCCGCCGCCGGCGCGACGTGCCACGGCGGGTACCCGACGAACTTGACCTCCGGCGGCTTCTTCTCGTCTTTCTTTTCTTCCTTCTTCTCCTCCTTCTTCTCCTCCTTGGCCGGACCCACGGAGAGGAGGCTCGCCGCCGTCCAGCCGCCCTTCCGCAGCTTGCCGACGACGTCCACGGGGTCGACGTCGCCGACGACCGTCAGCTTCTGGGCCTTCATGTCCATGGAGATCATGTCGATGCCTGCAGTTACATACTTCTTATCAGATAGCGCTCAATCTTCATCAGAGAAAAGAACAGGGCTTTTATCGAAACGTTCAGCGAGTAATCGCTCTTAAGCTCCCTTCCAGTTTGCAGTTATGAATCACTTGGTTCAATTAATAAGCGGCAGTTCTCGTCTTGCCGGTGAAGAAGCAGGGCACAGGTGGAAATCGAGGTCAAAGAAGGGTAAAATTCAAGTCAGAAATGGAGCATACCGTGGAGAGCGGAGACAGCTTTGAGCGCCTTTTGCTTATCCTTGTCATCGTGCAGGTCCAGCTTCAGCACAAGCTTCTGCAGTTATCAGACAAACCAGTGATGAGCAATCAAGAGCTGCAACAAACACATCACACACACACGCACAACACAAACGGCAAAACCGAACTACGACTCTGAACTCTACAGCAATCAGTTACCTTCATGGCCATGGCAGGGCGCTGACAACTGACTCTTCAGAAATTCAGAAGCACGCAGACGCTCTTATTACGGACTGGTCTTTCTTTGATCCGAAGTTCAGCAGAGTGACAAATGATCGGGCGGAGGTGACAAGGAGAGGCTTGTGGCCTTTGTCGCGGCGATGTTTTCTATGGGCAACGAACAAACCGAAGAAATAACCGGCGTGGCACGAGACGAGAGGAGGAGGAGGTGGAGGCGGCTGGATTTATAGCCAGGCCGTGGCATCGCGGAGCGCGTCACCCACCCACCACACTCGCAGACCGGGCGACCCGGCGCAAAGCCCAGTCGCGCGCGTCGTACGCGACGCGAAAAGGAAAAACGCCCCAAAGGCTCCGCTTCTTTTCGCCAAAAACACAAAGCCGCGCGCGGGCGAAGGAAACCGCGACGAAGCCACGAAGCGGCGAACCATCCACGAATGTTATCGCAAACTCGCAGTACTAGTGCCGTGGATTGGGTTCCAGTGACCACGTGGTTAGCTATCGCAAGCTCGCAGTTGGAGATTCGTGTGTTGCGGCGCAGCAAGTTGGAGTTTGGACTGGAACGGGGACGGCGGCCTGACCGGTGACGCGATCGGGTCAATCGGCGGCTCGCCGCGACGGGAACACGGCCAATGCGCGTTGCCTGCCGCGAAGACCCGATGGGATCGCGTCCTTGTCGCCGTGTCCGTGTGCTGCTTGCTCACCGCGAGAATCTTGACTGACTTTGAGATCTGTCAGAACTCAGAAGTGAATTTACCGCTATCGCTACCGAGCCGTTAAATGAGTGCGGTGTAGTGACAATTTAATTAGTAAATGGTTAGTCAGACACTCACACAGTGACACTCGACCACTGGCCGCCAACCAAACACGACCCACTAGTGACAGAATGAGCCAGGTTTGAATGCTGCTGCTACCGTAGGTCTCAAGATTTTCCATTTGGAATTGTTACGATCGGTCGGCTCGTCATCAAGGAGAGGGACGTAGGAGGACTTTATATCTCCCAGCAATTATCTCAACGTGCATTCAAGATTAGGGAGGAAGGAACGATTCTTGATCACATGTTCAAACAGCCTTTATGAATCTATCGCGCGTCCATCCGTCAGCTTACGTAGAAATCAAACCAACCCAAAACTGCTGTTGTCAAAAAACAAAACTGATTGCTTAGTCCAATTCATGCCTGGAAATTTCGCGACACGGCGACAGATGAAAAATGTTCGACCCTTTTCAAGTTGCACGTATTCTCTATCACCTTTTGAATATTTTGATCCAAAAGAGCGTGATCCCGATGAAATTTGTAAGGCATCGAGAACGTCACTGGCTCACTGCACCACAAAAGGAGAAGAGACTTTGGAGAATCCGATCAAACACTGGCAACAAAAGATTCTCGCCGCGTCGAGTTCGATCTGAACTCTGAAACAAGTGCACGATTCTTTTCTGCTCGTGACTCGTCCTTCCCATGATTGCCTTGCAAAACAAGCACATATATGGTAATATTAAAACCCTGAGTTCAATTCAAATTGGAATGGTTCAGACGTTTAGTGATCCGTTTTCCACTGATAAAATGAAATTGGAACTGGTCTCACGAACGAGCTATTCAGCACAGAGCAGTCACATTGTGACCCACCCGATGCTGTCATATGCCAAGGTGTAGTCCACCTTCGCTCCAGCCATTTTCGCACGAACAGGATATGCAGTTGACCAGCTCCAACTTGGCGTGCGCCGTGCGCGAACCACACCACATGAATGTGGATAAAAATCACGTTAAACTTCCGTAACTTTAACTATAAATAACTTTTAAAAATTTACGATATGATAAAAGATAGTAGTGGTGGTAACTAGAATTAATAATACGTGGGCCATTAATCAGTATAATATATGTGAAATGCTTCGCCTACTTTTTGTACCCGTAGCTCTATAACTTCTTATTTTTCTAAGATGCTATTTTTCATTTTGTTTTTAGATGAGAGATTTTTTTTGTACTTTTAAACATGGTATAAACATATGTGATTTTGTTCCAACTAATTAAAAATATTTTTAATAAGAATTAATTTTGCTAATTTAAATAATCTGTTGCGACGCACGGGTATTTAGCAAGTAATCTCAAACAACATTTCAATGATATTGTAAATCTTGTTGATGTATATATATTACAATAGCAAACATTGATCAAAGCTATTTTACAAGATCTGTTTGTATCCAAAACAATAAATGTTTTTAAACTAAAGGGAGTCTTACTGTAGCATTAGACCGCTGTTGTTCCTAGCACCAATCCACCACAATAGATTACTGGTACAGTGATCTGCATGATGTTGATAGCTATTAGCCGGTGGATTTCAAACCGTCGGCAAAACAAAATATGGTCACCGAAAGCACCCTGAAACCAGAGTAAAAAATTGCCGGTCACAGTCCGTAGCTTAGCTAACAATGAATTATGTCTTAATCCGTGATAGCATTCACCAAGGACCACGCAGTGAGTGGGATATTATTAAGGGTTTTCTGTCAGTAACCCCATAACTAATATTAGCAACAAAATTTGAGAGTGACAAGGTGATTGATAAGATCACCATCACTGGCTTGGCTTCTAATTCTGGCCAACCTGATGCACGCATGGTTCCTAATAGAACAAAACGACCGGAAATTTAGATGGTCAAATTGTACATCTAGAAGTTGAATTTGCTGATAGCTGGGTTGAGTCCCATTAGTTTCCTGCTATTCGGAAATAGTACTGAACAGCGATCGTTTCTGTTAATTATCCTTGCTCTGCACGCTATAGAGCTTTGCACGGCTATCTGACCGCTTGCATAATTGAATTGTCAAAACAACGAAAAACACACGACTCAACCAGTATGCAACTTGTTGTTACAAAACTAGGGTTAGGCGAAAAGCAGACAGCTACAGCCTTGCCAGTTGCCACCACCATACCGTTGATATTATCCACCTGAAACAGAGGCCCAAACCAATATTATTTTTATATGATTGTTTTGTTTTTTTTTTCAAAAATCCTCTCAACTTATGAATACTAATAGATTATGATAATATATTAGTTAGTGGGTTGTAGCTCTGTTGAGTAATTGTTAAGTTCCATCCAAATTTTAACTTTAGAGTTAAATTTTAGAGTTGATTTTAAGATGTTCGTATTGTAATTTGCTTTTCATTGATGCCCCTTCAATCACTAATAAATAAATGTGTGTGAGGCTTATATGTGGGTATCCTTTTATTGTTGTTTATCTTTTCTATGGGAGATTTACACGTGAGCCCCTCTATTTTTATTTATTCATTTATTCAGACATAAATGCCACGTAAACACCACGTCACATAAAAAACTAGGTTAAATACCACGTAGACGCCACGCAGGACAAAATCATCATTAAAACCATTCAGAAAGTACTTACACTGGTGTTAATAGTTGATGTCCTAAATTCGGTTTTATTGGCTAAAGTAACTCGGCCAACATTGAGAGACCGAAAATAAACTTTTTCCTACTCCCGTTTATGGGCAACATTACTGGGCCGCAAGTAGACCAACACCACTGGGCTTAGGTTCCAGGCCCACAGCGGTGTCACTTCCTCCAACGGCGAATTCCCATGGCAGCGCCGTCCTCCGCCGCCGCGGCGCCGGCGCCGGCGCCGGTCTCCCCGGACGAGAGATGGCCGCCGCTCGAGTCGAGCCCGGACGTATTCAACCAGGTTCCTCCGCCTCCTCCTTTACTTGGACGGTTGATGTAGCCATCGCTTCGGTTCTCACCCGGACCGAACGCCTCGCGCTCGCCGTGCCGGCGGGCGCATGACGGGCGCGCAGCTCATGTGGTCGCTGGGCGTCCCGGAGGATGTGGCGGAGTTCCACGACGTGTACAGCCTCGACGCCGACGCGCTGGAGATGGTGCCCCGGCCTGTGCTCGCCGTCATCTTCTGCTTCCCCGATCCAACCCAGGTGCATCTCTCACATGCTCCAGTTTTTGTTTTTCTGTCTCGTGAGTTTGAGAAAATTTAGGAGGCGCCCGATCCCGAAAATGTTCGCTCCACTCACCCAAATCAATGCTTAATGCTTTATGATTTGGCATTTGGGTCAATTACCATCTTGCGATGTGTCCGAACCGAACTGGAACTATACATACTACTCTAAGGGTCAAGTTGGAGCTTATATCTGTCTATTGGTATAGCTGGTTAGTCATGGGTCACAGATTTGATCTGGCTTCCGTGTGCTCGACTAAATTCGATGCTACTCCAACGTCTGAAGTCTGAGCTCTCATGTTCAGGAGTTATTCCTCCCAAAGAACCATTGAGCATTAGATCTCTTTGTCATGAATCTAGTATCCAGTTTAATCTACAAGCTTCAGTGCTTCATGTTGCTTGTGTTGTGTAGAACTCTATACAGTCCGGATCACTGAGGTAGGCTGTTGGTTCAGAACTTCAGATGGTAGAACAATAGTGGTTGTTTTCAACATTGTTAATGTAGCCCATTGCTTCAGCAAGAGTTCCCCAAAACTAGTTTTGTGCTACGTTGGACCTGTCGAGGAGAGATAAAATGGTCAAAATTAACTTTGTTGTGTAAAGGGAGATGTTTGGCATCTCTAATAGGCTATAATTGGGGGCAGAAGGCTCGTTATTTAATATATCCATTTTATATACTCTGTCAGATATTCCCTGGTTGTTAGGTGCAAAATCTTATGTAAAATGGTAATAGAACCTCTATGAATTTATGGTTCAACTATTATGTCATGTACGCAGCTCATCCAATAATTAAATGTGGTGTTTTATGATGATATATGCACGTGTTGATTGTTTTTGTAGAATGCGTGCAAATAATATTTCTATTTCTTTATGTACACTTACTTTTTTTTTTACCATGAGGGATTCCAACCTTTTCTTGATTTACAAACTGTCATCTACTTCTGCAGGATGCAAGCAATCCTTCGCAGCATGTTTTAGTTACTGGAGAGAAGGTGAGCAAATGTGTTTTTGGCATGATTGTTCCATTTTCCTTTATTTGGAAGGGCTATAGTTTCACATAAAAACAGGCTACGTTTTATTTCTTAGTTATAACAGTGTCCTTATAAATTATAGCTTTACACCGAACATCACACTTTCCTTTAACAGTACATGTTTGTTTCGTAGCGCGGCAGGAAACTTTGTTTTTCATAAAACAGATTGAATCTTTAGGGAATGCTTGTGGAACTATTGCACTAATTCATGCTGTTGGAAATGCATATCCAGAAATCAGTTTATGTAAGTTGACTTCCTTACCATGATTGCATTTTCCATTGCCCCCCCCCCCCCCCCTCTCTTAAGGAATTTTATCTTTTTTTTTGTAGTGAAGAATTCTTCCCTGGACACGTTTGCCAAATCATCATCTGGCATGACTTCATACGAGGTTCTTATTAGTCAACTAAAGTGGTCCAATTTGCCTTGATTGCTCTCACAGTTTTCCCTTGTTTATGTTATTATTATATGCCCTGCTTTTCAGCGGGCTATGTTTCTTGAGAAGGATGATGACATGGCAAGAGCTCACTCAGTGGCTGCCAGTGCTGGTGACACAAAGGTACTATTTTTTGCTTGTGCGAGCAAAAATGCCAACAATAGAGCTGTACCTGTATTTCTGTAGCAGTTTATCATGTCACTGGTTTTCCATAACTACGAAAACAGAAAAGAAAACAAAAACATAATATTTTTTATAAATAATTTATTCTCTTTTCGTTATGTATATTTAAGTACTTGCAACTTGTCTTCCAGTTATCTGACGATGTAGAAGAGCATTATATATGTTTTGTTGAATGTGATGGTAAGGCTTTAATATATTACTCCGTTTCCATTTAATAGTCAGTCTTACTAGCATTTGTATATTAGTAAGGAAGGAGTACCATTGGTTTGTAGGAACACTTTATGAGCTTGATGGAATGAAGCCTGGGCCAATAAAGCATGGCTCATCATCTCCTGAAAGCTTACTGCAGGTACTACAATTTTGTGAGTTGGGTGTTGCAGGTTTGCGGTTGTCATGGCTTCGACCAGAGCATTTATTCATATTTCATGGATATGTAGCTTTTAATTATTAGAGATAGAAATATCACACTATCTGGCCGTACTACACTACTACTTATTGACTGTTTTGTTGCTTGTTTGCATTTGCAACTGTTCCCCTCTGGGCTCCTACTTGCAGTAACCATTTTGTTGAATCAGGATGCCGTGAATATCATTAAGGCCACCATGCACAACATTCCCAACTCGGTGAAGTTCAATGTAATGGTGCTATCAAGAAAAGCAGAGCAATACGGAGCTATTATTCCAGATAACTGATTGAGGTCACGTGGAGACAATGAAAAGGGTGAAGGGATATCTATTTCAGCAAATAACACTGGCTTCCCACTCTTCATGTCTTCTACAAGAATTACCTTGAGCTAGCATGGTATGTTTCTTTTTTTCATTTATTTTCCAAGAGTGTTCAAATTTGTCATTCAGAAGAAAAAACTCATTACACAAGTGATGGCTCAGGGTCTACCAATTCTCATTTGTTTTAGTGACAACCTTGGGCTCATCCTAACTTCAGCCTAAAAATAAAGTTAAGTGCAAGTAAATTCCTGGTGCACTGAAGTTAAACTAGCAGTATTCCTTGGGAACTGATAATCCCATAATAGGCATTTAGGAAAAAAAAACATGTTTCACCATCCAGCAAAAATACCTTGTTACTTTCAACTAAACATCCACAGGTCTACTAGGAACAAATATCCTCTTGAGACGGCAAATGTGTACGAGACAACTTGCCATGAATGATTGGGGGGGGGGGGGGGGGGGGGGGCACACAAACAAAATTGTTGATCTTGCTGAACTCAATAGAAAATATCTGGGATGTTCTCTTCACCACATCTTTTCTCCCGTTATTCCTGTCACTAGAGTCGCTATTCATGTCCCAGTTTCATGCATTGCGCGTCGCCGCCGTGGCGGTTATGGCTGGAGAAAAGAGCAATTTTGGCGCTTACCGGCAATAAACAAGTCTTGGAGACCATGCGGATCAGGTGATGCCCTCCTGCCCTAGTTCATTCCCGCGGCAGATTCACTCGGCATCTGGTCCTCGAATTTAATCAAGTTGCAGTCATCTAGGAGAGAGAGTGGGACCTTACCCCATCTATCAATCACCCATAGTTCCTTCCATTAGCTGATTAGCCTGGCTGCGACATATTTCACCTGTTGGCCCTGTGGCTGCTCCTTTTCTCCCTTGATGGCAATGCAACAAAAGAAACCTTTCTAGTTTCTGTGTCTATTCTCTGGTCAGTTCTGAACTTCTGATAATATATTCTACTAGTTGCAACTTGCAAGTACTCCTAAATCCTGGCTAGCATGAGCTCGTGCGATATAGCTTGTCCAATCAGGATTCAGCTTTATATCTGACTAGAAAGCAGAATCCTTCTCTCTTAGTGGCTGTTTGGATCCTAGGGCTTTTTTTAAGTCTCTCGTCATATCGGATGTTTAGACGTTAAATAAGAGTATTAAATATAAACTGATAACAAAACTAATCGCATAAATAAAGACTATTTCATTAGACAAATTTTTTAAACCTAATTAATCCTCGATTAGCAAATGTTTACTGTAACATCACATTCGCTAATCATGGACTAATTAGGCTTAATAGATTCGTCTCGCAAAATAGTCCAGAGTACGAGGTGGGTTTTATTAATAGTCTATATTTAATACTTCTAATTTGTGTCTAAACATTCGATGTGACAGCGACTCATAGGGATCCAAACACCGATTTAGAATAACCTGCATGGCCTTGCCGGTTCCTCCCCTTGTTGAAACCTTTTTCTTTTCCGAAAGCCTTTTGACACTTGTTTAACAGGGCATGGTTTCCTGACATAAGTTCTAAAAATTGTGTTATGCCAGCCCCAATTTTATAATCAAACTTGTGACATTTTTTAATGCATTTGTTTGTTTGTTTTTTGTCTGGTCATATCCGCCCCTATTTTTTGGTTTTTGCTTATGCTTATAAACAAAATTTGAATTTTTGACTTTAAATATAAAGTTTATTTTGAGATTTTTTTTATTATAGTTTATTTTACAGCTTTGATTTTTAGATCGCTATAAACACATATATAAAAGTTTTATTTGTAAATATGTTGTTTGACCTTTTCATTTGAAAAAACAAAAGATGACCCTGGTCTGGTCTACAGACAATTACAAAGGTAATAAGGGTGAACAAACAAAAGAAAGATTAAAGCAGCCTTCCCATTATATTTTCTCCTCTTTTTATTATTTTCCCAAACTAGCATGATACTCGTACATTTGCACGACTATATTTAATACTGCATCACAAGTGCAATTTTGTACGCTTTATAATATTTTTAATATTTAGAATATACATGTCGTTATACAATACATAACCGGATGGAAATATTTGATTAATAAATATATTTAAATTAAGACTAATCATATGGTTGATGCTCGTGTTTTTAATAGTGTCTTTTCAAAAAAAAAAAAAAAGCGACTAAAGTAACTTTCTCCCTTCTCACGTTGACCCCTCATTTGCATTGGCTTAGACATGCCTCCTGTTGTTATTTCTGGACATATAGAAATATCAGAAAATCCCATTCTTTCTGTTTTGCAAAACGCAATCTTAACTAATACTCCGCTGCCACCTTAATACACACGCATATACTAATTTCATGCATTGCGCGTCCCCGCCGCGGCGGCGATCATGACCAGAGAAAAAGAGCAAATTTGGAGCCTACCGGCAATAAACAAGTCCTTGAGAACATGTGGACGAGACGATGTGCCCTCCTGCCCGGTTCATTCCCGTGGCAGATTCACTAAGCACCTGGTCCTCAAATTTATAATCAAGCTGCAGTTATCTGGGAGAGAAAAGCGTGGCCACGGCCAATCAATCAGTCGGCTCATGGTTCCGCCATCCAGGAGGGATGCATCAGCTGATCAACCAGCTGCGACATATTTCACCTGCTGGCCCGGTTGCTGCTCCTTTTCTCCCTTGATGGCAATGCAACGAGACACTCCTTTTGTGTCTATTGTGTGGTCAGTTCTGACAAAATATCTTCTAGTAGTTGCAAATACTACTCGGCAAGTCGGCATCCACAAGAAGACATGCGATCCAAGGATGCGGTAAGGGGCACGCCCAAAGCTCTCAGGGGTGGGGTCAAGCCGCTCCTCGTCCTAATATCTTGGGAAATCTAGAAAGAACTTAATAAGTGGATTATTTTTTTGAGAGAATATAATACAAACGCACACTCTTAGGACCCTAGCATCTCCGAAGCCTGATCAACGGGGACGACGTCTACCCCTAAAAGCACAAAGCCGTTAGAAAATCCTAAAATATTCGATTCGCTCCAACAAGGAGTCTAACCTAGAAGCTTAGGTGCTACTAACACTAGGCTATAGGCCCTTTCGCAATAACTGGATTATTAAGAAGGACGACATGCTTGTTAGCAGAATAGTCAACCGTATCATTGAGAAAATTAATCTTTATTCGGTGGAATGCGGTGTCTAGTCTTCTAACCTCGGGCCGCTAGGCCTATTCTCTAATCATCTGCGGGTGACCTTGTACATAATTCCACTCCTTAATATATCCCCCGGATCCTACCGGAAGTTTTCAAAAAAAAAGGAAAATTAATCTTTGGCAATTGGCACATTAATAGGAACAAGGGGTGGATCATCATCGTAGTGTGTTGGGAAATCCCGAGAGAACATAATAACCGGATTTTTCAGAACATTTTTTGAAGCAAGCCAGCAAAACGCTGGTTTTATATTAAGGAGAAACAACAATAATTACAAAGGGCAGCTAGGACCCTGGAAAGTAAAAAAAAAAAAAAAACAGCACTCTTTGGACTGCGCGTTGCCGTGCCAGGTCAAAAGGCTAAGGTGTTTATCTTACTAGAGATCTGGCCCCGCATCTCAAAAGGATGACATGCCGGTTAGCGGAATAGTCAACAGTATCATTGAGAAAATCGGTCTTTGACGGCCTGACGGGTTAATAGGGCACGCGGGCTGTCCTCACTTGCACCCACCCACGAAGGAAGTGACGGCAACCATGTAACGTGGCTTTGTAATTTTAAGCCGCCCTCCAGGCGCTGCTTGCCGCTGTTGCTTCCCCCTGTACCTCTAATCCTTTGTTCATAATGCTTTCAGCTCCTAATTTAGATATACACACCTCTGGGAGCTTAAAAAGGACACAGGATGCGAGCGTTATCTGGCCTAAATGCTTGTCAGCACGATCTTGTGCCGGTAGCTTGTCCAATCAAGACTCAACTGGAATTTTACGAGATACTGGAGCTCAGCTAGCTAGAAAGCAGAACAGCCGTCTCCTATAATAGTGCCTGTGGCCTTGTGTGTGCCTTCCCTTTTTGACAATTTTTTTTTTTGTATTTCTTTAGGAAGCCTTTTGATACATTGGCAGGGATGCAGTACCAGTGAAAACAGCTAAGAAAAAAAAGATTAAACCAATCGAGTAACGATGATTACCTGCTCATTAAGAAAAAAAGTTCTTGTTCAGTTGTCTATCACTCGCTACAACGTGGGGGAAGTATTGCACCAACATAGAAAAGCAGGCTGTAGCTTTCTCCCCCCAAAACCGAAAAGGGAAGCCGTTTTGTCATGTCCCAGAACCCAAAACCGGAAACCCAACTTTGCCGCGGGATCCCGTCTCCATCACCACAAATCACCCAATCCTGCCAGAAAAACAAATCATTATCTGGGAGAGCAGCAGCAAAGCTGGATGCACCCAGCGCAACTCGCAAGCTGAGGGAAAAACACAGCTGGTGGCCACTACTAGCTATGCCGGGGGATGGGATCGAATGGCCTGCACCTGTAGTAGTTGTTGTGTTGTGTGTGCCATACTCAAGATGACCCAATTGCCTGCTGCTCCTGGACCAAATCGCCCTGAAAGCCCCAAGATTGATTTGGCCGATCGGAGGAAGTCTATGTGCAGGGGATTTACCTGCCCAGTGGCTAATATGCCATGTTGCTTTCAGTCTTTCTGTCGCTGCTGCAGATTCAGCAGAGCCTATAAATACCTGAGCACCTGTGCTTTTCTGGAGACATCCTGTTCTCAGAGGTAGTGCTGTTCTTGGTGTTCTGCGTGCTCTCAACTCGTCGGAGGAGTGGCATGCCCGCCGTGGCCGGGAGCTTGTACATGGCGAGCCAGCAGAAGGGAGTGCCTCCGTTGCCGCGGTTGCTGGCGCGGCCATTGCCGGTGATCAACATGGGCCGGCTCAGCATGGACAGTGCCTCCCAGGCGCTCGCCGTGCAGGATATTGTGCTGGCGTGCCGCGAACGTGGCTGCTTCCAGGTTAGCGCGTACTTGTCACCCTGCATCCTCTGCTTGTCGTCCAACACATGTCAGACCGCTTCAACTTTGCGTCTTTGCCGACACACAAAAATGTTTTGCTTACATTACAACACATACGTGGAAAGGAAGTTGCAACTGATAAAGCTAGCAAAACTGACGAATGCCGGATGCTCCACTTACCTGCAGGTGGTAAACCATGGCATCAGCAAGTCTTGCATGAAGGGCGCCCTCGAAACCGCCTCCGAGTTCTTCCAGCTATCAACAGAACGCAAGGAGGAGTTCGCGTCCGACGATATTCGGCAACCCATCAGGTACACCACCAGCTCGAGAGATGGGATCAGCATGTCCAGGTCGTTCCTGAAGCACTATGCCAATCCACTGGATGACTGGATTAAGTTCTGGCCGCAGCAGCCATCAACTTACAGGTAACCTCCCCTCCACTGCCGATGTGCTCCACCACATAGCACACTGATGATCACTGGATGCATCTTGACAGCCATTCTAACCTCTGCGAACAAATGAAACAACCAGGGAGAAAATGGGGGAGTATGCCGTTGAGATGCAGAGAGTGTCAATGCAACTCATGGAAGCGACCCTGCAGGGCCTGGGGTTAGGGCCATTGTACCTGCAAGAAAAGCTTGAAGGAGGAGTGCAGTTCATTGCCTTGAACAACTACCCACAGTCATCAGCAAAGACAGCTGATGAGATCGGATTGGCTCCTCACTCTGATTATGGCTTCCTCACTATCCTGCTGCAGAGCTCCCCAGGGCTGGAGGTGATGCACCATGACGATGATGCCTGGACACCTGTCCCTGCTATCCCTGGGGCTCTCCATGTCCATGTAGGAGACCACCTGGAAGTGCTGAGCAATGGCCAGCTCAAGTCCCTCATCCATCGAGCCGTCCTCAACCCTAACGAGTCAAGGATTTCTATTGCCAGCATCCATGGTCTCTCGATAAATGAAGAGGTCCACTGCGCCGAAGAGCTCATCGACGAGCACAACCCCAAAATGTACAGGGGAAGCAGCTTCCAAGACTTTCTGAATTTCCTGCCGGCAAACATAAACAAGTATAAGAGGTTTGTCGAGAGCCTCAGGATAGACACACCCTGAAAAGGAATAGTCGTTGTGCTGCACCAGAACATATATAGCAAAATGGCACTATTCAGATAAAGTGTTTAAACTACCTAAAAAACTCCCTACTTGTGGGAAGTTTGTTCGACTTGATGTCGGGGCAAAAAAGAATGATGTCGTCAACCTATGCCGTGCAACAGTGTAATATATGTAACCAGTGTCTACTTATACTATAGTGCATCGTTAGTGATGATTAATACTAAAAAGGAGTTTTGCCATTAGTTGTGCCTTACTGTTACAGAACCAACTTAGCTATGTACTAGTTTCTTGCTGAGTATATAGTAATAATAGAACAACAAAAGAAAAGGCAAAAGATACCTTGAAATAGTCATTCCATGATATATTTTAGCCACATGTTTTCATTGAAATAGTTGTTTTTTTTTTCCTCTACGAAAGGAATAACAGAAGAGAGCGAACTCACACTAGTCCTTGCATAACATATTTTAACCCCATACTTTCAGTGAAATTAATGATTCTTTTTTTTTTTCTAAGAAAGGAAGAACAAAAAAGGTGAAGGACGGATTCCAGATACCCCAAGCTCCTTAAATGCCATGCTTTTCAGTGACACCCTAATCAAAACCCTTGCGGCAATGATGAATTTCTTTGCAGCAGAACAAAAGCGCAAGGGCATCAAATATCAAAGTAACACCCACTTGCCAAATTATTATCAGTATTCTCCTGCAACGAACTCAGTGAGACAGTGTAAATGGGATTAAAATCCGGCCTCTACATCCAACATGGATTTACATGTACAAAGATAACACTAGCTATGCTAGCTCAATTTTCAGAGACGATCACTCTGACGACATTGCCATGCGAAGGCAGCACCCAGGGACGCAGGAACGGCAACAACGTTTGAAAGGCAAAGCAAGACAACGTTGACACTATCACCGTAGTAGTGTTGCAGCTATCTGCTATCTCATCCAATCCATCCACTGGTCAAGCAGTCGGCATGTTGGCCGACAAAAGCGAAAGTTTGAAAAGGATGCTATATGCAGTCTCGATCTTTCTTGTACGTTGAGATTTTGTTCTGATTCAGGCTTTGAGTTGGAAAAAAAAATTCAAACCTGAATATAATGCGCACTACAGTGTCAACAGAAGTGTAAACGAGCATGCAGTATGGTGGTGTTCTTTTCTCATCAGAATTGTACATTTTATAGATATTTGATTTTGTGATAACTATTTGAGGATATAATAACATATATTATAAAGCTGAAATTTTATTTTAAAAACTATAAACTTTTATATAAAATTTTTCATGCGCAACTCGCCGTTCAGGAACTTGCAAAGTGTGCTAACAAGAATCCAAAATCGCCGGTGAGAAAAGAACAGGGCACGTTGGATCGCTGTCAGGAAAAGTTGCTCCGGTGTACGGAATGGACGATCAAAAATGAAGGAAGCCGTCTAGTTTAGTTTTAACTCTTATGACTACTGACTAGGATTTGTTGCTCGCCTGCATACTAAGACGATCCAGCTCTGATTAGGCAGTTCTAACAACACAGTCTGTCAGATAAGTCTAAAAAAATCAGAAGGGATTTTAGCAAAGGGAAGGCTTTGGAAAACAAATAACTAGGATTTGTTGCTGGGAAACAATAAAGAAAGGTATTGTCTTTTTTTTTATTTTGCAGAATTTTCCCCGAGCTAATGACATCGATTGTCGTAACAGCAAAGAAAAAAAATCACATCAGAAAAGGAAACGAATGGTTTAATTTTCACGTGTTGCCCCGAGCGGCCCAGGTAGTGGTGCCCACTGGAGTGCTGACCATATTTGACTAACTCCAGCGAAGAAACACAGCGAGAATCAGAACGAAAAACAGGGCAAAGATCAATAAGCACACACGCATGGAACCGGAATAATCAAGCCATGCAACCAACCTACCACGATCTGCATCAGCTACGGCTAGGAGGATCACTGCCTCACTAGCCGTAGAACAGCCAGTGAGACTGTGACTCTGTGTGAGAGAGAGGCTGTAGAACAGTAGAAGAAGAGAAGAAAGCCACGGGTGTGAGAAAAAATCGGCTGACCTTTCACCGATACGAGGACTATACTGAATACTCTGCTGCCCGAGCTGCTGCTACCGCTCCGTTTTTCTCTCCTCTGCAATAATCGTCGCCTCCTCCGGAGCAGGAAAGGGCGCCTCCCGGTCCTCTTTTATACGACCCGCTACTTGAGAAAAGAAAACGCCGAGCGCTATGCCGTTCTATGGAGAGGCAGGGCAGTGAGGGCCCCGGAATCTGGGAGGTGGGTAGCGGCAAGGAGACGCGGACGCGCGCGTGTCGAGCTGTGGATGGAGGCCCCGCGGCCGGCGTGCGTGTCGCCGCCCGCGCGCGGGGCCGGGGCGCTGCGACGACGGGATATTTTGTTTTGATCGATCGGTGGCAGCCAAGAGGGGTGGCGGGAGATGGTTGTACACTTTTACGTCGTGGGTGCTGTGGATTCGATGTATCCGTCGCTGGGTGGCAGGTTCTGCTCCTCCGCGACTGAATAAACGGAAGCGGGTCGTGACATAAACATGACAGGGTTACTGATACGTGATTCCTACGGTGAAGCCGGTATATCAATGATCACGTTTCTCAGACAGTACGCAAGAAAATCTTAATCCTAAAATAAAGCTGGCTATAATGACATAAAATGATTTTGAAGTTATTGGTCAGCGCTTCAGTCTTCTATTGACCTTGGTGCAAGTGCAACACATACTCAGGAAAGGAAATTAAAAACGGAATCCATCCGAAGTCCAAACAGTGCAAGGCTTCTGACAATGGGCCAAAGCCCAACAAATCAGACCGTCCTGTTTAGGAAGCGGGCCATGTGCGCCAGCTCCTTCACGCCGAGCCACAAACACCCAGCCCAAATAGCCTCTACGGCGGCAGGCGGCAGCCGATGCGGCGGCCGGTCATCGCCGGCGCCACGGGCCCCTTTCCTCTCTGGCGCAGGCGACGGGCAGGTCTGGACAGGCGGCAAGCTGGCTTCCGGGGATATGCTTCCTCCGTATCATGGCACGCTGAGCTCGCGGGACGACGCACCCCCCCTGCATTCGCCTGTTTTGAGATTGTTGCCACCCGCCGCTCGATTGCTGTGCAGCGTCCACCCGATTGCTCTTCCTCTTCGCGCCTTCGATCCGCCGCTGAGGTACAGCCGCTTCCTCTTCGACCTCCCTATTGATTTTGCTCGTTTGGAAATTTGAATCCATCTATGGGGACATTGCGGTTCAGTCTTGTTCACTCTTAGCTGTCTAGGTAAATTACGTGTCAAAGTTAACTTGAGCAATCGATTGGATCTGCTGTGCTATAAGTTTCCCTCTAATTGGATTTCGCTAGCGTTTGAAAAGATAGTTGTCATCAATTTTTGGTGTTTCCATCTCACTGAGACCGATGCTCCTATTTGTTTTTTAACGGATTATTGTCGAGTCCATGAGAAGCTAACCATTTTATATTCCCATGAGAGTATGAGACCATGACAGCGAGCATAAGATGATCCACGCAATTGCGACAGATAGATATGTGGGTCACAAATTGTAGGCTCTCGTTTGCATTGTTGCTGCTTCATATAATTATCTGGGGCTGCATTGCATGATAAGATTTAGCATGAAACAAGGTCGCTTAGTTAGAAACAATTTAAGCTTACATATCACCACAATAGTGCATGATGTTTTTCTTTTATTCTCCAAAATAGTGTATGCATGAGAAGATTGGGTGAAAAATTATCATAACAAAGTTGAATGAGGAGGACAGATGGATATGATAGCGAAAAAGAGAACATAAATACACTTAAATCAGGTTTACAAAATAGCACTTTGTGCAGGACCCATGAGTTGTGACCTCCTTTTTATAATGAAATTATACACTGGGACATGTAGACCATACATAAGCCTTAAGTTTTCAAAGATGTTTGAGCCCAAAATTGTAGATGATGACTAAAGATAATAATGTGCGAGTCTCTGAAAGAAAGACCAACTTCTTCTTATAAAACTGGAAATGGACACCTTGCAGCCAAAGATATCGCTTGTATTGATGATGATGCTTAGCATTTCAACGTGTGAAGATAAACCTTAGCTTGATCTGCTTCTCAATACTGTAGAACCAATTGGCCTGCATGATTGGGTGAGGGTGATGTTAAACTCATACCATAAAAACAAATGCAGGTTTGCTACCAGCCACATGGTAAGCAATTGAGCACTCCTGGTCTGGATTTGTCCCTTGTAAAACATCTACTTTTATATGGTCAAATCATGTTTTAATGTTATCACCTTCTATGCTTCACTCTTTTCGTTCTTGTTCATTCACAAGACTTTATTCTTCCCTAATTCCTTGGCTCATTCATGTAAAAATTTTATACGGGCATGAACAGTGCTCTCCAAGAAAAAAAATGAACATATAAATAAATATATACTTTTATAGTTAATACAAAGTCCTGGATTTAATTATTAACAACAGGAGCCCTATTGTATAAAAACTTTACATGGTTGGTTTTCCTTACCTTCTACAGACCCATAACGATACAGTGGGATGGAAAAGAAAAATAGCCTGGCAGCAAACAAGTTAGTAATCTGGATCAAAATCTAGGTACAAAGTAGACTTATTTAAGACACAGCATTAGTCTGAAACAGATATGGATAAACTGTTGGAGACATAGCACATCGTATTACCTACTTTTGGACATAAAGTGAAGATTGCACCCTAAATGTGCCCCTTACATTCTAAGGCTCTCAAGGAAGTTCCTTTGCCTGTTGTCCATATTGGCAGTGAGATGCTCTAGGAAGTCACTAAAGCTGCTTTCTTTGTACTTTTGTGGATTTTCCTCGTCAATCAGTTCTTTAGCACTGGAGACCTTCTCATGCAGCGCAAGACCATGAATGCTAGCAATAGAAATCCTTGCTTCCTGAGGATTCAGAACAGCCCGGTGCACAACAGTCTTGATTCGACCATTGCTTAGAACTTCCATGTGATCTCCTATATGGACATGCAATGCATGTGGGAGTTGCTGGACCACTTTCCAGCTGTTGCTGGTGCGGTCAACAACCTCAAGGCCCGGACAACTTGTGAGCAAGATGGTTAGGAGCCCATAATCAGAATGTGCTGCCAGACCTATTGTCGTATCACTTTGGGACACTTTAGGATAGCAATTCACTGACAATAACTGTAAGCCTTCCTCAAATTTCTCATGCATGTATTCCTTGCCGATACCTAGACCTTCTAGAATTGCTTCCATCAGTTTCAAAGCCACCACTCTTACTTCGACAGCATATTTTGCCATGTATTCCCTGTTTTCAATAAACAAATTAAAGAAACCATTTTCATTCTTAAGGTCGTGCACTGTTGTTTTGTTTGTTCAATAATGGAAAACAACCTTTTAAGAGAAGAGACTGCTTGCCTGTATATTGGTGGTTGCTGTGGCCACTGTTGAAGCCAATCGCAGAGGGGATGGGCATAATGCTTTAGGAATGCCCGTGACATACTAATACCATCCTTTGAGCGGTATCATATCTAACAGGCTGCTGGATATCATCTGATGCATACTGTTCCTTTATCTCAGTTGGCAGTTTGAAGAAATCTGAAGCAGCTTCCACAGCACCATCCATGACTGATTGACTGATCCCATGATTTATAACCTGCAAAATGGCAGAATCAGCAAAGATTTGGGTGCGCAAGTAAGCTTTGTTTGTCTCCTTAGTGCCTTCTAGTTAGTGATGCATAGCAAGGAAATAGGAAAAGAAAGTACCTTTGGTACTCATGTTATGAAGTAGCAACTTAATCAGGAAGAAAATAACATTTGAGTGATCCCTTTCTATACGCACAGAATGTACTTCTATATACATGGTCCGTTCCTGTCTTTACTGAAAGGTTTATGAAACGCCACATTGTTAGTGTTGGCAACCTTGATGTGTCCACATGGACCGAAAAGAAAACAATTCAGTGGTTTAGAACCCAAAGCTAGCCACAAACATTGGCTACATATGGAGTCAATTTCAGGCTTGGGACTTGACGAAATGTTAAAAAGACCCTGTAAAAGGTAGGTCTGTTAACCTGGAGAGATATACTTTTGATTATTTATTTTTAAATTTTATGGATGCTAATTTACAATTCACAATTGAGATTTTACAAAGAACTAAAGCTCTCAATTCAAAGTATCAAGTCATTGATTGCATTGCAATGATATGGTGCTTTGCCTGTGTCACATATTCTTTTACCTCCAGTTTGGCATGGCAATCAAGGCTAAAATGTGCACTGAACATAGTTTGCTTCAACTTTATCATTTTTGGTTTCCATGTAACAGACTGATAAAGTTTAGCTGGTGTTCTCTTCATCTAGTTTTTCCCATTTTCATGATAGGGCTGGCCCATACAAAGAGTTGGTGCCGTCTAGTGTACTATGTGCAGTACTCCTAGTCTTGCACAATACTGACAATAGGATACAGCTCTTCGAACATGTAGTTCAGTAGATACAGACTGCTCATATCATATGCATACCTGCCATTGCTAACAATATTATGCTACCGTAGTCTTCATGATTAGCTAATAATATTGTGCTGCCACTGCTACCTGCAGGATTTCAGAGAAGAAGGCCGATTTGATAGCTCCTATGGTTTAACTATTTGCTCTCTAATTTGAAGTTTCCTGCCAGCTAGTAATCTGGCTGGGTCAGAAGGTCAGCTTCCTTGGTCAACTACCTCACTACCCCCACACCATTCTAGCACAGGTCAAAGCGGCGTCTGACGTTAACTGCCTTCAGTGTTTGGACATAGGAAAATACCAATTATAGAGAGTAAGAACATGACAAAAGGCTGTGTCACAGCGTTGTGTTAAGGTAGTTTACCTGGAAGTATCCCAAATCACGGCATGCTTTGGCGATATCGTCAACCACCCCGGACCGCGCCATGGGATTATCAAGGCTGAGGTGGCCAAGGTTGATCACCGGCATTGGCTGCGGGTGCAGCTCCTGCGACGGCAGCTGCTCTAGAGGGACATTCTTTGTTGTGTCAGACATTGCGGCCAAACCACGCGCAGCTGAGGTACGTCAATTGGTTATTCAGAATCAGAACTGTATGAAGTATAAGAGCTTTGGCAGCATCTCTTCTTATAGGCAACCTGCAGTGCTGATGTCTCACTCTGTTTCACCTGATGGATCCTCTGTGCAGAAACAGAAGGCATACAGGTGCATATTACACCTGATGGATCCTCACCTGGACAGTCCCCCCAAAAGAGAAGTCAAGTAAGGCAACGCATTTCCATCCATGCATGCACTTTGCTGCGTCGAAGTAGACCACATATATTTTATCTGTCCAGGAGAGGCCAAGCCACTGGCCGGGCAAAGGCTACCTACTCTACCTACGTACGTACTCCTACGTTGGGAGCTCGCCCATGGTGCGTGTGCTGTTGCAACGCATCTGCATGCGCAAGTAGCAATAGAGTATGATAACACTGAGCTCCACAGGCCAAGCACTCAAGCAGCCATCTCTCCGTCCGCGGCGCGGGCAAGTTGTGCAACTGGCGGTGCTGGGGCTGGACCTTTCTTAAGACTCAAGGAAATGAAGACGATGGAGTGGATAATCACTCCCATCTTTGTTTCGTACTCATGCTTATAAGTTAAAATTTAAATTTTCAGTCTTAATTTTGAGTGTTTTTTTACCGATGTTTGTATTGCAATTTTAGTTTTTATTGTTAAGAATACATGTATAAAACTTTTATTTATAAATTATTTTTCGTTTATTAATACGCCGTTTGGTAAACATTCACCCAATATTTATATGGAAGCAAGTTGGTTTTAGTCTGGCTATATATAATATACCTGTGTTTGTTGCTGTCCAGGAGGGGCTCACGCGTGTCATGGAGCCTGAACCGTTCGAAGGTTGGGTCACTGACTCGTTGAAATGGCAGCGTCCCCAAAAAGGCTAATTTTGGCGGCTGTCGTAGGTTTGCAACCGTGGGAATTCTGTGGACATCCGCCCAGGTTTCGGGTTATTCGGTTTTGTCTCCTGTCCCGTGATGCAGCTGTTCAGCGGTCAGGATGAAGCGTGGACTTCTCCTTTTTGTTCTCCGTGTGACTCTGTGTATCTGTTCCTTTTCTGCCTACGTGGATGCATAAATATCCACTGTTTTGTTTTGTTAGTATTTGGTTCTCTTTGGTTCTTCTGCTAAAGCGGTGTTATTTATCGTGTGTAGAAGCATCTGGCTAGTGTGCATCAGCCGTATTTATCACTTTGGGTTGTACGGCAAGCTGCGAGGATGATGTGTCCGGCAGCTAGCCTCTCGCCGTGGCGACATTCGATGAAACGGCGAGAGAGCATTTATTTGTCTGTCATGGAAACAGTCAAACAGAAGCTTGCATGATGCATTTGTTCACCGTGGGGCTTGCAATGCAATCGAGCCTAATCGAATAACTCCTAGTTAAATCGAACTTAAATTCAGAGTTGATCATCTTAAATCTGGATTTAAGAAATAAATGTTGGACACTATGTAATCAGCCACCTGAAGAGACTCCTTTTCTAAGGTACAAGAGGATGTATTTATCATCTCATTCTTCTAGGATAGGTTATTTCATTCTTCTAGGATAGGCTATCAATTTTGTAGTAATTAATTTTATAATTTATAACTTAAATATATATATCATAAATATCAGAAAATTGTTCGTCCAGAAATAAATCAACCCCATAGCCACCCGAGCGCTGCTCGTTTCTCACTGAGTAGAATTCTGCATCTGCCGCTTGGGAATCTGGAGCCCATGCAGAGATGGACCAGGCCGAATTCATTGCTTACTATCAGTCCAGCCCATTGTCCCCCTCTCACCATGGGCGGCCCACAACACTATTAGTATCTTGCCGGCGTCCGGTTCGCGGTGGCGGAATAAACACCGGCGACTCGCCGCCGACGCCACCGGCGCTGGGCAGGGTCACGAGCGCCGCCGTAGATGCCCAGTGACGAAGGCGAGCTACACGTTTTACATTTAGAGGGTGTTTAGTTCGAGAAATAAAAATTTATAGATATCACATTAGACGTCTGACCGTTATTGGATTGAGTTTTTTACGCAAATAAAAAAGAAATTTCCTGGAAGCCGCGAAAAAAATCTTTTGAGCATAATTAATCCGTCATTAGCATATGTATGTTACTGTAACACTTATGACTAATTATGGACTAATTATACTTAAAGATTTGTTTTATGAGAGTTAGTTTTTCGTTTTATTGCATAAAGATTCGATACGGTGTATTTGGGGGAAAAATTTTGGGAATTAAACGAGACATTACACACACAGACGAAAAGGTGACCGCTTGAACGCGACTACAGCAACTGACAGGATGGGCCCACTTTCATGGTGTCCCTACAAGCCAGACGGACAGAGCGGCTGAAAAGAACGCGACGGGAAAAGTGGGTGGAACGCGGATGGAGATGGAGGCGTCCGCCGCCGAGGGCGCAGCTGCTGCGGCGGCGGCGGCGCGGACGCTGCGGTGGGCGGGGCGCGCGGGGCACCTCGGGGGAGTCCCGCGCGCCGTGGTGATCGCCGCCGTCGGGGCGGTCGCCAAGGCGTACTCGTCGCTGCTCAACACCACCACCGTCCACAACGCCGATGCGCTCCTCTGCCTCGTCTCCTCGCGGCCCCCCGGCACGCCGCTCCTCACTGTCAGCAACCACATGTCCACGTACGTTCCCCTAGCATCCCCAGTCCCCCATGTACGATTGCTCTTTCTCCTTGATGCTTCAAACTAGCTAGATGTGAGAGGAGAAGCAGGAGGTTGTGTTGCTAACTTGCGCTTGATCCGTCGTTGATCCAGTGTCTAGATGCAAAATCTGCGGGGTTTTCGTCGGCAATCCTCTAATGGGATCGTATCCTGATAACATTGACTCCAGAATTGATGCTAGCATGTTACATGGTCAGTTAGTCCTAATCTGTGTATAAACATGACTTGGAGAAGCGTTGCTTACGCCTTCCTATTAGTTCCTTTCTGATGTATTAGGGGTAGATTCCTCTAAGTTTGTAACTGTGAAAGATGGTAACGCGAAGTCCTGTAACTCGCCGCCCCAGTGCTTTTGCTGGAAGAAAAGAAAAGGCGCAGGGCCATTTCTGGAGAAGATTTGTATTGTTGGAATAGAGTAAAAGGTACCCAGAAATTACTGCACGGGGATAAGGAGAGATATTAAGATACATTGGGTCAATTCTTGTTTGCCTTTTATTCATAATTATAACATTTAGGGTTTAAATGAAAATAGAGTTAAGAGGCTTAGAGCGCAGATGCAGCATACTCCTAAATTGATCCTGACAAAGGACTAACTTGATGGGCAAGGTAAATGGAGCCTCCAGCAGTCCAGCCCTTGGCTGCTCTAGCATCCTTGTGTATCATCTGTTTTGTCCCTGGCCTCACAATGACACCAATAGGGATGCTTCGCATGACTGGTATTAAATTTAAATTGCTGAAAATTTTAGTTAGACTTAAGCATGCAACTAGCTTGAGACAGTAATTGTGAAATTTGGGACTCTTTTTTTTTTGTCTAACTTTATTTTGTTGGATCATTTCCCTCTATGCCAACTTTTCATTAAGAAAAGTGCATTTTGTCTTTTCTTTACAAAATGCATGCGAAACAAACAGAAAAGATTAGTATCTACATGTTGCATTGACATGCTATCTTTTTAGACACATGCGGCATCTCTTTGCCTCAATGCCAGTTATGTATAGTTATAAGTTGGATGTACAGTTTTCTGTTTAAATTTGATGTTTGTTGGCCATTTCAGTAACCTTGAGATTATCTTGTTCTTGTTTGCGCCAGGATGGATGACCCACTTATGTGGGGATTCAAGGGTTTTCCCATTACAGATGCCAAACTTGGAAGATGGGTGTTGACAGCACAGGACATCTGCTTCAGGAATGTATTCATGTCTTACATATTTCGCCTTGGTGAGGCTTTTTATACGTCATTGTATTCCTATTGCTTTGTTTCTTTTTTTTCTTTTGGGAATTGATTTGACTGGCTGGTTGATGACAAGTCAGATTGGTAAATTTTGACAGACAGCATTGTACAAAATTTGGCATTCAGCCAGATTTTGCTTAGATGCCTGTGTAGAAACTTTCTCTTCTAATGGATGATGATATATACTAGTGTTATTTTGTGGGTACAAAGTGAACTTGTGGATATAGTGAGTTTTCCATAAACTCAATTTCGCTCCTTAACAATCTATGATGGTGGAATTAACTCCCCAGCTTAGGCATTAGTTCATTGCAAAGATATGAACCATTTCCCTAGTGGATTGCTGGAGTTTAGCCATGGATATTTATATATTTTTGAGTGAATTGACTGATTTGTCAACCATTTTTAATTGATATTCTTCTTTGTTGGATTATGTTACTGGTTGTTGAACCATTCTTTATTGGTAGTATTTCCTTGTTTGACTATGGGACTTCTGGGATAGTATTTCATTATCCTTGTGTTTGTTATATAGATGGCATCAACCATTTAATTCTCCCTCTGATTTAGAGTATCTCACACCAAATGATATGTCTGGTACTTGCCATGCTATTTGTGATGCCTCTTACACAACAACAATACTGTCATCTCTAACACATGTGCTGTATCTAGTTCATTAGCTATTTGAATTATTCTGTTCTTCTGTTTTCATATTCTTTATTTCTCTTGACCTTGCATTTGGGGAATTCATTTAGTGCAACGTTGATATATCTGTGTATATCATAATTTGGCAAACTTGTTATCGATAAATATTATCTGCATCATAATGTGACAATACTGTTGTTGACAAATAATTGTGTGCACAGGGAAATGTGTTCCTATCACGCGAGGTGCTGGAATTTATCAGGATCATATGAATGAAGCCCTTGAAGTGCTTAGCAGTGGAGACTGGGTATGCACATTTTCTTCATTTCAGCGTCGAACGTTCTATCATTGACAGCTGTATCTCTTCTCATAATTATGGCGTTTGTTTAATTTCCAATCTCGTCATGACATATTCAAACAGTTGCATTCATTCCCTGAAGGAAAAATAGCTCAAGATGATCAGCCAATTAGACGTCTCAAGTGGGGAACTGCCAGTCTTATTGTCCGAGCACCAGTAACTCCAATAGTTTTGCCTATTGTGCACTCTGGCTTTGAAAAGGTATGCAGAAATATATGTGTGTCCTGCATGTCAATCTTTTTTTACCAGTAGCAGTTTCAAATAAAATGTTATGTGACTCTTTCCGGCATATGAACATTTTGCATGGTGTACTGTTCATCGTTTTGTTATTTGACAAACTTAACATAATTTTGGGTTTAATTCCCAAGTCAATTGGATGAGATTATAAAACTAAGAAGACTTAACACAAGAAGATAAGTTCTGTGATTAATGATCTGATAGGTTAAATACTTTGTCGATTTTTATTTAATCACAACTACACCCATGATACATGGATTGGAGGGTGCTTTGTCTCCATTGATGAAACCTCAACCCATGCAACTAGTGCTTCTGTACTTTTTCTGGTTAAACTACGATAGTGTTGATAGAAAAATGTCCTAATATTTCTCACTTGACTGTAGGTCATGCCAGAGAAATCATTTTTTGGACGTCGACCCCCAGTGCCTCTCTGGAACAAGGAAATACATATCATCATTGGAGAGCCAGTAGAGTTTGATTTACCAAGCTTGAAGCAGGCAGCAAGAACAGTACCCAAGGATTCATCTTTTGAAGGGAAGGGTTGGCCAAGCATCATGCCAGATGGACTAGATGAAGCAGCTCAGAGATGGCTTTACCAGAAGATGTCAGATAAGATCCAATCAGTCATGGAGACATTGCGGAAGAGACTTCTCGACCTGAAATAACATTGATATTTTGTTCTTCACTTGCAATCCAAGGAGGCACCTCCTATTTTTGGACATTGTCTTCTTGAAACGGTAGGATATATAGCTCCATTGACAGTTTTGGTTGATGCAAAGACAATTGAGAGTAGGCAGTGGGCGTTAGACCTATTGAAGTGAAATATTGAAACGACTGAGAAAATAGAGATCAGCGTGTTAGACTACGAGGATTTTTTTTTTCAGTAGCCCGAGAGAATTTGTCAAACGCCTGAATGGCTGTCGTTGTTACAGAGGAATAAAGCCATCACCCATCCATAGCAAGACTAATAATATAGCTAATAAGTTGGATATAAGACTATTTTTAGTCTTCTCTTAGTCTACCCATATAGTAGTTATATAGTAGTTAGTTATTCATCATTAATACATAACCCACGTGTTTTTTGGTTATTGTGCCTAAATTGTCTATAAATATAAACTTATAGCTCGTTTTTCCTTCCTCTCCTCTCTTAAGCACATTAATATATTTAGTTGGCTTATAGCCTACTATTTTTTTTTTTGCCTAGCCATCCCAAAACGGAATGGCTAAAATTTTATTAAGGATAGGGAGGAAAGCCTGCTATTATACTTGCTCTCAACTGCATAGATGTGTTCTTGGCTCAAAGCCTTTTTGCATCCAGAGAGCAACCAGGAGTCCAGGACAGTTCTTGGCTCAAGCTTTTGTATTGTGTGTTGCAAGATGTGCACTACTTTTCCCCCGGAACCTAGATCCCCTTCTTAGGACATGCACTATGCCGTCTTAGGACATGCATGAGTAGCTCACTAGTACTCACATGAGTAGCTCTAGCACACATGAGTAGCTCTAGCATGCTAGTGGGACGACGGTATAGCTCTACAATGCAAGCCACACATGTATCTTTTGCATTTCAGCCCCTGTCCTGTTTTTACAGAGAATCACGTGCACTCTACGCTCTCTTTCCCGGACACCTCTCTTCCCCTCTCTCCCCACGCCTCTCAACCGCCTCTCTCCCGGGCGGATCTAGCCCGGTGCCGGCGGCGGAGGAGCTGACTGGCGACGGCGGCGCGAGCTCGACGGCGGGGAGATCTCAGGCGAGTCCGGGCGGATCTGGGCGGCCGCGTCGGGGTGGACGGATCTGGCGGTCGGGGGCGGCGGCCGGCCTCGGCGGCGCGCGTCGGAAGGCCGACGGATCTTGCGGTCGGGGGCCACGGCCGGCCTCGGCGGCGCGTCGGAGGCCGGCGGATGTGGCGGTCGAGGGCGGCGGCCGGCCTCGGCGGCGTGTCGGGGGCCGGCGGATCTGGCGGTCGGGGGCGGCGGCCAACCTCGGCGGTGTGTCGGGACGGCGTGGCGCGGTGCGACGGTCGAGGCGGCGCGACGCGAGGAGGCAGCGGTGGCCGGCGTTGGTCAGGGCGGCTCGGTGCAACGGCCGCATTGAGGCGTTCGACGCAGCTCGAAGGAGGGGACCAACCCGAAGCTCCTCGTTTCCTGACAGGGCTCTCGGATCTTGCAGAGGAGACGCGGAGTCCTGCAGAGCTACGCGCCGTGCCGAGCTGGAGGAGGGAATCGGACGTGGCGGCGTAGACCTCCTCGCCACGTCCTTGCAGTGTGCGTGTTCTTAGAGGCATCCGTAACAGCTCATTCATCATATCCTCCATCATAGAAATAGAGAGGATAAAGAGTAAAGTTGAGCTTCAGTAGAACATCTATCTTATCCTCTATTTTTGATATCATCCATATTAGAAGAGAAACTCTATATTTAGATATTCTCTCTCTAATTCTCCAAATAGATATGGAGGATATCATATATAGATGATCTGCTGGAGTATAAAAGTATATGAAGGATGAAAGTGTTTTAGATGATAATCCAAATAAAGATATGGATGATTAAATTTAGATGAGTTGTTGGAGATGCTCTTACTTCCCAGATCGTAGTAGCGTTGGTGTTGGATTATACAGTACTCCCTCCATATTTTTAACGTACGATACCGTTTGATTTTTAGGATTACGCTTCACCATTCGTCTTATTCAAAATTTATATCTAAATATACAAAATTATAATGCATACTTAAAGTTCCTATAATAATAAATCATATTATAACAAAATAATTAATAATTATATAGTTTTTTAATAAAACGAATTAATAGCATTATATTAAAAAAAATAGAGGGAGTACTACAGAAGGCCAGAAGGGACAAGTTCGAGCACAGACGGATCCGATGTGCGATGGCTTTTTCTGAACATTTCTATTATTATGCTGAACTGCAAATCTGCAACTGCGCACGAATAACAGGTATATCGAGGACAGAGAAACGCATTCCCTACAAGGCTACAATGGGCTACAGGCCGAAGCTGTAGCCCATGGACCACTGGGTCACATGACGCAACAACTGTGCCGCCTAGCACCGTTCGCTGTGCATTCGCTGGGTTAGCCTGGGTTGGGTTTTTTTTCCCCCTCTTTTGGAAAGTGATCCAACATGGAACCAGCTAGCCATCAGAGCCAACCATGGTGCTATTTCCGTTGACAACTTTATTTTTTTATTTCTATGTCCAACCATAAAACTAAAAAAATTAGATAAGTATAAAATCATCTAGTAACAATAAAAGTATTAATCGTAAAAAAAATTAAATAAAAAGAAGGTTCAAAACATTATATCTAAAAACTAAAAAAATAAAATTAATATGGGACGAACTTGGTAGAAAACCGAAAATCGGAAAGCATCAGTTTTGTAAGCTGTCTCCACGGGCACAGCAAGAGGGAGCAACCGGCACTCGAGGCTTGAGGCCTTGAGCGAACCAATTCATTCGTTCACGGCAGAACCCTCACCGAAAGACGTGACGCCCACGTACTAGTCATCAAAATGAATAATGCCGTCCTCTGCCTCCGACACACCGTGCGCGCGAGATCCTGTCCTCCGAAAACGTTGATGGCGGTTGGACTGTAGGATGCGCGTTTGCCGGGTGCAACGCAAGCAATCAAAATTGACACTAGAAAACGAGCGCATCTCTCTTCCATGAGATGGGAAGCGGAAGGGTCACGTCTTGCTCGCGGCGGCGTACTACGTGACAGCGTCTCTCCTGAGGGAAGGGATGCCAAGCCAACGCCATTGGGACGCAGGTGCATTCGATTTTTGGTGGTGGGTTGCGTCCCTCGGTTCGGGTCGGCGTCCTCCACGTTGAACGTACAGCAAGCGCCGCGTCGTTTTCGTGGCCGACTGGCCGTGTGTTGGGGCAGTGTACGGTGCGTGCGTGCATTCTCCCTTCCATTTGGGGCTTACTCGAGGGGGCCCAGTGACTGCCAAAGCAGCTCAACCGCTAAGGGGGTGTTTAGTTGGGAAAATAAATTTTTTTCATGTCACATTAAACGTTTGAACAAATGTCGGAAGAGGTTTTCGGCTATGACTGAAAAAACGAATTTCACGATTGGCTTGGAAACCGTGAGACGAATCTTTTGAGCCTAATTAATCCGTCATTAGCGCAGTGGGTTACTGTAGCACCTATGGTTAATCACGTACTAATTAGGCTCAAAAGATTCGTCTCACGATTTCTCACGTAACTGTATAATTAGTTTTTCGTTTTATCTATGTTTAATACTCTATTTAGGTATCCAAATATTCGATATGATGTTTTTGGCCGAAAATTTTTGGGAACTAAACAGCCCCTAATTCCAATGCGCATCTTACCAGTGTATTATACTCATCTCCTAGTTTATGCTTATAATTGTAAGCTAAAATTAAATTTTCAATCTTAAATTTAAAATTAGTTTTGATGAATTTTCACCAAAGTTTATTTTGTAGTCTTGATTTTTAGATCGTTAAGAATATGTGTATAAAAAAATTACTCATAAACTGTTTTTTGTTTGTAAATATGTCGCTTGCTTTTTTACCAAAAAAACAAAGCAATCACCCCCTTAGTTATTAAATGCAGAATTTCAACACTATCGGAAATCGTTTAGAATTAGTGCTGAAACGTGTGGATTCGGATGGTTTTCCTTTTGTGCGAATTGGGAACGAAACCATCCCTGTCAACAGGGTGCTAGCTTCCTCGTGGTTCGTAAGTAAATTAGCATTAATTAGCTTTGCGATTTTACGTGTGGGGAGTGTTTGATTTTTTATTAGAAAAAAACCAAACGGCGTATTTATAAACGGAAAACAAATTATGAATAAAATTTTTATATATGTATTCTTAGCAATCTAAAAATCAACACTATAAAATAAACTTCGATGAAAAAACCCCAAAATCAACTTTAAATTTAATATTGAAAATTTAAATTTTGGCTTATAAGCAAAAGCGAAAAGACATATGTGCATGATTGTTAGAAACTGATTCAGTTAGATAGAAACTGGATGTCATTTTTTCCCCGTGAAATGCCCGAAATTTATCCTTGTTCAACTGTCCCTAAACGATTTTCACGAGAGGCCAAGAAAATAATCCTGTAATGACTTTTTTGTGAACCCTGTGAAGGAACAGGCCAGGATGGAGTATTTTGAATTATAGACTGTTCAATTAACTACACATGCCTGGAAGAAAAAACATTACTACTACTACTTTCTTCGTTGTGTACGTGGATAGTCAAAACAATCAGGAGCGTTATACTAGACTCGTAGTGCGATTGTCGCTGGGCGATCGGTTGGCTTGTCCAGTTAACAACTGGTCAGTTCGTAGCTACTCCTATACAGTCCATTGGCAAAACTTGAAGTGAACTCCTGAGCTTTCTTGACTTGGATACCCAGACTACTACCAACAAGCTTAGACACACTGAAACACACAATAGCTGTCGATGTCGACGTAGCTGATGCCGAACCACGTCGCTTAAACTTACGCTTTTCAGGGCCTTGAGGGGATCAGTAAAGTGTCGTGGTGTATACACCGATCGATCGTTTGCTGCACGATGGCTTTCGTTGTCTAACGTACGTGCGTACTCATGGTACATCATCACATCGGTGTTCTCGCCTGGCATCTCACATGGTAGGCCTACGCCCAAACGGGCCCCAGCAAAGGGTAAGCCATGTAAACTAAACTAAAAAAAGGCGACGAGATCTCCTTTCTGTGTTGTGATTAATCCCCTCGTCTCAGATATCTCGTACGTACTCGTGTGAAAACGACAAAAGGTAGAGGCCAAGGACTCCTCGCGTTGCCTTGTCGATCGTGTCTCCGTTTCCATTTATACTTTCATACTTATGGGTTAAAATTTAAATTTAAAGTATATTTTAATTTTTTTATCAGAGTTTAATTTCTATCGTTTACTTCTTAGATCTATAGGAATATATATATAATTTTACTCAAAATTTTTTTTTATTTATAAATGTAGCAGGAAACAATCACCTCTGTCGGTCACGCCGGGCAAGCCCCACTACAGCCGCGGCTACCACCGTAGAACGAACCGTCGTCTGTTGCGCGCGGTTGCTTGGGATTTTGGGTCGGCGGAGTCGCGCGCATCGATCGATCTGCACTGCGTCTGTGGGCTGCCGGCTGCGGCTGACGGGCTGCGCGAGCGCGCGTGTACGAGCTTGTTTGGTTGCTATCCTGAGCAACTTGCCTGAGCATTTTATATCTCTAAGAGTAGCATGAGCTTGGATAGCAAAGTTACCTAGTCAGGTATGTCTCCTTGAGAGTAGTGTGTTTAGTTGATGCTTTGAAAATAAGCCTGAGGAGATACAATGGTCAGGTGTTGTTTGTTTCAATTTGTGATGCCCATTTTTTTACTTGGTCAGTACATGAGATGATTAATACTTAGGCAAGTGGAGAGGTTGGCTCAGGCGACCCATTTCCTAGGCCTGACGCAGGCGTGTGCGCTCAGTCAAGTTTTATAAGGCCAATATCTTCATGGCACTAACCAAACACAACTCAGACAAATCACAGGCCCAGACTCAGGTCAGACATATTTGCTCAGGGCAGCAACCAGACAAGCTCGTAATCCATAGCTAGCTCGGTCTTTTCCCTTATTGCTGGCGCGCGTGCTGGGGCCATGAGATGCTATGGTTAGGTGGCGGTGCGCACGGCCACGCGAGGCGAGCAGTACTCCGCGCTGCCGCTTCGTACGTCTGCACGTAGCGGCACAGGAAACGGTCGAGAGCGTCGGTATTTACCGGATGCTTTGCAGGAGTGTGTTTTGCTTTCGTCTTTTTTTTTCCTGACCACAACACGTTAGGTTTAGAACCAAGGAGTTGGCATGTGACTAACGGTATCCACAGTGTGCTCGACAAATAGACAATAGGCTGCTTTCTTCGCGAAAGCCTATTCTATCTTTTTCGCACGTACTACCCGAATTATTAAACAATATGTATTTTTATAAAATAATTCTATATAAAAGTAATTTTTAAGTATATTTTTAACTTTATACTAGTTAATTAAATCATCTATATCATTCCATGGCTAACACAAAAATCATAAATTATTTTATCTTTTATCACAAAAGAACGTAGCCTTAACCATTAAATACAACTTTATGACTCTTCTCCGTCTCAATGTATAAAATTTTCTATGCTTTTATCCATATGGATAATAATAAGTATATACAATATAAATATGCGATAAATAGCACTAAGAATAGTGCCATAAATGCTCAGATTTTGGTACATAATCCAAATCCTATATGTCCATATATTCTAAAATGGAGAGGGTATTGTAGGCTAGGCCTAGAGCCATAAGTATTTTTTATTCAACCGCTTAGTTCATTATTTACTCGGTACCTTTTGCGATTTTCTTTCAAACGGATTTCCCTAGTTTTCTTTGACGGCGGATGAATCCTACACAAGAGGACTTTGGACGGATGTAATTACAGTAATAGAGAAATAAATTACACATAGGTGCATGCATTATTGGCATGTACATCCATTCTAAAATATAATTATTTACATGATGTTTAACATAACCAAGGAGTTGTTAAAAGATTTTCTTAATCACTCGAGTGACCAATTTTTAAATTTTAAAATGATTATCTTTTCTATGTATCCGGTTGGCTCTTGAATAGTCAATAACAGAAATCATAGGAGCAAGACATGAAATTATTATACTATGATACAAATTTAATTTTACAAACCTTTATATTTTTTGTGACGGATGAATTATTATTTTATCGGTGAATGTCTCTCGCTAACTCAGGCTTAAAATTTTTAATTGGTCATTATGACATTGTTCTACTGCTAGACCGTAAAACCTGTGTGCTGTTAAGCGATACGAGGTCTCTCTCTCTCTCTATTTCGTTCGGTATCGATCGTTCGAGGACACCACGTTCTGCCAAACGGCACGCTCGCAGCTCTCGTCACGTCAACCTTGTATGGCGTTATATTACCAATAGTCTAATGCTAAATATGTCCAGAGCAAGTACAATAGCAGGCTATAAGGCAGCTAAATACTGGAAGAGAGAATGGAGGAGAGAGAGGAGAAGCTGGCTGCTTATAGCCAGCTCAGGCACAAGAACCAAAACACCATATAAGAGAGATATGTGGGTTCTACATTAAAAATGAAGAGTTAATTATTATATGAGTGAACTATAAAAAAAACTATAAGAAGTCTTGTAACCAATAAAT
Organism: Oryza brachyantha; assembly: GCF_000231095.2. Classification (NCBI taxonomy): domain Eukaryota; kingdom Viridiplantae; phylum Streptophyta; class Magnoliopsida; order Poales; family Poaceae; genus Oryza; species Oryza brachyantha. The sequence goes on along the minus strand of NC_023166.2, from coordinate 20,541,834 downwards.
TAGCTATATTATTAACCTTACTCTAACCTAGATACAACAACATTCCATAATGTTGAAGGAATACTAGGCTTGCAAAATGTCAGGACAAATTAAGATGGCATAATATTGGGACAGAAAGCGATGGCATATCCTATTCCTCTCATTCACTGGTATACACGTGGAACCGCAGGGGGGCATGGATTGATGGACGTCGTCCAATTCCAACGAGGGGCCATTGCTGGGTTCGTACGATTCGCTTTATTAAAAACCAAAAAAAAAAGCTACTAACTCTGTCCCTGATAATTTTATTTTTCGTTTTTCCGTGTGATCATTCGTCTTATTTGAAAAATTTCTTCAAAAACTTAAAAAAATTAGTCATGTATAAAGTACTATTTATATTTTATCATCTAGTAACAATAAAAAAATTAATCGCAAAAAAGTTCAAATAAGACGAAGAATTAAAATAATGTATCTAAAACTGAAAAAATAAATTTATTTTGGGACGGAGATAGTACTATACTTGCTCATTTACCTTCTAAAGTAAATGAACACTTATGTAGAAAAAGAATGATTAAAATGACCAAGATATATATCTTATTAAATAAGAGATATTTACGAGTAAAAGAGTAGTTGAGAGAGCTTAGAAAAAAATCTAAATGAGAGGTGTTAGGTAGGAAAACAATACTCTAACACTTTTGCTATTGATTAAACGTTTGATTTTTTTTCTTCTGTCAAACATGCGCACAATGTATATCAAACACGCGTGCAATACATGTGGGCTAAAGGAGGAGAACGTGTATGAGATTTTTGACTTTTTTCTGATTATCATCCAACAACAACAACGATCATATTTGATTGATGAAATTAAAATTTTTAAATAATTGATCAATTGACGGACCCATATTCTAAACTTGTCAATTATTTTAGAGTTTTTAATCTCATTCGAGTATAATATTGAAAGACTTTAGAAAATCAAATTGTATACTACATCTGTTTTACAATATTTTTAGTTTTTACTAAATTCATATAGATACTTATATATATATACCATTGTATTAATTAATACATAAATATAAACAGAACAAAAAGTGTTTCTCACGGTATTATTTTACGGAAACAATGCTTGCTCCACAAGGAGAATTTCCGTGACGGTTTTCACAATTTCACGGGCAATGTCACCGTGGATGTGGTGGCAGCCGCATGCCACTGTACTGCGGGCTCCACTGGGTAGACGCACGCTACCGCGGGCCCACATTTCCCCCCTTGCTCTCGTTCCAAAATAAACAATTTAAAAAACTCAACTTAATAAACTGTCAAAACACCTCCCCCTCGGCCGCTCTCTCTCTCTCTCATTCCAAAAAATCAAAATCGAAGACGAGAGCGGAAACGGAGTAATTCCCTCGCATCCTCCTCCGCTGCTGCTGCTGCGTGATTTCTTTAACCCTCCGCCTCCTCGTCCTCGCCACCACCACTACTCCTCTCGTGAGCCCCTCTCCTCTTCCCCCTCTCTCCTCCTGCACCGCCTCGCCCCCGCGCCGCCCCCTCGCCTTGCCTCGGGCTTGGATCTCGTCCTGCCGGCCGCGGGCGGACGCGGCGGCGACCCGGTCCTCCCCTCCTCCCTCGGGCTGTCCCAGCCTGACACCCACCACCACCACCGCGCGCCGCGTGCTGTTTATCTATACTCGCGGGCGACTGCATTGCCGGGATCTGCCTCCGTTCGTCGAGCTGCTGCGCGCGCGGAGCGGGGAGTTGGGAGGAGGGCTGGAGCTTGGAGTGGCTTGTTGCTTCTGCTTGCGTTTTTCCGGTCTCGCTGGATCTGAGGCTCGCGCTGCTCCGCGTCGGACTGGTGGTGGGGGTTCAGGGGTTCTGGTGGTGGTTGGTGGCGATTGCGGCGTGGTGGATGGGAGTTGTGGCTTGAGGAGGTTGCGTCTCTGAGGAGGGCGGCGGGGTAAGGGAGATGGCGGCCGGCGGCGTGGGTGGAAGCAACGGCGGGGCTGCCGCCGCCACGCCGCTCCACGGCTCGGCGACCTCCAGCATGAACGGTGCCGGCGATGGGTACGATAGCGACGGCTACAGCTTCGCGCCACCGTGAGTGCTTGCCTCCTCCTTATGCTGTTTCTGCTCTCGATTGTAGACTTGTGGTTTAACGACTCGATTTCCTTGCTGAAATTTCTGATAAGCTTTGTTCGTCCGAGGTTTTGAATTTTCTATTGCATTTTGATTACCTAAAAGTTTCCCAGGCTGCTGGAAAGTGGAGGAAAAGTTGGGTTCAGACAAGGATTTACTCATTTATTTTGGATTAGTGTCGCTATAATTGGGTGTGTTTGTTGTACTCGATATCCTGGCCTACCTTGCTACTGGATAAATGCTTTGGGTACCATTTTTTTTTTGTTATTCTAACCTTCTTCGTGGGACACTGTTATTACCAAGCTGTGTTCCGTGCACATTCACATGGCATTTTCATTAACTTTATGAGATAGAATGGATCCTTATTTACTCTCTGAGCTACTGTTTTTGCAGTACGCCGACGACTTTGTCTATGTCAATTCCTCCGGAGCTTGCTGGAGCAATTCCACTGATCGATAGGTTCCAGGTATATAATAGAACTCCTACATCCCATGCCAATACCAATATCTCATCCATGTTCAATTGTTGATGTTGCGGATGGTATCTATGTGGTGCCTTTAGTGGTTTATGTATAATTGCAACAGTTGATTGTTCGAGACGGAAGTTGTACATCATAATTATCACCGTCTAGTAAATTTGATGAGATCCTGTAACAACTAAGAATTGATGTTTTCTCTAGAAATGGAGGGTGAAACATTGAGGGAGAAGATAGCTATTCATACAACTATGCATTTTGCACTATTCTGACTTAATGAATAAAAATAGGATTCTCTACCTCGTTCTAAGTCATTTTATCCTTTAACATTAGTATCTGAGAGTAAGAAGCTAACTAGGTTCAGAAAAACGAAAGGACACCTCACACTCTTCACATTGGTTGTAGTAAACTGGATGATATCTGAGTACTGAAGTTTACCTTTATTTGGAGTTCTGTGTATATTTGCAAATTTTGTCACTGTGTTTCCGTATCTGCTGTGATTCAATAGGAGAAGAGAAATGTTTCAATATAATCAATTACTAGTGTCAGTTTGTATGCGTTAATATGACTACCATGTTAATCGTAGTACTGTATGACAGGTAGAGGGCTTTCTGAAAGCAATGCAAAAACAGATCCATTCTGCTGGAAAACGTGGATTTTTTTCGAAGAAATCTGTGGGACCACAAGTTCGTGAAAAGTTCACCTTGGAAGATATGCTGTGTTTCCAAAAGGTGATGCCATCAAACCCCGTAACATATCCGTTAGGTTGCTTTTTGAGCAAGTTGTCTGCAATTTTCAAAACCTTTGCAATAATATAAGAATATGATAAAAATGCTATATTTGCTCTACTAACCAGAATTTCTTTGGTCTGTTTATGCAGGATCCTATTCCAATGTCATTGTTAAAAATAAGCAGCGACCTTGTAAGCCGCTCAATTAAGTTATTCCACGTCATACTGAAGTACATGGGTATCGACTCACCTGCTATAATAAATTTGGATGAAAGAATTGAACTTGTTGCAAAGCTTTACAAGCATACCTTGAAGCGTTCTGAACTGCGAGATGAGCTCTTTGCACAGATTTCAAAACAAACACGTAACAATCCTGACAGGTAAACAATAGATTTCTCATGGATAGCAACTTGATGGGATACAAAAGTTTTAGGAATGCTGTTATTTGTACTTACAGGGCTTGGTTAATAAGAGCTTGGGAGCTTATGTATTTATGTGCATCATCCATGCCACCAAGCAAAGATATTGGAGCATACTTGTCTGAGTATGTTCACTATATTGCTCATGGTGCTACAACTGATTCTGATGTTCGTGTTCTAGCACTGAACACACTAAATGCACTGAAACGCTCAGTTAAGGCAGGGCCTAGGGTTACAATTCCTGCGCGGGAGGAGATAGAAGCTCTTTTATCGAGCCGTAAGCTTACAACAATTGTCTTTTTCTTGGATGAAACTTTTGAAGAAATCACATATGACATGGCAACAACTGTTGCTGATGCTGTTGAGGTATTTACATTTCTCCTTTGCAAGTAAATTTGAAATTGATTTGTGCTTATGTTGTCGACGAATCTTCAGAATGATTGACATAGTTAGACACGGGAAATTACTTGGTTGGTAGGGATGCAACTTTCATGTGATTAAGCTATCATTGTATGGGTAATTCATTAAAATCATATGAGCATGGCATGATTTTTTTGGCAACTGATGGGCTTAATTAGGTAAAAACTATGAACTTATCTCTTTTATGTGCATGGGTACTGAGGAGAGTCAGTTAATTGATTTCATTTTTGTATGTCAAAATATATTTTCAATGTTTCCATACAAAAAGAGTTTCAGTTCAATTTGTTAGATTTTTTTTCTGGTTGACCACAGAGTAGAGATTCCCAAGAACATCACAACTCAGTTTGAATATCATAAATATTGTATTATTTATCACAGCATTTTATACAGTTTTTACTGTTTTAGCACCAAACTTGTTCCTCCAATTTGTACTCGCTTCAGTTACTACTTGATGCTGTAATCTCTAAAGAAACATAACATTTTGTAATGACAGGAACTTGCTGGCATTATCAAACTTTCAGTATATTCTAGTTTCAGCCTTTTTGAATGCCGAAAGGTTGTTAATGGAGCTAAGTCTTCAGAAGTTGGCAATGGTATTTGTTTCAGTGCAAAGTTACAAGGCTACCTTTCCCCCTTTTCTGTTGTTTCTAACAGCACTTGTGTTTCCTTACTTTTCATACACAGAGGAGTACATTGGTTTAGATGACAACAAATATATTGGTGACCTCCTATCTGAGTTCAAGGCAGCTAAGGACCGGAACAAAGGAGAAATTTTACATTGCAAGCTTGTATTTAAAAAACGCCTCTTCCGCGAGTCTGACGAGGCTATAACTGATCCGATGTTTGTTCAACTATCATATGTCCAGGTACTGGTCTGGGCAGCCCATTGAAGCGCTGCTGTTTCTTACGTTATAGAAGTAATATTGTTTTTCATTGCAAGTGCTGACTAATATCATGCCTGTGCAGTTACAACATGATTATATTTTAGGAAACTATCCTGTAGGTAGGGATGATGCTGCACAACTATCAGCTCTGCAAATATTGGTCGAAATCGGCTTTGTTGACAATCCTGAGTCCTGTGTGTAAGTATTTTGTAAGGCCTTGCCTGATCTCCCATTTCACTTGTGTATGTAGTCTCAGCTATTGTAACACTAAGATACATCCTTTTGTTTTATTAACACGCAATTTTCTTGTCTTGCTAGTGAATGGATATCTCTTTTAGAGAGGTTTCTACCCAGACAAGTTGCAATTACAAGAGCAAAGCGAGACTGGGAGCTTGACATTGTCTCACGCTATCAGTTAATGGTATTTGTCTATCTATACAACTTTATGGTGCCACACAACTTGATTTGATTATTTTAGGCCTATTCAATTTGTAACATACTTTTCCCATTTAACTCCATGGCGTATATCCATCATAGCAATAAGTGACCATCCTCTACATGTAAGAAAGGGGAAGTTTTGCAAGTTTAAATCATTTTATGATTCTCTATGCATTATTTTCAATGTAAGTTAGATGAAATAGTAAACTTTTCAATTTGAATTACCATGTGTGGATGATATGGATATCGGGTACCCACATAGAATGCATAATTGGTTATGAGGGGGTAGCCTGGATTCATGATTTATGAGATAGACTAGAACTTGGATGATATGCTACCTTGTATCCCACAACACGGTATAAAGTTCCAATCAAATAATATCATGTAAAGATAAGGAAACCGAAGTTGTATTCGGTTAGGGCCCTGACCTTGTAACCTTATTCGAAGGCCCAAACCTGGATAGTCCCATGTATCCTGCGTACCATCATACTTTCAGTCTCATGTGCCATCCCCTTTATTATTATCGATACAAAGCATCGGCACCATGCAAAATATATTCGGTGCCTCTCAATTACCTAAGTATTTTATATTTTCATTGCTGCATTCAGGAACATTTGTCAAAAGATGATGCGAGGCAACAATTTCTCAGAATCTTAAGGACTCTTCCATACGGGAACTCGGTATTCTTCAGTGTTCGGAAGATTGATGATCCAATAGGACTTCTACCTGGAAGAATCATTCTGGGAATCAACAAACGAGGGGTCTGATGCCTAATCATATGTTGAAATGCTATACCTTTTCTGCTAGTTATAACTGATTTCCTTTTTTGCACTAATGCAGGTTCACTTTTTCCGTCCGGTTCCCAAGGAGTATCTTCACTCTGCAGAACTGAGAGATATCATGCAATTTGGGAGCAGCAATACCGCTGTTTTCTTTAAGATGCGAGTTGCTGGTGTTCTTCATATCTTTCAGTTTGAAACTAAGCAGGTTAGTTATGTCTAGCAGGGAATAATTCAAACTATATCATTTACAAGATCTTGTTATATCTTATAAGCTGAAATAACCTTTTGATTCTTAGGGCGAGGAAATATGTGTAGCACTTCAGACACATATCAATGATGTGATGCTCCGCAGATATTCAAAAGCACGTTCTGCTACTAGTGCGGTTTCTCAAAATGATGTTGCTCAAACATATAAGCCACCAAATATTGAAATATATGAGAAACGTGTCCAAGAACTGTCCAAAGCAGTTGAGGACTCTGAAAAGAAAGCAGATCTGGTGAGTAGTTTTGGCCATAAAAAAATAATATTAATAATGAACACTTCTTATAGTTCAGAATCTGGGGAGAAATGTCCTGTTATTTCCTCTAGTTGAATTCTATGATTAATGTGATTTTCTGTGCTAGTTCAAATTCAATACCTAAATCACCTGACTATTATTGTACTATTGTCTGGCCTACGCCAATTTATACCCCTCTGTGATGATGGAGAAAAAGAAAGTGAAGGGTATATATGACTTACCTTTTAGCAGCATCACATAAAAAAATACATTAGGTGAAGGGCTGAAATCATGCTTATTGAAGGATTTCAATACGTGTGGTAATTTCACTTTTTTTTTACTAGATGGTGAACTAGACTGGTAGGTCCAAACTTGAAAGATCTATAATACAATGTTGGTTGATATTATTGGTGGACGTTCAGAGAATATGGGTTAAAATCATGAATGCATTTTTAGCACCATATTTCTTTTAAGCACCTGTTCATGGAGTGCTTCAAGTACATCTTCCATTTTTAGTTAAACAGTTTCCGTGCCTTCTCTTATAAATACTAGAAATCTCAGTAAAAGTAAGGTTATATCTTTCAGATCTAACTTTGGTCTTGCAACAAATTGAAGATAATGGCATTGCATATTTAACATGGAAGAAGCAATCACTTACATATCATTAGTCACTGGTCTTGTTTTTCTTTTTTAGTTGCGGGAGGAGTTACAAAAGAAGACAAAACAAGAAAGAGATATGCAAGAAGAACTGAAAGGGCTGAGGGATACCTTGCAATCTGAAAGGCAAAACATTAAAGAAGTAGCAAGTGATCTTGATAGGCTAAAATCCCTTTGTGACGAAAAGGACTCCTCTTTGCAGGTATGGCCATAGACTGTCAGCTTGACTATATATTAGTATAATCTAACTTGCAATTTTATTAGGCTGCACTGGTGGAGAAAAGTAGACTGGAGACCAGATTAAAAACTGGTCAGAGCCAAGAGAGCAGTAATAAAACAGGAGTATCTGGAAATCATTTTGAGAGAGATACTTTCCCAACTGTAGGGACTGTCAACAGTAGCATTGAGGTATCTTAGAACAGTTACATACCTTTAAGACTGTGCATTGTCTTAAATGACTTGGTTGTACTTTCTGTAGCCAACCCTAGGTTTGCAAGTTGTCATCATTGAATTGACTTTTTTGGGGGGTTCTGAACAGATGTTAACAAAGCTTGAGGAGGAGTTAAAATTCTGTAAAAAAGAGCTTGATATTTCAAAGGAATTATCAAAGAAGTTATTGATGGAAAAAAATCTGCTTGATCAGAAAGTTCAAAGGCTTGAAATAGCAAAATGTGAAGAGGTTATTATCTGCTTACTCTGGATTTTCTCTTAATTCTTGTTCGCTGTGAGCACTGCATAGATTTTTTTTATTTCATATTTCTAAGTATATGGTTCCTTGAACTATACAGAGAAGTTCTATGGAAAGAGTTTATGAGGATGAATCTCATAGGCTGAAACGTCAAATTGCTGAATTGGAGCAAAAATTGGAAAGCAGAACACATTCCTTGAATGTTGCTGAATCAACTCTTGCCTTGAGAAACGCTGAGGTGGATACATTGCAAAATAATCTCAAAGAACTTGATGAGTTACGAGAGTTCAAAGCGGTATGCGCAAGATATATAACAACTACATTCAATATTCTTATAGGACCTTCTGAAAATCATAAAATTCCATTTTGCATTTTTCAGGACATTGACAGAAAAAACCAACAGACTGCTGAGATTCTTAAAAGGCAAGGAGCACAATTGATTGAGCTTGAAAATCTTTATAAGCAAGAACAGGTTCTGAGGAAGCGTTATTATAACACAATTGAAGGTATGCCAGAAATAAGTATTTACTTTTCTTTATTCTTACAGCATTTTACAATAACTTGGTTTCTAACTGAGTCATAATTGCCCACAGATATGAAAGGAAAAATAAGAGTTTTTTGTCGTCTGCGCCCTCTAAATGATAAAGAGCTTGTGGAAAAGGACAAAAATATCGTTTGCAGTCCTGATGAGTTTACAGTTGCTCATCCATGGAAAGATGACAAGTCAAAACAACATATATATGACCGTGTTTTTGATGCTAACACTACCCAAGAAGAAGTATTTGAGGACACCAAGGTGACCTTTTTTAATAACATAAATGTGCTCTTTAGATTATTTGGATTTGGACTCCATGTGTTTATCATGAACTTTGTGATGCAGTATCTAGTACAGTCGGCTGTTGATGGATATAATGTCTGTATATTTGCTTATGGTCAAACTGGTTCTGGAAAAACTTTTACAATTTATGGATCTGAAAACAATCCCGGTCTTACCCCAAGGGCTACCTCCGAGCTTTTCAGGGTGATAAAGCGTGATGGTAACAAATATTCATTTTCGTTGAAGGTAAGAAATTTTTTCGCATCTTAAATTCTTTTATATGCATTGGAGTTAGATGATGCATATTTTTTTGAGTTGTGTAAACAATAGTTGTACTGTTGACAAAGTGATTTATTTTTGACTATTTCATGTGATATGCAGGCATATATGGTTGAACTTTATCAGGATAATCTTGTGGACCTGTTGTTGGCCAAAAATGCAACACGGCAAAAATTGGAAATAAAAAAGGATTCCAAGGTATATGCCCAAGATATCATGTTAACCTTCTTGCTTCACATGCTCTCTATTTTTTCCTTGAAATCTATTGATTAGGAAGACAAGTTACGTTCCATTTTACTATATTTTGTGCCTCAAAGTAACATTTTGTACTGTTACAAAATTAATGTTTGCTCACTTCAAGTAAGATATTAGTTTTGATAGTTTGGTTTACTTGCAGCTGCACGTATAGACAATCAATTTTAGCACTTTTTAGGTAATAAACGATGCATTGGTTACATTTAACTGAATTCCTGTATACCGCATAATGCAAATAGCTATAGTTTGAGAGGAATAATAGTCAGGAGTAGAGACAAACCTCTGAACCAATGCAGATTCCTTTCGGGTCTTCCCTCTGTTAACATGTGTCTATTTTTAGATGTTCATGAATTATTGCTATGTTGCAGTTTTATAGAGCTAATTTATGTATAATTTTCCTTTTAGGGGGTTGTTACTGTTGAAAATGTGACAGTTGTGAACATTTCAAGTTTTGAAGAATTGAGAGCTATAATTTTAAGAGGTTCTGAGAGAAGACACACAGCTGGAACAAACATGAATGATGAGAGCTCAAGGTCTCATTTAATTCTTTCAATCATTATTGAAAGTACCAATCTCCAGACTCAATCTTATGCAAGAGGAAAGGTATGGCAGGCTGTTACTGGAAGCTTCATGCTAACCTTGCCATGTCTAATAACCAGTTTGTTTCACACTAAAAAAATATTATATTCGAGTGTTTTCTGATTTTCTCCATTTAACTGTGTCTAGCACTTTCCCCTTTATATTTGCTTAATTTTTCAGTTCTTTGAAATACCTATTTACTTGTAACTTTGCATGATGCATTCCTCAGATATCAAACTAAAAATATACCCATATATGGCCATATTCAGTGGTGGTATTATGAATATTAATTACCATACCTTACCTCATTTTGATAGGCTTTGCCTTCATATGAATGACACTTGTTTGCCTAGAATAGTTCTTTACACCTAGTTATTTTTGTAATTTTGCAGCCATTTGTTTTGATTTTTTACTGGGAAGATCTATCATGGAACACTTGTCAGAATATATGTTTTGTAAAATTAAGCACAGTTCTGTAGCACTTGCTTATGTGATTTAGGCATCTACCACATCAAACTATGTTTTAAGTTTTATTTTCTTGTTGTTTATTTGGTGTGATTAATTAAAAATAAAAAAGTTGTACAGAGCACACTATATGCTACTGTAAAAGCTAGGCATTGAGATGCTATTATAAGCTTTCAATTTTTTTGTGTGAACAGCTAAGTTTTGTGGACCTTGCTGGTTCTGAGAGGGTGAAAAAGTCTGGCTCAGCAGGAAAACAACTGAAAGAGGCTCAAAGCATCAACAAGTCTCTTTCTGCACTGGCTGATGTTATTGGGGCTTTATCTTCTGATGGACAACATATACCTTATCGGAACCATAAGTTGACGATGCTGATGAGTGATTCTCTTGGAGGCAATGCGAAAACCTTAATGTTTGTGAATGTCTCACCAGCAGAGTCCAACCTGGAAGAGACTTACAACTCACTCATGTATGAATTTCTATTGCTCATTTACTCGCTGCTTTTGCATCCCCGCCCCCACCCAATCTTGATCACTCCTGTCAATTTTTATGCTGTTGTGATTTGTTTGTTACATATTTTTTTCAATAGTGATAGTTGTGACCCATTCTATCAAGTTAATAATAGGGCAAATATTTTTGCTTAACGAATTCCTTGAAAGTTTGCTCCAGTATATAGGTGTATATAGGTATTTTTGAGTCATCCCCCTGGTGATCATGTACACATGTTGAATATTGACTGCCATTTTTTTTCCATCTTGTAGGTATGCTTCACGAGTGCGTTGCATTGTCAATGATACGAGCAAGCATGTTGCTCCAAAGGAAATCATGAGGTTGAAGAAGTTAATTGCTTATTGGAAGGAGCAAGCTGGCAAGCGTAGCGAGGACGACGACCTGGAGGAAATACAGGAAGAGAGGACAGCGAAGGAGAAAGCTGACAATCGCTTGACTAGCTGAGAATGAGGTACCATCAGAATGCTACGCCCCTGGTTGCATCCTCGCACCGTCGGCAGAGGTGGCTGATGCTGGTAATCATTTGCGACGTGCCGACGCCGACATGCTCACCAATCACTCGCTAACAGAACCTTCCGATATGACCTAACAATGTTGTACACCAATTGTATAGTAACAGATTATATTATGGCAACGACGCCTTTTGTACAAAGGGAACTGTAGCACATTCATAGGAGAATCAGATGGTGGAAGAGTTATTAGATCTAAGCACCTTTTTCCCCTAGAAATTTGGCGTGCGATGATTGCTCTTTCTTCCACTTCTTCGCACGGTAGCAAATGGTTGTAGCATCAGATGAACTTGGCGACCAAAGATGGTGATTTCCACGTTATCGTGGGCGATGAAGCAATGCTAGCCAAGTGATTCTAGCAGTTGCCTATTGTTGGTGTGACCTCATTCCTTTCGAAGTTGACCTGTACTGTACAATATTGTTCCAGACAACAACCCTGCAGCTACAGACTACAGCAGATTGCGACTATCCAACGCTTGGCTGGCGGAAGCAGACACGAGTTCCTCTGGTGCGAGGTTCGAAAGTCACGCAACCAAACTTAGACGAGCGCATCGAAGAGTCATTTTGTTAGCACAAAGTTAACTGTCTTTTGCACAGGATATTGGTTTTAATATAATATTTACTTATTTTATGACTCCACTAAAAATGAGTAATAGGTCGAGTAGAAAATAAATTTATTTATTTGTTTTGTTTTTCTCGTGAGCGTAATAGACCACCCTGCCTTAGCCAAATGTCAACGACGACTAGACAGCGAACCTCTTCCATTCCTCAGCTTAAAATTGGCTCACCTATCAGAAGACAGTAACACCACGAACAGAAGAGGTTAGCTCACGCCATGGCCGCTACTCGGTTTCCTCCCCTTGTCCTCTGCTTGCTGCCGATTTTCTGCAGCGTCGTGGATGCCGAGCTGACCCACCTCCACTTCTACTTCCACGAGGTCGACGCCGGCACGCCCAACGCCACCGTCGTCAACGTCGCCAGCCTGCACCGGTAACCGACCATGGAACGGCCACGGCGGCCATGCTGTTCAATTACCTGCCACTGACACTGATGAAGTGATAAGTGAGCTGATCACTGATGGGCTCGTCGTTCATGTGGGGGCAGGAACTCGTCGACGTTCGGCGACGTGAACGTGTTCGACAACATGCTGCGGGAGGGGCCGGACCAGGCGTCGCGGCTGATCGGGAGGGCGCAGGGCCTCGCGGCGCACGCGTCGCTGGACGAGACGGGCGGCCTCGCGGCCATCGAATTCGTCTTCTCCGACTACGGCGCGTACAGCGGCAGCACGCTGGCCACGATGGGGCGCATCAACGCGTCGGGCCCGTCGGAGCGGAGCATCGTCGGCGGCACGGGCAAGCTCCGGTTCGCTCGCGGGTACATGACCAGCAGGCTTCTCAGCTCCACGGACACCGCCATCGTCGTCGTCTTCGACATGTACTTCACCCTCGACCATTGAACCATATACTGTGTATATATATTCTGTGGCATTCTATTGAATAATGTACGCATGCTTGAAGCATACCATTTATACGAAAGGTTTGAGAATTTGATGTGTTTACCATTCGATCGAGATTGTTCGGATAGAAGTACAGGAATAAGGTAGACACAATCGATGACCATGGCTAAAGGTTAGCTTCTTGATGGAATGCATGCTCGATGCTCCGATGCTTGGGTTTCCTGACCGCGTGAAAAGGCTAAAGCGCTCGCGATCCGGTCAGAATTCGCATTTTTTTTAGCCCACGGCTGTTTCCTTCTTGGGCTTGGTGCCTCGGCCTATCTCATTTTCCTTTTCTAGAGTATGCCGAGTCGGAGCGGTGGTAGAACGATAGAATCCAGCTATGGGTTTTAGAGCTCACAATCACGTATTGTATTTTTGGAAAAAAAGCTTTATTCATCATCCTTCAACTTTGGGCGAGTTTCAATCACATTCCTCAACCGCAAGACCGGGTCTATGGAATATTGACCAGGTCATCTTTCTACCTAGCGTTTGCATGGCAATCCGATCAGGAAATATAATAAAAATAATAGGCTCACATGTTAGTTCCATCAAATAATAAGAAAATAACCATAGGCCCATATACCAGTGGCATGGATGGGCCTCTGCCGAACGCTCTCTTCTTTGATGCCGTGTTGCGCTGTTCCTCGCCGCTCTTCCTATGTTGGATGCTGCGGCACGCGCTGCATTGTACCACTGAGATGGAGGCATCGCTTGCGCCTACGGGATGGAGGCGTTGCTGCCAAACAGGATGGAGTCGCAGCCATCACGTAGTAACGAGGGCAACGAGGCGCCGCCCGCCACTGTTGACGAGGTTGGGATTCACAAGGTCGCCTTGCATGTTTGGCCTTGACTGCCGGAGACGATCCTATCCACTGCAATGGAGGAATGTTTATGCGAAAAATAAAATGTTGCCCTTCCACTCATGACTCATGTATCTCACGTGGACGGCGAGGAGGTACTTTGGTACCGAATTTTTTAGGGATAATTAGATTCATGCCATTACAAATATACGTTTAGAAAAATACCATTATAATTTAACTATTTGTAAATATGTCATTACAAATAGGATGGAACTTTTTTTTGCCACTTTATACATTTGAGTAGACATTTTACTCATTTGTTGTATACTGTATTTACTAAGGGTAGGCATTTTACTTATTTGTTGTATACTGTATTTATGTATGGACTAAGGGTGTGTTTGGTTGGTGGGATATGTCTGGATGGGAGATGGCCGTTCAGATTTTTGATGCGTTTGGTTCGTGGGCGAAACTGGATATGGTGGCCCAAAAAGGAATATTCCACGAAGATGCTGGATGGTGTATCCGGCCAAATTGGCGAACCATGATCATTAGTGATTGTTTAGTGATAATTAGCTGGTTTTGATATTAATTAGTAATTACCAAGTTTAAATTAGTGTTAATTAATGATGATAGATATATTTAATTGATAATTTATATTAATTACGATAAAATCTATGATAATTAATTTATATTATTATTTATTAGTAATTCAATATGTCCATCCCATCCATCCAACCAAAAAAACCAAACAAAAAATTAGATTATCCTATCAATCTAATCAAACATAAAATTGAATCGCCATATCCCAAAAATATGGAAGGTCATATTTCATCCCACCTTTACCACCAACCAAACATACCCTAAAATGCCCCAGGGAAAATTCCTCAATCTCAGTACGAGGACGAGGGAGCTGACCAGAGCAGAAGAAGGTGAGGCGGGAGGGCGGCGGGCTGGGGACGTGGCGGGCGAGGAGGCCGGCCGGCACGCGTGATGGTTGGAGTCGATGGCGGTCGGCGCGCCAGCGCCGCAACGGGCGAAGTCGACGACGATCGGCACGGGGACGATGGAGTCAACGGCGGCGACCGGCTAGCCGTAGCGGCTACGACGAGGACAGCCAACTACGACGTCTCGTCGCACTGCAGCATGTTCCTCCGTAGCTGCCGGAAAGCCACGAGCCAACTACAACGTCTCATCGAGGCCATGCTCCACACGACGAATTGTGGCGGCGGCAATGGAACCACATCGTCCCTGACATGCATCGCATCGCTTTCGCCGGATCCGACGGTGAAGCAGCGGGGGAAAGGCCTGTTCGTGAGGTGTGATAAGGTTGAGCAGCTCAGGTGCGACAAAACGTCGGTGTGCGCGCAGACGCGGGACGAGGTGTTCTCGATGGAGTTCGCCATGGCAGAGATGGGGTGGTGGGTCAACGGGAGTAGCCGACCAGCACGGAGACGAGTACGATGGGTGGCCGGCGCGGACGGTGGAGTAGACGGCTGGCCAGCACGGCGACGACACGTCGACGAGGGAGGCCGGCCGGCGCGGCGACGGCGTGGAGACGAGACCGATATGTACAGTGACGAGAATAAATATAAATAGGGACATTTTAGGTTATATGGAAATATATTGGTCTGTCATGTGGGCCCAACAACCTTCAAGGGGTAGAAAATGACATGTCTCTAATTGAGACATAATTGTAATGACATGTTTACAAATAGTTGAATTATAATGGTATTTGTCTAAACTAGCATATTTACAATGGCATGATCTAATTAACCCATCTTTTTAACCCTTGAATCTGCCTCAACGAA
This sequence comes from Oryza brachyantha, assembly GCF_000231095.2. Lineage (NCBI taxonomy): Eukaryota > Viridiplantae > Streptophyta > Magnoliopsida > Poales > Poaceae > Oryza > Oryza brachyantha. The sequence continues at coordinate 20,526,221 of NC_023166.2, read as the reverse complement.
TGGATAGGATTTTGGTATCTCCCACCCTAAGGTGGTAAAAAAGCTAAAAGGAGGATTAGAAAAACCTTTTTTAAAGCTTATGCCTTTTCATTATTAGTACATGTAAACTATATAATGAGATTTCATTGGAACGTTCAAGGCCTACTTGGCCCAACAATAATGTTCACGGGCTGTCTCCAACAGTACATAGTTAGGCCCAAATTAAATTCACTAAACACAAACATTTTTATTCCTTCATAATGAAATAGGAGTAATAACATTACGTATAAGACCGTCCAATACGTACTTCAATTTCCGGTCACGCCAGCGAAAGGGAGCACAGGATATGCGGGAAGCGCATCCCGTCGACGAGCTCCTCGGCACGCGCTTCCCCGCGGCGCTGCACCCGGACGAACAGCTCGTCCGCCACCGCCCTGCCGACGTGCGCGTCGACGAGCGGCCCGAGCAGCGCGCGCAAGAAGTTCGCCGCCGTGCGCCCGACCGCGCCGCGGTCGGCGGGGCCCACGTCCACGGCGGGAAGGCTTCCCATCACGAGCTCCAGCCGGTTGATCTCGAACGAGCCGTCGGCGTCCACGGCCTCCCTGAACTCCTCCACCGTCGCGGCGTACAGCGGGACGTTGAAGCTGTCCATCTCCTCGCCGTCGACCACCCCCTCCTCGACGAGGTCGCCCCATGCGTCCTCGAGCAAGCCCCCGTACTCTTCCACCATGTAGCCCTGGTCGGTGGGGCCGCGGGTGGACGACGGCCGTCCGAGGAAGACGACGAAGATGGCACCGCCGGGCTTTAGCTCGACGGCGCGGCAGCCTAGGAAGCGCGACACGTCGGACCAGAACTGCCTCCGGTACGCCGCGCCCGTCTCCTCGGAGGCGCCGTGCGCGAACACCTTCCCCTTGTTGTATGCCGGCGATCGCTTGTCGGCAACTCCTTCCGGCACCTGTGTAATTAATTAAACCAAGTAATTAAACTAACTCCTTCCGGTCAATCCACACGTTGAAGGACACGTTCGGATCAATCCATGTCCATGGTGACATCAAGAAGGAAAAAACTTCGAAGTACTAAAGCTCAGGACAGGACTAATCTGCCAAAAGGTCAATCAAATATAATTCCCCCTCTGCGATATTTTAATAAACGAGATGACGCCGGTGTTCATGGTTTGACTTTGCGAGGGAAAGAGCAACGCTACGTCCTTATAAGTGAAAAAAAATAGGTTCATCTACTGATCAAATGTTTAAAAATTTTAATTCCATCAATCAAATCTAGTCATTGTCATGGGATGATAATTTAAAAACGTGCACACAAGTCAAAGCACATAGACGTCCTCCCTCATGCATTACGCGCGTGTTTGATTGAAGAACAAAAAAATTAAGCGTTTAATCAACAGCAAAAGTAAAAAAAAATATGAATATAACTTTTATACATGTGTTCTTGGTGATTTAAATACTAAGCTTAAAACATAAGCTATGACAAAAAAACAAAATCAACTGTAAATTTTAAATTTAGATTATAAGTATAAGCAAAAACGAAAATACGAGTGTACTGTTAACTTTTGGACATAATATTTTACTGTCCATCTTTTTCAAAATGAACTTTTGGACTTGATGTGCTTTACTACCTGTCTTGTTAAAAATACTATGCAAGTATTGCTTGTTTTATTATGATTTTTTAAATTGTATTGTTAAAAACAAGTTAAGCTTGTCTTCTATTTTTACATACAAACACTAATTTTTAAGTAAGACTAATAATCAAACCCTATGTCTCATCAATAGCGTCATGTAGTAGAACAGTTTTTTACCATTCTTAGAAAGATAAAATACCTCGAGGTACCTAAAATTTTAGTACAAAATTCTACTACCTTAAGATACTTACGTTAAAAAATATGGTACCTTGTGATTCTTTTTCAAGGATATTAAAAAAGCTAGTATTAGAAATACTTGGTAAAAGAATGTAGAGGTGAAATTAAGCAATCACAAACGTGCAATTGATATGACAAAGTCGTACGGATATTACGTGATGGAATCTGGCAGGAGAACATAAATCAATACAAAGTGGATGATTCACGACAATTAGATCTATATCCCAAATGTATTATAGATAATAAGATAACAATAATTTTACTATTCTTAAAAAGGTACCAAGAGATAACTGTTTTTTATATAAAATTTGGTACATCTGAATATCTTAGATACCGAAAGATATCAAATTTTATATAGAAAACAGTGGTACCTCCTGTACCATCTCAAGAATGAGAAAAAAAACTCATAAGATAAACATTATACTTGTGCATACCTGAGAGAGCCAGTGCAAGGAGAAGGTGGAGGTGAACACGTCGATAGACTGCTCGGGGAACAGGCGGTCATGGAACGAGCCAGGTACGGCGGCGGCGAAGTAGCGCCGGCCGTTACCCGCGGCCGCTGCCGTTGCCGCGGCGTGCTGCGGGAGGAGGTGGAACAGCGTGTTGAAGTCGTTGCTCGGGAGGTCGGAGAAGTAGAAGCAGAACTCCGGATCAGCGGCGGCGGCGTCGCCATTGCCGCCGGAGGTGCCACACAGCTTGGTCACGTGGTCGACGATCGCATCAGCGATGAGGAGCGTGTTGTGGCCGCAGGAGCATCCCAGGTCGGCGGCCGCCAGGAGAGGCTTCCTCCCCGGCGGCCGGCGGCGAGGGAGATGGATCTTGTCCAGCGTCTCCTCGAGCGCATACAGCATCATTTTCAGGTTTCTGGACTGCACCGCACCAGCCGGCAGTTTAATTTTGGCTCGACGATCAGACGCCATGCATGCAATCTTACTAATTACATCTCTAATATATATATACTTTGCAATAATTAGTCTAGCTTAATTAATTTGTTACCTGAGATTGGCTGTTGTTGATGTAACTGGACTCCCCCTGCCCACCCACCATGCAGAAGACGTTCTTGATGTCCTGTTCTTGCATCTTGAATTAATTCACTGCACGACGGGGAGAAATAGAATCGAGGTGTATATGTATAGTTTTGTTTCCGAGTGTTTAGGTAATTAGATCGAATGGGCGAGCTGTTCGCGATGTATCGAGACCACATATATAACTGGGTCACCGTGTAACCTTAAACCATTTCTCTGAACACACAAATGCTGTTTTTTTTTCTCTTGACCAGGAATGATAAGTCAATTTTAATTAAGATCCGTACCACTGTTTTTGAACCAAAGACATGTAATATATATGTTGTTAGTGCGAAACAAGGGATAGAGAGGAACAGGAGAACACACGACTCATGTGTACTGACGAGGTCACGAGGAGCACGTGGATGGCGAAGTTCATTGCAGCCATGCATGGGTTGCATGATACCGATGCCTAGTTGACCTGGAAATGTTTATGACCTACTGAGTACTGACTGCTGTAAGGTCGCTTCCTAAAGAAATTACTCCATGGTTGGGACAATATGCTTTTATGCTGTGTTCTTTTCGATCTCCGCCTCTACTCTTATTTTTCATGCCCATATTTTCTAAAAATATTTTAATAAATAAAATCGTCCTTTCAACCATTTGTTTTATTCAAACCAAACAAAGTATCCGTCAGCTCACCCTCGGCATTGAAACATAGCAAAAAGTCTACGGCGTGTGCATCCGTGACGCCAGCACGAATCGATCACCTTCCTACCTTAGATTAATTAGCTTAATCATGTTTACTTTCTTTTTTATTTACTTTCCAAATCGCATCCGCACACCCTAGAATTACTTAATTCCATTGTTTATATCAGTAAATAACTATTATGAAAATATATAATGCTAGAAAAAGATCACAACAGTCTTTGTATGAATTGACGTGGCTTATCTGAAAGTGTTAAAAGCAAGTTCAATAGTGTAGCCAACTGTTGGCTATAAATTGTCTATAGCCAATTTAATAGTCAATTCACACAATACCATATATATCATTGATATCCGGTTTCACATGTCATACACGCATGAGTCTTAGAGTTTGTGCTGCAACTGGCTACAAACCTTTAGCCCGTTGCCCTTCTCTCTTCTCTCTTATCACCTTAAAATATGCTTATGTCTGACTTATAGCCCTACTATTGTACCTGCTCTAATGGACCAAGACTCTTGGCTTCTTTCACAACCTTATTTAATGAGCTTTTTTTCTAACTCTTTTCTATATAAAATTTGGTATCTTCTAGTACCTAAGATACAAGAGGTATCAAATTTTACATATAAAACAGTGGTACCTCTTGGTACCTACTTAAGGATGATAAAATTGCTCTTATTTAATTCTTAAATTTTTTTAGCTCAAAACCCTATACAATTATATTTTCAACCCATTTTGATTTTTGAACCAAACCCTTACGTACAAACTCCCGTTTACAAAGTTTGTACAATCAAACAGTGTTCTCTCTGTGTTTACTATGGAGGAGGAGTGATTCATCATCGTAAACAAACGCAAGACATCTCGTTTGATCGTACAAATTTTATAAACGGAAGATCGTACGCATAGTCTTTTTGTTTCAGATAGCAGAGAGTCCACATCCAACTGGACCCAACAAATATAAAACTGCCGCAACAAGACTGACTAAGCGAGCGTGAGGGAGCACACGATGTGGGGGAATCGCATCTTCTCCACGAGCTCCTGGGCGCGCGCTTCCGCGTGACCCTGCATCCGGACGAACAGCTCGTCAGCCACTGCCCCGCCGACGTGCGCCACGACGAGCGGCCCGAGGAGCGAGCGCACGTAGTTCGCCACCGTGCGCCCGACGGCGCGGGGCCCATCGGGGCCGTCCGCCACGATGGGGTTCCCCATCGCGAGCTCCAGCCGGTTGATCTCGAACGAGCCGTCGGCGTCCACGGCCTCCCTGAACTCCTCCAGCGTCGCGGCGTACGCGGGGACGTTGAAGCCGTCCATCTTCTCGCCGTCGATCACCTCGCCGTCGACGAGGTCGTTCCACGCGTCTTCGAACATGGCGCCGTACAGAAGCTGCGCGCCGCCTTGGTCGGTCGAGCTGACGGACGACGGCCGGCCGAGGCAGACGAGGAACATGGCGCCACCGCTGCTCAGCTCGGCGGCGCGACAGCGTAGGAAGCGCGCCATGTCGGAATGGAACTGCCATCGGTACGCCGCGCCCGTTGCATCAGAGGCGCCGTGCACGAACACCTTCCCCTTGTTGTATGCCGGCGATTGCTTGTCAGCAACTCCTTCGGGGACCTGTGTAATTAATATTCTTCACTACACTCTGAGCAGGATTTGTTAGGCAAAACTGACCCTTGACTTCTATTTTTATTTTTAGAAAAAACTTGCAATGGGCACATGCTGTGCATGTGTCGGGTACAGCATTCAAGAGATCAACAAGACACCAGGTTGAATGACATCAATCCTGCCATTTTTCAGGGTGGGATGTGGGAACAAGAAAAAAGTTTGATCCAAAGTCATCAAAAGATCACTGTGGCCTAATCTTTTATTTTCTTATACTTATAAGCCAAAATTTAAATTTTTAACCTTAAATTTAGAGTTAAATGTGATTTTTTTATCTTAGTTTATTTTTTAATTTTGCTTTTAGATCTCTAAAAACACATATACAAAAGTTTATTCATAAATTATTTTTATCTATAAAATACCATTTAATTTATTTAAGGAATAAGCCAAAAGATGAGTGAGTAGAATTTAGGTTATTTATCATCTTTGTTTATTATTTATTTTTAACTTTTAAATCACTCAAAATCACTCAGAACACATATATAAATGTTTTATTTATAAATTATTTTTTATTTATAAATATATTATTTGACTTTTTTACCGAAAAAGCCAAAGTCTAGCATGGTCTAACAAAGACATAACTTCGGAATTCGGGCAATATAGTACCTGAGAGAGCCATTGCAAGCAGAAGGTGGAGGTGAACACGTTGATGGATCGCTCGGGGAACAGACGGTCATGGAACGAGCCAGGCACCGCGGCGGCGAAGTAGCCCGGCAGCAGCAGCAGCGTGCTGAGATAGAAGCTGGAAGAGGGTATTGAAGTCATTGCCAGGGAGATCGGAGAAGTAGAAGCAGAACTCCGTGCTGCAGCTGGCGCCGCACATCCTGGTCATGTGCTGGACGATCGTGTCAGCGATGACGAGCGTGTTGAGCCCGCAGGCGCAGCCGAGGTCGGCCGCCGTCAGAAGAAGCTTCTCGGCCGGCCGGCGACGGCGAGGGAGCTGGACCCTGTCCAGTGTCTCCTTGAGGGCGGGCAGCATCGTTTGCAGGCTTCTGGTCTGCAAGCATCTTATTGCCAGTACTTACCAAAGATAAATACTAAACTCTAATTGGGTTCTTGATTTGAACTACAGAAAACCATTCTCAAGGCAATGAAGCTTAGATTTTGTTATCTGAGGTTGGCTGTTGTTGATGTAACTCGACTCACCGTGCCCACCCTCCATGCAGAAGGCGTTCTTCATGTCTTGCATCTTGAATTCACCTTTCCTAGCTAGAGGCTAGAGCACTATCAAGATTCAAGAGCAGTGGAGCAAAGCTACTGGAAAGCCGGTTTTGTGTTTGGCGTATATAATCGGCCTACAACTATTTGTGTAAGTAGACATAGTACCATAAGAGCAAGTCGACTGGGAGATTCTCTATAGAATTCTTTTAGTCCATTTATATAATAGTTAGTTCTTCATTAGTAATATATGACCCACTTATCTCTCTCATATATATTTTTTTCTTGTGGTCGAGTCGGCTATAAGTTTACATCCCACTTCTTCTCTCTCTCCTCCACCGGAAAACAGTTTTTAGCACACGGGTGTACCTACACCCATGTGCTTGCATGTCATCTAAATAATTATAAAAAATATGAAAAAAATTGACAAGATAGATTAATATGAGTTATATCACTCCACAAACATGCAAGTTTAAATTCAACTTCTACAAGTTGTAGCAAAAAAACAAATAAAACTAAAACTAACTATACTCATATTCATAATTTTTTTGTTATTTTGCTACAACTTGTAGAAGATGAATTTAAACTTGTATGTTGGTGGAGTGATATAACTCATATTAAATTACCTTGTTAAATATTTTCATATTTTGATGATTATTTAGATGGCATGCAAGCAACGGGTGTATATACACCCGTGTGCTAAAAAACTGTTTCCCTCCTACACCTCAGCATTTAGGGCACATACAAAGGTGTCTATTAGCTGACTCTCTCAATCGTCACGTGGAGGAAAAAGAGAGAAGGAGAGAGAAAAACTGTTGTTATGCATGACAACGGCTTAGAGTCGATTCTTAGCATTTACGGAAACTTTCTTACATGGTAATGTATAAAAAGTAAACTAGCTTAATAAAAAATATTTTATTGTATTAATGAAGAGACCACACCTGACTCTACCTTTGTACGTATCATTTTAAAATAGACTCTTGTTGCTGACGTGGCTCTACTGTTGAACATGTCCTTTAACTGTGTCTTATAGTCTGCTGTTATATTTGCTCTAAGACGATAGATGTAAGTATGCAACATACATGATGCATGTGCCATGTGGTCAGTTAGTGCTACGAACAATTTTTTGGAATCAATTAATTAAATATAACCTTGTTCAGAGATGCCATGATCAAATTGATTAATGATACTCCACCTGATGAGCTGCTGTCCTAGACAGAGTATCCAATCAGCCTCGTATTGGGATCCCTTCCATGGCTCTCAACGCTGTCATTTTTTACACTTTAATTTCAGCTTCCAGATCCTTTTCTTGCTTGGATTGGCCCCGTGAATCACAATTAAAACCGTGAAAGCAAGTACCATGCTGTGAATCACGTATTTACGAAGTACTCGTATTAGTTTATCATTTACCAACAGTAAGATCAAGGCGAATTTTGCCATCAAGAACATACAAGCACGCAAATAAAGTTAAAACAGACAAGAGTTTCTTATACAGATTAGAACAGAGAAAGACTCTTTTTGGGGAAACACAGGAATTTTACATATATATACCTGATCTAAAACTAGGTGAGTGAGACAGATCTATCATTTAAGCTAATGATTGACAAAATTTTCAGAAAAAGAAGTGACGGATTGACCGACTGTACTAAAACACGCAGATCAAGTTGACAATCAACTAATCAGTTTGTTCAAACTGATGATTGTTCTCTAATTATATACAGATTGTTTCATTCCTTTCGTTTCCGACGAAATAAACATATATAAAAAAGTCACGCATGGATCCATTCAAAAGCCGTAAAATTCATCCATACCTCTTGCGCTTCCTCGAGGTCGCTTCATCCTCGGGCGCATCAAGGTCATCCGCCGCCGCCGCAGGAGGCGTCGACGTCACCCCCGGATCACCGCCGCCATCGGTGGTCGCCGCGACGGTGTTGTCATCAGAAAAATGACTGTAGGCGGCGACGGTGAGGTCCTCCATTTTCCTTTCGCCGTCGGGGCCGAAGACCTCCTCGCCGTCCTCCTCCTCCTCCATGAGAAACCTCTCCAGCTCGCTCACGTAGTCCGACATCGAGCCGTCTCCGAACGCCAGCGACCCATCTGTCACGGCGGAATCCAGCGAGCCTTCTCCGCAGCCTCCACGCCCAGGTGTTCCCGAGTCCAAGTACAAAGCAGAGACCGCGGGCTTCTCGTCGCCACCGGCTTCGCACACAACGAACTCGTCGGCGGCGGCGGGCAGGTCGAAATCGAAGTCGAAGCCGAAGCCGTCTAGATCGATGTCAACATCTCCAAATGCATCCATGGCGATCCAAACAAGTCAATCGATCCGGGTTAACGAACGATTTAGTGAACGCTCGAAAGACAGACGTTTTATAGAACGGAGACTCGTTGGAGACGCAGCCAAACTGATGTCGGTTCGGCTCGGCGATTGCTTGTCGCGCAAGGATTGTGATTAGGACACGTTTATTCTTGAGCAAGCTTTAGAGCAAGTGCAATAGTATAGCCAACTACTGGCTCCAATTTATTTATAGTCAATCTAATAGTCAATTTATATAATAGTTGTCTATAAAACATTAGTATATGGTCCCACATGTCATATACTCTCTGTCTTGTCTTAGAGTCTCTGTGCAGCTTCTCTCTTCTTTCTTTTATATTTATCTCTTTAAAATATGCTTATAGCTGGCTTACGGGTCGTTGCGTTTATATCGGAAGGCGGTGCTATGGCGGTTTAGGTGCTCAATGCTTGAAGTGTAGGAAATAATTGGAAATTTCATTAACAAAATAGACCAGAGGCAGATTCAAAAAAATATTAGAAGGGGCTAGACAAAAGAAAACTACTTTCAGCTCTTCGTTTTCTTGATTAATGCTAGAAATTTTGTTGCGGGGGCTAAGGGGCTTCACTGGCGCAGATTGGATGTCTAGTCCTAGTCCCGGTGGTAGATCCGCCCCTGAAATAGACCAAAACCTAACTATTCTAAAACTGGGTACAAAGATTAAAAAAATGTAGATGGAATGATTGAAAACTTATTATGATTGTTTGAGAATAGAATATAAGTGATAGAAATAGATAAAAATGGTTATGAATGGTTGAAATGATGGGGTAGGCAGAGAAATTGTTTGATTTCAAAATAAATAGTGTGTAGTACAGAGTAGAATTATTTTGGGATGAACAGAGTAATTCGTTTTGTCCCATTTATATCTGTCGGCACAAATAAAAAACACATGTATTCTCTTTTCACTTATATTTAGTTTATAAGCCAAATTTATTTTTTTTACTTTAAATTTAAAGTTATTTTGAAATTTTTTGTTGTATTTTATTTTTTCACCATTTGCTTTTATATCACTAAGAACATACATATAACATTTTTATTCATAAGTTATTTTTTCTTTGCAAATATATCGATCGTTTGACTTTTTCCTTAACAAGTAAAAAAGATACCCTCATATTTGAAATTCTGCTCTTTTTTCCCCTTCCTAATCAGATTTTTTTAGGCATGATTAAAATCCTCACTCCAAAAGGCATTAAAGCTCATTATCAATGAAAGGTTCAATCCAATTAAATATAGTGTCATGTTATCCATTTTGATGATGTGCCAATAATTTAATGAAGAGAAAGATAAAATCAATTTTATGTAGATGTTACTGTTGTTTGAGCAAGTTTAATATTAGAGCCAACTATAAGCTACAAGTTCATATTAGGCCAATCTTAGCACATGATTCATCATGTTGTTTTGATAGTGTCATGTTATCCAAACATATTTGAATGGTTGAATGAAACATGTGCTCTAAATATAAAATTTCACTTCATGGTTTCATTTCTAATATATTACTTAAATATTGCACCCAAATGATCAATGATAGTTGATTAAATGTGTGAAAAGAAAAAAATATTTATAATAGAGGTTTCAATATAGTTTATCAATTGTAGAATTGTAGAAAGTTTTATAATATAAAATAAAGAGAATATTTAGGTTAATTCATATGCTAATCATTCCCGTCTTTAAATAGCATTGGTGCGAGCTGTCTCAACGCCCATGCAGCCACGCCAGTCACACCGTGCAAGCAGCAACAATGCCAGCAACTTGCACAAAATACGGTGCATTTTCTTCGATTTGGAAGACGCATACGTTGCTCTGTGAATGAATCTGTCGCATCGATCTGAGAAGATTCGACGGGTTCGTGCTACTACTGCACATCGGATACCTAAAAGCGAGCACGAGTTTTGGCCGCAGGGAGCTCCCACCAACTACTACCACCTCACGTCGTACTGACACACGAACGGGGGTGGTGTGACCGGGTTCTCCCTCTCCTCTCTCTGCACGAGCGCGCGCCGCGCGGGCGTCACGTTATGACGACCCGGCCCGTCCATCTCGCTCACCGGCCGCCGGCTCTAAGATGACGTGCCAATTTTGACATTTTGGTTCTTTTAAAAAACTTATTTTATAAATAGATTTCTGAAAAAACTTATTTTAGAAATGGACCTTTTCATGACGCCAACGTGTCTGGCGCTCTCTTAGCATGACGGCGCCAATGCCCTTAGCGCCGCCATTGTGCCACGTAGACGGCCATGGCGGGGAGGGGCTGACGTGCCGGGGGGGGAGGGCGCTGCCTGCTGACGTGACAGAGGGCGGCGCCAACATCGTTGGCACCGTCCTCTGGGGGACTTAGCCGCCCGACCCCCACCCGAGCCAATTCTTTCCCAGCCTGCTGTTCTTTTGCTCTCGCCTCCTCTCTCCTCCCTCCCTTGTCCTTCACCTCCCCCCTCAAATTCACTCTATTTGGGAGCTTTTTTCGCCGGATTTTTTTGGGAAATCGAAGAGCAAGGTAAACTCTATCGTTCCCCTCTTGTTTTGTTCGTTTTCGTTGGTTGAATGAGTAGATCGGGGTGGAACCTTAATTTCATGATTTTTGATGTTTTGCTCAATTTGAACCCCCATTTGGTTGGTATTGTGGGGGCATTTTAGTAGCATGCCATGTGTGTAATTCGTACTATTTTTTGATGAATGTATGGATAAGCTTGGGGTTATATCATATATGGTTAGTTAGATTGCTATGCCTAAACGTATATTAATCCTAATTGTGGTGCTACGTGCCGTTTGGTAGAACATTGGTTGCGATAATTTGGTCTCATGTTAGGTTGTGATAATTATTTTAAATTTACGGAACCATTGTGTTATGTACTTATCGTACCAAGATTGTTTTGTTGGTTCAGAATATAGGATGTTTAAGAAGGACAAACAGGGATACTGTGCCCGTCAGCTGCCACCTCCTGATGCTCCCCGTCCAATGTGTTGGTGTGGCGACGAATGTGTGTTTCAAAGGAGTGATGATTGGGACACATACAACCGCATATTTTGGATGTGTCGGAACTACGCCTATAGCCCAGAGAAGCCAAAGCCACCGCAGCCAAAACCAAAAGGGAAGAAGGCAAAGGCGAAGAAACATATTGAGGTAAAAAAATTTTTTTTTGTCAATGTACCATTTACAGTTCATGAATGGTTGAATATCTTGCAGGAACTGAAGTCGCCCCTCCGTTGTGTGATTTCTGGAATGGATTGATAAAGAGATGGATGAGGGCGACATTCACATGGTACAGTCCTGGCATGAGTGGGAGTGTGAACGCATGGAGCGTAGGTTGGCGATGAGGCGACAAGAGAAGCTTGAGAAGGAGAGACGGGATGAGCTTGAGCTTAGAGCGTTGGCGAGGGAGCGTGAAGAGAAGGAGGCACGTGCGGAGGAGCGTGCTAGGAAGATTGCGAGAGCGAAGCGAGCCAAGGAGGCTAGGGAAGCAGCCGCAAGCAAGGGGAAGTACCCCCGATGCACCCAGTAAATGGTTGCAAGCTATAGGGAGTGTAACAAGCTCCGGATGTTTCGTTCCGCATAAAACTATGGGTTGCAATAATACTACCATGTAACCCCTCGGTAACGATTACCGGAGGTTGTTAACATGAATTATCGTAGACTTGTAGTTGATTCTGTTATAATTATAAGACGATATTTGATGAAAATTAGCTATTTAGTATGTTACTGATTCAAATTGTTGGGCTCTAGTGGTTTTGTTGGTTGATTCAATATTACGACTCGGACCGAACATTTTGTTATTTAATCAATGTTGAGTAGACTTGTGCTTATAGAGCTTGGGTACGCACTATCAAAAATTCTATTATAAATGCAAAGAAAGAAGTTTATTACGAACAATCCGCACAAAAAAATTGCACGTAACAATAGCGATTTGCCCCCTTATAACTGAAACTAAAATGCCTCAGGAGCACAGCGCCAAGTACATTGGCACATCCATTAGCCCCCCTGAGCCGTCCTGCCCGGCAGCCGAGCTTGGCGCCGCCATTGGGAGGGCGGCGCCAACGACGCTGGCGCCGCCCTCTCGACCCCCCACCCGTCCTGCCGTCGCCCTGTTTTGGCGCCGTCATGTATGAGGGCAGCGCCAGGGACATTGGTGTAGCCCTCGCGACCCCCCACCTGTCCTGCCTCTACATTATATTTGCCGCCGCCGTATACGAGGGCTACGCCGATGACAATGGCGCCGACCTTGCTGCAAGGGAAAAAAATACATGTACACCAACAGATATTATTCCATCAATTAGACATACATCAATTGCATACAAGCCACTGCCACAAGGAACAATATAACACTAAATCTCACAGATAGTAGGATCATGGTTCACAAATCAATCTCAAGTAGTTCAACCACATGCATAAATATACACCATAAAACAACATTGGTTCACACATCAATTGGTAGTACTCGAAATGGTTCACACAAGTCGAGCATTCGATCATGGTTCACAGGTCCAAATACGATGAATCTACGGTCCAAATGCCTGAAAACATGGACTAGCGCTAGTGATAAGCACGTCAATCCCGAGTAGTGGCCGAAGTCAATCCCAGCTGTCTACTTCCTAGTGCGACGACGCACTGCTTGCGAACCAGGTGTGTACCTGCATTAATACACAAGGTTACTATATGCCACTTCGTATATCAAATTTCAAGTTGCAGTGTTCGAATTCCATATTTACCTTTGAGTGCCTTGACAGGCCCTCCGAGTCCTTGCTTGGGTTTGTTGCGAGACTTGTGGGGCATCCGGTAGCTACGACATCCCAATCTCCTCGGCGTCTGTACCGGTGTACTCCTCATCGTTGTTCTCACTCTCTTCGTCCTCTTCTTCTTCCTCCTCATCCTCACTCGGGGGGGGGGGGTGGCACCGCCTTGCCTTTGCGAGCACGTGATGCTGACGCCGTAGGATCAACCCCGGAGGATCGAGCTAAGGTGAGCGGGGGCGGGCGCGTCGTCCCGCTCGCACGGGGTGGGATATGACATGGGACGTACACGTCCAGGCCCACGGATTTGCATCCAAGCCTCGCCACCATTTTTCTGCAACGTCGGCGCACCTTCTGCAAGCAAATAATTGAATAGTTAGAAATAGATAGGATCCACACTGAAGTAGTTACGGGACAATGCAAATACCTCGAGAGCGTTACGGAGAATGCTCTCCGTGTCAGGACCACCGCTCGGGGAACCAAGTGCATGGCCAATTTCATTGACATTTCTCATCAACTCTCGTGACTGTAGCATGAGAACCATATGGTCACCATATCAAATTTTAGTAAGTACCCGTACAAGAAGTAAAGTGAGACTTACTATACAGTCCCGCACGGGAGCTTGCTCCATTTGAGACCCCGTTCGTGTGGTCTTGTTGTACACATTGTCTTCCCCGGACGATGGAGCCTCCACTATGTCATCCTCCGTCCACGTAGGCCGCAGGAAGACCCGATAAGTCCTTTGGTACCAAGAGAGGTACTCGTGAAAATGTCTATCCTGATGAATCGCTGTGATGTACCGTTCGTTGGCGCTAGCGGTACGCCAAGCGTCGATGTGGGCACGGTGTTCCGCCGCCCAATCAAAGACCTTCTTGGTGTGTATGCGGTCGTACCTGCAGATGTGAAAGATATATTAATAACATGTTTCCTATTTCCTAGTTTGGGTGGCACGTAAGGAAAAATACTTGTGAAGATTCCATGAGGTGGAGATGTCCTCTACAGGAAAATCCTGGCGCTTCCCAAACTGCCGCATTACACAGTGTGGAAGGTGATATTCGACAGTCCAAAAAAAGTTTAGTGGGCATTGGTAGCACCACATCTCCTGGTCTCTCTTGCACATCAAGTTTAAGTGCAGCAATTCCGCCTCCCTCGTGTTATATGGCAGCCAAATAACCTACAGAAGTAAATTGGAAAGTCGAAGCTTACTATGCAAGTTATTTTGTACGAACACAACATTGAAATACTAAAAGTACTTACATGGTTGGGCTGGAGGCTGTCGATCTCGTTGGTGTACTGCTTGTAGGCCACCTCGGTACGTGCATGCGTGGGTGGGACTTCGTCAAACATATAGGCCGCCGAAGGCCACATGTCATTCGAAACGTGCGGCCAGTACCTACATTGACTCCACGCAGGCCTACCAACGGGCAGGCGTAGCCACATCCATACTTGCACAAGGAAGACACATCCTGTTAAGTTTGATGACTTTCCTTGATGGCAACAAGACTTGCAAAGCTGGCGATATGTCCATGATAGCACCGCAGATCCCCAACTGAAACGTCCCAGACTATCCAAATCCGCTATCAGAGGCACCCATATAGCGAAAGCTATGTCCCCGCCAGCGTCTGGAAACAGAACTCCTCCAAGCAGGTAGAGGATATACGCACGAGCATAACACTCAACCCTCCATTCCTCGGTGTCCTCGTCAAGCTCAGAAAAATTCTGATATAGCCAAGACAATGGGACCCCCGAGGACTTCTTCTTCTTGTCAGCATCCCCCTCAACAACTATGTTATGACCAAGGAGTTGCTCCAATCTGGGTTTCCACCCTCCTGTCTCAGATTTTCCTATCACCGGCTGGCTCTTCAGCGGCAACGCCAATATCATCACTACATCCTGGAGGGTGATCGTCATCTCCCCACAAGGGAGATGGAAGCTGTGGGTCTCAGGCCGCCACCGGTCGACAAGAGCAGTCAGGGCTACAGCGTTGAACTGCGGCAGCCCTCTATCAAGCACCACGACGGCGCCTAGCAATCCGGCGGTCCGTAGGTACGGATAGTACCGCTCGTCAAGCTACATTAGTCGTTTGCAGCGGATGCGATGAGGACGAAGCACCTGAAAAGTAGAAGAACTGTTAGTACATGACTTAACAGTTTTCGGTAGTGTACATAACGATATGCCATCGACGCACCCTCCCACGGTCGATAGCTCGCCCTCGATGGCTCACCTCCCATGACTCATGCAGTGCTGGATAATCCGCGTTACCCTCCTCGTCCGCCATCCTGCGAAAAAAAGAAGAGACCATGTTAGCAAAACATAACAACGATTAAAAATTGTAAACAACAGGAATGCAAAGTTTAAAAAATATGGCAATGAACACATAATTAAAGGTACATTGGCACTAACCACCGTTGTTTGAGACTCAACATCCTTTTTCTTCCGTTTTGGACACCTAGGTTTTTTGTGGCCTTCTAGATGTCAAAAAGAGCATCGATTTTTACAAGGAGCCGCTTCCAACTATAGGCTAGATGGAAGCTTTCTCTTAGAAGCGCCCCACCCAGCGTCCATATCGTTCTTGAATCGTCTTGACCTCCTTTTACCTCTTGTCTTAATCTCCAACGCCGGATTAGGCACAAATTCTTCTCCGTCGTATGTTGGCCATTGTGTTGGGTCAAGATATGGTGTGAATCAGCTGGCCCACGTGTTCACAACAGCTTGGGTCGAGAACTCGTATGGCATTCATGAAGGAGCATCAACCTCGAGCGCATGTATCAAACATACATGAATGATGTGCGAGCAAGGTCGGTGGTACAACCTCGGTATCTCACAACTGCACCTGTTGGCTTCTCCCTCCACCTTGAAAGCTCTTGCACCGAACTTAACGCCCCCCCCCCCCCGTGTAATGCCACCTCTCTCGGTGACCTCGTATGTCTTGGATTGTTTGTCGAAATAGGTCGTCGTGTGCTTGCTAGCTCTTTTCACCTCCTGCTTATGTAGGCGGGATATCTTTTTAGCCTATTTATGACCACCTTCAACACGTTTGACCGCCTTCTCATGTCGATCCACGAAGTACATATTACACTTCATAAATGTGAATGATACAATTGTCGTGACGGGTAATCTACGAACTCCCTTTAGAATGTTATTGAATTGTTCCGCCATGTTGGATGTCATAAATCCCCATCGCCTTCCTTTTTCGTCGTATGCCCGAGACCACCTGACTTTTTCCGACATGGAGTCCTCCAGCCACTTGCGCGGTCTATCACTAACAAGTTGTCTCAACTTCTCTATGTCTCTGTCGAATATCCATGGTTCTTCAATCTGGCATATCCGCATCAAGTCTTGCGTATGTTCGTTGTTGGCCCCACTCTTATGAAAATTAGCGGCGAAATGTCTGATACACCACCGATGGTGTATGCGAGGCAAATCTCCGACGTCAGTCCGCATGGTATTGAGTATACCGGGGTGTCGATCGGAGATAATACACACCTCTCTTTCTGGCCCAATCACAACCATCCGGACCCGATCAATAAACCATGCCCAATCACGAGAGTTTTCCTTCTCCACCAAGGCGAATGCTAGGGGAATTAGCTGTCCATCACCATCTGATGACAATGCAGTCATCAGAGCACCCTTGTATTTTCTAGTCAAAAATGTGGCATCTATTGCAATAACAGGCCTGCAGTGTTTGAAAGCATTCACACATGGGCCAAAGGACCAAAATGCACGCATAAATATTTTCTTCTCCACCCCATTTGTATTTATCCATTGGTCTGGATAGACATCAATATTGTATACCATGCTAGGATTTCGCCGCTTGATGGCTTGCATCAGTGTTGGCAAACGGCTATATGCCTCATCCCATTCCCCGTAAATCAACTTCATGGCCTCCTGTCTGGCCCTCCAAGCTTTTTCGTACTTCACTTCGTAGTGAAATCCTAAAAAATGTATGCACTTGACTTAGCACTTGCACACCTATGCTTGTTGCCAACACGGGTGATTTTCCAAGAACCACTCTTTCTCCTTCTGGCGTTCACCTTCCACTTGCAGCGGGGGTCCTGACATTTCACACTATACCTCCTACTAGCAGCGGAGTGGACAACACGGTATGGTCGATGGTGCACAATAGCATATTCCTGCAACCATATCTTCAAAGCTACCATGGTTGAGAACTCTAGTCCTTTTGTAAGTGAGTCCTTACTTTTGGGTTCTACGATTCTTTCCACTTATAGGCCACCGTCCAAAACGGCACCTTCAAAACCAGTGAGGTCCTAGAACTGATGAATGGAAGATTTTCGACCGAAAACCTTCTCAAAGGCTTTTCTCTCCTCTTTTGATAATGGCTCTAACGGTCGGTCGTCTTCAGAGTTGTCGGCATACTCGTTCTCGTATAACTCAGCACTACGAGGTTCATTTAAAATATCTTCGATATCCAACTCCTCTTGATGGGCATTCTCTCGTGGAGATATTGGCTCATCTTCCATATTTTCATAATCAGGCACATAAGAGGGATCTGCATGTACCGACCAGTCTATACCATCTGCGTTCACTCCAACAATAGGCACATCCTCGACCATTACATCAGCAACCTTTTCATCGTCATTTAAGACCTCACAATCAATCATCACCCTATCCAAGTCGTCCTGCCTACTGGGACACTCATCAATACGAATTACGTGCTCACTAACAGAGGATGGCAGCACATTGTCCTCAACAGGGCAATTACAAATTGCTAAATCCAAAGATTTTCTTGAAACAAACACCTCTCAGGATCTAAACTCAGATGCCTTCACCAATTCAATGTAACAGTCCCATTCCATCTCTCCTAACACATCCACAACATACTTATAACCCTTTCCAACATCATATCTCTCACATATATCAACCCCGATATTCTCATCCGTCCATCCAAGACTTTGTCTCACTCGAGACCTAAGTTGCTCTAAACTGGGTTTTGAACCAAACATAATAGTGCGAACATTCATATCCTCAAATTCTACATTGCACCAGCATACGTTTCCACGATTTTACCACCATAATATACTCCAACAACTCTTTCCATCTACATCCATAGTACATGCTACAAAAAATCAGTGTGTAGATATAAAAAAATTTCTTTGTAAAGTTATTATGTGAGTTTGTGAATCACCAACATCTTTTTATTTTTAAATGGTGAATAGCATCACTACAATTACAACCACAAAAATCAACGTAATCAAAATAATTTCCACCTACCCAACCATGTTTCTAGTGTCATTTCTCACCATACCAACACTAACAAGTGTTATACATTTAATCTATACATAGGTTGCACTCAAATTTGAATTCATGTGACCAACTAAATTCATCAAAAAATAGTACGAATTACACACATGGCATGCTACTAAAATGCTCCCACAATACCAACCAAATGGAGGTTCAAATTTACCAAAACATCCAAAATCATGAAATTAGGATTTCACCCCGATCTACTAATTAAACCAATGAAAACAAACGAAACAAGAGGGGAACGGTGGAGTTTACCTTGCTCTTCGATTCCCAAAAAAAACCACGTGAAAAAAGGTTTCAAATGGAGTGGATTTGAGAGAGGGAGGTGAAGGAGGAGAGAGGGGGCGAGAGGATGAACACACCAGCCTGGGGATGAACTGGCTCGGGTGGGGGTGGGGGGTGGGGGTCGGACGGGTAAGTCCCCCCTAGAGGACGGCGCCAATGATGTTGGCACTGCCCTCTGCCACGTCAGCAGGCGACGCCAATGTCGTTGGCGCCACCCCCCCGCCACGTCAGCCCCTCCCCGCCACGGCACATCTACGTGGCACAGTGACGACACCAAGGGCATTGGCGCCGTCATGTTGAGGGAGAACGTCAGACACGTTGGTGTCCTGAAAAGATCTATTTTCGGAATAAGTTTTTTCAGAGATCTATTTATAAAATAAGTTTTTCAAGAAGGGTCAAAATATCAAAATTCCAGATGTGCCCATTGCCATGCATCGGATCGGCGTCGCCGGCGAAAAAGCGCGGTCGCACCGCAGCTGGGACAGGGCTCGCTCGCTCGCAAATAAAAGGGTCGCGTCGCGTCGCAACGACCCCACAGGTGGCTTGCACCACCGTGGGACGACGCGGGTGCTGCTCCAGACAGCTAGCCCCGGCCTTACCCTCGCGTGCTCCTCTCTCATCTTACACACCGCGCACTTGCCACGGGGTATCTTAGTGCACACGGAGAGCGGCACATAATCATTGCCATTGGCGATGCCGCTAATCGTCATCAATTAATCCATAATCAATCATTTTTTATTATGAATTAATAATTTAAGTTAAAAGTTTCAAATTTAGGGTTGAAATTTTTTAAATAATTAAAAGTTCTAAAAGACAACTTGAAAGTTTTAGATTATCTATTATATAGATAAAGTAACAGAAAAAAAGAGTCACCACGTTCGCTCTCACAGACCAGAAAATCTCATATTAATAGAAGTAAAATAAGAGAAAAAAATAAAAGCATTTTTTTATCGGACAAGGAGATTTTTTAGATAAAAAAACGTGGATTTTGCCGTCCGTTAGTCCTGATAATATACGATTCGTTGACAGCCTCCATCTGCGAACCGACGTTTCGGAGTTCGACTCCCGTATCTATTTTTTGTTTGTTGTAGCGGGATTAGCTGCAGATAACTGGCCTGATTAGCGGCTGATTACTGAATTAAAATTTTGATTTGATTCTTAATTTAAAGTGTTGTTTTTTATTATCAAATATATTAGACAATATATTACAAATTTAACACTATAATTTTGACGCCTAAATAAAGTCTTAAGTCAAGTCATTATTATATTTATCTACTCTAGATGAAATAAGTATTAAGTAAAATTAACTTAATCCGGTGCAAAGCATATGTAAATATTTAATTTATTCATATATGTTTTATCATCCAAATTTTTACTATTTTAAAAATTGATAGTGTTTGCATCCACGTTCGTTTATAAAATCCTATATTATTCGAGATACAATAAGAAAAATAGAAAAACAGAAATACGGCGGGAGTTGGATACGGACAAAAAAAATTGGAAAAGAATCAAAAAGATCGTTAGGTGCATGCGATGCGATCCATGCAGTCGCAGAGATTCACATTCCGCAGGTGGAGCCCACTTGCAGTCGCAGCCTGCGATTTTAATCGGACTAAAGGAAGAGGAAATAACGGGTTTTTTAATTGGAAAGGAAAATCAAAGGAAAATAAGAGAGAGAAAAATAAAAGATATTTTTTAACCGAATAGATCGATTAAAAATAAGAAAAAATAATAAAGAGTCCATGTGTAATAAAGTTTATAAAAATCCAAATCTTGAATTCAAAATTTTAAAATAATTGATATTGAGGGGAAAGTCTATATATAAATACAATTTAGAAAGATCTAAAATTTTGGTTAAAAATAGAAAAAATTAAGAAAGAGTCAACATACAAATACAATTTGGAAGTATCTAAAATTTGAATTACAAATTAAATATTATGCATAAAAGAGTTGAGGTACCAGCACAGTTTAGAATACAGGTAAATATAGTTCTATGTAAAAATATAATTTAAAAAAATAATATTCAAATTAACAATTAAAAAATAATTATTATCATAATAATGCTAGCCGCGCAATATGCGCGGGCCTAGTTCGTATAAAGTTTACTCCAATTGTTCAAATTTTCAATTGAAAGTTTCTGAAATTTGAGTTGAGGGTTTTAAAATTTGGAGCTGAAAGTTTCATACTAGAGTTAAAAGTTTTGATTTTTTTTTCATGTCCATTCAGCTTGCGTGTATTTGGGGGAGGGGCGCTCCTTCTCAAACTCGGCATGATCACTAGCGGCATGCAAACCAAATAACATCAGGGCCTACCCTGGGTCAAATGTCTACTATTTAGAGAAAAAAAAACTATTTCTTGAAGGCTTCCTAATTTGTTTCTATGTAGTTTGATATTCCATTCCATTCACCGTAAGTATATTGTTTTGCATGACTTATTTGGAATTTTATAGAATTTAATTTGGTTGAACGATATCTAGGATACCAGTGTACTTGCAAGTGCCAATGCACGGAAAAAAATGCTCATAGTACACGTTGCAAGCAAACATAGCAGTTTTGCAATTGTGAACAAAAATTGATTATACTGTTTTACGTACGTAGACGGATAAATTGCAGTCATAACTGTGTAAAATACATTCTGAAGGAAGTAATGAAAGAAATCAAGAGATGGATTACCCACCAATATATGCACATGCACAGTAGATTATTTCTTTTTTTTTTGGAAAATGATGTTGCTAACAACACATGAATATCTTTTCATACACATTACACAAGATGTAGAACCAATCATGAATACCTAAAACCCTCTGCTGTAAAGGTGAAGACATCCTAAAATTCAAAAATTAAAAATCAGGTGAGCTGAACACATTTATTTCAAAAACTTCTTTAAAACCTTATAATAATTAAATTCAGGCTTATCCTTGTACACCAAAATATACTTAAAAAAACCCTTTTTTACCGACCAATGGATCGCATCCAACGGCCAAAAATCCTAATGGTTGCCTATCTGAGCACCCTCCCTTCCAAGTGACACCTCTTTCGCTCATCAAACACCTGCCGTCATTTCCGTCTCGCGAGAGAGGTGAGCCGCATACTCCACTTCACTCTCGGCGGCATGAAGCACCACGCCATGAGGTCCCCGTCCCGCGCCTCGCCGTCGGCAATGGGCGCCGCGAACAAGTTCTCCCACCACCACGCCGCCATCGCGAAGGCGCCGGCTCCGAGGAAGATCAGGATCGTGCACGTCCTGGCGCCGGAGGTCATCAAGACGGACGCGCGGAACTTCCGCGAGCTCGTCCAGCGCCTCACCGGGAAGCCGGCCACCGCATCGTCGTCGTCGTCGACGCTGCCGGACCCGCGCGACACGGCGGGCGACGAGCTGGGTGGCCTTGTCGCGGACGGCGCCGGCGCCGCGGCGGCGATCAAGGCGGAGGCGAAGGTCGAGGAGACCGAGGCGGAGACGGCGTCGGCGTCGGCGGCGGGAGGATTCCTGCACCACGCGCTCGGGGAAGAGGACAGTAACGATGGGTTATCACAGTGGCTAGAGAATGGCTTCTGTGCCGACATGGATTCCATCAGTTTCTGATGAATTGATCAGGTGACGCCCTGGGAGTTTAGACTTAGGATTTTCTAGCTCCTTTGATCCCTCGGATTTAGATGATTCCACCTATATAAAATGACGGAATTTTCGATCCCCTTGATCCCTCGCATTTAGATATATAAAAATTCCACCCGTCTAAAATGATGAGTTTTTTTAGCTCCTTGATCCCTTGCGTTTAGATAATTCCACCTATCGGAAACATCCTTTCCGTCGTTAATTTAGATGGTTTATTCAATATTTCATTCCGTCAGATGCTATTTTCTCCGTTCTCACATTTTTGTTTATGGCTCTTCACAGTTCACTTCATAACTAGTAACAGAATTGAAACATCCTTTTCGTTATTAATTTAGATGGGTTTATAGTAGCTTCCAGTGGATTTTTCTGAGTGTCCGGGGCTAACCTGTCGCACGTAGAACCAAAATTAGCACATTAGAAACTAAACATTTTATCCGGGAGAATTGCCGAGTGATCTGTGTAGAACATTTGCCCTTGAAAAGAAACAACTCTCTATGGTTGTTTGATTGATCTCATCAAAGAGTTTACTGTTTCAAATGTTGCGCCATTGACGTCATGACGTGTGAAGGGAGTGGTTGCTGTCGTCCCCACTGATGCTGCAAGCATGCAACTGCTGATAAGAGCAGATCAGGCTTTAGTTTGTACTAATGGAAAGTAAAAAACAGATATATTTGCCTGTTTATATCTGGGAGAAGGCCAGTTCAAAGTGGTTTGCAGTTCCATTTTTTTTATATTGAGATATTCATCTTAGCTCATGACCATACCAGATCCAGAAGAGCAGTGTGTACTCAGCCCACAAAAAGGGAGGTTAACTCATTCAAGAGAATGCTAATATGCACTACAATTTTTATGTATGTGCAAAGGTGAAAAGTGACTGAACAGAACAAAAAAATCTAATTACGATGTTCTAATTAGTTCCCCCGATTAACCCTAGCTTTCATATTCTGACAGCACTGCGTCTGATGTGCCATCAATTGAATTTGGTTGTGGACCTTCCAATCTTGTTAGGACATCAGGTGCTCCAGATGCATCTCTGATTATCTGAAATAGAGGACATCGTGAAGATGATGAGCGATCAACATTAGCTGAAACAATAAACTTAAAACAATCCATTGTGCTTATGAGACGTAATTAAACTACCTATATTAAAGGATTCATTTCAACTAGACTTGGAAACATGCAGGACACACGATATAGCGTGGATTATGCAATTGATTTGACATCTGTGTACATCAGGGCTAATGCAGTCCACTTCTCAAGTGGAAATTGGATTAGATCAAAGGGAGGTATTTAGACTATGCACCATATTAGTTTGAGTCCGAATGTTCACTTGTAAGAATAAATGTTATTGCAATACAATTGTCAGATGTGATCCTTACTAAATTTATGGAAGAAACGTACCAGAATTTCCTCATCCAAGTAAGAAATCATGAATATGCGCTGGAACATCCCATCTGCCATAAGAAAACAAAGCATCAAACGTAACTAGCTAAGCCAAGTAAATGTGCTACGCAGTTATACCACCATGATCAGAAAAAATATTGAATTGTTAAACTGAGCTTCAGCTAAGAAAGGATGGCAATCTGTAAATGAGAAACAAGATAAACTAAAGGTAAAGCTATAAAGCTTTTAGCATAAGCAGCATATTGCAGATGGAAATGAGAAGTGTACTCCTTACTAAGTGGCAACTTAATCCCCTCTGAAACAGCATCCCTTATGGGTGCAGGGAGTTGTTCCAGGGCTCCTGCAGTTTGTCCAATGAAGCCCTTTAGTTGATCAGGTAATGTTTCTTCTCTGATCCTAGGGATCTCTATAAGACCCTCGACATATTCCTCTTTCATCCTTATAGGACCCTCAACAGACAACTGAGTAGTCAGTAGGAACTTGCTTTGTACCTGCATACATCAAAAGGCTACATGAGTATGACAACAGAGTTAACCAAAACCAGAAACATACAAATCCTAGAAAACACATATCAGTAGATCATGCAAGATCTATGAAGCTATTACATGTAATCTACTACTAATAAATGCAACAAGGATATGTGCAATAACATATAACTATGCTGATAGTTATAAAAAAAGAGAGAGGGGGTCCTGTAAAATGTGTATTTTTTGTATTTAAATTGCTTCATCTTTTGAAATTACCGTATTTAAGAACTTCACGTTGGAAGAAATTTTGGAGTATCCATCCTTGATTAGGACATCAAGTCCTGTAAAGTGTGCAACAGTTGTAGGTGACCTCCTACAAATAAAGGATATATGCTATGTGGTTACATCTTGATGTTAGAGGAAGATCAACATAGAATTATCCATTTTGATCATCATGCCATAAGACAATTATACAAACTACAGTGTTCATTTTTTTAATATACGGAAATGGTTTACAGAATTCATATTCAGAAAAAATAAGTAATTGGTGACTTAGTTTCAAAAAGTAAGTAAATTTCAATTTGAGAATATCAATTGCATCCAGCAATAGGACATACTCAAACAGAAGGCGGGCTGCCAATGCTCCAGGACTGCTGTCACCAAACCATTCAAAGTTCCATCGACCTTCCAGGAAGGGAGATCTGTGAAGTTCAACAGATGATACTGAATTTATTGTTGTTCATACAACAAATTCTTTGAGAAATTATGGAAGTTCTCCTGTAAAGAAATAACTATATGCAACCAAAAGATTGGTCATCAAACTACAAACATGATAAATCTTCTGAGCTGAACACTTACGTTGTGGGGCGTGGAGTGGGGTTTAGACGCTCGAGTCCAACAATCCGCTCATTGACATCAATTTTCTGCATCTCCGTGGCTTTTCCACTAACCAAGGATTCAAATCCTCCAGCGTCTCTGAACTGAAATTTGTTATTACAAATCGTAGTTGAGAAATTAACTTGACGCAAACGGTAAATTACAGACTGATATTGGAAAACTCTTCTTAGAAAATTCGAGAATGCACGGCTCTTCTTTGAAATGTTGAGAATGCGTGATTCAATACATGTAGCGAAGTCTATGTATCTGTAGTTCTGTACTCATTGGTGGGTCTGTGGAATTGAAGTTTTCATTAGTTGAGTGTTTTTTCATAACTAATTGTCGGTACTTCTGCACCCTTTTCCTCTTCCCTGAAGAGAAGCTTGTTGGCACTTATGCCATGACGCTTGAACGCTGAACGCCTGATGTAAATTAGCAAGTTGCTGAATTGATCGAGGCGTCTTCAATTTGACACGGCAATGAAATGAGATAAGTAAATGCATGAACCGATACTTGTACGTCGTACACATTAATCAATCATGTTGCTAGTTGCTAGCTTTGCTAGAGCACTTGCGGAGAAGAGGAAACAATATCGATAATTTCGCGTGAACAAGTACTAGCAGATTCCAAAGCAGTACGAGAGGGATTGAAAAGACCAGAGGGAGAGGAGCTCACGGCGAGGAGAAGGGACTCCTTGGCGGAGAGGCGCTCCATCTCGCGGGCGTAGCTGGCGGCGGGCCCCCCCTGGAACGTCGGCGCCGAGGCCCTGCAGCGCCCGGCGGCGGGGCGCCGAGGGGGAGGCGACAGGCTCAGGCGGCCATCCCGGCGGCTGCGGAAGGAGACCAGCGCGAAAGGAGAGGAGGCGAACGCCGCGGCGGCCATGGGGTAACTTGGCTCGGGAACTGAGAGCGGAGATGAGTCAGAGAGCGGCGACTAGAATTGCTGAATACGATTTCTCCCGTCCCGGCGGCCGTGGGCGTGGGGTGGGTGGTGCCGAGATGAGTTGCGGATGCGCACGCGACGTGGAGACCGTGCGAGAAACAGCGAACAAATCAAATATGGGGCTCACATTTTATTCCCGGTTTCCTCCCCCCCCCCCCCCCCCCCCAATCCACCATTCCTGAAATACTCGCTCCATTGAATTAGTTTATCGATAAAGATATTAGTATTTTGAACGCATGACAAATATATTATAATATATATTTAATGTTAGATTTATGAACTAATTTAATGTTTAAATGTGGCTACGTTTTCCTATGAATTTTGTCAAGCTTAACAAAATTTGAATAGGAAAAAAAGTCAAACGACTGAAAATGGATAGAGCATTTTTATTAGCTTCTCCAAAGTTTTTTTTTTTTTTTGCTTTTTTGGCTACTTTCGAGTTACTCCTTCCGTGGCTCCATTGCATATCGCATAGTATACAAGTCACTTCAGATTTAGATTTAACCCAAGTGAAACGTCTTCAAGTTTAATCAAATTCATATAACAGTGTGATAACATTTATAATACCAAATTAGTTTTATTAAATCCACCACCAAATATATTCATATAATATACTTATTTTGTGTTACAAATATTGCTATATTTTTAATATAAAATTAGTCAAACTTAAAGAAATTTAATTTAGAATAAACCCAAGTGCTAAAACAAAAGAGCAGGTTCAGAGAAATGTATCAGCACTATCCAGCTAGTTGCTTTCAAGGATTGCGCTTTTTCACTATCTTTGGCAGAATAACCTGACCTCCACTGTTCACTAAACTGATGAGACTACAGATGAAGAAAGTGAAAGGTGAAGATAATGAAAAGATAGCTCTACACTGACATACACCCAAAAGACTAAGTTATTTGCTTCTTAGACACATCAAAAGCTTAATAGAAAACATAAATCCGTAAAATCGCAATACAGCAGGCTAATCACCTAAAGATGCAGAGAGACTAGTCACAAAAGAAGACATGGGGGATGGGTGTGCACAAGATGCGTTTCGGCTCTCAAGCAGCACCTTTCCGTTGCTCGTTCTCGCCGTGAGCAAAGTGGCATCGCTCACCAAACGTGCAGGTTCCCTTCACAAAGTTCTCGCAAAGCTTGGTCTTGTAGTTGCTCCTGCCCCCAGGTCCGCCTCGTCCTGCTGGGGCTACTGCACTAGAAGGTTTCTTGGTTGGAGTGCTTGCGCTGATTGTTGCAATGAGCTCACCCACCATTTTGCTTGCTTGCTTTATCTGATCGAAATTGCCTTCAAGCTCAATGTTCTTCAGGTTTGGGTCCGACTCATGGTCCCGTATTGAGAGCTTAACCCCAGTCACTCGGCATATTTGCTTTGTATTGACACCACCCTTCCCGATTATGCCACCAGCAAGAGAGGCATCAACACTGATCTTGGCAGTAGCTGATGCACCAAAGTTTCCTGCTGGAGGGCCCATAGCAGCTGGTGCGGGTGGTTCAGGTCGGCCTCCAAATCGACCACCCATAGGAGCCATGGCACTCTCATGGGACATATACGCTGGTTTGCCAAGCTCCCTCTCACCATGGGCAAAATGGCACTTGTCACCAAATTTGCAGCCTTCTGGAGTGTTGTACTTGGTGCACATGCGTGTCTTGCCAGAAGAAGCTGAATGAGAATTACCAGCAGCAACATGATCCATAGGAGCTCTTGCCAGTGCAGGTACAGCAGGTCCCAGATTGAGTGTTTTTGCTACTGCTTGATACCCACCGGGGACAAAGTGTGAGAAATGGCAACCCTCACCAAAGGGGCACCCAACCGTACTGCATAAATCAGAATATTGCATGTTATCTTTGACGTTTCAATAAATACAGTTTACATCCTGAGATACAAAATTACATAGAAAGGCATTGGCTAATGACAAGAAACTTCCTAAATATTACACAAAACAGCGTATATGGAAGCGTAGGACATATACAAGAAAACGATAAAAAAAATGTTGACTATAGGCCATGGGCACATCAGGCTGGTTAGCCTCTGTAACTTAAACTCAACACTGCATATATCACAGATTTATTTATAACCACTTTATTAACTAGCTAAACACACATGCTTTGCTACGAATAAATATGAATTGTACATATCTTACTATTGTTTGGAGCAAATCAATTGTGAGGTTTTTAGAACAATTTGACACTGTAGATACAACGTGTTTTCATAATAAACCTGCATTTAGAGATGAAATAAGATAGAACCAATATGCAGGATTATTTAACTACATGAAGTAGTAAAAAATATACAGCAGAGTTGGTGGGTGGCAGATTCACTGCCACCACGATTGCCTTATTTTAGAAGAGTACATAGAGAAGTATGACAGGTTTAAATTTATACGAGGATGAACAATTTCAATGTGTGTTCTGTGCATTTTTTTATAGTGCAATTGTGTTTGGAATGCAAGTCATTGCCCAAAAGACTCCATTTCAGTACCAAAGGCCACCAAGTTCGTAAGAACTGTTACTGGTTGATAAAAAAAAGGACTCCATTTCAGACAAGGTACAAGTACAACAGTACAACTACGCATCTTCAGTAAAAACAAAAGGTAGAACTACACATCAAACTTCTCCAGGGAGCAGCTGATAATAAGAACCATTTTTGATATATGCAGAAACATGACTGGGAATAATAACAATTTGATCATGTGAGAAATTGTAAGCTATAATCCATAAGTTAATAGACATTTAATAGGCAAGTAAGATATACAGGAAACACAATTCAATTGGCAAACAACTGAATTTAAGGAACCCATGCATTTTATTAATATATACGCCATCTTAAAAAAAGAGCAATATGTTGGTGTAATAGCTTGATATAGCCATACAGCTTCTGAATAAAAAAAATAAAAGTTGCAAGGATAACTAGAGTAATTTCTAACTGTAATACATAGTGAACATTAGAGGCTACCACAGAAAACACAATTCAATCGGCAAACATCTGAATTTAAGGCGTCCATGCATTTTAGTAATTTATGCGCTATCTTAGAGAAGGAGCAATACATCTAGTTTAGTAGTTTGATACAGCCATAGAGCTTCTGATTAAAAATAAAGCTTGCAAGGGTAATTAGAGTAATTTATAACTGTAATACATAGTGAACATTAGAAGCTATTATTCTGATGTTATCTTGAATAGGTTAAGATTGTAACCTGAAAAACTTGGTGCAAGGCTTCGATTTGCTTGATAGACCAGTTTGAAATGACTCCGTTTCTGTTGCATAAAATTTTGTTACATCTTCCCACTTGTTAGAAGTTGCATTATTAATCTTCTAATGAGTAAAAATATAAAATTTGTGTCCAATGAATGTGATGAATAAACAATAATTTCGATATGATAACAATAATATTTCAGAGTGATTTATCCTGCAAACATTGTTCAAATTTACATTGCAGAACCAATTCTCAGATGGTAAATATCATGTGTCCAGATGTTTCTTCTTGTTACCTCAAATGGAACATCCTCAAGCTCCATCTGACCAAGAGCGACAAGGCGCTATGCTTTTGTGGATATTTTCAATCAATACTGCTACATATTTCTTGTCTATAATAAGGACTTGTTAGCACTACGGTCCTAGTTATACATGCAGGCCAATAGCTCAACCATACACTATGATGCAGGCTGTCATTTCTTGTACTTCCTTTTTCTCCGTGGGCTCAAGTATTCTATGTATAGACCACCTTTCCAAATATTTAAAACAGTCTCTTCCTTTGCGTTTCAAGGGGAAACACCAATCTAAATGGCAGTTCTGGGCTATGTAACCATCTAGCCAATCCTATGTACTTAACATGGGCACTTGCCGTTCGTCCCGTCCGTTGTATTTATTTTTTTTACGAATTCCACTCACATACAAACTCAAACAGCACATGGAACCTCAGAAATCCAAATTAGCACTCAACTGCTAGGTTACGAACTGCTTGGTCACGAAAACACGTGCATACTCATAATAACGGTTATAATCACATACCACGACCAAGCACGAGTTTATTTGACAATTCCAATGTTCCTGGGGCTCGGTAGTCCCGCGCACTCGCTCGATGCTCACAGAACAAACCCTAATACTACCCAGAGAGCGTCGAGGCTTGCAGATCCAGCAGCATAGCGCGGAGAGGACAGCGAAAAATCCAGTACACATAAGCACACGCGGAAGGGGCCAGAGAAGAGAGCGTGGTTGTTACCTCTCGAGCGCTTCCCTCCGGCGGCGGCCCCGTTGGCCATGTCCGGCCGGGATCTCTTGCGGGTGGCGCCGGCTCCCTCCATGGCGAGCCTGCGCGTGGAGCGAGGGGCGGGCGGGCGGGTGGGGAGAGATCGAAACCCTAACTTGCGTTTGGCGGAAGAGGGGCAGCCGCGGAATCGAGAGGCTTGACGACGAGAGGGGTGAGACGTGGGGAACGGTTCGTTCATATGGGCCTTGGGCCTTGGGCCTCCACGTGTCATGTATATGTCTCGTCTTCGTGTCATGTATGTGTTGGGCTTTGGACCGCATTCCTTACTCCCTCCGTAGTATAAAAAAACCAACTTTTTAGTATTTTTATTGAGCATTTGATCATCTGTCTTATTTAAAAAAAAATAGTCATACATGAAGTATTATTTATATTTTATCATCTAATAAAAATAAAATTATTAATCATAATTTTTTTAATAAGACGAAGAGTTAAACATTGTATTTAAAAACTAAAAAATTGATTTATTTTGGGACGGAGGGAGTACTTAGAAAGTTCCTCTAGATTAAGGCCCCGTTTAGCTATACATCTCCATTAACCTAGATTTTTTTTTCACGCGCACGTTTTCTTAACTGTTTACAGTGTATTTTTTTACGAAAATTTACAGTAAAGTTGTTTTAACGTACCATATTAAGCTATTATACTTTTTATAATTAATAATTGATTAATCATATATTAATCTATCACTGTGTTTTTCACACCGGATAACTACACCTATTTTTTTCTTAGCCAAACGCAACCTAAGTCAAATGTCTTTACATTTAATCAAGTTTATAGTAAAATATAGAAATATTTTTAATACATGACAAATAAATTATATAAATATTTACAATGGTGAACTTAGTGAAACTAGTTTGGTGTCATGGATGTTAGTATATTTTTCTATAAATTTAGTTAAATTTGAATGTATTTTATTTAGGATAAACCTAGAGTGATTTATAATATAAAATGGAGGGAGTGTATTAACTTGATATTCTCTCCCAAGAAAAAGTTAGATATTGGTGCATACATTATAATTGTTCAGAAATGTACCTTAATTAACAGCAAATGGCAACAGAACCGGATATTTCCCCTTTGCATAATTTCCCATTGTCAGCCAGTTGACTACTTGTGATGTTTACAACTTACGATCCGATTGATATTATTGCTGCCTTTAGAACATAAATCCTTGGACTACCCTAATCAAGTTCCTTTTTTAAAAGGTATCCTAATCAAGTTGTACATTAAGCCAACAAAGCCCAAGCATTTCTTCCATATCGAGAAGCAACCCGCCGATCTCTCAGTTCATGGCACATGTTGAACCACGAACACACTGCATTTGTATCGCGTTAATGTCGCTGATCGAGTTTGATCTGAAGTTATACAGATTATTCAGAAAACCAAGCTGTGCAGTAAATTTTCCGATGGGTCGCCGGACGCCGGCGATGCCACGAACGAACCAGAATCTCAGATGCTCCTGGCCATCATCTCCTGGTACCTCCGGTACGACTCCTGCTTCTCCAGCAAGAACTTGGCATGGCACCTCGCGATGAACCTCTCGGCGAGCCTGTCGATCTCGTTCATCGCGCTGTCGCCGCCGCCGCCGCCGCCACCGTCTTCTCCTTCTTCGGCAGCCGGCAATGCATCAGGCGACGTCGCCTCCTCGAGCCAACACAGGTACCCGCAGTCTTCCGAGTCGTCGCCGCCGCGCAGCTCCTCCGCCGCCTCGGCCGCCGGAACCACCACGTTCCACGTCGAGTCGTCGTGGCAGTACGGGTGATAGTGAAGCTCCAGATCCTTGGCGCGAGCCGGCGCGACGACGGCGGCGGCGGCCCAGGTGAAGCGCAGCTTCATGAAGCCGGCGACCTTGCTGATAATCCTCTTCTTGCTCTTCTCCGGCCTCGACCGGTAGCCGATGGCGTACTTCTGGCCGCCGCCGCCGCCTCTCGTCGGCGCCCTCTTCTTGCTTAGGACGTCGAGGAGCAACGACTTGAACTTGGCCAGGGCGCGAAAGACATGGCCAACCTGCGGGTAGATGTGGGAGTGGAGGATGGTATTGATCTTGGGAGAGATCGAGCTCGGAAGCAGAGCTTCCATGTGAAATAATGGAGCCATGGATCGAGCTGGTGAATACTGTGGACCTCGCCGGCGTGAGCTCTTGGGCTTATAAAGCTCTCGTCTAGCCAAATGCCACCATGGATTGAGTAAATTGCGACAATACCATTGCATAGCCTACTGATACTCTCTGACTACACAGCTTGTGTCATTTTCATTCTGTAAAACTCTGAAATCTGAATACTTGTAGTAGTCAAAAGGAAAAGTGAAAAATGATGTAGCTCATCAGCTATTCAGGTTTCAGACAAGTTCACATGATGTGCTGCACGACCCTCATCGGATGTTTTTGCATGTTTCGAGAATTCAGTTCCAAAAAACCTCGGCTCCATGAAGCTTTTGTTCAGCAACGACAAGACAGACAAATGGAGCACTGAACAATGTCAATAATTCAGACAGTTCAGCAAGTTGTTACTGTTTCGTCCGAGCAATATGACTGCAGGGCTTGAGGGGTTTTAGGGAACAGAAATCAGCAAGACGCAGAAGGTGCTTGTCAGTAACTGAGCATGATTTTGATAAGTGGACCAGCCTACTCTGCTCTAGGCCCGACGAAGAAGACGTATCATCTTTGTTTCTGAATCTTGTTGAGACAATGTTTATACCACGGTAGTAATTCTTTCAAGTTATACTGCTCCCGTGTTCCGTGTCCATCGTTTGTCAGGTGATGGTGATACTGATACTGATGCGCATTTATCTTGCTTACTGATAGAAATAGTCCAAGTCGAAATGTACTCTGCCTTTGGAGGCATTGAGAGCAGTGCTGACTGCTGACATGCAGCATTCCAAGGAGGAGCGTAGGGTGGATGTTACTAATCATCAGTTGCAAAATCGGAAAAGGCAAGAAAGAAATATCACTGTGGGTCTATATAGCTTGAATTGTGTGTAGTAGTAGTACTACGTAAGTAGTTCATATACACTATTGGGGATGCCCTAAGCATTATCAAACTAAGAACCGGTAACATTGGTCACAGTCTATAGTGATAATTTCGTCTTAGAGCATGTACAGTAGCAGGCTATAAGCCAGCTATAAGGGTATTTTAAACAGATAAGAGGCGAGAGAGAAGAGAGGTGGAATACTAATTTATAGCCAGCTGCACACGGACTTCAAGACAAAATATGTGTATGACATGTGGGACCATATATTGATGTTTAGTAGGTAATTATTGTATAAATTGACTATTAGATTGGCTATAGATGAATTGGAGCTAGTAGTTGGCTATACTATTGAACTTGCTCTTAGCTAGCTTCTATTATTAATTGTAATAAATGGTAAACTATGCGTCTAAAATTGGCTAGGTGCATCTTAGTTATGCAGAGATTGGGAGTGGTCTTGAAGTAGTTATATTACCTCGATGTGATTTTGATCAATAAAAACTTCATTTGTCTAAAAAAGTGCCGGTAATTAACATTTAATATATATTAACAGGAGGAACTTGCTGTATCATAGTCAGTGCCAGTGTATTCTTGATTAGGCTTCTGTCAAGACAGATACTAACTGACTGCAGTCATGTCTTTCTCAAAGAAAAGAGAAGTGACGAACAAGCTTTTGTGAGCAAGCATGCTATGGAAATTCAGAAATACGATGGCAATACCTGTTGGCACTAAAATGGACTTAATCTGTTCTTTGATTCTTTCTGTACGTCACTAGCTATCTGCGATATGGATTAGTACTGACTCACTCACTTATCAACATGGAGAACCGAGCTGGGAACAGCTGGAAATGAAGCAGATATCCATTTTATTCTGAACCCAATATTACTTCATAAAATTGTCATCCTTTCAGATAACCCTCCCACTTAAGAGCGGCAGAGCCAAATCAAGAAAGACCATGAGCTCCTCTTACACGTAAACGTTGCGTGAAACCTCAACCCAGTCAGTTTCAGTGAAGGACAGTAGGGCACAGGAGGCCCTGGCATTCTGGCAGTCCAATTCTCTTCCCGGTTTTGCTGCGTCCAAGTTGCCGATCCATGAGAAAGCGCATCGCATAATTGGCCATGGCTTACAAGAGCTGTTCAGCCGGATATATAACAGACAGGAGAGAGATGGAGAGGATGAACTCACTGTGTACACACTTGACATGGACTGAGTGCTCATGCTTTCGCCGTGTCCCGTGTGCATGCCTAGCTTGCAGTGGTG
The DNA here is from genome assembly GCF_000231095.2 of Oryza brachyantha. Classification (NCBI taxonomy): domain Eukaryota; kingdom Viridiplantae; phylum Streptophyta; class Magnoliopsida; order Poales; family Poaceae; genus Oryza; species Oryza brachyantha. The sequence continues at coordinate 20,491,448 of NC_023166.2, read as the reverse complement.
AAGTGTGAGGCCCAGCTATGAGCTATCAGCTATGTCGTCGTAGGAATCTAGTTGTTGGGATACTTTGCAAAATGCAGTGACATGTTATATTATGCCATTGCATTTGCAGCCATGGAGACGATGCAAGGAGGAGGAAGAAGATGACTGGAAGCAATCATTCGAGGAGATTGGTACTGTTGTGACTGTAAACACCGGAGGAGATCGGGGGAGATATAAACGATGGGGACTCGTACCGGATCAATGTGGTGCTCATCGATCGGGGGAGATATCATGCGCGCGGCCGGAGAGACTGTGTGCGGCGCGCGCGTGGTGCAGAGAAGTTTGACGTGCGGTTTGTATATGCATGAGGACGATGAGAAGGATTATATTCCTTCTAGAATGTCAACACAGCTCAAACACTCCTGCAGCCTGCAGTGCTGCTAGCTGCGACGTGCCCATGATCGAAATTGGCAGCAGAGCTCCCTCCAGAACGCAGGACTTTTACACGAAACAATCCAATATCTCCTAAATTTCTGCAATATTTCTCTAAACCAAATAGGTCCTTAGGACATGTACAAAATAGAATTGGATATAGTCTCTTAATCAATACGCCAAAATAATTTGTTATTGCTCCCATTTCTTTTTATCCACTCAATGCAGTAAAATTTACTTTAATAACAGCTAAGAGTTGACTTAAATCATTATTCATTCATAGCAATGATGCTTCTCTTTTCTTCCCCTCTCTCATTCATGTCATTATATTTACTTGCAGGGTGATGAATAGGACTCTTTTTTGATCCACATCAGCAACAAAAACATATCTTGTTAGAGTCATATGTGATTTTAATCAATACAATAAAATATTTTTATTACTCTCCTTTTTTTATTGACTAGATACAACAAAATTTTATTCAATAAATGTTAAGAGCTGACTATAAGCCGTTGTCATATGTAACTTTCCTCCCATCTCTTTCTTTTGCTTCATCATATTTACTTGCATGGCGATGAAAAGAATTAGCTAATAAATGTTTTTATACATGCCATTATGCTTTTTCAAGGTTTTTTTTCTTTTTCTCCCTTTTAAGTTTTTTTTCTTTTGAGGGAACCAGGAAGCAATGTAAAGAGATTTTTTCAAAAGAAAAAAAATGAGGATGCAATCCGCGCCATGATGAACAGGCCTCAGGATACAGCGCTGAGGAGACGCAACCACATAGGCCTATGGGTAGGGGTGGTAATGAGCTCAACCACAAAATTTAAGAGCCGGGTTCAAAACAGATTAAAAATAAAATTGTATACAACTTTGAACTAATTTTTTTAAAAAAATTAAATAGGGTTGCGAAATAACCTATAAACCATGTAAAGAGGGAACCAGGAAGCAATGTAAAGAGATTTTTTTAAGAAAAAAAATGAGGATGCAATCCGCGCCATGATGAACAGGCCTCAGGATACGGCGCTGAGGAGACGCAACCACATAGGCCTATGGGTAGGGGTGGTAATGAGCCCAACCACAAAATTTAAGAGCCAGGTTCAAAATAGATTAAAAATAAAATTGTATACAACTTTGAACTAAATTTTTTTAAAAAATTAAATAGGGTTGCGAAATAACCTATAATTGCATAGAGCCTCGCAGCTCACATGGTTCATTCGGCCTTTCGGCCCAGAAAACTTGATCGGCGCACAAAGCGTAGCGTTGCGACTCGCGAGTGGCCACGACGAAGACGAGAGGAGGACGCCGCGGCGGCGGGGCGGAGCTCCGGTGGCCGGAGTTCTGCTCACGCGCGGCGGCCGGCGGCATTGGCGACATCTTGTACACTACGGAAAGAACAGCCTAGGAGAAGGAATTAATCCGACAATTCACTCACGGCCCAGTCCGTGCAGTGCTGCAAGTTCAGAAAAACCTCAGCGACAGTTTGGGGCAGGATGCAGACAGCCAGCTGAAGTAATCCTCCAACAAGATGGTAAATTAACTACTCCCAATTTGCCACCAAATCCTCGATAAAACACCGGATTGTCATTAAACTACATTCAGCATGCAGTCCTCTGGGATTGGCACAAACGCATTTTGGCTTTTCCATGGAGTTTTTGAAGCTGGGTCAATGCCCAAATCCATGAGACTAGACTAAACTAGGTCCGAGGAGCCAATGAGGCGAGCATGTTCTACTGCCCCTTCAGGGTTTCAGAAGACGAAGCACAAACCGGCGCAGCACAGCACAACACAACGACCAGACCAGAAAGGGCCATGCATGTATTCAGATAAGATTCTTTCTTAATCTTTCCACGTTGGCACCCACAGCAAGTCCAAACCTTCAATTGCATAAATATCGTCGTCGATCGAGTTGCCGAATCCCTTTTTTTATCACTTTCTTTTGTCAGGCTCATGTAAAACCCTGACAACCTGAACATACATGATTCAGTTATACTCATATATAAATTGAATTTAGAACCAGGCATTATAAGCGTATGTTTTTTTCGGATAATGATTGTTTCCGTATGTGCTTGAGTGATTAATCCGACTGTTTTGATCCATCGAATTTACTATCGACACTTTGACAGTGCCAGTATCTGTTGTTGGGTAGGAACAGGACGGCAGTTTCGACCTTGATTTCTCGTTCTTGTTTCTGATCAAGGAGATTCCAAAGACGAGAGCAGTCCAATGCTCATCAAACACCTATGCATCGCTTCAATTCTTCTGAAGGAATGTGTGGGCCCGGTGGATTCCCCATTACACTAAAAGGATGGTTAGAAGATTTTATTATGGATTGACATTGTTTTTAGTTATAGATCGATGCATAGGTTTGCTCAAGGAAATAATTTAATTGTCACTTGTACTTGTACTTGTTCATGTATTTTCTGAACTTCTGAAAGTGTCAAAGCTGATATCCATCTTTTCAAGGGAACTTGTGAGTGGGAGAGGTGGTGAAATGCCAACATCTAAATTCAACACACCTTGAACATTTCGATGACAACAATCTAGCATCCTCATGTCCTAATAATAAAAAGAAACATCTCTGATTAAAATCTGCATTTAAAGGTGGACTAAAATGGCTGACGATACAAATGTGTATAAGTCACCACTTAGATTTGATGGACAAGATATGGACCTATATATATATGTCACCGCTTAGATTTGAAATTACAGATGCAGTCATTTTTAATGATGACTGGAACAGACGAGAAAAAAAAAGGTGTCTTGTACAAAGATTGAATTAGATGAAACAAAAAACAAGATCGATCTTATCGTGTCAATTAACAGAACAAGATCAGTTTAAGTTTGTTGTTGAACTTACTTCGTTGTTTTTTTAGAAAGGTAACTTACTGCTGTGTTTTGACTGCTTTGTCTATCTCATGGTAATACGAGAGTTGTTTACTTGTTTATGTAAGAATTTACCCTCTTCTTTTGGCCAATAAACATCACGTCCAGGAAGATTCAAACTAGTAACCTTGTTTGATTCGTCAGTTTATCTACCTACATACAGGAATCATCTGGTGTCCTTTCATCTCTTGTTGGGACATCAAAAGACAAGCAACACACAGAAACGGAGCATAGAGATGTCCCCTCTGATCCTTACTGTAACCTGTTTTCAAGCTTGCATATCTGCTCAGCTAGAGCTGGAAGCCAAAAGCCCAAAAGGATCGGAGGCAAAGAAACAAAGAGAATGATAGCGAGGGTGAGGACACCAAAGTAGCTATTTGTCACCTAGCCTTGTCCGACATGCGAGATTATTTAGGCTCTCCTATATATGTAGCAGTTGGATATACTCATATACATAAACATATATAATCTCTCCATTCATAAATATTTGATCTCATTGATTTTTTTATATACGTCTAACTACTCGTCTTATTTAAAAATTTATATAATTATTAATTCTTTTTATATTATTTTATTTATGGTTAAATATACTTTTATGTATATATATAGTTTTACATATTTGATAAAAAAAATTTGAGTAAAACAAATAATCAAACATATATAAAAAATCAACGAAGTCAAACATTTAGAAACGGAGATAGTATATCTTTGCATCTTTATATTCTTGTCCGTTGTTTCCATTCGGAGCTGAGGCCCCCACAGTGAGAAGCTCATATTCCATTTGGGATGATCAAGAGCCGCTTTTGCACCCATTCTTCCTTCTCAACTCTCCTCCAGATTATTCCAATCCTTCCTCCTCCGGATAGAAAGTGATCAAGCTGAGCTGAGCTGAGAGAGAAATGTTTATGCAGAGAGAAAGAGAGCGTGTGTGAGTGAGTGACTGTGTCTGTGTGGTTTAACCAGGAAGTTTCCAGTGGCGTTTGCTTTGCTGGTTGCTGCACCACGTGATGCCTCCAAGTTGTAAGTTTCTCTCAACCATGTGTGTAATAACAGAGTATCCTGCAAGTTGATGGCGGCATGCATTCGCATTCCCATGCCGCCGTTGCGTCCTCTCCTTCTCCGGCGGCTGCTGCTGCCGCCGCCGCCGCCGCTGCAAGCTGCATGGTGGTGGTGGTCGTCGTCGTCGTCGGCTGTTTGGTGATTCCGGAGATTGGTTTGTGCGTATCCGGAGACATGCACCGCCGGCGGGCGAATTATTCTCGCCGTTGTTGTTGCGTGCCACGCCTCCCCTCCTCTTCCTTCTCGCTGCGAATCTTGGCCGGTGCGGATTCTCCATTGATCGCGCCACTAGAACCCCAGCCAGCTCCCGTTCGAGACCCTATTTAAGCATCGCCGCCGCGTTAATCCCTCTTTCCTCCTCCAAATCTCATCACAATTCAGTTTTTCTGGTGAATAATCTGCTGGGTGATTATCTGGCCTCATCGTGCAATCGTAATGCTCCGTGTCTGGATTGAATTGCGCCTCTTGAACGCTGGAATTCGCTGTGAAATCGTTGAATTGATGATTGTGTTTGTTCAGTGCATGTTGCAAGATATCATGAACGCCAAGAAGATTAAGCTGCGCGACTGCCACTACGGGGTGCCGCTGTGTGACCCATCGCCGCCGGCGCAGCTGCTGAGCGCCGCCGCGGGGATGTCGTTTCACCCGGGGCTCGTGAGCACGGCGGCGCACCACCATCAGCAGCACGGCGCTGGCGGCTGGCTGAGCGAGGAGTACGCGCCGAAGTCGTCGTCGTCGTCGTCGCTTCTTGCGCAGACCTGCGTCGGCTCCAACGTGGCCGCGTTCTACGCCGCCGAGGAGCTGCTCGGCATGGCGCAGTTTGACTGCGCAGGTCTCGGGACGACGACGACGCTGGCGGCGATGCCGACGGCGATCAAGGCGCCGTTCCGGTCGTCGGAGAGCGAACTGTTGCCCGTCGACCCACTGCTCCTCCGCGGGGACCATCAATCGGTCAGCACGTACTACGTCCGGCCGCAGAAGCGGGGTGCCGGAGAGAGGGCACCATTGCCGCCGCCGCCGCCGTCGCAGCAACAGCAGGACAGACTCCACGGGCTCTTCGCCGGCGCTCCCACCACCCGGCTTCTCAGCGGCGAGCCCAAAATCCACTCGTTTTCACCTCAAGTAAGAATGGAACAATCGTGAACACAACTCTACTGTTCCTCTGTCACGCCATGGCCGGCCGCCAGGTCTTCAATTCTTGATTACGTTCTTCTGAGAATCAACTCAACTCTGGCGAAGGTTGCGGCGAAACCGATTCTGCCGGTGATGGATGCGCCGATCAGCCTGCAGAGCCAGATGGAGAATCAGCTGTCCAGGAGCTGCATCGGCGCAACACCTCCGGTAACCCCGACCGGAAACCTCGCCGGATCAGCAGCTGCGCCGAGCAAGACGCGGATCAGGTGGACGCAGGACCTGCACGAGCGGTTCGTCGACTGCGTGAATCAGCTCGGCGGCGCAGACAGTGAGTGTTTTTGTTCACAAGAGAGAGAGAGAGAGAGAAAGCTTTTGCATGATGATTTCTCAATTTTCATGACGCATAGTTCTTTCTTCCTCTTGCATGCAGAGGCAACTCCAAAGGGGATTCTGAAGCTGATGAATTCGGATGGCCTGACGATCTACCACATCAAGAGCCATCTTCAGGTAACCTGGAACTCTGAAACTGGAAAACCGACCCAAACATGCATAATTTTAAACAGATTTCATTTCTCTTCTGTGTGACGAAACAGATATTGTTAGTTTGTCAATTTGTAGCTAGGGATTAATTGATCTAGCTGGAGTTTGCTTAATTAACGAGCTGGAGTTAACAATTTGCTCTCCTATTCTTTCTGTGCAGAAATATCGCATAGCGAAGTACATGCCAGCGACGTCAGAAGGTAAACCAAACCATGACAACTTCATTAGCTAAAACTGAATTTCTCCGTCTATGCACCAATCTAGAATCCTGAAACAGTGCAGTTCATCCCCCATTCGTATCTTTCGTTTTAAAAACAAATCATCCATTAGTAACAGCATCTCTGACACTGTTCCTAAGAGATAAGCATAAATTCCAGATCCCTTGAGTTCAGGAGGATCTTGATTCCTTCATTGGATATGTTGCTTTATTCTAGATCATTTCAACGCCGTGCTTTTATGCTGCTGTTGTTTGGTATGCTTCACTATCCGTCCAGGCCCACTGACAACATTTCCTCATTCTGCTTCTGTCGAATTTTTTCAGGGAAGCAACAGGAGAAAAGAGCCACAGGAAATGACATGCAGAATCTGGACCCCAAAACGTATCTCTCTCACACACACATACTGTCTACTTGTATTACGAGCTGTAGCACCTTTGCAAACCAATCCCAATGGGGTGCATGTGCTAATCTACTGTCAAATCATGCATGCATATATTAACAAGAATCTCCTTTTTGCTGTAGTGGAATGCAAATCACAGAAGCACTGCGTGTGCAGCTCGACGTGCAGAGGCGCCTCCATGAGCAGCTCGAGGTGCTTGCTCCATCATTTGCCAACACTTTTGAGACTAGATAGTACTTAATTAGAAGCAAAAGTAAACTTAATTATGTACTCATCATTATTAACTACTGTATGTACTAACTTCTTTTTATGTCTGAATGTGCTTGCCTTGTAGATTCAGAGAAGTCTGCAGCTGAGAATAGAGGAGCAGGGGAAGAGGCTGCAGAAGATGTTCGAGGACCAGCTGAGGGCGAGCAGGGGCGTGATGGAGCCGCAGGAGCTGGACGTCGTCGCCTTCGCCGACGGCGACGGCCACGACGATGCGTTCGATGACGACGTGCAGCTGCTGGCCGTCGCTGCTGGCAGCGACTATGACGACGCCGGGTTCTCGTCCAAAATAAGCTAGCTAGGCAGACCTGTTGCGTTTTGTGTTTTGGGCACTTTGATTTGACAAAATGTTGCTGCAGTTCTCGATGTATGATATGCACAATGCTATTTTTTTGCCCGTGTAGTTGGCGAAGTTTGAAAAGGTATTTTAAAAAAGAAAGTGGGATCCAGAGATTCGCTCCTTTTTTTTTAGTTTGGGTTTGATCAGAGTTGTAAAATTAGGTTTATTCTATTGGCATGCACCGCTTTTATTAATGGTTTTAGTTAGGTCTTAACAGGCCAATAACAGGTTAAGTTCCAAGTGGCAAATATATTGCGTATATGGGCTTGGGAAGCTCTACTTGTGCTAACATGCCACCCTATATACAAGAAAAACAAATTGCAAATGAGGATATCGACCACACAGCGCAATAACAATATTGGTGTGGATTGTCTACTAGATACCTTGCATTAATTTTCACGTTCGTGCATCAACATTCAGCAGTAGAAATATCATCAAGAACATGGACATGGTCCTCACACGCATCTTCATAATGAAAGCACTGAAATAGTCTCCTTTACCAATGGAGAAAGTAGAGATAAATCAGTGCTCAGACATACACAAAAATAGGGAGCACACATTCAATAACCAAGAGACGTCGTGAACGAATCCTTACAGCTTTTTAAAAGTTCAACCTGGCACTCAAATAAAAAGCTTAACTTTACATAGTCAGCCAAAGACATTTTGACATTCGGAAACTAATGCTACAAATTCTGTAGAGGTTACACCAAGTACGGCGGCAGTAGCCACTACGTAGAATTAAATTACAGGCTACCACAAATAATCTGGTTTGGTCTGACAAACTTCATAATCCAGAGCATAGAAAAGATACATATGCTAGCTGTCCATTTTTGTCAAGAACACCATATTGTAAAGTTAGGCCTATCTTGCCACCACCGCAATCCTAGATCTGTATGGGCAGGAAACAGAACAGAACAATACAAAGCAAAACAATTCAATTTAGCAGATAATAAAATATTTGATGTACTAGCATCATACTTGGAATGTCATGGAGAATTAATATTGCTTGTATACATTATAACCTAACAGGGAATCCAGTGGCTGTGGTGCTTGAAAAAGGAAAACTAACCAGTTAATGAGGATATGCTATGTTTCCTTTATAAAGTGGTGAGCAAGCAACTCTGATAATCCTGAACTAGGAATGCTCTCACAGCCAAACAGCTCTTGAAGTTTTGAATCACATAATATTGATCCAGTAATGACATCCTGTGTAAAACCAGTAAATGAATAAAAAACAAAAGTCAGTTGTGCAACTTTAAGGATAGCATTTCCTAGTGCAACAAATCACATCCTCAAGACTGGAATGACAAAGTAAACAGAAATAGCCCAACTTTGCTAAGATACTTGGCAGGTTAATCTAGTGATCTAGGATAAGAGAATAAAACGAGAAGTACACTGGTATTTCGGAACAGACATCCATCAACTGCTAGTACCGACCAAGTTAACTTGGCACGGAACACTAATTTAGTGATCTCTAACTTTAACAGGAAGGTAGTGAGCTCCAGCGGGTTATTCCTCAGTCTCTGGCATAAAACTACCATTGCTTATGAAAATTTACTAATATGTAATAGTGCAATGCAGTGGTGTTTTAAAGTTAAAAGTTTTCCAGCACTTGCAGCGAATATTTAGCTCCTACTCACATCCATCAAAAGCAAAGGGCAAATTGATATTGTGCAACAAGAAATAAAGTTAAGACACATTCATACCTCAAGTTGGTTTGCTTTTATGTAATCCCAAAGATATCTCAAGGCATCATCTTGAGGTACTGCGCCTTCTGTTCCAATGAACTTGGCTAGCGCATCAGAAATCACCACAGACGGTTGATTAATAGGAGGCATAGGCTGAGTAGCTACATTGGAGGGCTTAAATTTCTTTACATCACGAATTTGATCCTCTGCAAAACAGAGAAAGCATAATTAGGAATTATGCTCAGAACAAAACATTAGCACAAACATCTAGACCAAAAGAAGCAGAAGTACATACTTGGGTCAAGCGGAGTTATGTGTTTCGCCAACAATTTATTCATCTTAAACATGTCAGTTGTGTCAGTTCCAAAAACCACACGAAGTTCATCATTGCAGATTATCTTCCTTTTGTCATCAGGATCTTGAAGATTATTCTGCCTGATGTATTGCCAAAGCTGCTTGACAATCTGAATGGAGGAAACATGTTAGTTTGTCTCGATTGATTCATTCAAGAGTTAATCACAGGATTAAATTGAAGGCCATTTCTTCTATACGATTAGGGGCAAACTGAGATTACCTGAGTTCTTGACATGACGGTTTCACCAACAATAGTCTGAAGTTCAGGTGAAATTGCACAAACTTTATTTAAACCACCAGGTCCACCTCGTTTCCGCTTAGAAGCACTAGAGGAAATAATATAATATGATAAACCAATCAGTTTGCATGCATGAGTAAATTCCATGAGTAGAATTACTGTACAAACCTGACCAGTAAAACCTAATAAATTACATTGAACGTCACTCAATGGGATACATGAACCCCCCTGATTCATTAAACCAGTATATACTTCAAGCAGAATGAAATATACTTTAAATCAGCTTTAAAATAAATATGGTGTGACATTTGCATGTTATCTTGCAAGAACGACACAATGCAATAATACTTAAATAGTTAATATATAGGCATCAAATACTAACAGCTGCATTACCATTTCATACTTGAACCATTTCAAATGGCCTAAGGAATCTTAACTGATTGCGAAGAAAAAAAATGCGCGAGAGCTAAGAAAAATATTACTTGCTTTTTGATATAAAATATTGAAGGACACTCGGACCAAAATGAATTGACTCTGTTCTTTTTGTTGGTTTGCAGGACCGAGTAGTAGTTAATTTGGGCTGTTTCATGCACCAATCTAGGCAGGAAACATCCAAACGGAAAAAAAAGCAGGCAGTTATATTTAGTGGCTTGCAAGAAAGAAAGCTGAAGATTCTACAGATCCAAACCATCAGATTCACTACTCATAAAATAAAGTAAGCCTGATTCAGCAGTTTGTATGTAGAGCATAACATCTGTAATAGCCTTCAAGCACTTCGTATCACAATCAAACAAAATACATAGAGCTGACTATTGTGCCTTTTCATTTTAACCTTCTGAAGCTCAACACAGAAAACACTAGTCAAACAAATCATGCCAAAATTCCTCTTATTTGACCAGTTAGCTAAAAGAGCAGAAAATAACTAACAAAACTACAAATAAACAGTTATAGAACCATTATATATGGTCAAAAGGTAGATATCGGCATACAAGCATACATCCTAAAAGCTATACTGAACCCTAAACCCTAACCCTACCCAGCTAGAGCTCGTGGTGCCAATTCATGGGTGCCAACAGATAATCCAAGTCAATTCATTATTATTTGCAACCCTAATTAGGCGAATCAACCAATTCACTGTCCAACCAAACTAGATTTAAGAGCCGAATTGGAAATATTCTGCCATGTATGTCTCGATTCAGTGTGGGGAAGGAACCCTAATTTCATCCGTGGCTCACCTTTCCTTGTTGTCGCCCCCGGGCTGTACTGCAGCGGTGGGGGAAGCGGTGCCACCGGTTCCAGGGGGTGGCTGCTGGAAGGAGACGGTCCCACCAGAGGCGACCCCACCCAAGCCGCTGGTGACGCGGAAGGCCAGAGGGGGCGGCGGGTAGAACGCCATGGCCGGTACGGGAGGTGGCGGGGAGACCGCGGCAGTTGGGCCGCCGGGGACGCCGGCAGGGAGCTGGGGCATGGCCTGGAAGATGAGCTGGGGCTGGAGCACCGCGAGCTGCTGCTGTTGCATCTGCTGCAACGGCGCCTGCACCTGGAGAGGGGCCTGCACCTGCAACTGCATCATGGCAGGCGCGGGAGCGGGAGCGCCGCCGGCCGGGGGAGGAGCAGCAGCGGCCTGAGCCTTGGGGTGCGGCGGCTGGAGGTGTGGGCCGAAGAAGAGGTCCATCTGCTCGCGAATGAAGGTCGCCTTGTGGGCGAGCTCGACCCCGAGCTTGGCCTCCGCCTGCTGCAGCACGGCGGCGAGCGAGGCCTCCCCGGCAGCTCCCCCCGACGAGCGGAGGAGCGACTCGACGCAGCTGGCGATCTCCTGGTCGGACACCATGGCGGGAGGGTGCGAAAACTCAAATCTCGCCAAAACCCCTCCCTCCCACACGATTCCCCTCCCCCCCTCTCTCTCTCCTTCCTCTCTCTGTGTCTCTGCCGCCTGGTCTCTCACCCCCTTTGTCTCTCTCTCCTCCGGCCTCTCTCTTTCTCTCTCCTCTTCGGGTCTAATCTATTGTTAAGCATGGAGCGTTTCGTCGGGAAGGGGAGGAAAAGAGGGGAAAAGGACACGTCGCTAAGGTTACCTAAGATTTCTGTACCCAATGGCTGATGGGTGGGGTCGGGTTGGATAAGGTTCCCGTAGGGCCCACGTGTCATGGAGGAGGTAGGGAAGACGGCCGGTGCCGATAGAAAGTCTGCAGATGACGAGTCGTGGAATTACGGAAGTGCCCATGGTTTCGGATGCGGTTGTTGAGTGGGTGTGTTTTTTTCTGCGGTGGTGGGGGCCTCCAGGGACGTGTCTTCGATCTCCGGGGAGAAGAAGAGAGCGTGGGCTCATCAGCCCATGGGCTAGGCTAAACGGTGCCAGGCTTCGCCTTCTCTTGGAACGATGGGCCGAAAACTATTGCACTCTACCCAGGCATTCTTTTTTTCTGTTTTGATAAGAATTCTACACTTTTTTTTTCAAGAAACACGTGTATTTTTAGGAAACAAGGATATACCATGGATATTGATTCTAACAATGAAATTATTTGAGATGTCATTTGTATGCTTTGATTATCTGGCTATGCTAGACGCTTATAATTTTGGCCTTTATCTCTTGAAAAATTTGTTGCAACGTATGGGCTTTTAGCTAGTTTGATGATAAAAGGTAGTATTCAAGTAAAACTCATCTGCATCATATGTATTTTTAATAATGTTCTGTTTTCCCTAAAAATAAGCATTTTCATGTGTTTATAAAAGGGCTTATGCTGCAGTTTTTTTTAATAAAAAGGGCTGCTTTCGGCTATTGGGTTAGAAGCTTTTTCCCTGACATGCAAATCATAGTAGTGAATTAGCACATGATTAATTAAATATTAGATATGATTTTTTATAAAAAATCTAATATAATTTTTCAAATCAACTATCATATAGAAATATATAGTAAAGACCTTCCTATTTAGTTGTTTCGAATGCATGTGCGTGAAAAAGTCCAGGAGATGTTGTTGGGTAACAGGGATGCCAAACACATCCTTAAGATGAATTTAAGTTTGATATACGGACATGATAAGTGTCATTTGTGTCACATATGGTATTCAAGTAAATCCATGTGCGATATTGTGTGTCATTGATATGCTTTTCTTATCATGAGATCTCTTATACTTATATTTATAAGCAAATATTTGAATTCTAAGACTATATTCGGATAGATATTGGTTCTCTTTCATCATACTTTATTTCTTTGTCTCTGGCTTTTAGATAAAAAACGGACACATGAAAAAGTTACCTACCAATTCTTTTTAATTGTTAATGAGTAGTTTCGCTTATACTCAAATTAAGTAAATACGTGAGGTTGTAAATCTTTTTTTGTCTTTTAGGTCGAATTAGGATCAATATTAAGATTAAAACATATCAGTTGCATAGACAATTATATTGTTTTACATAATATTTACTGCATGTATTTTTTAATATAATGATGTTAATGTTTGTCATAATTACAAGAGTTTCTCGTATATACAAGGGTGTGCATTGTCGTATATAGTTATATTTATTTTTATTTTTAGGTGTAACTAAAACATTGGCAGTACTAAGTGTAAATTAACTTTTTTATCATTGATAAAAATCAGAATACATGCAAGTTAATTTTCTTAATTAAAATTGTTGCTATAATCCGCACCAAATCACCGTCGAGCTCAAAGGGACTAGAGAGAGTAGCCGAGGAGATAAACCGTCTAAAAAACCCTCCAAATCCTCAAAACCCTAGGAGGAGAAGACGGTAGATCCCCATTTCCCTTCTCCCCTCCCCACCTCCCCTCCCGCATTTCCCCCAAGAGGGGAGCAAATGGCGTCGGCGTCGCCCTCCTCGTCGGCTTCCGCGCTCATCCGCCTCCCTGGCCCGACCCATCTGGGCAGCGCCCCACCCCGCGGGTGCCCTCGCAGGCGGCGGCCCCGGCACGCGTCCGTGCGGTGTTCGTTCGCGCCGGTGGAGACGGCGAGGATAAAGGTCGTGGGCGTCGGCGGCGGCGGGAACAACGCCGTCAACCGCATGATCGGCAGCGGCCTCCAGGTAGCGCCGTCCTCCTCGGCTCCTTGCCGTCTTTCTCCGGAATCGGCTTCGTCGGTTGACATATAGATCCATTTGGATTTGGTAGTTCGACTTGTACTCAGGACTAGCTAGCACGTCAATCTACGCATTTGGTTCTGCGGCCTGCCTATGCAATTACGTGATACCATTCGTGATAATATATAGTTCAGCAGCGCCACTCGTGACAATTTATAGTTCATCATATGATGCCCTTTGTTGGGTTATTGAATAACAATGCTGTCGTTTGTGAATATATCATACTTTTGAATTATATCCGCATCTACGAAATACGAAGTCCAGTGCATAGACTAGCCAAAGTCCCTGAATGTCCGTTGCTCGTTTTCTCTAATAGTGATACCTGGATTGTACAATTTTCAGGGCATTGAGTTTTATGCTATAAACACGGATTCCCAGGCACTTTTGAATTCACAGGCGCAGTATCCGCTACAAATCGGGGAGCAGTTAACCCGTGGACTAGGTAATATTTTTTGTTCTCCTCTGAAAAAAACAGCACAAGTGCACAACTAGGAAATGCTCCAAATGTACTATATTTTGTACTGATTTGTCTTCCTGGGAAGAATGTCCTGATATCTGATAGTTGTGTACATTGTATTGTAACCAGATACACATGTCATATAAATCTTAATGGTCCAATAAACCATGTGCTGGAGATGTACACTATACACGCAGAAAATTTCTATCAAAATTAGCAGAATGTCAATTACAATCACATCTTTTACCCATGCATACAGGTACTGGGGGAAATCCTAATTTGGGAGAGCAAGCTGCTGAGGAATCAAAAGAAGCCATAGCCAACGCCCTGAAGGATTCAGATCTTGTTTTTATAACAGCCGGAATGGGAGGGGGCACTGGATCTGGTGCTGCTCCAGTTGTTGCCCAGATATCCAAGGAAGCTGGTTATCTTACTGTTGGAGTTGTCACCTATCCATTCAGTTTTGAAGGGCGCAAACGCTCTCTTCAGGTAAGTATTTGAGCCTTCTCCACCCAAATACAATTACGTGGCCTTACATTCAGTAAACTATTATGGTTAAGCATGATATGTCCATTTTGAGCTATGCATAATTTAAGATGATGGCTCGAACACTTTTTTAATCACTAGTAAGTTAGACCGTGCAGACAATAATACCTGCAGTCTTCTTGTTCTTCAGTTCATAACTAGTGTCCTTATTCCAGCTTGTTTACAATTGTTATAGAGGAGGAGGTTTAAAACAATACTGTTTATTTATTGAACAAATTATTTTTTGTGACACCAGTTATTTTGTTTTTTATCTGTGAAAAATGTCTGAAATGCATGTCAATGTCAACTTATTATTGTTTGCCCTATGTGAACTCATTTTGTTCTGTTGGATGACCCTTTTATTTCTATACTCAGTTGTTCGTAATTTTTTGAAGGCTCTCTCCTCTTTTCAAGTTACTCTTCTTATCTAGCTAAATTTGTTTTGTATCCACTTTAGGCGCTGGAAGCATTGGAGAAGCTGGAAAGGAGTGTAGATACACTGATTGTAATTCCAAATGATCGATTGTTGGATGTTGTTGATGATAATACACCTTTGCAAGATGCATTTCTTCTTGCAGATGATGTCCTTCGTCAGGGTGTGCAAGGAATATCAGATATTATCACTGTAAGTTTTTTGACCTGTCTATGCTACTGCAACTTGTAATCACATAATAATCATAGAAACTTTGCAGATACCTGGACTTGTCAATGTTGATTTTGCTGATGTGAAAGCTGTCATGAAAAACTCTGGAACTGCAATGCTTGGTGTTGGTGTTTCTTCCAGCAAAAATCGGGCACAAGAAGCTGCAGAGCAGGCAACACTTGCACCTTTAATTGGATCGTCTATTGAGGCAGCTACTGGTGTTGTGTATAATATCACTGGTGGAAAGGACATAACTTTGCAGGAAGTGAACAAAGTCTCTCAGGTCCGTGTAGCATTTCTTATTTTCTTTCCTTTGTCTTGAATGGTCATTGAAGAATTCTGGTAGGACAGGAGAATATCGTTATAAGTTGAAAAAACTAGACATACTATTATTCAGGTCATATCCACCATTCAGGGATGCTGGAATTAAGCCTCCTAGGTGATTGATATGCTTTGTTTTGACAGGCGCATTCTTAAAGTAATCATTTGCTCACATTTTGCAGATTGTGACAAGCTTGGCTGATCCTTCCGCAAATATAATTTTCGGGGCTGTTGTTGATGATCGGTACACTGGCGAGATTCATGTGACCATCATTGCCACAGGGTTTCCACAATCCTTTCAGAAGTCCCTTTTGGCCGATCCGAAGGGTGCAAGAATAATGGAGGCCAAAGAAAAAGCAGCGAACCTCGCCCATAAAGCAGTGGCTGCGGCGACGGCACAACCTATCCCCGCCGTCACTTGGTCTAGGAGGCTATTTTCCTGAACACAGAGTCCCGTAGGGAAACTAGGGCTAATACCTTGCGTAGCTGTGATTCTGATTAGGGAATTCCGGAGTTGGTGTCCGCATCGAGCATCTCTGTGTTATTCTTTTTGGATGTGTAAACACTTAACAGTTCCACATAGTGATTAGCTTCAGTCTTATTGCATGATAGTTTTGTTGCATGTATCATTTAGATGAGGTTCAGGTCTTAGGAGGGCAGCACGGTGTGATAGATCACTTGGTATAGGACGCGATTTGCTGGCTATCTATTAAATTTTAATTTACACGTGGATAAACATCTAACGTGCATCATATTACCTAAATTCATATAGATACTAATAAACCTATATACACATGTATATAACATATTTATTTATCTATGAATAAATAAATTTTATCAAAACATGTTATATGACAGAACATTGGAAATGTAGTTTATATTGAGCTACGGGAAAGGCGGACAACCGATGCCGTCCACGCCTCGCTGCCGGGGCTGATGACCAAGCTGTCTTGCCGTTGGCCGTCCTCGCCTCGCAAATGTGCTGGCCGTCTCTGCCTCCTGGTCTCGCGGGGTCCTCGACGCCGGCTGGAGGGCTTCTGCCGTGAACATGTCCCTCTGTGTTACGTGGCGAGTAGTCTTAACTCGTCAGGTGAGATATTTTGCTTTAGCTCAACAAGAGTCATGCTCAAGAAAGCTAGTCACATCTTGCAGAGGATACGTGAGCTTTGTCAAAACAAGGACCCGAGGAGGGCAAAGCTGCGAGCACTCGCCGCGCTAGGAGGCCATCACCCCATGTGTGGTTAGGAAAGAAGGAGAGAGGGGGGTAGGGGGGGGGGGGGTTGGTGGTGCCGAGGCGGAGGAGAGTAGAGAAGCGGTCATCATCATCGCATAGATTAATCATCCGTTGATCTCATCTTCACGCTGCTGGAGCCCCTCGTCTCCTCATACGACTTGATGCCATGAATCTGTCGGGCTTGAAGACAAGGTCACCGTCTGCTTCATCATTGTCCTCTTCCAAATATGCTCACCTCCACTACTCTGGTGCCAACGAAGGGGAACATGGGTGAGTGACGGCGACGGAGGGAACAGGAGGGAGCGGTGACAACGGAGAGGAACTGGAGGGAACAACATATGCGGAGGGGGACAGAGACATATAGGGGAGACAGATGGGAACATGAGAGAGGAGTGGGGAAAGTGATGGACTTGACATGGAATCAAAGAAGGCTGAAATGGAAAATGGTTGTCGGTCTTATTTAGAGTAGTCTCCACTTTAGAAAAAGCGTCTCTAGACATGCCTTCATCTATGTGACACACTGAGTCTACTTGTTCGAGTGGTCTCCACTATGAATGACATTAAGTATATAGACATCTTGTGGTGACCTCATTGAGCGCAGCCGACAGTAATGAGATCTAGTTGAATATCTCATTTATATTCCAAATAAACCGTGATGCTAATTTAGTTTTAGTTCAACGTCAATCGTCAACGGTGATACATACGTAATTCAATAAACACATCACTTGCACGCTAATTTTAAAGATTATATTTCATGGTTTGAGAAAGAGAAGCACTAAGTAAGTTTTTTTGGAAAAACAAATAGTTGTGCAATTTTTCGTCAATTAGCAATAGACGTTTCCTCTATCGTCATTCTCAGTACGGACTAGTTATCTTGTCTGTAATTAAGCTATGCTTTTGTACTTCGTTTATCGACACCTAAACTCTATAATACTTATCTCTAGATTTTTTTAAAGCAAATGTCGGAACAAATTCCATCGTTACGAAATATTCGCTATTATATTATCCTGAGAATTCTATGTTGGGAGGAGCAACAGTAAAGATTTCCACAAGTGAAAAAGTTCACTTGCCCAGCAGCATCACCGGCCCAGCACGGCTGGTCTACCTGGCCCGCTGGCCGTGCACGCCATTCCGTTTTATTGAATGGCCCATAGGCTGGAGCCACACGACCAGCTGATTAGTACCATACCGCTGATTTGGATGGAGAGTGCTAGCTGAGACCTGCATAAAATAAGAGGCAACCAGCTTTTATAAGCAGGCAGCTGCGCAGTGGGCACATAGCGAACTATTCTTTCGCCTTTTACTAAAGAATACCGTGTGCTCGCTGCAAATAGCAGCATACTCAAATTTTTTGAGGGAATCTTCTGTATATAAGGAGAATCCCAACAAATATAAAACAAAATTTAATTTGAATTGTCAAATAATTATGAAATGTCTGCTCAATTTGAGGAAATTTTTGACACAAAATAACTTTCCAAAACAACATATACAAAATTGGAATTTGATTTGAATTTTATTTATTGGGGAAATTTCCAGTAAGAACTGGAGAACCCAAACAAAAATGTGATTCTGCGCTCTTCTCTTCTTGCAGTTCTACATCGATGAGATCTTTTGATTAGCTGGAGTCACTTTGAGATCTAAAAGTAAATGTTAAAGCAGACTATCTTGATAGCAGTGGTACCCGGAGATCTCTTTGATAGATTCAGAATTAGGCTGCAATCTACAGCTGTAGTTCATATCTCAATGGGGTTTAGTCTTGACAACTCCATCCTAGTAAAATGGCTCTTCTGCAATGTACAGCTCCAGTTCGAGATAGTTTTTCTACCAGCCTAGTTCGGACAGCTCGAGAATAGTTCTAGTTTGGACAGCGTAGAACGCCGCCGCGAGGCGAGGGGACAAGCATGGCGGCCGCGCTCCTGCCGGAGACGACGCCGCGTTCTGGCGACGCCGGCCACCCTCCGCACGGCGGCCGAGGAGTCGCAGGGCATCCACGTCGTGCGTGTCTGTCTGCGTCAGCCTCTCCGAGTTCTCTGTGAGTCCTTCCTCCCCTACCTCTCTCGCCCACCACCTGTTCGGTAAAATGCTCCACGCACAAACACTAGCACGCCGAACGCTGACATAGCTAGCACAGTAGTAGCACCCTGCTTCCCACTTAGAACTAGCAGTATGCGTGATGATTTGGTCTGTTCATGTGGGTGACAAGTCCTCAAAACAAAACCATATAATCCTTTTTATTGGATCGTATCTGATCACTGCTACAAATGCGCGGATTTGGTCTTAGCAGCCTACTGCCTATAGATAGGTTCAATATTGATCCTTAATCGTTAAGTGATCAGGTACTAAGGTGCATGTGCAACGCAGCGTTCTCTTTGTCAAGACCAATCCGTTGCGACTTGCGACTTGAAGCCTATGTAGATTATGGGGGTCATTATATAGATGTTTTAGCGAAAAATTCAAATAACATATTTGCAAACAAAACAAAATTTATGCATAAAACTTTTATATACGTGTTCTTAACCATCTAAAAGCAAAAAGCTGAAAAAAAATACTACAATAAAAAATTCAAAATTAACTCTAATTTTAAGTTAAAAATATAAATTTTGGCTTATAAGCAAAAGTAGAAGCGAAGAGATGAGTGTGAAATGCTGGACTGGGGAAACACTCGTTATGACAATTGGATAACAAGAAGAACCCAATTAAGCTGCAGCGGTAAACTCTGTAGGAGTGAAAAGAAAAACTAGCTAAGTGGGCAAGGCCGGGAACGAAGTTGTGGTTCATCAGATAGATGCTAGTCAAGGGAGAAAGGAACAAAGTACATAGAGAATTAGATGTCAGTCATCCATACTGATAAAGAATGTCTCCATGTCCCTATAGATAGATGGTGCATGCAGGAGCACCAACCGACAAAATGCTTATTGTGCATAGAAATCACGATGCAGTCAGGCAAAAACATATCTTGCCTCGTAGTGTGATTGGTGCCATTGATTCAATCAAATAGATTCTGAGCCTTGTTTGATTCCCTAATTTGCTGGTTAATATGGCGACACACATTATTGGATGCCATATTCAGGTCTTATGGTCATGACTTGATCATATCACAAGTAACCACATGCAAGGTGCACGGATTTTGATGTAGCATGGGCTTCAAACTTCTTCAACTACATAACATGGCACCGGGGTCCGGGAATGACTTGACCTAGCTATGTTAGGCTTTTGTATAGCACACTACATAGGCTCGTTTTCATGTCGTCGCTAGCTTGTTAGCTAGGCCGGCTATCAGACCGTAAATCAAGGTGTAATCCAATCGATTCATGACGGAACATAGTAGTCATTAGTCGTTTATGAATGAAATTTACACTCTTTGATGAGCCCTGTTTCCGTCTGATCAGAAGCTACAATTTCTAAACTTGTTTTTTTTCCTTCTCTCCGATAAGCAAAAGATTTTCGGACTTCAACAGGAAATTCAGGAATCAATGAGCAGTCATCAACGAGACAAAAAGTACTAGCTTAACTACCTTACAAATTCAGCATCTCTTGCCTTTTCACTGGAGAAAAATGGCAATGGACCGCTACTTTTGGAGTCACATGGTCTCTGATTAATTAATTTGCAATGACGTTACCTAATGCGTGTTAGTCATTTGTCGCCTTCAGATATAATTAACAGGTCGCATTACTGATAGCACGATTTATATATGTAATATGCTTATCATCATCCCATACTTGATCAGACAGGTAGGACTCACAATTAACTAAGAATTAAAACTAACTGTTAGACTGCATGTATAAATATGCATGATCACCACACTTCACTCTCCACTCCGCACTGCCCACTCATATCCTCTGAATAACAGAGCCTCTGCATTGAGTTAAGAGCTAATCCGTTTGACTAATTTTGTTTGTGCATACAAGTCGTCATAATCAGCATGACAATGGCCATGGCGTCAGTGAAGGGAGAGAACGTTGTTGTATCTGCTGCAGCGGCAGCTCCCCGGATGAAGAAGCTGGCGAGCATGCTTTGCATGAAGGGAGGGAGCGGTGATGGCAGCTATCTCAACAACTCCCAAGCTCAGGTACGTCGTACTACAAAATACAAATACTGCTAATCTTCCAACCACGAGCTTTAATTACCAGAAAGCAGGCACAAATCCTGTGAAATGAACCATTGTATCAGCATACACTAGCTAGCAATGAGATTATGTAACAAAACTATACATTTAACAAGGAAAAAGTTAGGGTTTGAACCCTTGTGCTTTCTCAGTTCAGCCGACTGACAATTTTAGTTAATATGTTAGACATGGCTTTCAGTTACTATTTTACGTGTACAAGAACTCAATTTTCTGAAGGTTTATGTAAACGCTGAGTAATTCACCAACATATTTTCGCCGGTGCATACGAGTCCAGCGGCCGCGACGTCCCCGAGTTCCAGGTCTTCTTCTCAGACCTCCCCAGCAACGACTTCAACACACTGTTCCAGCTGCTCCCGCCGCTCCTCGCGCCGGCGGCCGGCAGCCTCGAGGAGTGCCTGGTCGCAGGCGAAGGCTCGACGGCGACGACACGGCCGTACCTCGCGGCCGGTGTCCCGGGGACGTTCTACGGGCGCCTCTTCCCCGGCGGCTCCATCAACGTGTTCACCTCCACCTTCTCCCTGCACTGGCTCTCGCAGGTGCCGGACGAGGTCAGTGACAGCACGTCGGCGGCGTACAACGGCGGGCGGGTGTTCGTCCACCGCGCCACGGAGGCCACCGCCGCCGCGTACAAGCGCCAGTTCCAGGCCGACCTCGCCCGCTTCCTGCAGTCGCGGGCGCGTGAGCTGAAGCGCGGCGGCGCCATGTTCCTCGCCTGCCTCGGCCGGACCTCCGCCGACCCGGCCGACCAAGGCGGCGCCGGCCTCCTCTTCGGCACGCACTTCCAGGACCCGTGGGGCGATCTCGTCCGGGAGGGCGTGGTGGAGAGGGAGAAGCGGGACAGCTTCAATATCCCGGTGTACGCGCCGAGCCTGCAGGAGTTCCGCGACATGGTGCGCGCGCACGGCGCGTTCGCGATCGACAGGCTCGAGCTGGTGAAGGGAGGGAGTCCGCTGGTCGTGGACCGGCCAGACGACGCGGCGGAGGTCGGCCGCGCCATGGCGAACAGCTGCAAGGCCGTGGCCGGGGTGCTCGTGGACGCGCACATCGGCGAGCGCCGCGGCGCGGTGCTGTTCGAGCGGCTGGAGCGGCGCGCGGCGAGGCACGCGAGGGAGCTCGTGGAGAAGGTGCACTTCTTCCACGTGGTTTGCTCGCTCTCCTTGGCGCCGTAATTAACCGCATCGCAAGCTTTGCTTACCATATTGGTAGTTAAGTTCGCTGAGCCCGTTTTGAGTGGTTACGCACGAATTTGCTGTTACTTTTCTTTCTTTTCCTAAGTCTCGATGAGATGAGTTCTACGTTTGTACTGCACGTGAGCACGTCCACGTGTTAACAGTGATTTGTACCAGTGAGCATGCATATTTGTAACATATTGCTTGATACCATGGCTAAGACCATCCCAACAGATCAGTTATTTCTTTTTTTTTAAAAAAAAATAGAAGATGGAAAGTAAAAGTTAAGCTTCAGCACAAAATATGGAGGATGTCCTATATGTATGATCTGATATACTATTTTGCTATACTATTTTGAGATATGAAGGATAAAATCATTTTAGATGATCATTTAAATGAAGATATGGATGACTAAATTTAGATGAGTGGTTGAGTATGCTATGCAACTATGCGAATTTGATACTCAGGGGGAAAGTCTGGAACTGAAACATGGGAATTTCACAAAAACCTTCTACGGACGAAGCAACTGATCTCACCCTCCCGTGCCTCTGTACATGTATAGTGTGTTGCGGTTTTGTGATTATACAGCATATCTATCTGTCAAGATAGAAGATTCTGCAATCGTTCTGGAAATACCATTTTATTTGAGAAATTTCGTCATAACCGACGGTGAAACATCGTGTCAAACCCGTGCATTTCACTGAACCCAGAGAATGCTCTACTATTTCTAACTCCACAAGCTAAAGGAACAACAGGAAATAACAAAAAGCATGAGTTTACACTAAACGTCTTATTGCACATTGGTCCTCGTACTGCTCAGCCGAATAACGATCGGCTCTTGTTTCGTTCCAGCCGAGCCTCCCTCTGTAAACAATGAGAGAAATGAAGCATGCTCAACTGAAGGAAATAGCATGCAAAGTAAAATGTGGTGATCATTGAGCAAGCATATATAATGAACTACTTGATATTTACATACAAAGAAAACATTCATGTTTAAATGATAAATTTAATTAGGCATTAGTCCAGACAAATAAAAGCAGACTCTTGTAAGTAAAGCTCATCACACCATCTGAATAATGATATATACAAGTTAATTTTACTTGAATAGATTATATATCCGTAACAAATATTATATCTGTTTCTCATCATCGATTCTCTAAAAATTTGCAGTTTACTGAATAGATTATATACTCCGCATCAAATATTTATATTTGTATATCCCACCATTGCTTCTCTACAAGAGATAAGGGCATTTTTTTTTTCAGATTCAGATCTTATTGAGTCTGTTTGAGAGAGATCTAACATGAGTTCAATCATCAATTTGAACAACTCTGATGCCAGCATATTACAGTTCATGTGTTTCGACAAATTATCATCACAAATAAGAACACAAGCACTACAACTGCTTGAGGATGCTATGAAATAAAGAAAATTGGTTAACTCAGGAAGAAACGGGGAGACAGGAAAGGTGGAAAGTCCGGAGGTTCAGATAGAAAGGCAGAAATGCTAGGCTACCTAATTCAACTATGGGGCAATAAGCTCATGGACTTGTGGTAAGTTTGAAATGGGTTTGTTAACTAATTACTGTAATTATCTGCTTTTATGGTTCAAATAATAATTTAGCACCTGAGGAGAGAGGATGTGCAAATATAGTTGATAATTCTGTACTAGTTTAGGAGCATCCTGTACAGTGATATTGGATTATTAGCACCGCATGAAAGGAGGGAAATTAAGAAAAAGCATTGGTAAGATGCGATAAAACACGACCATAGTTGCAAAGCAGGGGTCTGCAACAGGAATACAATTTCCAACCACTTTGCTGGCAAACAATAACTACTGATGTTAATTTCAAGAATGAACAACGGTACACTCATGGACGGTCACCAATGTACTTGTACGGTGAACTGAACGATAGTGTGGCACTGGTTATCCTACAGATGCATAATTTCCTAAACAGTTTATCTTCCCAAAATCATGTAGGAACATGGAGAGCATATATTCAGTGATATTGGCACCACAGGAACAGTGCAACTTAAGGGGAATAAGCATAGAGGAACAGGACGGTATGGTGACTATAGCATTGATGTGGCAATCACTAATCAGGGTCATCTTTGGCCAAGCTATGACAAAAGTTGTAAATTTCTAATTTAGGATGCACCAAAAGTGCTCTTTAAGGTATTTGGCCAGACAAAACAACTCCTATTCAGCAACGGAAGAGAACAAAAACATAATTGCTTGGCCTGTACAGGCTATTGAAGTAGTAAATTATACAGTATCATCACAACCCACTAAAAAGAGAAAACATGTTTTTTTTTTTTTTGGGAAATAGGAGAACAGCATACCTCTCTCTTTTTGCACTCCTTATAATCGTCAAACTGCTGCTGGCACTTGCTCTTGTCTTGGTTGGCTTCCAAACCTGCAGCGCCCACAGGAACGGAATCATCAACCAACCAACCAACCATACACGGATGCAGCTCTCCACGACGACTGTGACGAGGGTCAAGGAGGCGACGAGGAGATGGGGGATAGTTAGATCAGGATTAGGACGGAGGCATCATACACTTGAGGGATGCGGTGTACTGGGGGAAGCAGTCGGAGTCGGCGATCCTGGCGGCGCTGGGGTACGGCGGGGACGCCGCCGCCGGCGAGGACGCGCGGTGGGTGGGGGGCGCCGTGGCCGCCTTCGCCGTCGTCGCCATGGCGTCGTGTTCCTCTTCCTCTCGCCTCTCCCCCCGCTCGTTGCTGGGCTTTGGATTCCAGAGGACGCTTAACAATCTACAGTAATGGGCGAAAATATCTCCACACCTTGGGCCGTGATGAAGGCCTTCTAGTAGGCAACTCAGTTTGGGCCGGATGATATGGGCCAATACTTGCAGGACAGCGTGGTGTCCGGCCCAACTCAGTTTGGAAAGTTTAGTCCTACGAAGGTTTAGCTTATGCTTATAAGCCAAAATTCGAATTTTAAAATTTAATTTTAGAGTTAATTTTATGTTTTTTCTTTTTAAAGTACCTGTGTATAAATGTTGTTAATAATCCATACAAATATACATAACCAGGCGAAACTACCATGTAGATGACACTAGAAGTACTTAGCAACTGGCTAGGATCTGTCCGGGTGGCCATCTGCAGAAAATCAACCTTAATGTTTAAAAAATCATATAGAATATAGAAAAAAATATAGATGTTCTACGATGCTCTTTACTAGTAGTATAATTAATCTATATTGTTTATTTTCTCTAATATTAATAGGTCAGATCTATTTATACTATCACATCACCTGGTACTGTAATTTTTTTCTATTGGCAGTAAAATTTTAAATTGATTATCGAGTTTCTTTCAGCCGACAATAATACTGTAGTAAATACTTCCAAGTTCCAATAGAGAATACTGTAGCCAAGCTCTTAGAAAATGGTTTTCAGAAAAAAGGAAAAAAAATAATCAATGAGCGTAAGCACCTCCAAATTCCGATTGACATTATTTTCAACAATTTGAAACCATCTCCAGCAAGGCTACTAAGGCAGTGTGTTCAAGATGTAACGATATGGACAGAACTCTTTAAAATAGAAGATCGCTTTGTAACCTCCCATTGGAAGGATGTATTATACCGAGCTGTAGAAAATACGGTAAATATACCTTCTACTTAATCCGTTCTAATTTAAATGCAGGTGGGGAATCTCTCCCCCGGTGAAAATTCAAAAAAAATTCCGATTGACATTCAGTGCCTCCTGTGTCCTGATTTTATCGTCTAGCCATCATACTGCGTACCACCAGTGGATCATAGATAATTACGGAGTACTTGTTTGTTGATTACTGAAGCTGAATTGGAAGCAGATTGCGAAAGCGAGAGCCGTGACATCTTCATACTGTGAACTTTCGTCGAAGAAGAGGAGATTTTGGGTTCGACTGAAGTAAATTACTCCTGAGTTGCTCACCATCTCATCTAATTGATAAGGTGTAAGCTGGAATTAAAAAAATGAAAGGGTTATCCTAATGACGAGGCAAGTCTTCAACAAGTATTAAACTTTAAGACCTTGACGACAATAATTTCGAAGTCTTGTGCAACTTGGTCACTTGTTTAACAAAAGTTTTCTGCGGCCATTGGCTCCTACACATATAAACGTCATTCGGCCACAGCAATGAAACATCTCGTCCTGTTCTTTTTTCACCAAACGTCTCGTCCTGTTCGTCTTCTCCAATGTGCCCTACGAACGGAAAGCTGCACCTGGATAATGGCAGAACCGCCTACCATTTCCAGCCTGCCAAGTTCTGGCAGAATGGTATGTTGTTATGTACAACCTACGGTTATTTTGCTATCGTTGGTTGCTTCAATCACGGCAAAGATTGTAACTTTTACCATTTTGCCGATCATGTTTGGATCTCTGAATTTGAATGGACGCTGAACCGCTGGCGAAACTGAACAGATCCAAATGGTACGAGTTCTCCTCTTCCTTCTCCCAGAAATGATGCAGCAATGGTGATCACCAGCATAATTTGATCAGCTCAGTTTGCCCAGCAATGGCGGCTGACCATGAGCAACTCGGGAGTGACAGTTATTTTTCCGTTGAAATGGCAGGGCCTCTGTACCACAACGGCTTGTACCACTTCTTCTTCCAGTACAACCCGCACGGCCCGCTCTGGGACACCGGCAAGCTCTCCTGGGGCCACTCCGTCTCCGGCGACCTCGTGAACTGGGCCTTCCTCGGCACGGCGCTCGACCCCACCGACCCGTTCGACGTCAACGGATGCTGGTCGGGCTCCGCCACCGTCCTCCCCGGCGGCCGCCCCGCCTTCCTCTACACCGGCAGGGACGCCGACGGCGTTCAGGTGCAGAACGTGGCCTTCGCCAAGAACCCGCTCGACCCGCTCCTCCGCGAGTGGGAGAAGCCTAGCTGCAACCCGGTCGTCGCTATCCCCGCCGACGTCACCAACAACAACTTCCGCGACCCCACGACGGCGTGGCTCGGCCGGGACGGCCTGTGGAGGATGGCCGTCGCCGCCGAGGTCGGCGGCGCGGGCTCCGCTCTGGTCTACCGGAGCGCCGACTTCCTCCGCTGGGAGCGGAACGCCGCGCCGATGCACTCGTCGGCGGCCGTCCCCGTCCTGGAGTGCCCGGACTTCTTTCCGGTGGTGGAGCACGGCTCCGAGGGTCTCGACGCGTCGGCGAACGGCGCCGGGGTGAAGCACGTGCTCAAGCTCAGCGAGTTCGACACGCATCAGGACTTCTACATGGTGGGGCGGTACGCCGACGAGGAGGACACCTTCTCGCCGGAGGAGAGCGAGCGCGGGGACAACTGCCGGAGCTGGCGCTGCATCGACTACGGGCAGGCGTACGCCGCCAAGTCGTTCTTCGACGCGCGCCGGCAGCGGCGGGTGCAGTGGCTGTGGGTCAACGAGTACGACACCAAGGTCGACGACGTCGCCAAGGGCTGGGCCGGCGTTCAGGTCACCGCCCGACGCCCATGCATGCCGGCGATGCGACCATCAGTACTCTGACGCGATGGACTGGCCATCTTGCTGCATGCCGTGCTGATCAGCTTCCATGTGCAGGCGTTCCCGAGGAAGGTGTGGCTGGACAGCGACGGGAAGCAGCTGCTGCAGTGGCCCGTCGACGAGATCGAGACGCTGAGGACGAAGCGTGTCGGGCTACAGGGCACGGAGGTGAAGGCCGGTGGCCTGCACGAGATCGCCGGCATCGCGACCTCCCAGGCCGACGTCGAGGTCGTTTTCGAGATCCCAAACCTCAAGGAGGAGGCCGAGAGCTTCGACCCGGAGTGGCTGGATCCCCACAAGCTATGCAAGGAGAAGGGCGCCGCCTTCGCGCACGGCGGCGTCGGCCCGTTCGGGCTCATCATCATGGCCTCCGGCGACCTGCAGGAGCAAACCGCCGTCTTCTTCAGAGTGTTCAGGCACCATGGAAAGTACAAAGTTTTCATGTGCACGGACCTCTCAAGGTACGTACTTGCACTCCTCCAATGGAAGCTAATTAATTACTCCGAAACTTATAATTTCGTGATCCAAACATTATAAAATTTTGTCCAAATTTCGGTGAAAACGACATACTTGTAGGTCATCTACGAGAGAAGATGTGTACAAAGACGCTTACGGAGGATTCGTGGATGTCGACATAGAGAAGGACAAGAGCATATCACTCAGAACACTGGTAGTAATTCTGTCACAAACAGCTTAATTCTTCAGTACTAAAGTTTGCATTAACTGATTGATGATCATATGGAACGAAAATTCAGATTGATCACTCGATGATTGAGAGCTTCGGCGGCAATGGACGAGCGTGCATCACGACACGGGTGTACCCTGAACACGTAGCAACAAGCAGCAGTCACCTGTATGTGTTCAACAATGGATCGGGCACTGTGAATGTGTCCAAACTCGAGGCCTGGGAGTTGGCCACGGCGAACGTGAATGTTGCAGATGCTGACTTGGCTGCATTGGACGCAATACGCGTAGCTGATGGAACCTGTCAGGATGCAGTTGCTGTGTAGTATGATCAATGGCCACTGTGTTTGCTGATCGATTTACTATCATTTATCTCTGATTAATCATGAGATAAGGTCTGTTGCGCCTTGCCTGTATAGAGGCTTATTATCAAGAGAAATAAAATAAAGGTTGCGTATGAAAAATGTTCAGCAATAAAACATTGGTTGCTTTACAAGGCGGATGAATCTCAGTCTCTCTGTTTTCGTTATATACGTTGAAGTTGACCTTTTGACTTAACGTTAAAACGTTTGTCTTATTCGTAAATTCAAAAATATAGGTCACATTTAAATTACCTTCAATGGTAAAACAAGTGACAAAAGAAAAACTATATTGTTTTTTTAAAAATAAAACTAATGGCTAACATCGTGTCTAGACGTCATATATTTAAAAACGATTACTCTGTCATGGTTGCATACTTTCATTTGGCACGGAAAATGTAGTTTAATCACCTGGAAAAGACTTCCGCTTGCTCAGTGCAGCAGGCAGACGGGATCTCTTGTGGATTGTGACGGCCAGGTTTGGTCGAAAGAAAACGGGGTGCGTATGATGCATCGAGGTAAAATAAATACGGAATTACTCAGCAGACGTGATCTGATTAGCACCGATTACAGGTCAACATGCTTATGTTATCATCTCGTTCTCTATGACCTAATGGTCATCAAGTGTTTAATAAAGCATTAGTGCGCACATGGTGGTGGCGGATGCTAATTACAATCCTTTAGCCTTTTTATTTAACATCTTTGATTTTTATATCTATGCTATACTATTTTTCTTATTTTAAATTTATATAATTCTTAATATCTTGTTATGCTTTAATTTATTAGTAAAGTAATTTTAAGTCTGATTTATTACTTTTCATATTTACACCAATATTTTAAATAAGACAAATAGTTAAACGTAGAAAAAAATTAATAACGTCAAATAAAAATACCGGAGGAGTATTAATTAACCTGTATTAAACTCGGAGACTTGGACTTACTCCGCTACTTAGTTTCTAAAGTCTTCTCAAAACTGCAAACTCTACTGTTTTGATTGTTTTGCTGCTGCTTCAGTCTACAGTTCGGCCATGGCGTTGGTCGGATTACCTCTTGCCGTATTTGCCATCGTCGTCAATTTTTACCTTGTTTTCTCCTCTTCTTCTCCGCCGGTTTGCCCGGCAAACGCACGTCACGGTGACCGAACGTCGTTCCACTTCCAGCCCGCCAAGAACTGGCAGAACGGTGCGTATGAACTTGCTCTAAATCCTTACCCAAAACTATAATTTCCCCTTCTCTCACAGTTCATTTGATATTCGTTTGGATCACTGGATGGACGGAACTCCATGGTGATGGATGATATATACCTATCAGACCCGAACGGTAAGTGCTTTTTTTTTTCTCTGGTGCTGGTTTGGTACTTTCTGTTCATATTTCTTTCTTCTTCTCATGGTGATTGCAATTTGCACCTTAGTTATTAGAAGTGATCGTTAGTTTTTTCGTGAATATGAGCAGGTCCCGTGTACTACAATGGCATGTACCATCTCTTCTACCAGTACAACCCGCACGGCGCGCTCTGGGACGTCGGCAACCTCTCCTGGGGACACTCCGTCTCCGGCGACCTCGTGAACTGGGCCGCCCTCGACAACGCGCTCGACCCCACCGCGCCGTTCGACGCCAACGGCTGCGCGTCGGGGTCAGTCACCATCCTCCCCGACGGCCTGCCCGTCATCATGTACTCCGGCATCGACGGCCACCGCCGGCAAGTCCAGAACCTCGCTTTCCCCAAGAACCCTCACGACCTGCTCCTCCGCGAGTGGACCAAGCCCGGCTACAACCCGGTCATCCCGGTCCCCGCCGACGTCTCACCGGACAATTTCCGGGACCCCACCACCGCGTGGCTCGGCCGCGACGGCCTGTGGCGGTTCGCCATCTCCGCCGTGGCGAACGGCGTGGGCGCCACGCTGGTGTACCGGAGCGGCGACTTCCTGCGGTGGGAGCTGAACGCGGCGCCGCTGCACGCCTCGCGGGACGCGGTCATGGCCGAGTGCCCCGACCTGTTCCCCGTCGCGGAGCACGGCACGGGCGGGCTCGACGCGTCGGCGAGCGGAGGCGCCGGCGTGAGGCACGTCCTCAAGGTGAGCATGCCAGACACGCTCGAGGACTACTACATGGTCGGGCGGTACGACGACGCGGACGACACCTTCGCCGTGCCGGCGGAGGACGACCAGGCCGCCGGCGGCGACGACTACCGGCGGTGGCGGCGGATCGACCACGGGCACCTGTACGCGTCCAAGACGTTCTTCGACGCGAGCAAGAAGCGGCGCGTGCTGTGGGCGTGGGTGAACGAGTCCGACAGCGACGCCGACGACGTCGCCAAGGGCTGGTCCGGCCTGCAGGTCAGCGCGGGCCGCCCGCCGCCATCAACATGACAACCGCAAGCTATATCTCACGCGATCTGCGTGCGTACGTGCAGTCGTTCCCGCGGGCGGTGTGGCTGGACGAGGGCGGGAAGCAGCTGGTGCAGTGGCCAGTGGAGGAGATCGAGACGCTGAGGCGGAGACGCGGCGTGCTGCTCGGCGCCGACGAGGTGGAGGCGGCCGGCGGGCTACGTGAGATCGGCGGCATCGCGGCCTCGCAGGCCGACGTGGAGGTCGTGTTCGAGATCGCGAGCCTCGCGCTCGCCGGCGCCGAGCGCCTCGACCCCGACCGGTCGCATGACCCCGACGCGTTGTGCGCTGAGATGGGCGCGGCCGTGCACGGCGGAGCCGGCCCGTTCGGGCTACTCGTCATGGCATCCGGCGACCTGCACGAGCACACCGCCGTCTTCTTCCGGGTGTTCAGGCTCTCGCACGGGTACACGGTCCTGATGTGCACGGACCTGACACGGTACGTGGCCTTTTTTTTGCAGCGAACATTTTACGAGAGCTCATGTGGCTTACTGGGCTTTTTTTCCCCCTGAAACCTGGGCCAAATTTTGTGTCTTTGCTGCAAACGTTTGTATCAGGTCCTCGACAAGAGCAGGGGTGTACAAGCCATCTCACGGAGGATTCGTGGACATAGACATCGAGAAGGACAAAACCATATCGCTTCGAACATTGGTGAGTTCATTTCACAATTCACGTGTCGATCACTCACCAGATTTCGGTACCGATTGACATGTTCGAGTCCTGACAAATTGATTTGAGCAGATCGACCATTCGATCGTGGAGAGTTTTGCTGGTGGGGGGCGGACGTGCATGACGGCTCGAGTGTATCCTGAACACGCAGCAACAAGCAGAAGCCACCTCTACCTGTTCAACAACGCGACGGATTCGGTGAAGGTGTCCAAGCTCGAGGCATGGGAGCTCGCGACGGCGAGTGTCAATGTTGGAGACGACGGCTTGATTTCATCTGGTGGTGCCATTTGTGGTGCCCAGACATATTTGTAGTAGTTTTCTTCGTTTCAGATTATAATATCAGAAAGCTGGGCATCAAGAACAATGGCTGCCCGCTGCCGAGGTCAAGACCATGGAACGGGATGTCGGGATCTGCAGCCAGCTGACCACCTCTATGTTCGGCCTGTGCACCATCGCCGGGGTCCGCCCAGGCCACCAGCCGCGCCGCTCCTTCTCCACCGCATCGGAGTTGGCGAAGTCGATGAACGATCGACTTGAAATAGCCGCCGTCGATCCTGGCCACCTCCCGGTTGATGAGCTCCACGGTGTGGTGCAGCGGCCCGGTGACGAGCCCTCGCGCGGTGGCGGTCGGCCGCGCCCACAGCACGACGTTGCCCGTGTAGCCCTCTGGCACCGGCGGGCTCACCCGCGCGCGCTCGCCCGTCGACGGCGATGCATGCGCTGGTGGACACGCACCCGTCGAGCGCCCGCGCCATCGTCATGCACCGCCACAGGTGTGTCACCATGGCACCACGCACTGCAACAGCTCATCGCCATGCCGCATGACCCGCATCACAAGGTTTTGTTGTGTTGATGTCCATGGCTGCGTTCGCAAATGACACCGGCCTAAAATTTTACATCGTTTTACCCACGCGCGTTTTCCGAACTGTTAAATGAGATATTTTTTATAAAAGATTATATAAAAAAATTAAATTAATTTATTTTTCAAGTTTATAAAAGTTACTCAATTAATTATATACTAATAGCTTTTCTCGTTTTACATGTTTTGATTTGACTGGTGGCCACTGGAACATGGCCTGTGAAATAGTGAGCATTGCGCCTCGATTCATCAATCCCCACCTGGACGACGGGACCGAGTGGAGACGGACTTTGTCAAGTGACGCCCATTAGGCAATCTCAAGACTACTAATGCCCTAGAACCAAACATGCCCTTGTCATTTGTAATGCTCCCTTTTAAAAAAATCATGAAATTTGCGTAGAAAGCCGACAATAGACGAGAAACCGTGTACGAAAATCGAAGGAAAGCAAACAAATATAAAGCACTGGAGCCACCTGTTTGACATACAACAACATGCATGACCACTCTAAACGGTTCCAAAAGACCGAAACAAACTCATCACTAGTCCTAGATTCACCGACAAATCACCAGGACGCAACACTTGCAATTTTTCCATCTGTTTGACGCATCAATTATCCAACACTGTGCATTCCTATTTTCTTAGCAAAATTTTCCAACGCTGCAAAAAAAAAACAAGGTTTTGTAAACTACATGCAGAGAGGAGATTTCACCAAAACATTCTAAAGAATCCAATCATTTCTATTAAAAGCTACAAAACCCAACATAGACCGCCCACGATAGTCGGAGTCACATTCTTATTACACTTCCTTCTTAGGGGTGTTTGGATCCCTGCTACTTTTTTCGGTCACTTTCACATACTCACATCGAATATTTGAACACTAGTTAGAAGTATTAAATATAGACTATTGATAAAACTCACCCTATACTCTGGACTATTTCGCGAGACAAATCTAATGAGCCTAATTGGTCCATGATTAGCGAATGCGATGCTACAGTAAACATTTACTAATTGTGGATTAATTAGGCTTTAAAAAATTGTCTAATGAAATAGTCTTTATTTATGTAATTAGTTTTGCTACTAGTTTATATAATACTCCTAATTAACGTCCAAACATCCGGGATAAAGGACTACCCTGAATCCAAACAGCCCCTAAGCAATCTAAAAGCATCATAGACCTCTCGTACTCGTAGATTAAAAACATATTTAAATGTACACCAAGAAAACAATGCCGAGGACATCTAAACAGAACATGTTTGCTAGTTTCCTCCACATGTCACGGTTTACAAAGCTCTCCCTCCCTACCTCTCCAGTTTCTCTTCACTAGGCCTGTTCAAACCTCGGGCTTAGGCCTAAGAGCAAGGATAATAGCGTAGCCAGCAGCCGGCTAAAAGCTACTGCCATGTCACTTAGCCATGTTCTAAAAGCTTACCCAAATAATAGGTTGACTGTAAGCTGGCTAATAGATTGCCTAATTAAAATATCTAAGCAATCAATGCCTGCATATGCAAATGATATATTGTGGTTGTATATTTATGAGAAGAGAGATTGGAGCATGGAGGAAGGGAGCAGGGGATCCACGGGTGGAGAAGCCACTGAGTCAATCGTCAGCAACAGGCTAAGAATGGATGTTTTGCCTCAGTTACGCCGCTGTGAGCTAGCGACTCGTGAGTCGACGGCTTCCTTCTCTCCTGATTTCTCACTCCTCCACGTTGGTTTCTGATGATGTGGCTGCTTATTTCACCAGCTGACTGTGCGTTACTATATTTGCTCTAACTCGGTGCATAGTCAAGCCAGTCTAGGTCTCTAGGAACTGGGGTGGACCCGATTTGAATAGGGCTACTCTTCTCCAATTGAACAGCACAACATAATCTTTCTCCACCAGCAAAAAACATGAGCTCCACTATCTTTTTGTCCCAAGCTCCTCCAAATTTTATCAGCATGTACATGGATCTGGGAGTATATCCCCATTCTTCTCATGTGGCCATTTGATAGAATCGTGGCCATTGTTTAACATCACGAGGGACCATTTGTCTTCCAAATCGTTCATACCAGCTTGGTCTTGCACAGACAGGCTCCTTCTAAACTCAAGTAGCTATAACGTGAGTTCAGAAAGAATTCGGTGTTAATAATATTTGATAAACTAGCCGATACAAAATTTTCTTCACCACACGGCCTCACCAACCATTCAACCAACACCTTGAGAGTTGAGACATCCTTGCCGTAGACCGAATGGTAGGTATTTGCTTTTTTCAACTTGTAAGCTGTGATAACTGCTGAGGGGAAATGCTTCTGGTTTTAATCGTTTGATTTTTATCACATGTTTAATCATTTGTTTTATTTAAAAATTTATGTAATTATTAAATATTTTGTATGATTCATTTTAACATCAAAGGTACAGAAGTATAACTTATGTTTTTTATATTTGTATTAAATTTCTAAGTAAGACACATGGTTTATGTATGTTTAAAAGTCGATAACGTCAAACATTTAAAAAATAGATATAGTGACATATAGATCTTTCATCAATACACGCTGTACCTTGATCTGTTGAATAAGCATGGCATTTATCAATGACAAATCGTACTCCCTTGATTATTAAAATATAATAATTTTTAGCAATGAACCTAGACGAAGGATGCCTGGACACATAAGCAACTAATCTTATATTTCTTCTTGTTAGGGATCATAGATCAAGATGTATGATTTAACGTGAAAAAACCTCAATAAAGTAGCTGGAGACAAATCCACTAATAACGGTCTGGGATTACAGGTATAAGAATAACCTATATTTATAGGCATTGAATAGTACTAGCACTAAAATTAGGACCAGTACTAATATTGGACTAGGTAAAGCTCCTGTTTTGGACGGAGGTGGTAACCTTCATATATTTTCTGGATGTTACGGGACTCTTTGTTTCAAAGGATTTTTACAGGAAAACTGGAGAAATTGAACTGTTTCCTCTAAAATTTCTATAAAATTCCTGTGAAACGAAGAGCTCTGCAATTTGAAGCTAGCTGGGGACTAGAATGTCATGGAACTGACTTCTCTCACATATTCGAGTTTTCATGTTTTGCAACCAGTATGAGAAAATTTTTGTGAGAAGTGTCACGTCAAATGTTTGACCGGATGTCGGAAGGAGTTTTCTGATACGAATGAAAAAACGAATTTCACGGCTAGCCTAGAAACCGCGAGACGAATCTTTTGAGCCTAATTAATCCGTCATTAGCATATATTGGTTACTGTAGCACTTATGGCTAATCATGGGCTAATTAGGCTCAAAAGATTCATCTTAAGATTTCTTCCATAACTGTGTAATTAGTTTTTTGGTTCATCTATTTTTAGTGCTTTATTTAGGTGTCCAAAATTTTGATGTGATGTTTTTGGAAAAAAATTTTGGGAACTAAACAAGGCCTTATACTTGTTCATTATATGTCGTTCTCAAAGCGAACATGATTCTCTGCCGTCTCGTCCAAAAGTCAAACATGCACGGTACCATGACTTTGGGTGTGTTTTCAGTCATCCGATTTGCAACGAGCACACGAGATCGATCACTATAGTTCTAGTGAACAGTACATATGCTACAGTATGTTTACTTTTTTTCACTGCAACTACAGTGCTCAAAGTCAGGATACTGTAGTACAATACACATGTTAATATACGTTTTTGACTTTTGTTCACTAGGTTAGAGAATTCGGATTGTTTTCAAAGGGCGAATGACACCAAAATCCTATCATTTGTTATTTTCAAACAAATTTTAATTGTCAGAAGTGGTGGATTCATACTTCTGTACATAGGGATTTTACTTCCTCTTGGTCTTACAATTTTTTCTCTGCAAGGAAAAACATAAATAATAATAAATTTTAAATGGAAAGGCCAAAGGGCAAAAGCCCCCCTTTTTATAGAAAGCACAGTTAAGATACACAAAATATAAATTTGTTAACGTTAAATTCACACAAACCATGTATATTCATCTTAGGAAATATGATATGATAATCTTTGTCAGTATTTTATTATATTAGATTGTAAGTTAGTGGTGAAATAAAAGTTATATTTCCAATACCCAAATGGTGTCGAAAATGACATTTATGGTAAGGGAAGGTTCACTCTTATCCGTTGAGTGGTTGGTAAGCCGAATATATGCTGAAGCTTGTTCCAGTTTCCACTTCCCACTGGTAAGCACCCAACCAGAACTCACTGTTGCTCATATTATACACCACTAGTATTATCCATCCATCAAACAATCAGATATTCTCTACAAAATAAATTCAGCTAATCAGCTTGCTGGTCTAACATGTAACGTGTAGCCATGTGTTTTTCTCTGTTGACAGCTTACCAACTACCAATCATATGTAATTACTAGCTGACTATGCATCCTAAAATGTCATAGGACCTGTCCAAAACTAATAAACTAATTTCCACACATGAGTCAAATATTGAATGAAATGACACGAATTATTCAAAATGTTTTTTTTTATTTCGATTGAATTTCTCAACACTTGACGATTCACGCACCTCCTTACGTATATTCCTTTAGCTATGCGGCTTGTGCGCCTCTATTAGACGAAGAGGTTAGTCGCGGATCAGTACGCAATTAAATTAAGCTTACATTATTTACATGGTCAATGATCCCATTATCTTCTCTATTTACTCCTTCAACATTTGTTCCAAAATTAATTCAAACATGTCTAGATAGCTAGATATCTAGATTTGTATCAATATATGTTTTGAACGGATAAAGTATATCATAAATAATAAAAATAGCTTGAAAAGAAGCACCGTTCGCTTGGGAGATCTTGAAGTTGTCATAGTAATCAAAAAAGAATCTAGGTCGTTAGATCGAGGCAATACCAAATTATAACAGCATATAATAAAAACAGTAGTAATATACAAAGTAAAATCGTGTATGTAAAAATAGAAGAAAAGAGTTTTGTATAAGTTAAATTTTACTGTAATACTTCATCCGGTCAAAAATATTTATCGTTTGATACAATATTTAGTCAAACTTCTAAAACTTTGGCAACCATTTTTTTGTTAAAATAAAATTTTAAATGCAAATAAGTTTATGATGTCATATATGATAGTACAGCTTTTAGGGAAAACCTATATATATATATATATCATTTTCTTTGCATTCGAACTAAACATTTAAAAATAATAGATAGTTTGAATTTTAAAAGCTTAACCAAATTTCATCTTAAATAATAAATATCTTAGACCGAATGGAGTATTGTGTGTGTATATATATAGAGAGAGAATTGTATATATGAAAAAAAAGAGTTATGTATCAAATTAATCCAAACCATCTAGCTCATCCAAGATCGTGCAGGGAAATATATGCAAGTATAGTCTAAAAAGCACCGTTAATCTGTATGGTAGTTGCCGGCAGTGGCAGAAACCTCTGTGTTCGAAAATATGAGTTACAAAAACCAAAATATGGTAGCCTAGTGCTGTAACTAGACAACACATGCGTAGTACTCCCTCCATATTTAAATGTTAAACTAACCAACGTCTAAAAAAAATCAAGAGGGAGTACTATCTATCCGTATTTCTAATAGTAACATGGGGTGTCTGATCTCTGTACCGTTATATTTTAGGACAGAATGTGTATCAAATTATTTATTTTAATTTGGTCATGAGATTGAATAATTATAAGTTACTGATCTTATGATAACTATCTAAACGTATAATACTAAAACCACTACTATATATTGGAAATTTTATTTTAGAAGACTGCAGACGATAAATTGTATATAATAAAACTTTTACACACAGCACTTTGTTTAGGAGTTTGGAACCTGTATTCCGTATAAAAATCTAAAATCCACGATCGGTTCAGAACGCAGTATACAATAATGCAAAACCGCGAGGTTGGTGAGCTGAGTAATAGATAAATCATCATAGACGTAGATCCATGCAGGGCTCAACTCGACAACGCTGTTTGATCGATTTTTTCTCTCGAGAACGAAAATTCTTAGTCGTGCACACACTTCCGAATGGACGTTCACTACACTTGTTCGGCTGCATGTTTGATACTGCCTCTATTTTTTAAAATTTGACACCGATAAATTCTATATCTTTTTAAAAAGTTATATTATTAAGTATTTTGATATAATTTGATTTACTACTAAAATAAACATTAAGAATGATTTATAAATTTCTATATTTATAAAAAATGAGTGATTAAACATGAATTAGAAAAATAACGATGTTAAATAAAAAGATCAGAGGGAGTGGACTATTCGTAGGCTCGATACAGCATCACAGCGCGTACCAGTAAGGGTGTAAATAGGCCAAGGCCCGTGGCTTCTTTCACAACCCTATTTAATTTTTTAAAAAAATTAGCTTAAAATTCTATATAATTTTATTTTTAATCTGTTTTAAACTCGGTTCTTAAATTCTGTAGGTAAAATGATTGGTCCATTAGGTACCAGTGAAGCAACTTGTGGGCAGGTCAGATCTTTCACACGCACCTGCCTAGCTCCGATGATCATCCTGTCCCGGCCATGTGTCCTCTATATAAACAACGGTAGCTACGGCTGACAGCACGCACGCACGCCTCGATCGGCAGCTCAAGAACATCACTTGCTACTATTACTTTCAGTAAGTTCTTAATCACTTTGTTTTTTTTTAACCACGCCGGTTGATCTCCGCCCGCGATGAAGATCACAGTACATTCATCGAAGCCCGTGAAGCCGGCGTACGGCGGCGCCGTGTCGGCAGCCGCGGTCACCACCACCACCGCCGACGACGACGTTGTGCCGCTCACCGTGTTTGACAAGGCGAACTTTGACACGTACGTCTCCGTCATATACGCCTTCCGCCCGCCGGCTCCGGCCAACGCCGTCCTCGAGGCGGGGCTGGCCAAGGCGCTGGCCGAGTACCGCGAGTGGGCGGGGCGGTTCGGCGTGGATGGCAACGGCGACCGCGCCATCGTGCTCAACGACGCCGGCGCGCGGTTCGTCGAGGCGACGGCCGACGTCGCGCTGGACAGCGTCCTGCCGCTCGAGCCGACGCCTCGGGTGACGAGCCTGCACCCCAGCGCCGACGACGGCGCCGAGGAGGTGATGATGGTCCAGCTCACGCGGTTCGCCTGCGGGTCCCTCGTCGTGGGTTTCACGGCGCACCACATGGTGTCCGACGGCCGCGCCACCAGCAACTTCTTCCTCGCGTGGAGCCAGGCCACCCGCGGCGTGGCCATCCACCCCGTCCCGGTGCACGACCGCGCCTCCTTCTTCGCGCCGCGCGACCCGCCACAGGTGGACTTCGAGCACCGCGGCGTGGAGTTCAAGACTTGCGATAAGATCGGCAGGGACGACGACGACGACGACGATGGCCATGCCGACAACGACGACGACGTGGTGGTGATACACAAGGTGCACTTCAGTAGGGAGTTCATCTCCAAGCTCAAGACGTTCGCGTCGGCCGGTGGGCACCGCTCGTACAGCACCCTGCAGTGCGTGGTGGCGCACCTGTGGCGCTGCATAACGATGGCTCGCGGGCTCGACGGGCGGGAGGCCACCAGCGTGAGCATCGCCGTGGACGGGCGCGCGCGGATGAGCCCGCCGGTGCCGGACGGCTACACGGGCAACGTCGTGCTTTGGGCACGGCCGACCGCCACCGCGCGGGAGCTGGTGACGGCGCCGCTGCAGCACGCGGTGGGCCTCATCAACCGGGAGGTGTCCCGGATCAACGACGGCTACTTCAAGTCGTTCATCGACTTCGCCAGCTCCGGCGCGGTGGAGGAGGAGCGGCTGGTGTCGTCGGCCGACGCGGCGGAGATGGTGCTGAGCCCGAACATCGAGGTGGACAGCTGGCTGCGGATCCCGTTCTACGAGCTCGACTTCGGCGGCGGCCAGCCGTTCTTGTTCACGCCCAGCTACCTGCCGGTGGAGGGCCTGCTCATCCTCCTGCCATCCTTCTCCGGCGACGGGAGCGTCGACGCCTACGTGCCGCTCTTCAGCCACGACATGGACACCTTCAAGAACTGCTGCTACGTACTCCCTGACCTAAGCTGATTCCTGCACGTAGCATTCGACGTTTTTAAAAAGACAATATCACCATAGTTGGGCCCAATTCCAACGGCCCAGGTCGATTAGGTGGACTGAGATGTATAACTGCCAGAAGCCCAGAAGGGCCTTGAGTTGAGAATCAAAAAAATGGACTAGCTGTGTTCAAACAAGTTGAGGATTTACTGCTGTTTTGGTATTTGATACCAAAATGTGCCCTACCAAATATATGGTAGCTTGAATGATATGGATTGGAGCCAAATAATCGTTATGACCCAAGCAAGTCTGGTAGCAATCCAAACCCTTTGTCTGTACTGTAGTTAGATTTGGCACCTAATTGGTAGCAATCCAAACAACTGAAGAAATCTACCTGATCAATAATTTTTAGTGTCAAAACTTATCAAGGTTTTGGGAGTACAAA
Source organism: Oryza brachyantha (assembly GCF_000231095.2). Classification (NCBI taxonomy): domain Eukaryota; kingdom Viridiplantae; phylum Streptophyta; class Magnoliopsida; order Poales; family Poaceae; genus Oryza; species Oryza brachyantha. Next base: position 20,450,475 of record NC_023166.2, on the reverse strand, counting down.
TGAATTTGTAGGATAGATAGAGAGAGAGAGAGAGTCAAAACAGCCTTTAAATACCTAAACAATCGAAAAATACTTCGACACTACACTGTTTGGGAACAAGGAAACAACTTTAATCCCTCTATCTTTTCACTTATCTTTTCACTTATGCTCATATTTATAAGCTGAAAAAATGAATTTTAAAATTTAAATTTGGAATTGATTTTGAGATTTTTATCATATTTTATTTTCAATTCTTAGCAATAAATTATTTCTTAATATTTGATAAGGGATTTTGCTTATGGTTTTCAACAACTAAAAGATGGGGCTAGTCATAAGAGCAAGTTCAATAGTATAGTCAACTGCTGGCTCTAAATCGCCTATAGCCAACTTAACAGTTAATTCATGCAATAATTATCTATAAACATATACTACACAATTAATATCCGGTCCCACATGTCATACACATATGTGTTTTGAAGTTCTGGCTACAAATGGCTATAAATTTGTAGCACGCTGGTCTTCTCTCACCTCTCTTATCTCTTTAAAATATGCTTATAATTAACTTATAGTCTGGTATTGTACTGCTTTAATAGACTGCTTGGTGCCTTGCAGCGGCACGCCCACCCATATTCAGGATTTTGAATGATTCAACTTACATAAAACTTACATAATTTTCCTACAACACTAAAATTATAACATTCCAATATACAATACAATTAGAAGTGTATCATGCTAATTTAAAAACAGATTTTTTTGTCTTTCTTTTGTACTACCTCTGGCCGAAAATAAGATCTTTTTTTATTGATTCTAACTTATCTCAAAACAAGTTCATTTCTATGTAATCATTGCAGTGAGTTTGTGAAGGAAAAAATATACATTGGGAATAGAAAAAATAGGAAATAACTATATTAAGATTTGTAAAGTGAACAGTCTTTTATCTTTTATTGATATATGTGTGCGGAGTAAAAAATAAAACTATTTTAGAACGACGGAAAATACATACATAAGACTTTGTAATATGATTTTATAGGTGGTCCCTGTCCTTAGAATACGTACAAAGGTGTCTATTAGCTGACCCTCTCAATCGCCACGTAAACAAATTTGGTGACGTGAAGGAAAGAGAGGGAAGGAGAGAGAAAAATTGTTGTCATGCATGGCAACGGCTTAGAGTTGACTCTTAGCATTTATTAAAGGAAACTTTCTTGCATGAGGATATATAAAAAGAAAACTAGCTTAATAAAAAGTATTTTATTGCATTAATGAAGAAATCATATATGACTCTATCTTTATACATATCATTATAAAATAAACTCTGGTTGCTGACGTGGCTTAAGATAGAGCTTACAATGGACTTTACTATTGAACATGCCCTTAGACCACCCTCGAGCCCACAATTCACCTTGGTTTGTCAGTGTCAGGCAATGAGGACGACGCTGAAGTAGCATGTGTAATGAGAAAATGTTGTACACGCACAGCTTCACAAAACAACCTTTTGTTTATCTCTTTTTTTTCTCAGAGAAACTTAACCCCCTGAAAGGTACCGATCGGAGTACAGTTCAGTTGATATTTCAATTTTAATTCGCAGATAACCTTATTTATTATACTCAACTCGCATCGGTGGAGCATCAGGAGTATAATTCATAATTGAATCGGTGACTCCAAACAAACATCAATTAACTAAATAGTAGTTTGGTCTTGGTCCAATGAGTAGCAGCAGTTCTTGAACACGTTCATGTCGCGGCTGAAGAGAGGCACGTACGCGTCAACGCTCCCGTCGCCGAAGAAAGACGGCAGCAGGATGAGCAAACCCTCCACCGGCAGGTAGCTGGGCATGAAGAAGAACGGCCGCCCGCCGCCGAAGTCGAGGTCGTAGAACGGGATCCGCAGCCAGCTGTCCACCTCGATGTTCGGGCTCAGCACCATCTCCGCCGCGTCGGCCGATGCCACCAGCCGCTCCTTCTCCACCGCGCCGGAGTTGGCGAAGTCGATGAACGACTTGAAGTAGCTGTCGCTGATCCGGGCCACCTCCCTGTTGATGAGCTCCACGGCGTGCTTCAGTGGCCTGGCCACCAGCTCACCCGCAGTGGCGGTTGGCCGCGCCCAGAGCACGACGTTGCCGGCGTAGCCATCCGGCACCGGCGGGCTCATCCGCGCGCGCCCGTCGACGGCGATGCACACGCTGGTGGACTCGCGCCCGTCGAGCCCGCGTGCCTTCGTCATGCACCGCCACAGGTGCGCCACCACGCACTGCAGCGTGCTGTACGGCCGGTGCGCGCCTGCAGATGCCTGCGACTTGAGCTTCGAGATGAACTCCCGGCTCAAGTGCACCTTGTTTATCACCACCTCGTCGTCGTCCTCGTCGCCGGCGGCACGTTCAGCTCCGACGTCGACGCTGTCAACCCTCTCGTCGCACGGCTTGAACTCCACGCCGCGGTGCTCGAACTCGACCTTCGGCGTGTCGCGCGGCGTGAAGAAGGACACGCGGTCGTGCACGGGGACAGGGTCGAAGGCGGCGCCGCGGGTGGCCTGGCTCCACGCGAGGAAGAAGTTGTTGGTGCCGCGGCCGTCGGCCACGATGTGCTGCGTGGTGAAGCCCACGACGAGCGACCCGCACGCGAACCGCGTGACCTGGATGAGCATCAGCTCCACGGCGTCGTCGCCGCTCGGGTGCAGGCTCAGCACCTGGGCCGTCGGCTTCAGCGGCATCACGCTGTCCAGGGTCACGTCGGCTGTCGCCTCGACGAACCGCGCGCCCGCGTCGTTGAGCAGGATGGCGCGGTTGCCGTCGTCGTCCACGCCGAGGCGCCCCGCCCACTCCCGGTACTCCACCAGCGCCCTGGCGAGCCCGGCCTCGAGGACGGCGTTGGCCGGAGCCGGCGGCCGGAAGGCGTATATCACCGAGATGTACGTGTCAAAGTTAGCTTTGTCGAACACGGTGAGCGGGACGACGTCGCCGGTGTTCACCGGAGTGGCGTCGCCGGTGCCATAGGCCGGCTTGACGGCCTTGGATGACTGCACGGTGATCTTCATGTGGAAGCTCGATTAAATGTATGTACGCTGGTGAGTACGCGTACGTCCTTGCACCACTCGGGCGACGTGGTGTCCAAGGTTATTACACTCGTGTGTGCATTTTCTGGATGGTGTCAAGGCTCATATATATAGCGGCGTCCAGGACCAGGAACCATGGACGATGCTCACTACCACTCCAACCAGAACACCAACCAGAGACGTTCAGCACTAATTAATGTACATTTTCCCTGTCCGTGCATCTAGTATGACCAACCGGCACAAATGTGTATAAACTTTATATATAGAGTATTTTTTCCATCCTTTAGGAGGTATTATGACATATCACTATTTTCTATGTAAAATTAATTTGGTAACTTCTAGTGTCTAAGATATCGAGAGGTATCAAATTTTACATTAGAAAAAATTAATAACTGGTATCTTATTAAGGATGGTAAAATTGCTCTTATCAATGGCAGTGATAAATATCCGGTCTTGATATTGAGAGGATTTCATCATTGTCCACAGTTTATTTCCAACCGGCACAAACGAGAGTTCTCAATCAACACTAAAGATTATGTTCGTACGTACGTACTAGCTAGTGGCCACTGGAGGTTGCATGCACGCACGTGTAGAACTATCTTCACACGAGGTTGGTGGATTCCGCGAAGAGCACAAGATGAGTAATTACTGGCATTACAATATTACAAGTTAAGGTTTGAACATGCATGTGCTTATATTCTTCGTGGACCGTTGGCGCCATCTAACAGTTTTTTTTAATCATAAAATAGAAGTGTGTACATTATATGCCGGTGTTTGTGTCCAGTTAAACTATAAAAAAAACAAGTTAATGTAATTAGTGGATTTTCATATGTAATTTATGTAGCTATATTTTAAATGATACAATATTTGTTTCATATTATAAAATATTTTAGCCTTTTGTTAATTCATATATATATATATATATATATATAATCTACGTATATATCTATGTCTATTAGCATTTATACAAATTTAAACAAGTACAAAAAGTTTTATATCGTGGAATTGATGAAGTTGAATTGAATATGATATCTAACTTTTAATTTCTATAATAAAGAGTCAATAAATATCTTTTAGAGCACGGGGTGTCATACTTCGGTTATTAAATACGGAGTACATGTATTTCTGTTTTAGTAGGTGGGCGTGGCTTCGTGGTATCTCTTGTCCTACCATACTACTCCTCCATATTTTTTATATTACCGTTAACTTTTGAATATACGTTTAATCATTCATTTTATTTAAAATATATCTAAATATATAAGATTATAAGACATATTTAAAGTCCTATAATAATAAATCATACTATAATAAAAAATTACTAATTATATAATTTTTAAATAAAATGAATGGTCAAATTTAGTCTTAAAAGTCAATAGTATAGCATAAAAAAAATTGAATGGAGCAGCATGCATCGGCAGCTCCCTGAAGCTCGCGACACTAGCATGTATGACTGGACAATTGGATGAAGTCTTCTTATGTAAAACCATGTGCGGTCACGGGGCCTGTGGATTTGGTGAAGTCTCCATGGAATATATGGTGATCTACGAAGCTACGTTCTCGGCTAGCGAGGTAGTAGTTGGTTGAACTGACATAGTGGCAATAAACAGTAAGCCAACCTACAAAATTCGTCTGCAAAAATTACACTTAAACGGTAGTTGAATTAATCTAAATGGTATCGCAAATTGCTACTTGACCTCTGGATATGTAGTAGAGCCAGCTTGACATCATGCGTTCCCTGCTGCGTTGAACACCCCCGAGAAGGAAAGTTACTGCATCGATTTTCAACGGTGACCGGGCAATATATATACGACTGAAAACTACTGCCGTCTCTCGTTGTCGTTGAGTCAGTAATTCCGGGTGAACATTCAGACATCGTTATCCATCAAATACTCCCGTTTGAAACAGATCGTTGAACATAAATTACCGTGGATTATATAGTTGATTATAAAGGCACTATTTATTTAAGAAATAAAGTAAGATTATCTTGGAACGATTATCCTAAGCAATGCAATTTTATTTATACTTTGAAAACGTATTTTAGAAGTATGAAACATAGTGCTTGGCAATAATGCGGCAAAGTAGCTAAAAAGAACGAAAATGTGAGAACACACTGAGACTATAGCTACTATAGTTGGGTGGATTGGGGGTGTGGAAAATCGACCGGTGTCAAGGGTGGGTTTTTCTCACACATTCCAATTTCTTTTTTTTTCAACACCCATATTTTTTAAAGTACTAAACGATGTATTTTTATAAAAGTTTTTAAAAAATGTTTTAGATACAATATTAATCTATTTTCAAATTTTAATTGATTAATTATGCACAAATCCCTCTATCCATTTTTATTGGGTGAGAATTTTCTAACCCTATCCCCAAACACAGCCTAAGCCGAGTGAGCGAACGTGACACTCAATTAGTATATTACTGGCGATTTTTGCAATTTTTTTAACTAAGCTGTGTATTGAATAGTTAGTTGGATTTGCTTAGAACCCGTACTTTTGTTTTGATATACACATAACTGTGTATTGTATATGATTGATTTTATACGTTACTAACTCCGTTTTACGACGTAGGTCTTTTAGCATTCACTATATTTATGTACTAATAAATTATAATAAATATAGACATAAATATAAATTATACATTGATCAATAAATGATTTTAGTAACAACTAAAAAGTTTTATAATATGAAATAGATGAGTACACCAATTTTACTTCATATAAAACAATGAGTTTATACTTTCGTGTATATAATTATGTTAGTCTGTATTAAAAATATACATATTACTCTACGCCGCGATAGTTTGCTACTTCCCTTATCTTGAAATATTTTGGACTCGGATATTCCGAATGATATCCTTTTCTGTCCAGCGATTAATATAGCAGTTTCCATCCAGGTCTTAAATATAGCGATTAATATAGTAGGCTAAGGATTGATCAACAAAACAAAGCTACCTTGTTTTGCAAATGATCCTGTTGGCAGCTACCTATCCCAACACTTATCCATGTATACACGGATATGTTCGTAGTCAATTCTCCGGGTCATATATGTTTGGAGACGCTACATTCTTCTTTTTTTTACGTAGTCAAATCACGCCCCACCAAACCATTGTCAGTCAAATTACTTGTTTCTTTGCAAGAGGTCAAAGTATCAGTAGCTTAGTTTAAGTTTCCTATTGGTGACTCACCAAACCATCTTTCATGTTCTCATCATCCGCATTACAAGACTGGTTTAGTTTCCTCTTATAGCTGCGTTCGAAAATGATAATGAAATTCATGGTCTAAATAATAAAATCAATTTTTACAAAGCTAAATTTATACTTAAAAACATGAGATAATCAACTTCATATATAATCGGTTAGCAATTTTAAAAAAAATACACATAAAAACCAATGAATAATCAACCGGAGGACAATCGTAAATGACAATTCAATCGATATCAATTCATCAAATCCACCTAAGCCGAGAAGGGATTTTCTCCGGTGGGTGGATACAACAGTCAAGCATCAGCGAGCGACAGAGCAGCCGGCTGCAGAACTGGAGATCGAGGAAGAACAGTTCCTTTCCCTGAAGCTTCGCCTTGCAGTGATTGGTCGATTCGGCACCGGTCTCTTGCAAACAAAAATTCAGTTCTTGTTTTAGTTCTCAAAAAATTTTCTTAAAAACATCACATCAAATTTTTAGACATTTAAATGAAGCATTAAATATAGATAAATCAAAAAACTAATTGCACAGTTGTGAAAGAAATCTTGAGACGAATCTTTTGAGCCTAATTAGTCCATGATTAGCTATAAGTGCTACAGTAACTAACATATGCTAATAACGGCTTAATTAGGCTCAAAAAATTCGTTTCACGGTTTCCAGCCGAGCTGTGAAATTCGTTTTTTCATTCATGACCAAAAACTCCTTCCGACATCCGGTCAAATATTCGATTGGACCTATTCCCCTAAAGATTTTGCTATCTAAACACCACCTCAGCTGTGAGAGCGACTAGAGATCTGGCCGCGCGCGGCGCGTAGAACGCGTTGCTCGGATTGTTTCTCTGCCTACCCGTGACGATTTGGTGAAGTGTTGAACAAAGTTTGGTGAGGCACACCTGCTTACGGCGCAGCGGGGTTGTTGGCCTCGGTGAGCAGACAAGGCGACCTCCTCATGAGCAAACAACGTGGCTGCATTTTTTCTTGCTAGTTTTCTCAAACTTTTTTATTAGATTTTTTTAAGGTATCTTCGAATGGTCGTGAGTCGTTTATTGCTTTGGATCCAACGGATCTAATTTTGTTCTACTGCACCACTAGTATGTATAGTAAAAATTCTATAAGGGTAAAATTAGAACTAAAACATATAACTTTATGATAAAATTGTGTGTCATATATCATTTTAAAATAGATAATTTGATAAATATATCTTATCAAAGTTTAGAATAAAATATTTAATATACTTATAAAAATGTATAGTTCTACACTACTATTGCTACAAGTAAAAGATACCGTAATCTATGTGTGTTTCCTGAACCATTAAATAGTATATTTACTTTAAAAAATAATATAAAGAGAGAAATTCATCATAGATAGAATATATTTTTAACATCATAATGATTAATTATCTATATATTAAATAATTATAAAACTAGATAATATTTAACCTTTTGACAAGGAAAAATCGCCAGTAGGAAGTTGGGTCTTGCTACTCCAGTTATCTGCTCCTATTCCTTGACCAGTGGGATTTGACTAAGCCAGTGGGATTGGCCAGTGGGATTTGACTAAGCCAGGAATACCTGAACAGTTGAACATGAGGCATGCACACAACTACTCCATCGACTTTCAGAGGGTGAGCAAGGAAGAATTTTTTAAATTTTGAATTTTATTTATTAAATAATTTACAAATTTAATTTTGCATTTCAAAAAATCTCAAAACTAACCTCCTGCCGTCCTCTAGGAGGGCAGAAATGTGACGTGGCAAACGGCCACTCGGTCGCGAGTAACGGCCGGTAACGGCGACACTGTGAATTTTGCGGTTAGGCCCTTTCCGCCCTCTGTAAGGGTGGCAAGGACCTAAGTGTAAAATTTAACGTGTCATCTGAAAATTTTATGATTTAACCGTGGTTTATAGACATATATGTATGAAATTATTTAATTAATAGTACTACTTAGCTCAGTGTCATCAACCCCCTCTTCATTTTATTCCTATTTTTACCAGCCCGAGAAAAAATCAAAAAAAAAATGCTCTTGCAAGGATTCAAATCCCGTCTCTTTAGATAAAAGAGTGGGATGGTAACCACTGAGCTAAGAAAGTTCTTATGATTGAATAATTATATACGTTATCCATATATCTATTAAACTGGGGTTCAATCAAAAAATTCTCGGTTTAATCACAAAATTCGTAGGCGATGCAGCGAATTTTGCATTTAGGCCCTTGCCGCCCTTACAGAGGGCGGAAAGGGCCTAAGTGCAAAATCCGCTGTGTCGCCGTTTCCGGCCGTTGTTCGCGACGTAGTGCCCGTTTGCCACGTCATCTTTCTGCCCTCCCAGAGGGCGACAGTATGTTAGTTTTGTGTTTTTTTAATGCAAAATTAAATTTGTAAATTATTTAATAAATAAAATTCAAAATTCAAAAAAATTCGAGCAAGGAATATGCCTCCAAGGCCCATATGGTCCCAAATTAAAGCAGGCCGCCAAACAGGCCCAAGAATTAAGGCCCATTAAAATCACCAATCTTGTGCTCGCCTCTTCCGTCGTCCTCCAGTACTTTAGTAGTGCCGGTAACTATTAGCCGTATCGGTCCCCATGCTTTCCGATCATTTTCACTGGCAAACCTCCGAGTTTCTCTACGTGTTTTTACTAGTGATCATAGGAAGCAGCTGGCGGCCGTGAAGGCAGGACTTTCAGTTGTGGGGTGATTGTTTGAGTGTTTTGTATAAAAAAATCAAATGCCGTAAATAAAAAATAATTTATAAATAAAATTTATATATATATATATTTTTAGCGATTTAAAAGATAAAGACTGAAAACTAAATTTTGGTGAAAAAAATAGAAAATCAACTCTAAATTTAAACTAAAATTTCAAATTTTACCTCATAAACATAAGCCTAAATGAAAAGATGAGTAGCTGGACTTTCATATATCATTATGCATCACTTACCGATTTCAAAACAGAGGTACTACGGGAAACGTACAACAATACAGTAGCAGTGGTCGTATGCATGCATGGGCAGGCGGTCAAGCAGAGGTGAGAGGCAGGAGGCATGGGGCTCACGAGAAACCAGCCGCGTCCAGAGGGCAGGAAAAGCACGCGTCACCACCGGGGCAGGCAGACGGCCAGGCCGAGAGAGGAGAGCGGCGGAGCGCCCCCATCTATCCACACATCCACCCGGATGATCATCACCCAGTCGCTCGCGCGGCGGGGGCGTGTTTTCTCCGCTTTACCCGTAGAGGCGCGTGCTCCTCGGCCCCTGCGCCCGCCCACCCGCCCCATCCTCACCGTCCACTGCTCCTCCACTCCACCCTCGCGCACTATACGTAGTAGCTAGCTGCAGCCGCGTTTGCGTCCCGCGGCGCGCGCGTCGATCGATCGGTCGCCCCGCGCCGCGTGCATGTGGGTGTGGCGGCGACAGCCGAAGCACGCGCCGTCCTCCCCCTCCGCCCGTCTGCGACGTGGTCAAAAAAGCCGGGGCTCTTTTCCATCCTCGCTGCCCTCAGCTCACCTCGTCACTTTTCACTCGCGGCCTCCCTTTTGAATCCATTTTATCCACCGGGTCACACTCCAGGTCGTATAATAACCGTAATGAACCTATCCATCCATCCATCCGCTGTCAGATCAAATCTACTACTCTCGTCACGAGCGGCACGCAGGCTGCCGTCTAATCATGTGCAAGATTCCAAGAGTTAACCACGGCCTGTTTTTGTTTATTCCGTGGCACGTCTTTTCTGCGTGACAAAATGGTTGGAGCTCAGGGCTTGGCCACCCTAAACCTCATCATTAGTGCATGGTACCACATGCTTTTCTCCCCGCGAACGGAACTGACAGTGTTATCCTTCGTTTCTTTTTTCCGGTTTTCCATGGTAGGTGTAGATCTATCCGGCCCTGGGATACACCAGATGATCAGTACGTATGTACACGTTACTCGTAGAGTTATTTTACATCGTGATTCGCTCTCTTGCTGCTCATGTGAATTTCTTTCCTACGCTTGGCTATCTCCGAGGAGGAGACGGGACGAAATGTGTAGCCGTCAAAGAAAATCTTCTTTCAGCAAAAGTAACATTTTCATATTACTAGTACACTAGTGAGTACTACAAGTATATTCTCTTTTTTCTTTCTTTGTTATTGCTGTAAGCTCGCTGAATTGATAGCAAAGCAAAAGCGAGTGGCAGGAGAGAGAGAGAGGGGGTACTAGACTGCGTTTCATTGATGCTACTGTTGCATGCGTAGGCTATAGCGTAGGCCGCAATTTGAGGTGGTTTGAGCAAAGTGTATCGTGGCATGCAGAAACCGATTCCATGGCTGGCCAAAGCTTTTGACGAAGAGGAGTACGGATAGAACACGGGAAGGGAAAAGGTTTTTGGCTCTCATCACCATCAAGCACGCACGCGCCGCCACTGTGCCCAGCATTCACTCCACGGAAACGCATGCACGGTGCTGTACATATGCCTCTGTACTATACGATACTAGTACGTAGCAGCATGGAGCACCATGCTCCACGTTATACCCTCCGCATTTGCAGCTTCTGAGCTGAGTTGAGAGGACAACACGCCATGGAGCTGCTACAAATCCGCTCGGTACATGCTGCAACACACTGTATTTTGGACCGGTGTATCACTGCTAACTCTCAGACCATTTTCCTTTTTTTTTAGATAAATCTAGCTGGTGATCCGCTGTGTTGTTTGGCAAGATGTTTTTTTGGAGCTAAGTGCATTACAGAGGTTTATTTTGGTGACACTTATTGAGAACAAACACATGTAAGTACATTCCATTTGTTGATTCTTGATTGTATTGGTCACAGTGCATTTTTACCGATGTGAGGCAGAACTGTTGTGGTTGGGTGGTGTGGTGTGGCACGCAGGCAGGCAGCAGCAGCTGCAACTCGCATGCGAATAGCGATGCGTGGTGGAGGCGAAAAGGGCCTGCGAGCCTGTACCATGATTACTAGGGGGAGCTTTGCCTTTGATTCCCCTCTGACGGTGACGTCATGTGACACGTCCTGTCTCCCGGGTGGCGTGGCGTGGGACCCGCCCTCCGCAACATTCCCGGGATTCTGTCTCCCGCTGCCCCCGCCATCCCGGCCCCATCTCTCCACCGTTTTCGTCGCCGTCTCGCAGCCGAGAGACACACGGCGCGGCATGGCACGACGGTCGCCGGCCCGACCGAAAATCCTCGCACCCCGACGACGGCGGCGAGCCGTTGGATCTACGATCCGACCGCCATGAACGACCACCTATCGTAGAGCCGAAACAGTGCACCGACCGTACGAAGATTCAGAGATGAGCACTGCACGTACTTTTGGACACGTACGGGAAAGGTTTCAGGCCCTGCCGCGGCATCATCTGTGCGTCTGTGTGGTTGCGTTGCCGATGCATGCAAAAATACAACCGCCCAAATGCATTCGGCGCAGCTGCATAGCCGTGGCGTGTGGTCAAGCTTGCTTGGAAAACCTGTCTCTGACTCTCTGTACGTACTGCTGGGTCCAGCAGGATCCGTACGTGCGCAGTGCATACGCCCAGTCTGTACCTGGAAGGCGTCTTTTTTTGGCACATCTATCGTCGATCGATCCGTCGACGTACGCCATGGTGATGCACAACACGACGGCGCGTCGACGCGTGTGTGTGTTATTTTTTGTAATAAGGTGATATGACCTGTCTCTCTGCTGCGTGCGTCTGCGTACGTGTGCATGTGTGGAGCTTCCTGCCCGAGACGAGATATGGTTCGCGGCGAGGGAGATCGGAATCGGATTCCATGCACCGCGCCGCGCGGCGAGCGGCGAGCTGATCGCCTGATCCGTCGACATGATCGATGTGTGTGCATGTGACGGTGTAGCGGCCGCGTCGTCCTGGTCTTTTTCGGCTACGTTTCGTATGACATCTGCTCAGCGCAGCTGAAATCACCCAACAAGTGAATCAGTGGCTCAGGCGCAAGATTCCTGCTTGCGTCGTAAACGTGACCGTTGAATTCAGATTTGTTTGAAACAAAAGCACAAGAAACAGCTCAAACAATGGCATACACACTGCACCTTTGCGAATTTTTTATTTTTTAAACATTTTTATAAACAATTTTATTACTAAACATCGCGAGAAAATATTTTCACCGAATAAACCTTTTAGCTACGTCACCAATATTGGTGTGGCAAAACAACGTTATCATACAGAGTTTTTGGCGTGGCAGTCTTGCCACGGTGTTGTCATGCCAGTGTCAGTGGTGTGGCAAACCTACCACGTGAATCACGCTGCGAGGCATGCCACACCACCAATATTGGCGTGACCAAAAGGTCTATCCGATGAAAATATTTTCTCCTAAGATTTAGTAATAAAGTTATTTATTAAAAATGTTTAAAAATAAGAAAATTCCACCTTTGCACCGTCCAGCAAGCAATTTGTGCACACTGTGAGTTCTTTCTGAGTAAACTGCTTTCTGGATAAAACGCAAAGGCTAGTGGATTTTGGACTCAAACACTGCGAAAGTCGTCGCATGACTTCCTTTCGTACTGATCGTGCGCTTTGTGACAGCATGGCATTGATCGCTGAATGTAAACGCATGCCTTTTTTTGCAATTTGTAAACGGGGCCTTTTGTCCCAGCAAAAGCGTGAAGAGAACGAAATGATTCTCTGGTGAGCTACGAACACCTCACTCGATCGATCGTAGTAGCAGCAGTGATCAGACGCCACAGCGATGATTTGCATGATTCCTCATGTTGATACTGGGGTAAGAAGAGGAGGAAAAAAAGTAACTTTTTATCGTCAACAGCAAAAGGCAAAACCGCGCGCGGGAATCTCATTATTGTCGTGTGTTTTTTTACCTTTCGAGGCCAAATACGCCACTCCTTCGATCCATCGATCTACCGTTGTTATTGTCGTGCTTCACGTACCGTAGAAGTTCTCATCCAACGATCCGTTTTGCTCTCGGCTTATGTCTCCCATGGCAGAGAGGTCGAGAGGTTGAGAGAGATGTGGCGCGTCGCGTTTGGCTGGACACGAGGACAGTTCGTACGCCTGCGCTGACAGGTGGGGGATCACCATGGAAAAGAGAAGCGAGCAAAAGGAGATAGAGAGTGAGGCCGGTAGGAGAGAGGCGACTGACGACGACGACGCAAGAAAAGAGAGCGAGGCCGGGAGGAGAGAGACAATATTGGCTTTGGCTAACCCAGCCAGCGAGCGACGACACGCAGGCAGCGAGAGCCTGCGCAAATGAGGAATCATGGCTTCTCCAATCTCCCCTCGAAAGGTCGGCATCTTTCGCGCAAAGCAGCCGCAGTCAGCAGCTGCAGCCGGAAGAGCGAGAACGAGAGAGAGAGCGAGACGAAGAGGCAAAAGGCGCAAAGGGGGAGCACGACCACCATCCTCCGTATCATTGCCATCTACTCCTGCCCCCATCCTACACAGCTACACTACTTCTACTACACTCGTCTACTCCACAGCCTCCTCCTGCTCTTCCCTTCCTCCTCGCGTGCGGCCGGGCCTAGCACGAGCTTTGCCATTTGCTGGCGTTGCGCGTTTGGCACTTGCTGCTGCTGCCGCTGCTTCTTTTTTATACTTCGGGTTTGGGCGGGGTGCCTTCTTTAGACCTCGCTTGCTTGCGCTCTCGGAGACACTCCTGGGTCTCTCTATCTGTCAGGAGGTGAGTGGGTTTTGCTCTTTTGATCCATCTCGCGCGCTCTTCCCCCGTTGCTCTGGTTTGCCTGTCAGATACTCGCTTCTTCTCGAACGCTTCTTGGCCGATCATTCTTAGCTAGCTCTGATGATCTTGGGTGTTCCGGCAATTGCCGTTCTTGAGACTATGATCACTTGTTCGTTCACCTGCATGAGTGAGTGATGGTCATTGGCCCTTCTCGTGAAAATGTTACTATTATTACCGCAGACTTGTGTACCTCGCCTCACTCAGGGAAGGAGGGCTCGTACTAGTGCTACAGACGGATGGCGCTGCTGTTTCCTTGTTCGTAGGCAACGCTTGGAGCTGTGTTTGCAAGCTGCTCGCCGGGCAGAGCTTGGATGCCAGGTGGCATTTCGTCGAGCACGTAGCTGACATTCGTCGTGGGTGCCATTTACTAGTACTACTAGTCCTAGAGACATGAGCGGTGTGGCGTAAAAACACAAAAGCCGCCTGCTTTCTTGGGAAAGGGAGGTGGTTTTGGCCGCCATGGGGACCCAACCCCAAGCTATAGCTAGCCAATGGAATGCATTTTGAGCCTTTCTTCTCCATGGACTGCGCTCTTTTGTTTTAGTTCTCCAGCTTTGCTGCTGCTCACACACTGTGTGATGCTATGATCTCATCATATCCTCTGCCTCTGTTACTCTGTTCCAATGGCATGCAGGCGTTTCTGACACTTGGTCGATGGTGAAGTGTGGCTAAGCTTCTCGTTTAGCCGTGTGAAATTTGGGGTTCTGATTGCAGTTGTTCTTTAGCTGGTTTCGATTTCTGGAGATATGGCGTCCTCACAGGAGAAGGCCAAGTCGGGTGTTCTGAGAAACGCCGCCGCGCTGCTCGACGAAATGCAGCTCCTGGGAGAAGCGCAGGGTGAGTGTTTCAGACTCTTGGTCAGATTCTGCTGCTTGTTGACGCGCAATTGCGTGTAAATTCGTTGCATTTTTCGGCATGATGCGAGTGGTCATAGTTATTTCTTCAGGCGCCAAGAAGGTGATCAATTCCGAGCTCTGGCACGCTTGTGCCGGGCCGCTCGTGTGCTTGCCTCAGCGAGGGAGCCTCGTGTACTACTTCCCCCAGGGGCACAGTGAACAGGTCCAAAATCGCGCGGTCTTTTCACTACTTGTTTAGCTAATCTCGTCTAGAAATGCTGCAACAATAGACATCAATTTAGCCAGATTGAAATGCTTAATCCGAACTTTCGGGTAGCTGTTT
This sequence comes from Oryza brachyantha, assembly GCF_000231095.2. Taxonomy (NCBI): domain Eukaryota; kingdom Viridiplantae; phylum Streptophyta; class Magnoliopsida; order Poales; family Poaceae; genus Oryza; species Oryza brachyantha. The sequence goes on along the minus strand of NC_023166.2, from coordinate 20,435,390 downwards.
GAATGATCAATGCTGAATCTCTTGCAGGTTGCTGCTACAACCAGAAAGATTCCAAATTCTCGCATTCCAAAGTACCCAAACCTGCCATCTCAGTTGCTGTGTCAAGTTCACAACACCACCTTGCATGTGAGTGTAAGCATTAAGCAACTTTGAGGCAAATGTGTTTTCCTTGCGGAGTGCCTGACCTTTTTGTTTTATACAGGCTGACAAAGATACTGATGAAGTCTATGCACAAATGACCCTTCAGCCAGTAAACTCTGTAAGTGATGATGTTTCTCTGCTGCATCGTATACTCAGTGTATTTGTTTCTATTAAAAATATAAACACCAGTTTTCATTAAAAAAATGCACGAAACAGAAATACAGAAACAAAATTTTAGCAGCTACGTAACATCTCTTGTGTAAGAAAATAAAAGTTGGATTCTGACATGAATATCTGCTTATGCTGTTAGGAAACGGATGTATTTCCTATTCCAACTCTTGGTACTTATACCAAAAGCAAGCATCCCACTGAATATTTCTGCAAGAATTTAACAGCAAGTGATACAAGTACACATGGTGGTTTCTCAGTGCCAAGAAGGGCTGCAGAGAAGTTGTTCCCACAACTGGTATAGGCTTCCTATCTACATTTTGGTTGCCTGACAGTTTTTTTTTAAATGTTTCAGCTCATAGGTTTATGTTTTGTTCCAACAGGATTACTCAATGCAACCTCCTAACCAGGAACTTATCGTTCGAGATTTGCATGATAACATGTGGACATTCCGTCACATTTATCGTGGTAGGGTCAAACAGTATTTGGATTTTATTTGCATTGTTCTGATACATAAGTTTGTTTCCTGGGCGCCACCTGGCTTCTGAAAGTTTCTTCTTTTCCTGTTGCAGGACAGCCAAAGCGACATCTTCTAACAACTGGATGGAGTCTATTTGTTGGGGCAAAACGTCTTAAGGCAGGGGACTCTGTCTTATTTATCAGGTGAACTAAATTGCACAAATACAAACAAGTCTGTTTGTTACTTAAATTATGTGCTATCAGAAAATTAAATATGAGATTGTCCAGCCTTTTGATACTAAACCCTGGTAATTGTCCATAACTATCCATATGAATTATGCAGGTAAATCATGCATTGAAATACCTCAAAAAAACCGCTTATGTTATATCCTCATATGACCGAATGTCCATGCTGTCTATTTAATTTTAACCACAATATATACATTTTTCAACTTTCTAGAACACTAAATTCTCTGTGCAAACTACTTAATTCTTAACCTAATTTCTATTGCTTGTCAATTTGGTTGTAAAAATGGCTGCTATAGGACACCGAACTTTTACTCACGCAGACTGAAAGCAGCTTTCATGTTATAGTATTTTCTCTTAACAAATAAGAGGATAAAATGTCGTTCTTGACAGAAGTTCCTGATTGCAGGGATGAGAAGTCACAACTTCTTTTGGGTGTTAGGCGGGCCACGCGACAACAAACAACATTGTCATCTTCTGTTCTATCTACTGATAGCATGCATATAGGTGTTCTTGCTGCAGCAGCTCATGCAGCATCAAGTGGTAATTCATTTACTATATACTATAATCCAAGGTATAGAAATTTTTTTACCCTAATACGGACCGTTTCATGTTCCTTTTTACTGGTGAGCATGCGTTCATTCTTGGAATCTCCATAGGACAAGCCCTTCGCCATTTGTCATTCCTGTTGCAAGGTACAACAAGGCAACATATATGCAACCATCAGTTGGAATGAGATTTGCAATGATGTTTGAGACAGAGGAGTCAAGCAAGCGCAGGTTTGTTCATCATTTTACTTAGCCTTTTTTTTTCTGTTGCAGATTTTATGGTAGGTATTTTTTCCCCCCACAAAACTAGATGTTGTTTAACTCTGTAAAGATGCTGCTTTAAAAGTAGAAATAATTTAACAGGGAATTTCTTGCTTCACATTGGAAGAATAATGATCACAACAAATGTTGTTGTATGTGTTTTATTGATTATTGCAGCTAGATAAAAATATTCCAGATTATAAACAAACCTGTCTTTTACAGATACACAGGTACAATTGTGGGAATTAGTGACTATGATCCCATGAGATGGCCCAGTTCTAAATGGCGCAACTTACAGGTGCCTTTTCCTTGTAAAAGCTTTATGAAAACTCAAATGAATCATCCTATGATGGTGTAGCTGATCCTTATATACTTCTCGCTACTAGGTTGAATGGGATGAACATGGGTATGGAGAAAGACCTGAACGTGTGAGCATATGGGATATTGAAACTCCAGAAAACACTCTTGTGTTCCCTTCGTCAACCTTGAATTCGAAGCGCCAATGTCTTCCTGGTTATGGAGGTATGTCTCCGACATGCTGTACATATCTTTATGGTCGTGCAGTAAGTTGAAACATGCCTTACCTTTTTGCAATTTCAGTGCCTGGGATGGAAATTGGATCAGGAAATATATCATCGTTTCAAAGGGCCCAGAGTAATCCCTATGGTAATTTGCAGCACATTCCTGCTGTTGGGTCAGAATTGGCTATCATGCTTCTCAACCAATCTGGTCAAAACCTTGGGAGCCCCCTTAGTTATCAGCAGTCCTCATATTCTACTATTATTCAAAATGTCAAGCAAAGCTATATCCCTCCTTTGGAAATTAGTAATTCAGCTTCTTCGATGAAGCAAGGAAGCATGGCTTCAGATGATGCACAGCACCAGTTCCATATGGCTAATATGCAGAATGGTGATCTTGAAAATTCTGAAGTCCAGCCTGTCATTGATTCGATTTCTGAGTCAAAGTTGAATGTTACATCAAGAGATCCAAGAAACACAGATTCATACACAAGTCGAAGTATTTCGGAGCAAAACAGTAAGGGTGAGCCTAGTGGCAAGACTCGTAGGAGTAAAAAGGGAATGTCTCACAAAACCATTTCAAAGAAATCTGACCTTTCTTCAGCACCTTCATGGATCTGTGACAATCAGCAGGTTGGTTTAGATTCAAAACTGGTTGGTTGTGATGAACAAGTAAATTGTGAAAATATCGAAGATTCGTCTGGTGGACTTACTCAAGGTAATTTTGCTGGACAGCCACATGGTCATCAGGTTGAAGAAAACGGAGTGCTGTCACCACCAAAGGTAGAATCATCAAAATCACCTGATGGAGGGAAGTCTGTCAATTCATTTCCAAACCAAGGGTGTTTTTCACAGTTCATTGATGGTCTCGATTGGATGACTCAGCCTTCCTATTACCAAGACAACAATGTAATTCATTCAGCTGATGCGTCAGATAATATTTTTAGTTCATCTGCAGATATACCTCCCACGATAATTGCTGACACTATGGAGACTTTTCAGGCCTCATGTCTTTCTGAGTGCCTTCCTAATTCCATACAAGAATTCATCTCCAGCCCAGATCTGAATTCACTGACATTTCTTTCACCTGAGATGCAAAATTTGGAGGTCCAACTCCAACATGATGGAAGCAACTTGTCAAGTACGTCCAACTCGTTTGTACAAATGAGCTTCTCTGAAGAGAGTGGAAACTTAAGTGGACTTCACATGGAATCTACACACAGAAGCATGAACACCACTTCATGCTCTCAACCACTGTCTACTGGGTGCTTTGACACTGGGATGTACTCAAAGTTACCACGTTTAAAAGAATCCCAAATCTTGCCTTTGCCAGAGATTCATACCAATTCCATTGAAACATCAGCCTGCAGTATGGATGCAACCGAGTACAGCCTTGATCGAAGTGCAAAGCCGATGAAACCACCAGTGCGGACATATACAAAGGTTTGTACTAACTGTCAAGATTTAACCATCTGTCAAATGCTTTTGATACTAAATATAACTTAACAACTATCTATTCTGCTTATTTAATAAACAGGTTCAAAAGCAAGGATCAGTTGGAAGATCTATCGATGTAACTGGGTTTAGAAATTACCATGAGTTGAGATCTGCCATTGCATGCATGTTTGGACTCCAGGGGAAACTTGAGCATCCTGGCAGTTCAGAGTGGAAGCTTGTATATGTCGACTACGAAAATGATGTTCTTCTTGTTGGAGATGATCCATGGGAGTAAGTATAGCTAGTATTGATGATTTCTCTCCTATTCCTTCTACTCGTCGTCAGCATATTAATTGACACTCATCCCTTTGCCTTGCTTTTACAGGGAATTCATCAACTGTGTCCGATGCATCCGAATTTTGTCACCTTCAGAAGTACAACAGATGAGCGAGAACGGCATGCATGTCTTGAACGATTGCATCCAAGCAGCTTAGTAGTATCTAAATTTTCTGGATGAAGCTCTAAATCGATATAAAAGCAGTAGGAGAAATTCGCATGTCAGAAGATGTAGTTCTCTGAACACGGTGCAACGGTGCATTACTGAATGTTAACCCGATTTGCTGCCACTTGACAGTAGTGTTGGTGGTAGAGACTTACAGGAGACATTTCTAGTGACAAGAGCGACTATCTTTGTAAAAAAGGAACAAAAAAAAGGTCCATCTTTTGCAAGAGGGCCAGGTAGGGAAGCCCAAGCAGTGTTGTTCTAACTCATAATGCTTCGATGCATTGCAAATTCTTGTTGTGAGCTATGTCTAGTCGAAACTTGGTTACCCTGGGAAATGTAGGTACCTTGGGATTTACTAGTGTTTAACTGTGAGCTGCCAATGGATCGCCTTCTTGATCCTTTCAGGTTAATGCCTCTTGCAGAATGCAGATCATAACTGAAAACCGATACAGATCCTCATTCAGTATACAATCGGTTCCTGCAAAGACGGCGGCGGAGAAGAACAGGGTGAGTCGAATTCCGATTTGAACGAAGAAAAACGGCATACGATTCCGATTTCGTTTAAGCACTTTTACTAAGTACATTTTATAAGATCTATATTGTCTAAGTAAAAAAACGGAGTTTTAGCAGATGGTGTATAATCTCGAGTATTATGGTTTAGAAGTTGCACAAAACTACGCTATCATCCGATTTAACTTATAATGTAGCAAAAAAAAAAGATTGATATTAGGTGGTTGTAACTTGGATATGATTTATGAAAAAATTATGAATCTAATATAATTTGATATGTAGTTTTATAGATCACTGATTAAAAAGTAGGGTTTTATAAAACTATATGACCATGTGGTTATTTTCATTATATCAAAAACTAAATGGTTTTAAAACTTAGTTCGCTGAAACTTATTAACTTTTAATTACCAGAATGTCGTTTAAGCTGGCGACCCGGAAGGTTCTACGAGATTGGGCCTGGCCTAATATCACAAACCAGTATAGGCCGTGGAAATCATGAGGCCCAGTTTCGCAAAATTTGAGAAGTCCAATATTGTGTGCTTCTCGTTAACGCTCTCAGTTTTGATTTTTTAATTATTTTTTAAAAAATATTTACGGCTATATATTTTCATCTAAAAAATTAACTTTCTTATACCCAACTAGCAGGTGTGATGTATAAAACGTCCTTCGGTTAGATGCGATAGATGATATGGCAGATAACGAGTAGACTCATGGGCAACAATCGTTGTTAGGCAACTGTAATTTTAGAGGCGGCCTCTTGCCGCCTCTCCAAAGAGCCTTTTATTGTCAGGCGGGAGGGGGGCTACAAAAACGCCACGTGCGACTCAGAAGAGAGGGGCCACCAAAGGAAGGTGCTTAAGTAATTTTTTTAAAATTTTTTCCCTACATGACATGACATAAAGATGTGCTAGTAGGTTGTCGTTTATAAGATCCATTCGTCAGGTCATCTTCCTCCTCTCGCCAAGCTTAATACACTCAGAGAGGAACACTGACAGGTTGATTGCCATTGATAGCTAAGGCTCTTCCTCTTCCTCCCTCCTTAACCCTTTAAAAATACTCTGCACTCTCTTCTTTTCTCAAAGCTGTCCCCCTCCTCACCTAGTCTTGGCTCCGATACGAGTTCCCTTTCCTTCTTTCGTGCGATCTGGACTCCGCCAAGCTCCCTCTTCACATTGGCATCAGTATTTTTATTTACGTCACAAAAATACTAGAATATTAAAACAACTCTCCTTTTTATAATTGATCAGCGATAACAAGCCTAACATTTGAAGATCCCGTATTACTGCAGTACCGGCTCCGGCCTCGGGCTATATAGACTACAGAGTGCGAGCAGCGAAAAAAGAAAAGAAAACCAAAAAAGAGGCTCACACTCGACTCGGGCGAACCCTCTCTGCTCCTTGTCGAGTCGCAGCCTGGACGCCAAGATAGGGACCGAAACCCCCGCCGCCGATGGCGACGCCGCCCGCAAGCGGCCCAGCACCGGCGACGCGCCCGCCCCAGCCCCCGCCGACAAGCGCCGCCGCCCGGACCCCCCGTCGTCCGGCTCCCGCGACCGCCACGGCCACGGCCGGCCGTCCACGGCGGGCGGCGGGGAGAAGCTGCGGGCCTCGCACATCCTGATCAAGCACGAGGGCTCCCGCCGCAAGGCCTCGTGGCGTGACCCCCAGGGCGTCGCCATCTCCGCCACCACCCGCGACGACGCCGCCGACCTCGCCCGCGCCCTCCGCGAGAAGATCGTCGCCGGGGAGCGCAAGTTCGAGGACGTCGCCACCGAGGAGTCCGATTGCAACTCCGCCAAGCGCGGGGGCGACCTAGGTCAGTACGCAGTACGCCCTAGTACCCTCCCCATGCCAATTTTGTTGTGTTTCTCTACAGATCAACTATGGAATTTGCTTTCTGATGAGCCGGCTTATTGGATGCGTAGATGGACCTTCTTTTTTTCGAATCGATCTGAATTTTAGGAAAAATAACTTATGCAGAAGAGATATAGAGATTTGATTTATCAAGTACACTCCCTGAGATCTATGTGAGATAGGTGGTTCAGTGTTGGTTTATACGAGGACAGTCAGTTTAGTTGAAGCTATTCCGGCTTTTAATTATGCGTACTAATTGAGTTTAACATGTGACAGTTGCACTATAATTCGTGAAGATAGTCAGTCTAGCTCTTAATATGTGACAATTATTATCAGTATACCATAGCAGCTTCGCGATAAGGAAAGAGCATCACATTCCCCCCCCCCCCCCTCCCCCTTTTATCAGCTTCTCAGTTTTGATTGACTACTTGTTCCACTTAATAAGAGCCTTAAGATTCGCTCGTTGATACTGTTTTGTTTGCATCACCCTTATCTAGTATCTATTGTGATTTCCATATCAAACTGTCTTTGATGTAAGTGGGGATCATTAACTTTTTTCCTGTTTTAAGCTTTGATATTCTGTTAGTCTTATACTTTAAGAAAAAGGTAAAATTTTTAGGTGTTATTCTTTAAGAAAAAGTAATATGTTAATCTGTTGAAGCAAAACCATGGTCATGGCAACTAACTTGGAATGTTCGACAGCGGTCGGTTCCTTCATTTGCTCCTTTCTATGGATATATTGTAGGATAATCACTGCTACTTGTCTAGTCCCTGCGCTATGTTGATAGGATTGACAATTGTATGTGACACATTTATGGAAGTATGAATGTATGATTGTATGAGACACAGCATACTCCCTCCATCCACAATTGATTTACGCATTACATCTGGGCTTCAAGACCAAGGAGAAGAAAATCCTCTCGTTATCCATTTACTCTGCTCTGGTTTTGCCGTACTGTTTCTACTCCCTGGATGCTCGATCGGTGGATAGGATAGGATTTAACTGATCGTATTTAAGTCCACACATTAAATCCATGCATGCATGCATGCATACTATAAGAGGCTACGTGAGTGCCCTGCCTGAGATTTCCGTCGCTTCCCAACCTTATACAAAAATTTATTTGAATCTCCATTGAGGAATTTCCAAACCTAGGACTATTGAGCACTACTATGAGTGTGCACATGAGGGACTAAAATCATGAGAACAGCAAACAATACTCTACCGGTGCAGTTCCTTGCAGGTCTAGTATTCTCTATGCAGAAAATTATGACCTATTCAAAACAGAATAACCACTGATGACACCACGTCTAAGTTGGAATGTCTTGGGCTGGGTGTTCTCCTAGTGTGTGGCTGCTGTAATGAAATGATATTTCCGGGCAGAGATAATTTGCCAGATGCTGGAGATGTGTTAGCATTTGGCATGGTATTTGACAGGGAGCATTTGAGTTATAGTTAAATACGTGGTGGGCACAGTTTGCTGAGCATGATTACTGAGAAGCAATGAGAAGAAGATGATAATAGTGTACTTTTACTGGGTTTTTGATATTTTTCTTTGTTTAACATATCATCTGTTTATTTACTCTTCCTGTTCCACATATAGGAGGCAAGGGGCAATCACAATTCACAAATACAGGACGTGCCTCGCTTAGTTTATGCTTGCTTTGTTTACAAAGTACCATTTCTCTTAATGTTACTAGTTTATTTTTGGTGCAAAAAAGGAGATGAAATTGCAGGGAGCATAGATTAAAAAAACAGTGCTGAGCAGGCTATAACTTGGTTCTTCTTACATGGAATTCTGTCAAGATTTTATTTCTATTTATGATTCTTGATTCCACACTTTCACTAGACAAAACCTCGTAATTAAGAGTGACCTCACTTTTGCGATTTATTACTGCAGGTCCATTTGAAAGGGGCAAGATGCAGAAGGCTTTTGAGAAGGCAGTTCTTGCTCTGAAAGTAGGGGAGATAAGTGATGTTGTTGATACAGACAGCGGCGTGCATATCATACTGAGGACTGCCTGATTTCGGTGGCAGTATGGGCCTTCTCAATCTTTATACACCGGGTCACTGTCTGCGTATCATATTCAGGCTGATTGCGGCAGCTGTACGGGGCTTGTCAATCTGTATACACTGGGGAAATTGAATGTTGGTTATCGCTTTGTTGCAAACTTGTGCATGTACTCTCGATCTGCAAAGTTTATGTTTTACTCTTGAATTTTGCTGGAGACATTTGCTCTGGAATGACCTCAAGGCAGACCTACTGAATATTGATCGTTACTATCGTGTTTGGATTTGGATTTTGGAATGAACTGAACTGAGCAGGATGTTCGAGGAATGATCCTCTGCAGGTACTGATGTGCAGCAACTCCCCTGACATGTGGACACAGATGACGTGTGTTTCTCTGCATAGTGGGGTTAGGCGTTTAGCATATCCTTTTGGGGGCTAAAACTCTCTCAAACATGATACTTTTCCGAGAGCAAGTTATTGCCATAGCTGTTATCTAAGTTCAAGCTACCTCTGGATCATCTATTTTGTAATTTGCAAGCAATCTACTCTGTGAAACTTGGAAACATAACAAACTCAGTTGAGCATGTGGTTAATAAAATTTGAAACATAACAAGTTAACCCGCTGCTCTTTTCTACGAAACAATTTCAAATTTTATTAACCACATGCTCAACTGAGTTTGTTATGTTTCCAAGTTTTATAAAGTAGATACAGGGGTTATTTAGATGGGGCTAAACTTTCTAGGTTGTTTAGATGGGGCTAAAAAGTTTAGCCCCATGTTTGGACACTAATTTAAAGTATTAAACATAGACTAATAAAAAAACTAATTTTATAAATGAGAGCTAATCTGCGAGACGAATTTTTTGAGTCTAATTAATTTATAATTAGCAAATATTTACTGTAGCATCATATAGGCTAATCATGGATTAATTAGGCTCGTTAGATTCGTCTCGCGAATTAGTTCAAGATTATAGATGAGTTTTATTAATAGATCACGTTATTATCGATGTGACTTTAGCCCTAGAAACAAACACCCCCTAAGGTTTATACAGCATAGTAGGGTTTTGAGAGAATTTCGCGATTCCAGGCGACAAATTCGAACGAAATTCTGACGAGGTTGCGTGAACCTGACGAACAGACGAGCGCTCTGCTTCCCGCGTGCGTCGTACAGTACAGAAAGCAGCAGCCGATTGGTTGATCCCGCAACCTCGCGCTCTTCCCGCTATTCCGCCACGTACGCGCACCTCCTTCGTCTTGCTGTTGCTGTTGCTGCTGCAGCTTTCCCTCCTTCCTCCTCCGCCCCCTCGGATCCGCAGGAGTCGATTCATTTCTCCTCCCCCTTCCACACCCTTCTCCTTCTCTTCCCGGCTGCGCCACGCCGACACCGCCACCGCCATCGTCCGCGCGGCGACGACAGCTCAGTGCTCACCATGGGCGGGGCGGCGTCCTCCACCGGCAACCCTTCGCCGGAGGCGCAGGAGCAGCGGGAGCAGGAGGCCCTCGCGTCCGCCTCCCTCGCCCTCCCGCTCCTCCGCGCCGCCTTCACCCGCTCGGCCGCTTCGCTGGCGGAGGCGCTCTCCGTGCCCCACGGTGCCTCCTCCTTCCGATCCGACTCGCCGGTGCCGGTGCCCCCGCACTTCCAGGGCCTCGTTGCTCGCCTCGGCTCCGCCATCGCCTCGCTCTTCTTCTCCGACCTCGGCTCCGCGGGGGACGCCGGGTGGCTGGAGTTTCTCAGGGGATTCAACCGCTGCTGCGCGCGCGTGCCGGCGTCGCAGTCGCTGGCGCTGGTCCTCCGCGTGTACGCCGCGGCCTGCGCCGATGCGGGTGCCCCCTGCGGCCTGCAGTTCCACCCGGATGAGGACGGCGAGGGGAAAGTCGTGGGGGAGCTGGCGCCGGGGGAGATCGCGGTGTTGCTCTGGATGTGCTGGGTCATGGCGTGGAGCGGTTCGGCTCCGAGGGTTTCGGGTGGTCAGGATGAGGCCAAGGGGGAACCCGTGGTGCTCCCGGACGTGACGCACCTGGTGCTGTCGGCCCTTGTGTCGGCGGGCGCCGTCGCGGATGACGCTGGTGTTTGGGGCTGGGAGGTCTCCGGTGGTGGGAAGGGAGTGAAGGTACAGGAGTTCACGTCGTGGGTGCTGTCCACGGCATCTGGGCTTGGCAACTACCTCTCGCGTTATGTGCAGGAAAGGTTCCGGTCATGCGCAGCTGATCCAGTAGAGGTTAGCAAACTGCATTGCAGATCCAGTAATTACTGTGAAAGATTAGTTGCGTTTCCTTTGTTTGCATAGAACATGAATTTTGAGAACCAGACACATTACATAAGTTAAGTGGAAAATGGTGGGGAATCTTCAATTGATGTCGTTTTGCCCTGTTTTCATTAGTTATGCTGTATTAACCTTAGGTTATTGTTTAGGATATCCATGTTTGATGGCCTTATCAACTGTGAGAAAACTTTTTGTAGTCAAATCCTGTTTATTCCCAGCAAATTGTCAGAAATACCGCGATGCTAGATGACTGATAGCAAAGTAGGTTGTTTCTTCTTGACATCTGATGGTTCGGTGCTGACTAAAGAAACCTGCTACGAGGATGTCCAGGCATAATGATATTTGATTCATAAATTGCTCTAGTGCTTCTTAGGTGGCTGGGTCTTTATTGTAACAAAAAAGACAAATTACTCACAGGAAAAAAAATGTTTTGCACTAGGTTTCAGCTGTTTGTATGACAATTGCTTTGCTGCAATGATGAAGCTTTATTTCTTTTACCCAATTTTCCTGGAGGAACCATTTAGACGGCCTATTAATGATATTAAGCTTGAACTCAATGTATGCTGTGACCTTACCAGAGTTGATTCCTATTTCTTATGCACAGGAGCGTCCTGTTTCAACTGGTAACACGTCATCTTGTAACCCTGATGTATATTTATTAACACGTGGGAAGGCATGGGCAATCTCTCTCAGCCTCAGAAACACGTTGAGTGAAAAAATTTTGTCAGCATCTGTCATTGGAATGGATACAGAAGACCTTCTTTATAGGTTACTTCTTACTCTAAACACCTGATGGCATTTTACTAGTTCTTATGGTTCTGTATCTAAGCTTGTTCATGTTGAAGCTCGTAAATTCTAAACTGCAATCCATGCCAGGTCAAGTATTATTATGGATTTTCATTAGAATTAGGTAATTTTAAGTCTTGACCAGGTACATTCTCTGCAGGTCGTCAGTTCATGGAAAAGGGCTGAGCCGGTTTTGGTCTTGTGTTGAGGGATATAAAGGACCAGTGGTAATTCTACTCTCAGCTTTCTCAAGTAGTGGTGATGCTGATAGAAGATGGGGCATTGGTATATTAACAGAGGAGGGCTTAGAGAACAAAGACACCTTCTATGGTAGCTCTGGCTTCCTGTGCTCGACATATCCAATATTCCGCATGCTTCCGCCATCTGGTATGACTTGTGTTGGTCATTTCTTTCTTGTGATGACTGATAGTAGCTTAATGCCCCTCTGACCTAGCAGGTAAGGAGAAAAACTTCACATATTGCCACCTCCATCCTCAGATAAGGGTCTATGAGGCAAAGCCAAAGCCTGTTGGTTTAGGATTTGGTGGAACAATTGGAAATGAGAGGATCTTTCTAGATGAGGACTTCTCTAAACTTATGGTTCGCCATCATGCTGTTGATAAGACTTACCAACATGGCTCTCTCATTCCCAATCAGGTGAATTTTCACATGTTCTGCTCATTACAATTATAACCTAATTGTGCTGTGAAGTCCTCTTATCTTGGAAATCTAAATTTCTGTTTTAGCCCTGAAATTTTGGTGGTTAATTAGTTGTTTTAGCAGAAGAAAAATGGGCTAAGTCGCCGTAGTGCCAAAGGAAGTAATATAATATAAGTAATGGACAATTTTCAGTTGAGTGGTACTTGTTGAAACACCGCTGGTTGCCATGTAAATTGCGTTTTGGGTTGCCAGGGTTTCAATTTAATAGGGCATATGGCATAAGAACACTTGGCCATTTTCTTTCCCTCGTAAGGTCTGGAAGTTATGGTAGCAACTATGTATTGTGAAACAAAGAATTCCTAATCCGATATCAACAAGGCAAATCCTGTCCTTCGATCAAACAACACTACCAACGCATAGTACTCTTTCTTTTCATGTAGGGCTACTTGCCTGTCGAGGCTTCAGTACTTGATGTTGAAGTATGGGGCCTTGGTGGAGAAGCAACGAGACGGCAACAAGATGTGTACAAGAAGAGGGAGGATATTTTCTCAGAACAGCGAAGAAAGGTACTACTGAGAGCACACTGAATCTTTTAACAACCAGTACTAAGTATACTATTGTTAAACATTTGACAGAAGTTCAATGGCAACCCTATTTTTTCTCCTTCCAGGTTGATCTCAAAACATTTGGCAATTGGGAGGACTCTCCAGAGAAAATGATGATGGACATGATTTCTGATCCAAATGCAGTTCGACGAGAGGACCGTTGAATATTAACTTCGGAGTATATGTTTATATAGCTGCCATACAGATTTGAACATGGAAAATGGACGATCTTAAGGTTTCATTTCTCATATCTTGGAGATATATAGAGGTACCTGCACATGTTTTCTCCGTTTGATGTTGAGCGATTTGGCTCGGCAACACATCATGTAAGTATTAAACTGAAGAGGCTTGTACAGAATATCATGTCTACAACTGCATAGAGCTTCCTTTCCCATCTTCCCTTTCTTTTATTTTGAAGCAAAATTCAAACTCTAAAAGTTGGTCTATTTTGAGACCGGGGGTAGGTAAGGGGTGTTAAAGGGATATATCTTTTCAATGTATAAAAATGTAGAAGTTGTTTAATTACAGAGTTTGGAACTTATAAGTCAATTCCTTTTTGGATGGATGGAGTAGGTCATCTGGTGATTTTGGAGAATGGTATCACCTGAGTTCGCCAAGGAAGTTGTCATCACATGATTAGTTCGCCGTCTTCCTCCCTCCCATGTCTAAAGACTGAACAACATATATCAGTTGACAGAAACTTGAAAAATATAACTTCAATTTATAGGAAAACCATAAGATATCTATAGGAAATTTACTATTTAGCCTCTTGACATAAAAGTTGGGGACAGCAATAATTTTGTGAAATTCCCATGTAATGACTCAAGACACGAAGATTTTGGACAAAAGTTATAATGAGCGTCAACTTTACAAAACTTTCACTTTATGTACATTATAATTTATGTCTGTATAATGTGATCTGTTCAAATAGGTTATTTCTATGTTTTTCTAATACCTCCATCCCATAAAAAATATCATTTTTTATTTCCGTGTTATGCATTTGACTATTAGTCTTATTTAAAAAATTTATGTAAAAATTAAAAAAATAATCACGTGTAAAATATTATATTCATGTTTTATCATCTAATAACCATAAAAAAAATTAAATAAGACTAAGAGTTAAAAGATTTTATCTAAAACTAAAAATAAACTTATTTTTGAAACGGACAGAGCATGATTTACGATCCGTATCATTTTCCGTCTCATGATAACCGCTCCATAATTACTGGACGAAGGTAATACCATCCAAAAGCAAGGATCCTACAACGTTGCTAGGTGGCCCATGTCCGTCTCTGCATCGACGAGCACATACGCCGGCCGCAGCAACTGTTCCAAGAGAGAGGATGGATACCTTTGCAAACATCATTGGGTAGGAGGAACGCATACACAGTTACACATACGATGGACGTGACAAGACAGTACGAGATATTCCTACAATATGCAAAAGGCTGCCTGCTGCTTGGCTAGCAAAAGGAGGACTGGACCCCTGTTGCTGGCCTTCCTGTTCATTTCACAAACTCTGGTGCAACCACGAGCCTGATGCTGCTGATGAAACAAAAATGTAGGCATGCATGCTCACATTTCACCGATCGATCGATCAATCGCCCATCAACCGCGGCAACAAATTCTCTGCCTGCATGCCCCCCGACCATGATTTGCCCGGAGACTCACCACCACACGCTATTTCCACGTACTCCCTCCGGCCTGTCGGCACCCCTATAATCTCCAGAGCACACATTCCATTTTCCACCTTCAGCAGCCATGTCCATTAAGCTGGTCCAGTGCTTGCACTGCATCAGCATTCATTTTGCACGCCAGAGTTCCTAGCGAGCAACCACCTTTTTCGCTGGTCTAGCGCGTGTTTAGTCCGTAGACAGATATTAAACCAGTTTTTGGATATAAATAAAAAATAAATTTTATAACCTTGTCTGAAAACAACGAGGCAAATCTTTTAAGCCTAATTAATTATGACCAGCACATATGAGTTACTGTAGCATTTAGGACTAATCAGACTAATTAGGCTCAAAAGATTCATCTCATGATTTCCTCTCTAACTGTGCAATTGATTTTTTTATCGTGTTTAATGTTCTATTTAGATGTCAAAAATTCGATGCTATGTTTTTTTAAAAAAAATCAAGAACTAAACGGGCCCTTACTCAAGTATGCTTTCCATAAGTTATAAAGTTAACATGGTAAAAATATGACAAAATTATACAATTTTATAGAAACTACTTAATTTCTCTAAAAAAGGAGATATATTTAGTTTGAAACGGCCATGTCTTTCGTTGCTTTTAGATCGCTAAAACACTTATATAAAATTTATATTCATAAATTTTATTTATAAATATGTTGTTAGCCTTTTCAAATAAAACCAAATAATAAGGTCCTTGATTTATTTTAAATTCTTTGTCATCAAAATATCAAACACAATTCATATATATATATATATATATATATATATATATATATATATATATATATGCATAGATGCACCCAGACAATCTACACAAGAAGATTGTTAGAACAACTTGTTGATCTTGATAATAATGGTAGTTTTCTACCGTATTATATTAATCAAAATATCCAACCACATTGCATGCACCTATCATCATGAAAGACATCCAACAACCTTACATGTTTTAGAATGGAGTATTATGTACTCTCTCCGTTCCAAATTGATCATCATATAAGCTTTGTTTATAAGTACTAAGAATCTATTTAGCATTGGAAAGTCAGAGTATCAATAACCCCAAGGTGCATGTATACATGTAAAACCGAAATTTATAAATTACATCAAAGCAAATTGATATATATATATATATATATATATATATATATATATATATATATATATATAAAAGTATTTAATGTGCGTGTAAACGAATAATAATGTTCGTATTTCAACTAATGCAGAATATGCTCTCTTTCTTTATATGATAATTAATTTGAGCTTCTCTTTTTTTTCTTATACGATGATTTATTTAAGATGTAGGGAGTATATCCTTGCCCTACGATGATAAGTACTCATTCCTGTCTATATTTATGTCTATTATTTATTATATTTAAGTATGGAGATTGATTTTTTTGGATGATCTGTGAATAATATTTAGAGTCGCCTAATCTACCGCAGCTACTATTCCTACTCCTACTTCACTATTGTAAAAGCAGACAAGAAATGATACGACACGAAGTAATAAAGATGGATCGATCGATAGACAGGCGGCGGCCTGCAGCAGCATGCAGTATAGACTATAGTAAAAACCGGTACTATTTTTTTCCCGAAATAAAATTATTTTTTATTTTTTTTCCTCATCCGTCTTATTTAAAAAAATTACGATTAATATTTTCATTTTTACTTGATGATAAAACATGAATAGTACTTTATACGTTACTAATTTTTTTAAATTTTTATATAAATTTTTTAAATAAAATAAATGGTCAAACGTTGAACATTAAAAAAAATCGAGGTAGTATACTACTAGCTCCTTCTCCCAACGATACAGTACCTTTTCTTGAGTGAAAGGACGCATACGGATAGCCTCGGGAACGTACGCTTCCTTCTTGCATGTATAGAATCGCCATACGGTCTTTCCTGGACAAGAACATGATTGGCTCACTTGAATATAAACACAAACTCCGATCGATCCACTCGCGACACGGTTTTATTGCCGTTGATTCGATAAGTGCTTTTCAATGCCTGTCTGCCGGCCCGGTCGACTATTTGATCCACTGCCAAACTCACCCTGTTTCATTTATCATTCCATAAAAATTTAAACAATTTTATGGTACTTAATAAACTAACAGTTACAAAAATTTCAGTGTAAATTTAATATCTTATAGTATCTAAGGTATAAAGAGGTACCAAAATTTTTTAAAAATAGTACCTTCTCAAGTACCGTAAAATTATTCTAAAACTTTTATTTTTAAGTAATTACTAGAAGATAAATGTCTTAAAATTTAAAAGTAGAGAACAATTATTCAGTGAGAATACATGTGTGCTGTGCTAAAAATAATGTTTCTTTGGGAAGGAGAGAATAAGTGTTTTAAAATTTAAAATAAATTACATTTTAACTTTTAGTTTTGTATTGATACACGTGTGATGTGCTAAAAATAATGTTTCTTTTGGAAGGAGGAAGTCTACTCTCCTTTCGGCACAAGCTTCCGAAAGTTTGATGAGCAGGTGTCCTTCGTTTGTTCAGCTTGTTTCTACACTCCGTATGCTGGATTTTGGGCACTATTCTTCTCTTATTTTGGATTTCAGATTTCTGTTTACATGTTTGTGAGCTCTTAAACCGCATGGTTTTGTGCAAAGACATATGCAAATTTTTTTGGAATATAAGAACGACTTTTCAACTCTGCAAGGTTAATTAATCTGTTTATAACATTAAATAGCTTTACAAAAATCCAAATAATCCATCAATTTCAACTGTATCAGACCGGGTCTAAATCCACCAACGAATATGTTTGGAATTTCGTGTGTGCGTCATAAAGCAGCAAGTAGCCATAGATATGTCTGTATTCATGTAGTATTGCAGTTCATTCAGTTTGTAGCCGTCAGCATCCAGGCATCCAGCAAGAGTTTGTTCATATGTACTAGAGTCTCTCACATAAAAGCCAGCAGGCCCAGCACTATAGTCCTAGAACTACTAGAAATTAATTCCCTCCAACATTTGCAGTTGAACAGTAGCTCTTCTGCTTGTCTGCTAATTTTTGCTTCAGTTTACTCCTTGAGGTGATCCATGAAAAAAAAATCAAACAATATATTTATAAGTGGAAAATAAATTATGAATAAAATAGTTATATATATGTATTCTTAACGATTTAAAAACCAATGCTGAAAAATAAACAACGGCGAAAAACTTAAAAAATTAACTCCAAATTTAAGGTTGAAAATTTAAATTTTGGCTTAGCATGAGTATAAGCGAAATGATTAGGGTGCTAGACTTATGGCCTGTTTGGTTCATTTGAAATTTTTTTATTCCCTGTCATATCGAATGTTTGGACACTAATTAAAAGTATTAAATATAGACTATTAATAAAACTCAACTCATACTTTGGACTATTTCGCGAGAAGAATCTATTGAGCCTAATTAGTCCATGATTAGCGAATGTGGTGCTACAGTAAATATTTGCTAATTGTGGCTTAATTAGACTTAAAAAATTTGTCGTGTGAAATAGCCTTTGATTATGCAATTAGTTTTGTTATCAGTCTATATCTAATACTCCTAATTAACATCCTAATATCTGATGTGACGAGGAACTAAAAAAATCCCTGGATCCAAACACCCACTTAAAACTTCAGTTAACCTAATATAATCGACCGAGTCATCAGTTTAGATTTGTCCGGACTTTCAAAGTTTTCTCTTTGCTCCTCACTGCCTGATAATGGTAGCAGGAGCAGCTAGCTACCTAGAGCTTTCACACTGCCTTTCTTCAATGTTGCAGGGACCGTTTGCCTGTGTTCAGTTTCCATGTGGTGCCACAGAGATGTTCTCCACTCCTCTCCCTATCATGCAAAACAAGAAGCACTTGATGGCTGAACTGAAGTTATACACAAGCTCTCTACCAGTTGCAGGTTCACAAACACATTCAATTCACACATCTCTCTCAGTCTCTCTCTCACTTTGATCTCTCAAGTGAAGAGGAGAGAGATGGAAAGAGAAGGATGCATGCAGAACAGCAGCCCCTTTAATAGGAAGAACCTAAGTTCCATAGGGACAGATAGGTGCAGAGGAGGAAAGAGGGGGAAGAGAGAGACAAGTTTCTCTAGGGGCAATCATGCTCCTCTTTCTGATCACTTGGGAAGAAGATCGGAGTTACATCACGGAGAAGATATCACAAGGTGTCCTCCTTGCTAGCTGCATGCATGCATGTTACTCCAGTATGCTCCTCTTCTGTGGCCTTCTGCTGTAAGCAAGAACAAGCGCTCCCCAGCACAATACTAGTACCTTACTTTTGTCTCTCTTTCGCATCTTGTAGTAACCTGCAATCAGGCTTCTCTTATCACCAATTACGATGAAGTTATCGTACTTATTGCATCTACCGTTGATATGTTTAGTAAAGGCTTGATAACTTCACCAAGTTCAAAATAAATTTAAACAAAATTGTTGATAAATTTTATCTGCACTCTCATCTATTCTTTTTTTCTTATGTCTATAAGCTAAATTTTAAAATTTCAATCTTAAATTTAGAGTTGCTTTAGGAATTTTTTTATCTGAATTTAATTTTTTCGACCATTTCTTTTAGATTGTTAAGGAGACATATATATATAAAAGTTTTATTCTCATTGATAGCCACGATAACTAAGTGACCAAACATATGATAACATCTCTCTCCCAGGTAAGGGGCTAACCATGCTTGCAGTATAGGCTTCCACGTTTCACTTTTTAAAAGAGAATTCAAAACAAATTATGAGAAACCGAAAAATAACTTACAATTAGGGATGGGATGGGATCTGGAGTGATGTGGTGAACGTGAACCAACCGGTCGATCTCTCATGTGATCCGCACAGGGGTTCAAGTCAAGAGTTAGTGCGAGGGTGGCCTAGCCTAGCTGGGCCTGGGATTGCTGCTGCATGCTAGGGTTCATGCATGCGTGCTTCTGATTTTGCGAACTGTGGCGATCACTGTGCCGGGGCGGCGGCTGGACATGCATGCGCGCCTACTACTGTTCAAGTACTAGTAGCACGACACCCAAATCTTTTTTGTTCGGCTAGGCTAAAAAGACGATGAGTTTTACGAGCAATAAATACTATGTCATGTAGATTTTTTTATGATATGATAAAGTATTAATGAAGAGCGAGACGAAATGAGTTTTATGAAGATGAAACCTTTTATGCACTGTTACCTAGATAGTTTGTGTCTTGCATGTAACCTAGAAAACAATAATACATAAAACTATGCATTGAGAGAGGGATGTTTTTTTCAAGTTTTAAATATTTTTAGATGAGATGTCACTCTAGATAATCGTCTCCATGAAACTTACATTAAGTGACTGTTTGGTTCCAGGGATTTTTTTTCCTTGTCAGATCGAATGTTTGGACGTTAAGAGTATTAAATATAGACCGATAATAAAACTAATAGCATAAATAAAGACTATTTCATTAGACAAATTTTTTAAGCCTAATTAAGCCATGATTAGTAAATGTTTGTTGTAGCATCATATTTGCTAATCATGGACTAATTAGGCTTAATAGATTTGTCTCGCGAAATAGTCCAGAGTATGAGGTGAGTTTTATTAATAGTCTATATTTAATATTTCTAATTAGTGTCTAAACATTTGATGTGACAGGGACTAAAAAAATCAGGAGGAACCAAACAGGCCCTGAGAATGGCCTAAGGGCAGTCGTAATAGTATATTAACGGTGATTTCTATCTCCATTAAATAGTTTGCTAGATAAGCAAAATGGTGACATGTCAACATAATTAATGAAGAAATAGAGAGAAAACGTAGAAATGGTTTCCCTCACGAAAGAAACCAAGTTTTCCCTTCACCCAATGCACCAACAAACCATGAATTCACCATTGGGGAGAAACTACTATTTTCTAGGGAGCATGTGTCATGTTCACCATTGGAAAACAATTATTACTGAAAAACATCTCTATTGGGGAATATGATTTCTACATATGATTTATTATACTAGGGTAACCGTGTTAGTTTTTATTCATCGAGACTGCCCTAAGGGTACTCACATTGTTAGAAACTACCGTGGTTTCTATACTCTAGGGCATCGTGTCAAGAAACTCTTTTCCACCATATAACTTTTGTATTTTGTTATCACATGGTTCACTTGTCTCCCTCTTTATTTCTCTTTATTTGTGTCTATCTCTTTAATAAATAATATGCCACATCAACGAACTGCTTACGTGATATAGCAATAAATATAAATAGAAACAATACTTAGGTTTGCACTGTGAGTGCCCTCAGCAAAAATTTAAATTTTTACTTTATTTTTGAAATTAATTTTAGTATTTTTTTCACCGAAGTTTATATCTCAGCTTTGACATTTAGATCACTAAAAATACATACATAGAAATTTTAATCATAAATTATTTTTCTTTTACAAATATGTTATTTATTTTTTCATAAAAAATCAAACGATCATCGTGCTAAAAGAGGTGAGACTTCAAGAGAGAACAAGCTAGATGACATGTTTATAAATAAAACTTATGTATATGTGTTTTTAATGATTTAAAAGCAAGTGTTAAAAAATAAACTACGATGAATAAACCACGACATCCACTCTAAATTTTAGATTAAAAAATTAAATTATTAATTATAAATATAAGCAAAGAGACGAGATCGAGAGATGCCTACATATATTAAACACACTTATAGATAGAAATTCATGTACTTCACCTGTAAACCTGTAGTATACCTCAGTTTTAGTATACACTCCCCTGTCCCCAATAGAAGTTCGAATTCAACTATAAAACAAAGTTATTTTGGAACAGAGTGTGTAGCTATTTTGGATAGGAATTGGATTCGTATATCCCCATATTCGTAGCTATAAATACTTGCCTCCTTCATCCGAAGACAAGGTCTTCATTGTTTCACTTTACTTATGCTTATAAACTAAAATTTAAAATATAATTTTAATTGATTTTAGGTTTTTTAGTTTGTTTTTTTTGTCGTTACTTTTAGATAGATAATAAACCGTAATGCTTGCACATAATTTCAACCAAATAATGAGGTTGTAAGTTTGTTTCTAGTTTAATTTTAAACAAGAAAATAAACTTATTTTAGAGCAGATGAATTACATTTTTAAAGGATGGTGTAGAACGGAAGTGGTATGTTCAAATAAAACAATAAAACCACACGAGCAAAAGAATGGATGCATTTTTTCCCTTTTGCTCCGGTCAATTGATCCATACGTTTACATTATAAGAAAACAACAAAATAAGAAGGGTATGATTGTTTTTCAAATTTCTAAATGATGTGTTTCGCATAAACATGTTCTACATAAAGTTTTTATCTTATCTTTATAAATCATAATTCTAACTAGCAATTAGCAATTAAGAAATGTGATATATATATAGTACTAGTTAATTCAATACTGCCTTCAAATAGCAATTAAGAAATGTGATAATCCAAAAAAAAAAGATAATCTCATGGCAAAAAGATCCAAGCCAATATCGAAAAGATACAGGTAAGTATATACGGTGTGCATCGACCAACCAATTCATAAGAACGTACGTACGTCCGTCAAAATTAAGAAACATTACACAGAGGTTTGCATCATATGATCAGATCCCCTTGCAATGCGAGACGATATTGCACAGAAAACCTTGTGCTAGCTGGATCGTATGCTACAGTAGACTATGCGCAGGATGCATTGGTACTGAAAAAAGTGTTGTTTCAGTACGGCCGCGCGAAATGCTGGATGCATATGGATGCTCCTGCTGGGCCGCGCTATTTGTCTCCATGAACCAATCATGACAGAATATCCCCAGGGAGAAAATTTAAAACTAATTGAGGCCAAACTAACAAGTTCTTCCAATTCTGCAGGAAATGAAAACACAGGAAACATAAATAAAAGCCCTTTTATACCACAAAAAATAATACAGATAAAAGTCTTCATGAGATATAACCTCTTGCTTATTTTCCCATCGATTGATCTCAGGATACAAATCTTATGAAAATTCCTATACTTCATACCATATGTATGGCCATAGTGATACGAAAGAAAACGTTGAAGAATACATCATGGATTCATTGTAGAAAATCCTAAAATAAAATCCAAACATAAGTTTAAAATTCAAATTCCGCTTATGCTTATAAAATGAAGGCTAAAAGATGGGTACGAATAAGGGTTTATTCGCTCGTACATAGGACTTTTATGGAATTTTCACATGAATGGTTTAGTTTCTCCAAGATTTTTCACAAGATTCCTCTAATATGAATAGGCCTAAAAATTCATCCATATCTCTCTCCCGTACTGGCAGCTTCATCCATATTTATGAGAAAATTGCTACCAAAAATTAGGAATCACTAGAATGCCACTCTCAGATAGAGGGAACACACTAGAATGTCATCTCGAGCAAAATTACCCTTGATCTTCTCCTTCCGCGCTCTCTTAATTTCTCCCTCTAACCATCTTTTAAGTTGCCGTCAATGTGGCCTAAGCTACCGATGTCGGACTCATCGCCCAACATCTTGACGACAAGCATTTTGGACGCCATGGCCGGGCTCCAGTTTGATCGACAACAAACAGCATGCTTGCTTCTTCGAACACCCAAGTTTGAAGAAGCGCACTACACTCGAGTCTCAAGTCTCAACCAACGTACTCTCTCCGCTATCCTCGAGAGTGATCATTTGGCTTTTTACAAAAAATAAAAAATAATATATTTGTAAATAAAAAATAATTTTTGAGTAGAAACTTTTATATACATGTACTTAGCAATCTAGAAGTCAAGACTGAAAAATAAATTAAGAGAAAAAATACCAAAATCAACTCCAAATTTATGACCGAAACTTCAAATTTTTGTTTATAAGCATGGGTAAAATTGAAAAGATGGTGTTTTCCCCCTCAAAATTAATATTTAAACATTTTAACCATTAATTAAACTAAAATTATGTGTTTAGATTCGTACTTAGAAATATTTCCATACGATGTTATCTTTATTGTTATTAATGATATATTGTGAATGAAGTTAATAAGGCCCCCTTTGATTCAAAGAAAATTCATACGAATTTTAAGGATCCCTTTGGTTCAAAGGAATTTATAGGAATTTTAGAGGATTTTATTCCTATGCGAATTTTTCCTATAAAGCCCTTTGAATCAAAGAAATAAAACTATGAAATCCTATGGAATGACTTTTCCAATATAAGTTTTGGAGGAAACTTAACAAGAGGTAAAATCTCTGGAAAAAATCCTTGACTCTTTATCTCTCCTCAAATTTCTGTGTTTTCCTGTGGTCTAATCAAATGGCAATTCCTGTATTTTTTTTATGTGTTTTGCAATCATCTATTTTACGCTTGTATTTCTGTCAGAATACTATGTTTTTTATATTCCTCTGTTTTCGACCCTAGTCGAGTATAACACCGGAAATAGTGTAGAAAGCTAGTACACATCTCATATTTTTAGATCGGATGGAGCACCGCATTGATACCTCAAAGATCCAAATCCACCTCCATCCATCCATGCATCAATCAACCATCAGGGCCATCAACATGGTCTCTCATTGTGTGAGAGACAGATAGACACGGAGAGAAGAGAAGCCGGGAGTGGAGAACCTAGCAAGCGGTTGCCATAAGCAGGCGCCTGCATTTGTACGCTCCGTTGCATACTCCCCACATGCCTTCGTTCCCCTCGGCCTCCTCCTCCTCGTGTGTCAACTTCACTTGTCCATCTCCAAAAGATATCCCTCCATGATTCTCTCAGAGCGCCCCAACCTATATCACCCCTAGCTGCCCTAGCTACCTAGCTGTTCTAGCTTGCTACCTCTCTCTTCATCTTTATAACCCTCATGTCCTCCTCCAGTCAGTCCAGTGTCCAGGCCACAAGCTCGCTCTTGATCTTGCTCTTCTTCTTCTTTCTGCCTTTCTTGATCTTCTTGTTGTTTCTTTGGCTCCACTTGCATTGGCGTCGTCCATGGATCGCGTGCAGCCTCAGCAGCAGCAGCAGCAGAGGCAGGTTGGTGGAGGAGAAGAGGTGGCGGGGAGGAGTGGTGGTGGCGGTGGAGGAGGCGTGTCCGTGTGCCGGCCGAGCGGGACGCGGTGGACGCCGACGACGGAGCAGATCAAGATCCTGCGGGAGCTGTACTACAGCTGCGGCATCCGGTCGCCCAACTCGGAGCAGATCCAGCGGATCGCCGGCATGCTGCGCCAGTACGGCCGCATCGAGGGCAAGAACGTCTTCTACTGGTTCCAGAACCACAAGGCCCGGGAGCGCCAGAAGAAGCGCCTTACCACGCTCGACGTCAACACCGCCGCCGCCGACGCCAGCCAGCTCGCCTTCCTCTCCCTCTCGCCTACAGGTACGCATGCAATGCGCCGCGCGATCTGCTCGATCCGAACTCAAATTAATGGCGATCTATGCTTCTGCGTACGTGCTGCAGGTGCGACGGCCATGGCTCCCTCCTTCCCGGGCCCCTACGTCGGCAATGGCGGCGCCGTCTCAGCGGCGCAGACGGATCAGGCCACTGTCAGCTGGGACTGCACTGCCATGGCTACCGAGAGAACCTTCCTGCAGGTATGATCACACATTCGCACGTACTAGTATATTACTACTACCGTGTGAATTCACCACCATGCAAGCTAAGGCCCCGTTTAGTTTTCAAAAATTTTCGCTTAAAAACATCACAAATCTTTAGACAACTAAATAGAGTATTAAATATAGATAAGTCGAAAAACTAATTGCACAGTTATGTAAGAAATCGTGAGACGAATATTTTGAGCCTAATTAGGACATGATTAGCTATAAGTGCTACAGTAACCCACATGCGCTAATGATGAATTAATTAGGCTTAAAAGATTCGTCTCGCGGTTTCCATGCCAACCGTGAAATTCGTTTTTTCATTCTTGTCCAAAATCCCTTCCGACATCCGGTCAAATGTGATGTGACACGCAAAAATTTTCATTTCACCAACTAAGGTGGTGTCTAGTTTGTAAAAAATTTTTTGCAGAAACATCACATAAGTTTTCGGATACATATTTGAAGTATTAAATATAGTCTAATTATAAAACAAATTTCAGATTTCGGCTGGAAACCGCAAGAAGAATTTTTTGAGCCTAATTAATCCGTCATTAGCACATTGGTTACTGTAGTACTTATGGCTAATCACTTTCTAATTAGGCTCAAAAGATTCGTCTCAAGATTTCTTCCGTAACTGTGCAATTAGTTTTTTGATTTATCTATGTTTAATACTTTATTTAGATGTTTAAAGATTTGATGCGATCTTTTTGGAAAAGAATTTGTGAACTAAACAAGGCCTAAACACTCCCTAAAGCTAGTGTGCAACCGTGCAGGACTTCATGGGCGTGAGCAGCGCCGGCGCCGCGGCCGCTCCGACGCCGTGGGCGATCACGACTCGGGAACCCGAGACGCTCCCGCTCTTCCCAGTCGGCGGCGGCGGCGGCGGCCAAGAATGCGTCGGCCACGGCAACCTCCAGCGCTGGGGTTCTGCTGCTGCTGCAGCTGCTACCACCACCGCTACAGCCCAGCAGCATCAGCTACTGCAGCAGCACAACTTTTACAGCAGCAGCAGCAGCAGCAACCAGCTGCCCAGCCAAGATGGATCAGCTGCAGGCACATCCCTGGAGCTCACTCTCAGCTCCTACTGCACCCCTTACCCTGCAGGCTCCTCCATGTGATAGAGCTGTTTTGCCTCCTTTACCTATGTGAGTTTATGAGAGCACTGATGTCCTTGTCCTAGCTAGTAGACAGCTTAGCTACAAGTAAGCATATATAGAAGCATGTCTGAAAGATGATCGATATATATACTATAATATTTACATAGGGAGTAAGCAGCTGCACCAGCATTAACATATGCATGCTGACCTGAGTGCCTGTAGAATGCAGTGGTCCTCAACTGGTAGTAGTGCACTGCATGCTTAACTTTTACAATAGTGACTGGCTGTTGTGTAATGTGTTTGGGACAAGAGCACAGTTGTGTCAAACTTGTCTCTCCCTTTGCTGGCTTCCAGCTCTCTCTCTCTCTCTCGTCTGTCTGCTGCTTGCTACTACTCTCCTGTTGAGATTTCTCATGCTTGTTTCAGCAGGAGTATAATTTGCCTTTAGCACTGCCAGTTTCTTGTTTCAGAATTCCATGTATAGTACTCCTTGTTTCAGCAGGAGAAAGCCTGGGACCACTTCGGTTGAACTGTTGGCTAGTGTTCTTGGAAATGGTCAGCCTTTCCACTGAGCACATTTACTTCTGCTATGATGGAAAATGCTCTCACCTGATCACCTACTATGGTATATATGCTCGCTTTAATTTGTTTGATCAGAGTAATATCTTTGCAGCAGTTGTTAGCACACTGAAGAAATGCCATATATATAGTCTGTCTTATATTGTTTTCCTTTGATATAAATATTATAGTTTAGAAGTATGACCCTGTGATCTGGTTATGAGCTTCACTTACAAAAAATGGAAATGATTATGGCTGCATTCGGCCCCATGTTAGATAACTTATCTCTTGTTTTCCGCGCGCACGCTTCCCGAACTGCTAAACGGTGTATTTTTTGTAAAAATTTTCTATAGAAAAGTTGTTTTACAAAATCATATTAATTTATTTTATATTTTTTTAATAATTAATAATTAATTAATCATATATTAATCTATTAATACGTTTTTCGCGCAGGCTAAGTTATCTTACCAAAGGAACGCGGCCTATGAACTGCTCAGAGTTTCTGAGACAAGCAAACTAGAGTAGGGAGTTCGGCCATAGGTGATTTACAAAACCAGATAGTTGTATTTCGCATCAAAAACGGGTTGCAGCTTAAATTTGTATTACAATATTTACTTGAACAGCGAGAACATCAGTTTTAAGATGCAAACATAGCTGAGAAAGCGGTTCCCTCAAAAGATAGCTCAAGTGACATGCATGGTATCCAGCCACTACCGAGAACTTACATTGCTGAAAGCGGCTACAACAAAAGAACATGACATGCTTGCACAATATTACTCCCATCTCCATTTTCTCAGCATGTACCTGAGGTTATCGAAGAATTTCAGAACAATGATTTCACGATATATGCTTCCGTTATGGTGGCAAAACTGAAGTATAGCCTGGTCGCTGTTTATTATGTGGTCATGTGACCATGCTGCTCCCTGACACCAGCTTAAATAGACACGGTGGGATCACATCTTCCTACTGAGACCATGAAAAAAGCGGTGTTTTCTTCTTCGGGAGTGCTTCCGATATACTCTGGACATAATGTGCGGCAAGAAAGAAACCTAGATTGACAGAACAAAGAGATGAAGTCAAACATATGTGTGCAATATCCTCATCTTTGGACAACTTGTGGAACGGACTGACATGCAGGTTAAACTGTTGCATATTGTCGAGTGAGATAGGAACAAAACTTTTGTACTAGAATACAAAAAGTGATGAGAAACAGAAAAGTCCAGGAGGCAGCTCCCAGAAAGGTTCCATACGTCACTAAAAACATTTAACGGAAAGTTGAAAAACAGTATGGTTATTAAAGGGAAAGATATTATGTTACTCTTCAATAAAATAACTACCTTGGAGTTATTACGAATGCCATGAGATGAAAGAACAAAATTGTCATCCATCAACTTCTCACTTTGATGTGTCAGACAATAGTTGTCCCAAATATGTTTCCTGGAACAAACAGAAATGGCGTTACACAGGGCATTCATAACAATAAAATGCATAAAGTAGAATTTAGATGTTCTAAATAGCCATAACAAAGTGAGATATGGACAAAAAACAGGTTCATGCATTTCAGTTATGATGTGTAGGGAAACAGATGGAAATAAATCTGCAGAACAGATTCAGATGAATTATGAAAACCAGCAACAAATCGAAGCGACCCAATTCCACAGCTTCCAATAACCTCATGAATCATCAAGCTATAGAACGGCATACAAATCAGGGCTTTAAAATAAGTCAGAACCCAGCTATAGAACGGCATACAAATCAGGGCTTTAAAATAAGTCAGAACCCAAAGGTTGTTAGGGGGAAAATCCAGGCGTATAGTCAGTCGAAAGGTTGAGAACTCCTGAACAACTGAGCACAGGTGTATAGTTAGGTACAGGGAAAAACACCAAGATGACACCTTCAGGACAATGTATAAGGCTGCTATCAGCTATTCTGTAGCTCAAAGCCTCAAACCTGAAGATGAGACTCTGAAAAGGGCTGTATTAGCATCAGGGAGACATAATATCTAACTATTCCATGAATACTGCAGTTTTCCCCCACAAACTCCTAGATGTGCTTGAACATATATATGTGAACACGTTATTTTGTTGTCACCAATCGTTTCTGGTCGCATATAAGTAAAAAGGACTATTCCTTCCAAAATTTATACCATAACAAACTGCAATTCTTTATTCCTAGGATTGAGCTTACCCACAACATGTCAGGACCCATACTTTCTTGCAACTTTAGTACTAATATAGGCATCACTTTCCATTGATCGCTACTACTTGCGAGGTAAAAGAAATAGCACAAGTATAATTAGCAGACAGGTGATCCTTGACAACATAGGACCACATAACAGAAACTTCCTAGAACTAAGGAAACAGGACTACACTTTTGAAGGGTCCTAATGTTTCGTGGAGAAAAGCTTCTAGATGGAAAATAGAAACCTAGAAGGAGTAGCATGGCTATAATTTCCTCAGTTTCATCTTGAAAATAATATACGGAAGCCTTGTGTATAACCTCAACCAGGACTGTCTAAATAAGTCGAGATCATTGAGTCACTGTAAGAAAAACTCAAAATCGAAATAATTTTAGCTTGGGTTCGTATGGGCATGAGCTAAGCTGCAAGGCTGCAGCTAATCCCATATATCGTGTGACTCTCGCAAAATATACATATGGTACTGCTGGATTGATCAATTGACAAGAAATAATCCATTAGGACAACTTAGGTTACCATGAGTCAGTAAATGCCATGAAACACATTCGTCTCTCGCAAAATACACTTATGGTACCGCTGGATTGATCAATTGACAAGAAATAATCCATTAGGACAACTTAGGTTACCATGAGTCAGTAAATGCCATGAAACACATTCGTCACACGATGCTGTCAACAGTATAAAGTAGAAGCAATTTAGAATCATGCCATTGTTACAAGAGAGGTAGACATTTTACCATGAGATATGACGATGGCCCATCTGTTCTTGCTCGATCTCATTTATCTTCTTCCTGATAGCCATCTTCAAATCCTTGACCGTGGCTGTGTTCAGCACTGCAACATCTTTCACAAGGAAAAAAGAAACAAGAAATTAAGACATTACAAAAGATTATATGCAATCTACTATATTCAAGTGCACGAAACAGGCGGTGAAATGTGAGATTTGAAGGGACTAGTCACTAGTACCGAAGGAGGTGCTATCCAGCTTGACGACGGTTATCCTCATGGCGCTGCCGAGCTCGAGGTTGATCAGCGTGTCGACATCGGCGAGGGAGGGCTTCCGAGGCACGTCGGCGAGGATGGGATCGTCGAGGAGGGCGGCGAGCATGGACTGCAGCCTCGCCCGCTTGGCCTCGCTGCTATGGTAAGCGGCGACCTCCTCCGCCTTCGTGGAGACCGAATCTATGGCTTCCTCCGCCGCAGAGGGAGATCTCCCGGTGTCCATTGCGTCTGCGCCGCCGCCGGGGAGGGCGAGCTCGCCGCGGTCTGTGCTAGTTGGGCCGGAAGGCATTTCCACGGCCGCTCGGCCCATTCTAACTGGGCCGTATTCTGCGGCTGCGAGTTCCAGCCGTTGGATTGGATTCTCGAGTCATCTGGACGGAGATCCTTCGTTTGATCAGTGCCGCACCAGCCACCGCCTCAGTCTCGTCTCTTCCGCTCCAAATCCCCAACCCCTCGGCTCCGCCGCCGCCGGACTCGGGCCTCGCCATCGGAGTGACGGCGAGGAGGAGAGAGAGGGCGAAGCTTATCCGGCTGGTGCCCGAGCTCTACGTCGCCGCTAGCGTACCACGCCGCGTCAAGAGTTTCAGGCCGCCGACCGTTGGCTGCCACCCCGCCGCCTCGTCCTCTTCCTCATCGTCGACCGGAACGCCCCCGCCTCTTCGTCGGATTCGCGCGAAGAACGCAGGCTCTCCCCGTCTTCGGTTCCTCGCCCAGACCGCCGCGCCCCCATACTCTTGGTATAGAATCAAGCCCTCAACGCCTCTCGTTGTTCCCCAATCTCAATCTTCGTGTATACTTTCTTCGTTGTGGATAATGCCGCGCTTCGTTGGTGAATTTTCTGGGAAGGCCGCCGATATGCCAACCTCTGGCTATTCGGAATCGTTGATACATGAGATTCTGTTGCTATTCCTCTGGACGGATGTTGAATTAGGAAGAGATTTATAGAGTTTGGGTTAAGAATTCTGCTTGTGAAGATTTAGAGAGTATTAAGAGCAGTGGTGCCTCGATATTTAGCGTCTGTAGATGCCTGTGCATTCATATGGATTAGTAAGGTCTGGTTTACGATTAGACATGGTAAATTAAAAATTGCTGAGCTGAAGGTTTGAGATCATGGAGGCAGCACTGATGCTTGGTTAGCTGGTTAGTTTGATAATGATCTGCTAGTGACCCAAAACATTGCTCCTACCCGATCGTAGCTCACATATCTATTTTGCTTTGTATACTCTTATTGGTATGATTGTGAAGTGGTTTTCTTTTGCTATTGGTCATTATAGTGTTGATTCCTACCATTTCAAGTTCAGGCCACCAACACCTCATGTCCAGGTTGCTTCCAGCCCCCAGGAACCTCTCCCTCCATAATAAATTTAGGCATCCCCTGCTGCCTCCACTTCTCTCTGGTCCCTAGTCCTTACCAAGCCCGTCCTCCTTGCATTGTTTCACTATTTGACATCATCGGCTGCATGCCATTTTTGTCTTTGGCACTGATGCAGCTTATCAGTAAAACAGTAAATTAGTATGCCAAACTTGGTGCCTTGGTTGCATATTGCAGCACTATAGTCCATGGAATGGCCTGGTTGCAATCAGGTTAACTAAAAGTTTGAGGTCTAACTAATATTTCACGAGTATTTATTATTTGAGAAATTGTTCTGTCGATCTGCCTATTAAATTCTTCACTGGACAAATGCTATATGCAAAGATTGTAGAGTTGTTCAACCAACATCCGAATAGTAGTATAGATATATTTTTTTTTTCTGTTTGCTATTCCTGTTACTGACAGACCAGCATCCTGATCTATAATTGCATTCTGCTATGGTTCCACAGGTTAGTATTTGACAGCCATGGCAAAGCATCATCCTGATCTCATCATGTGCAGAAAGCAGCCTGGCATTGCTATTGGTCGTTTGTGTGAGAAATGTGATGGCAAGTGTGTCATATGTGACTCCTATGTGCGCCCATGTACACTTGTCCGAGTCTGTGATGAGTGCAACTATGGCTCATTCCAGGGCAGGTGTGTCATCTGTGGAGGGGTCGGCATCTCAGATGCCTACTACTGCAAGGAGTGCACTCAGCAAGAGAAGGACCGAGATGGATGTCCCAAGATTGTCAATCTTGGAAGTGCCAAAACCGATCTCTTCTATGAACGGAAGAAGTATGGTTTTAAGAAAAGATGATCTTGGAGACGGATATGTCTGGTCCATTAGGCTTCGCTGTGTTTTCGGTCACAGTGATAAGGCTGTTAAGTACTTAAAGGCAACATCTTTGTATTCATGGTCTGCTTTGATACTAATATGAGAGTGAACCTCTGATGTTCAGTGTAATATTGTTTCTATGAACTGGTCTAGATTCTTTAAGGCTGCATATGCAGTACGTACCTGATGTTAATCACCATGATTGTTGACATGAAACGTGAACTGAGATACTTTTTAGCCTTGTTTCTATACTATGCTTCAGCTGTTCGAACGACCTTATATGTCTGTCAAGCGGGAAACAATAATACTTGAAATCTTCAAGTTGAAATCTAGCTGAGAATGCAGGGCTACCTCATCATGATTATACTTGTGTGTAGTAGTAGTAGGAATATAGGATCGGCTTTTCAAGTTTTATTCTCGGCTTTTTGAGTATTATTCTTGATGCAGCTTTTTTGAGATAGGTGATGCAAGATACTCTGCACCCGAAGTATCTGGTGTTTAGAACCTTTGTCTCTTTTACAATACTCAGAACGGGGATATGCAAACAAAGAATACGATAAAAGTCGCTTACATAGCTAATAAGGATAGATTGTGGTAGGAAATATCATGGACCTAATCGAGCCTGATCATATGTTATCGATCAGTCCTTATCCTGGTTGGATGGATGACGAGTTGTAATCTGAAACGTCTCCTGGAAACACTGATCTAAATCTAATTAATCCTTTTTAAAAAAGAACACGACGAGACCGAGACGGTCGCGGTCACCATGATTGAGCCAAGAAGGAAACCGTGCACATGGACCTCTGCCTGCCTCCGCGACGGACGAGGGGTGGGGTGGGTAACATGGTAAACACGCAAAACCGCAAAGGTCGGGAAGCCTCAGCCAAAATCGCTAAACAAATCGCCCTAAAATAGCGCGGAAAGAGAGTGGGAGATCGCGAAGAAAAACGCAGGAGAAAAAAAAAAGAAGGGGGGAGAAAGAAAAAAATGCAAATCGACGCGAAGAAATAATAAGGGCAAAAGCCGCCGACGCGACTCGAAGCGAAGCCCATCCGCCTTCACCACCTCCCGTCCGCGTCTCCTCCGCTTCAAATCCAACCCTCCTCCCCCTCGGCCCCTCCGCCTCCGCCGCCGCCGCCGCCGCCGCCGACGGACTCGCCCGCCCGCGCCACCGGAGCGACGGCGAGGGAGGGAAGGAGGGAGGAGGCGGAAACCCGATCTCGGGGTCGGGAACCCGTCGGCTTTTCCGCTCGTTCCTTCGTCCGCCCGTCCGTCGATCGCTTCGCCTCCCCCTATCTAGGGTTTCCCGCGCTGTAGATCGGATCGGTTCGCTTCGGATTGGTTGGTTGCTTTGGGGTGGAGAGTAATGATGGGGTCGAGGCGATCCAGGCGCGTTTCATGGGCTGCCGGAGGCAATCTCTGCAAGGTATTGTGATAAAACTTGCCGCCGCCACGGCGAGGAGACGGATGCACTGTTTCGCGCTCCCTTCCCTGTCTATCTCGCTGTTTTGCGAAGATTTTTTTCGTCTCCGACGAGTACTCGTCGTTTGAGATTCTTTTTTCTGCTCACTCGCCTTCTACCTTAGCTTAGATTTGGGATTCGATCACTGCTTTTTTCACATACTCCGCGTTAAATAAGATCACATCAGATAGTAATGACTTCTTTTGTTTTCTCGAAAAAAACACGAACGTTCTATCTTCAGATTGCGCTCAAACAATGAGCAGAAAAAATCAACTAAGGTGGATTTCATTCTGCCAAAATGATGCAGAATTTCTGTGCTGAATTTACAGCGAAAGAAGAAAAAGATGGGGGCAAGCCCTGCAAATATCATTGCCGAACGTAGTACATACTGGACGCAGATATTAGATAATGAAACAAAGTACGATGAAACGGCTGAAACACTCAATCACCACATGATACCTGTTGAACGTGGTTATTGCATGTTAACTATCACTTTTTGCAATATTTAGCTATCTAATCTTAATTGAGAATGCCAAAGGATTTTATCTACTTATTATTTAGAGGTAGAGCTACATGATTTACGGGTCTATTCAAATTATATACCCAGATAATGTGTAGTTAAAATGGAATTGTTCATAATTCCAGTTTAGTTTTTTTATACATTTCATTTCAGGAGTCTAGTCCAACTTCTGTGTTAATGTTAACATGTAATGCTGAATTTTTATACACTAAAAGGCAGCAAGCACTTCCCTTAACATGAATAGTTTGGACCTTCATAGGACTGTCAATAGTCATTCTAGTGCAAAACAACAAAGGTCATCATAAGGATGCATGATAGGATGTGTATTTGAGATCTATCTCATTTTTCTCCTCTACAACTTGAATTACATTGCATATATCAACTTGCAAAAATGATAAATTGTTTTACCTTAACTTGACAATACAATAGAAATATTTCAGGATTATGATATATTGGGGTGTGTGACATCAAGTTGAAGCGTGTGATTGTTGTCTAGGTTCAAATTGTTACTCACTTTTGTCTATTAAAACATATTATAAATGATCTTCTAATGTGCTAATAGGGTACCAACAAAAGTAATTCAAAAGTGTCGCTGTTGTGGTATTATATATTGAATTGTGCTTCAATTTGGGTTCACAAATTGAACTGTAGCACTGCACTTGAAAAGAATGATATTGTGGGGTGTGGCCATGGTTATGTAAACATTTAATCGGGCCACATCATCTTACATTGACCATCTCCTGACATTGATGACTGTAATAAACTTTGTTGATTGAATTCAAAGTGCACTGGAGGATTCAATGATCAATAGATAATTATTAACATATGAAGCTTTTTGGAGCTGATATCACTTAACACATGACTTTGAAGAATGAAAATTAAGACATGAAACAAATATTCGATGGATTATATGGCATTTGAAGCATTTTATGCTTCGATGTACCAAGTGTGACCTCTTAACTGATTCATCAGTTCCACAATAAATTCACGAGATACTGAAGCATTTATTTCACCGAAATAAAGTACTCAGGATATGCAGTAACTAAGCAGGTGCTTGTTTTGTCTGCAAGCATCCTTGAATGGCCACAGGTGGCTTTCACTGTTTTTTGTATAAATAATGATATCATGCTATTTTGTCATATATGTGTCATATATGAGCCCAGACATTGGCTCCATGTACCACTCAGGCACTCATGACCGTTTTGCTCAAAATTGTTCCACTGTATGTATGGAAGTATAACCGTATGAAAGTGCATTTCACACCAATATGAGTCTAATTTTTCCCTTTCACATGCACCATTCTTCCTAGTGTTATAATGATATTCAGCGTTGATGTTTGAATGGATCAACAATTTTAACAAAATTCCTATTGCCAATCCAAATAATTATCAACTGCATTGGTATTCATGTATTAGGTATTCCCTGTTTGTGAGATATGTCGGTTGCAGATATACATAGGATTCATGTTTAGAAATACTTACCTCAAATCTTGATTCTAGCTACCTGGTAACTGATCCAACTGAGCATCATTTTGTGACATCGTGAAATCTTAATATGGATTTGACTCAGCAACATGTCAAATCATAGATATATAATCTGAAAGTTGATGATTTTGGCACTTCACATTGACCTTCAGTGTCTAATTTGTACAGATTACGAAAATAAATTTGTTTGATGGTTTAGCCCTACTGTGAATAGATTGTATCAATAGCAAGAGATTGCCATTTTGGTTCACGAATTTTGAAGGATGGTCATAGTATTTTTGCCATGTATTGCCTTTAAAAACATTTTTAAACTAGTCAACAATTGTATTTTGTAGATTCATACGGCATTCTGCAATCTTCTAGCTTCTAGGATGCATGTTAGGAAAATTAAAAGAACAAATAGTTGAACTGTTGGAGTAGCCCTGAGATGGCATTTAAGAGGGAATTGTTTAGTTTTTCTTCTTTTCTTAGATAGGTATGCAAGATATGTAAAAGTGACATGAAGGTATAAACAATCCTTAGTTTTTACCGGATGATAGGCAATGGTTTTAACTATCCAGGAGGAGGTAGGTAGTGAGCAAGTGATGAACATTGAAAGTAACTCGACTGCCACAATGTTATCATGCCTAAATATTCTGAACCCTCAATCATTTTTGGTATTTTCAGACACTGGAAAGCATTTTTAAGTATCAATTTTGGTAATCATCAGAAAATCAAACCTAATCTGAGCTGAAACCTTCCTGTAGCCCACACTATAGTCCTCTTGATATATGATGACTCAGTTCTTTGAATTTGTTTGTTGGTTCACAGAATGCTTCATATAGTAATCACCTAATTGCTTGTTTTCTTCTGAATAAATTGAGTTCATGTCATTTGTTGTTTTTTCCCTTCTCAGTTCTCCCCAAAGCATTATAAATTACTGAGCAACCTTGTATCGTGTGTTTGTAAATATTTCAGGTAAGGCTGTTTCTGTCCGAGGACTCACCTTCTCAAGCTGGATTAAGACCGCAGGATAATCTCCAAGCAAAAGGCTCATGGTTACTGCATGCAGCTGGCCCAAGTGCAGATGATTCCTTGCCTCCAGGCTTTGAGTCATTGCCACCGAGCAACAACCTTAAAATTGACATATCTCAAATCCCTCTAATTAGGTGGAAATGCCCCCCACATGTAAGGTTCACAAGTTAGACTGTTGTGTTGCATGCATGTCAAGATAGTTCAAGATCGCTGAATTTTCCAGTACTTTCTTGATTGTAGATATTGTTGGACCAAGATTGGCACATCGTTTCTGGAGAAGAAAGCAAGGAGATTGAAATTCAAAATGAGAGAATAAATGGAGTGCTCGAGGCTATTTACCCACGTCCATCAAACATCCCCCCCAAGTATGCACACTTATTTTTTTATTATAACAAATTCTTTGGTGTCACATAATGCTTCTTATATTGATTTGTTTTTTCAATACAGCCCGTTTCTTTCTTCTGATGTGAAAGATTCACACTTTGATGATTCAAAAACCCTGTTGGTTCCTTTGATCCCTCTTGAA
Organism: Oryza brachyantha; assembly: GCF_000231095.2. Classification (NCBI taxonomy): domain Eukaryota; kingdom Viridiplantae; phylum Streptophyta; class Magnoliopsida; order Poales; family Poaceae; genus Oryza; species Oryza brachyantha. The sequence goes on along the minus strand of NC_023166.2, from coordinate 20,398,178 downwards.
GATGATGATGCTTCAGATCAATTAGAAGGACCACCCCTTGATCTACCAAACAATTACCAGCTATCAGATAAGTATGATTCTGCGAATATTAATGCCCAACGAGTTTCAAAGACTCCTATTACCACTGAGCAACAGCAACCCTGTGGATACATTGGCGCAATAAGCTCTGGAATCACCATTCAGCCTGATGTGGAGGCTGCAGCCCGTGCAATAATACAAACAGTACAAAGCAATCAAAATGGGAGTATGATTGACAAGGATCTACTCTTCAAAATACTAAGTGATCCTTCACAACTTGAGAGGTTAATGAAAGAATGTGGCCCAACTAGACCTGAACAATCATCTAGTAGTTCTGCTGTTTCCCCATCAGTATCAATCCCACCTCCCCAAATAACTGCAAATGCTCCTGCCCCCTTCTCTGATCATATGGGAACCTTCCACAGTACGAACCCTACTCTGCCACCTCCACCACCGATGATGAATCGGTTACCTTCAACCATTCCTTCAGTTGATATGAATCCTCTGCCAAGTTCAAGCCCAGCAATGAACTACGGAAGCGTCCCAGCGAGGGGTATAGGTTATTACAAAACTCTCATCCATCAGCATGGAGGGGAGAGACAGGAACATCCATTTGAGCAGCATGGAATGCAGTTTGGTATGTACCGTCAACCTGGTCCTCCCCAAAATGGCGGTGTGGATGGCATCAATGGTGCTTCTATGGTGAGCAGAGATGCCAAGGTGAGACCAATGAAACCTTGTGCATACTTTAACGGCCCAAAGGGTTGTCGGAACGGTGCTAATTGCACGTTTCTACATGATGCGTCCGCCCCAACAAGGAAAGATCAGAAGCAAAAGGGATCAAAAAGAATAAAATTAGACAACGCAATAGGCGGTCGAAATTGAGCTGTTGCTGCTATTTAAATTTTGACTTTTCTTTGGTTCATCCATCGTGGATCAGTAAATATTACTCCGGTCATTTAGCGCATCCTGTAGCCTCTTTTTTATGTTCGTCGAGAAAAGATGTTCTGAAAGAAAGCAAAATATTTCATGATTGATTGGTGGTCAGATTTATTTTTAATGAATCATTAGTCTGCTCTCGTTTTCAATTCACTAAATCGGTTTCTGGTTGTGTCATAGTTGTGCATTCGTGATTTGCTTTCATGTTACGTTCTCATGCTACATTAAGTTTTGCGTTATTCTTTCAGATTGTTGAAATTTACATGAAAAGGACAGATCAATTGATCATTATCTTACATCCTTCTACTAATAATTAAGTGATTCAGGGAAAAGGGGAACTACCTACCAAGTAGTATATGTGCGTTTGCAGATTCACTTTGCCTGCAGATTGATGCAGGTCCTGAACTTTGGTTGCCAGGCATAAAAGATTAGGACAAATTATGACATACAGGCTGTAGTTGACAAGGAGAAGCAGTTGGTAAAGCTAGTAGTACAGTTGCCATTTCATCTCAAAGCTAGTACTAAAGTCAGCAAGCAAAGAATCTGAACACAGAAATTAGATTGAACAAAAGTGCGCTCTGTATAGAAAGTGCAAAAGACCTGCCTTTGTTTTGGCAGTGATGAAGCCACCGACCAACCACGTGTAGTGTACTTATCTCGGCCCATATGGCCAGATACGTATAGTCGAGTTTAATTTTTGTCGCTCAACAGTAAAACCACGTATGGATACTCCTTGGTTCATTTAGGGCCTTTGGATTACGAAAAACATAGTATTCTAGCAGAAATGTAGGTGTAAAACAGATGATTATAAAACACTAAAGAAAAAAAACATAGGAATGACCGTTTGATTGGACCACAGAAAAAACATAGGAATTTGAGTAGAGATAAAGAAGGATTTTTTTACATGAGGTTGTATCTCTTGTTAGATTTTCTTCAAAATTTGCATGGGAAGAGGCATTCTATAGGAATTTCATAGGGTATATTCCTTTGATTTAAAGGGCTTTGTAGGAAAATTTTCTATAAGAATAAAATCTTCTAAAATTTTTATAAATTTCCTTTGAATCAAAAAGACCTTAACATGGTACGTGTGATTTGACCTAATTTTCGTTCTACATAACGGTTACGTAAAGTTTCGTGACACTCAAAAGTCAAAAAAGAAACATAAAAAGTGAAAACACAGATGAAACCTCAGCGTCAATCTCGTTAAAAAGTTAATAGAAAAAATATCAATCTTTTGACTTATTTAAGGAATAAGAAACGACATTTGCGAACGAAAAATAATTTATAAAAACTATTATATATGTGTATTTTTAGCTCTCTAAAAGCTAAAGTTAGAAAATAAACTATGATTAAAAAAATTTAAAATCAACTCTAAATCTAGAGATATAAATTTAAATTTTAGCTTATATGAAAAACATAAAAAAAAAGGTTGAAGTATTACCCATATGTCAAAGTACTTCCCACCCCTCCCCATATTCACCGGTGGCCGCCTGGCCGGTGGGAGGGAAGGTCCTCTCATCCAAGAGCAGTGACCAATGGGGTAGTATGTGATTCATTGAGATTGTTATAATTGATTAATGTAAGGAAGTATTTTGAGAAATTAAGTGAAAGATGTGACTGTTCAAAATGAATGAGTAGGTAAAGTCGGAAAAGTTGCTGTACATTAGCACGGAGGAATTTTGTTTTCGTGCGCTGATGGGTTGAACAGAAGACACAAGGAGGGAATCCAATTTCTTGTTGAACTTGAAGTTCATACGGTAGACAGGTAATTCTCACTCCACACCAGCATGAACTTTCAATATTGGCAAATATAACAGACCCGCTGTTGCATTACAAGTCAAGATATATTACACACACAAATCATTCATCCATTACCAGTCAAATAAACACAAACCGAGTACCAACAAATGTACATTATAAGAGCTGCTGCTCTTCTTCCAAGTTTCAACCATACCAAGTATTCCAACAAAGAATAAAGAAACCTGACGAATTAGAGAGTGGAGTGCGGAGGGAAAACAAGCACAATCTCAGTCATCTCATCAACAATGCTTCTTCTATGGCACCTCGCTAAAAACTCTTGCTAGGCGCACTCATCATATATGCCATCTCCTATCTGCAAACCAGAATATTTTGTTTAGAGATATATGTACTAATGTACACCATAACACCAATGATGGGAAATACAGTCCGTGGTGTATTCTTCTATGTGGTTCATTAGATTAGATGGTAACGCAATACAACTACAACAATGGTAGATCTTGGCAAGCACTAAAGAACAATGTGAGAACACAGACAGACGATAATGTTCAGGGAGACATGCATTGTCAATAACAGCCAACAGTACAACACCAGTAAAAGCACTCACAGATAACCGGGAATGTTCAGGGAAGGCCCATTAGTAGTAATAAACAAACGCTACACTTCCATGTTCATCTTGATTTTATGTGATGCAATTCCCCAAAAATAACTTGAGTATACAAAAGGCTAAAGGTGGACCTCCTGAATATCTATTATTATATTATAAAGATAGCTTGTAAAAGAGCCACCATGCTCTAGAGGTTAGTCAGAGAGAATCACACCGTTAGACAGTGGATGGACCAAAATTGTATACAGGATAAAACTGTATCTATAAAAACGGTAAACAAGAATTGTATATCAAATCCAATCATAATTTTTAAGATCAATTATATACAAAATATAGTTGCATATATAGAAATATGACCTACAAGTTGTATGTTAAATCTGATTCAACTAGGCCTGCGCAAAATTGCATGGGGAATCAGCTAGTTAGAATAAAGTTTAAATGTTTAATGACGTAAACATATAGACCATGAGAAGTTGAGAAGTTTGTTGCTACGGTGAACCTGAGAAAAACTGGTAGTTATTACAAATTCTTCATAAACTAAAATTCCAAGCACAAATTAATTGGATTCAGATCATAGGATGACAGTAGCAAATGAATAGAACTGTGTGTACTTACCAGATGAATTGTGAGGAACAGCAACATTGCTTTTCACATTTTGCTGAGCTTGGGATGATGATCGTTGCATGCGAGGAGATGAATCTTGCTTACCGTTAGTCATGGGCAAAGAATGCCTTTTCCTCGGATTGTTGTCTTGCACATCCGGGCTTAACTTTGGTGATACACTAGCAGATGCCTTTGCCCTTGCAGATTCTGTAAACTGCATGTAACTTGGCAAGGGAGTGCTGTTGCTTATGCCAGGTTCTTGATCAACAAGATCAGATTTAACCTTGCCTGAGCTGTCTCGCCTCCCAAGTCTGTAATCCTTTGACAAGTTATCCGTGCTGCTTCGTCCCACAGAATCGCTGCTTGGACTAGTTAGTGATCTCTTGCTTACAAGAGGCTTGGGCTTTTTGCTCTTGCTCTTTCTGGTGTTAACAGAGACCTCACTTGATGGAGTTCCCTGGGATTCAGCAAAGGTGGTTCGGCTCATGGGAGTACCTTCAGGTGACTTCAGATAAGATCCTACAGATTTTTCCAGTTCGTCATGCAAATCAGGCTTTTCTTGTCCCAGATGTGGTTGTTCAACAAGCACAGGATCAACTGCAACATCAGGGATAATGATGTCATCAGTTTGTTCTTCCTCCTTTTCTGGCTGGACGATTCCTCCAGACGTGTTCACTTCAGAATGCATAACACTGGTGTCTTTTTCAGCATTGTCAGCAACATGGTTCCTGTCTTCCAGAGATCCTATCTCCAGAACAATCTCACCACCATCGGCTTCTGATCGATCTGGGGAGTCAAGTGTAGAGGAAATTGAGATCTCAGTTCCACATTCTGAAGCAGCAAGTACAATTTTAGGATCATGCCCAACTGAGCTCTCTGGTATGCTTGTGTCATTATTTTGCTTGGGTGAGGAATTGTCTTGTGAACGGGGAGTGTGCACCTTTGATTTGCTTGCCCCATCCAGACTATTGGACCTACTGACTGTCGAATTGGAAGTCAGCTCTTCAAACTTTAACTGTGCAGCAGTAAACGCAGGATTGCATGCCTTTTTAGCCGTAAACCTTTTACCTTCTGTCTCCAATGTCTGCTCAGTTTTATATGTGTCCATAGTATCATCATAGGAAGATTCTGGTTTTTCAGGAAGAGGAGTGGGTTCCCTTGATGTAGCTATTTGAGTAGAGTCTTCACCAGATACCTCCAAATGTTGCTCCACAACATTCTCTGTCTTCGGGTCAGTCAATTTTTCAACATCTTCATTGGACTTTTCAATCAACTCTGATTCAGGAACATCTTCAACTTCCGTTCCAGAGTTTATAGCTGGGACGCATGCAGAATCCTCCAGAGCACAAGACTCAGATGGCCTTAGTGTCTCTTCCACATCATCAGGCACTAATATTGGGAAAGAGATGTCAGAATCTAAAGGAAGGGCTTCCTCATGCTGAGTATCTTCTATCTTTTCATCCACCAACTCATTGGTTTCTCTATCCTCTAGCAAATGACCCTCACTGTGTGGTGGAATCATGGATGTCCATCTCTCCATCCATTTCCATGCAACATCAGGTTCAGAAGGATCACATTTTATGTGAATGGATTTTGAAGTCGACATGCTGTCCATGAGCTGACAGAAGGTAACAAACATGAGATAATATAACCAAGACTAAGGTATGACAATCTTAGTTAACAAGGGTTCTTTCATCTAACCTTGAGAGCAAATCCATTATGAAGTAATTTCTCATTTGAAGTGTCCTGCAAAAACAAATGTTGTGTTAATGCAAGGTTGCTATGTGGCAAAAAATGATTATCTACATGTTTAGTGCAGAGGAAAAGGCTCCAAAATTCATGATTGTGCACGCATGGAATTCGACAACAAGATGATAGATATCCAATCAATGCAGCTTAGGAAAAATAAATTTGTGATGCCAACAAGAGGTGGACAGCTTTCAGATTGCTAGCAGAAGTAATTTGGGGTTGGGGAGGGAAAAAATATCAGACTGCAGATAACATCTTAAAACTTTAAATTTAGTAAGCCTGGCTCAACTGACTGGCAGCAAAATGGTTTATATTGCCTAAATGCAAATTATACCATATGTGTCTAAAGGAGTAGTAGTTTATATTGTACAAACGTAAATTATATCATACGTGTCTAAATGAGTGTGCACCTGAAACTTCCCTCCATGTTGTTGTGCTTGACGAGCCCGGACAAGCCCTTGCATTTTAACAATGGCAAGCAAGCATTGTAATGATTCCGCAGCCTGCCTCCTAACAAGATGCCCGCGTATCACAGCTTGCAGTTTCACAAGGTCCTTATCATTTGGTAGTTCTTGTTCTTCCTACAGTCAGGTAAATGACAATAATGTAAGAACACTAACAGAGAAATACTTAGCAAATACAGTGGGGAAGGATGCAACATACAGTGTATGCTCTGATGCCAGACTGAATGACATCAGCAGCAGCCTCAGAATGATCTTCCTGATGGTCTGCAGAGCTTCTATCAAAAAGAGAGGTGGTTTCCTCCTGGTGCACCTCAGTTGATGAAATAAAAGTACTTTCATCCGTCTTTTCAGCGTGTTCCTCAACATCCTTATCATTTGGCTTTACAACTGGAGTTTCAGTTATCCTTTCAGCTGGCTCTTGGATCGGCACTTCAGTTATATTTTCAGCTGCCTGTTCAACTGACCTTTCAATTATCTGGTCAGCTGGCTTTTCAATTGGTTCGTCATCTGGCTGTTCAAGTGACTCTTCTGTCAGTTTTTCATCAGCCCTCTCTTCATGCAAAGGCTTCTCATCTGGTTTATCTTCCTGCAGGATTTTCTCATCTGGTTTCTCTTGCTCCAGAGTTTTCTCATCAGGTTCTTGCTGCAGAATTTTCTCATCTGGTTTCTCTTGCTGCAAAATTTTCTCATCTGGTTTCTCTTGATGCAGAATTTTCTCATCTGGTTTCTCTTGATGCAGAGGTTTCTCTGAGGCATAGGAGTATGTTGAAGAATAGATGTTGCTTGGAGCAATTTCAGCTTTTGCTTTGCTCGAACTAAGAGTTTCAGGTTCAGATATATCAGAGTTCTTCAAAACACGGTGCCTTGTAGACCTCCTACGAAAGCTCCATCTGCTTTTATCTGATATGGCCTTGTTCTGTAAAAGCCAACATTTACCGGTCATTAGCATGTTTCATCTACGTGATATAAGAAAGAGAAAAATATATATCTCTAGTTGCTTTCTCACACAAGATGAACTAGAGAATAGATGTTAGAAGCAAAATGTAGCCAATGATGACTAGTGAGTGTATCAGAAATGCAGACAACCAACATGATTCTCATTTAACGAAGCAAAATGTAATTGGTGAGTAAGGAAAAAAAAGAAGGCAGTGACAGATAAACTCCATCGCGCGCATTGATTTATTTTCTATTAGTTACGCTTCGTTTTGAATATGCACCGGTTCAAAATAAATTTGCCCAAAATTTGATAGTGCCTTAGTGGTAAGATCTATCCGTCAATAATAATCATTTCCAAAAATACCAGTTCAGTAAACTATAAAAGGAAGTAAGCTAATATGATTTAGATAATACCTTGGTTACACCATACACGACTTAACCAGGAGTATTTTCAATTTGCTAATAACTTCTAATAATTGTAGGTGGATACATAGAATCCTAGCAAAAAAAAATACATTTGGTTTGCTGTTAGCTATCACCACTGATCCAGCGATTCTTTTTGTCTTTTTGCAATAATATCAATAAAAAAGAGCTAACTACTCTCAGTCTCTCACTATACTTGGTACGGATCCGCTAGGCTAACCCTTAAAATTCCAGATCCCATTTCACCACAGGGTGGTGCGGCTTCTCCTCTAATTAGAGGATTTTCTCGATTTTACATAGAGATTTTACACAGGCAGCTTCCAGCCAATTGGTGAAAAAAAGGAGTTGGTCCAGTTTCCAGTGAACTCCTCCCCACTCTGAGATACCAAGATTCTCGATAGGAAGAAACAGTAATCAACAGCTCAACATTACAACCAAAGTGTCAAATCATGGGGGACAAAGCTAGCAACACTCAGCTCCGAGGAGGAGAACAACAGATGCAATCATGCAACAAGCCGAGAGGCACCATACACAGGGAGTGCCCTTGCAAAAGATAAAAAAAGCATGGCACTTTGAGCAGCAGATAAACATCAGATCCCTTCCTGCCATCCTGCATGGACTCAGGGCGGCAAGAATAACAGCCATATTCGACATGGCAACGGCTGCAGCAGCTAGAGCCATGCAGCAACAGAATCAAAAAAAAAAACTACAGAAATTGAAACAAAAATTGAGCCCGTGAATGAGCTCGTGAGCGTGTGGAACAGCAGAGGATCACCAGCAGAACTCCCAATTTGCTGGTTGCATCTTGCTCACGATCACGAATCAAACCCAGATCTAACAAAAACAGCATGCGCCCGCACCTCGACCCTACGCATCCCACTGAGATCTGCTAAAAACAAGCGCACTAGCTCTCGAAAAAAGAAAAAAAGAAACGCCTTTGGCGAGCAAAAGCGGCGAGGAAGGCCGGCGCATTCAAGCGGAGTGAGCACGAGGGGCGAGAGCGCCGTGAGTACCTCGTCGACGTGGTCGTCCGCGTCGGCGTCGGAGCCGGCGGAGGGGTCGGATCCGCCGCCGGCGCAAGTGAGGATCTTGAGACACCCGTTCTTGGACCTCGTCATCGGGCGTCGCTCTCGCAGCTGCCGCCGCCGCCGCCGCCGCGTCGGCCTCAGTCAGTGCAGGGAGTGCAGCGCAGTGCTGCCGCGCGCGCGTGCGCCGTCTGGAGCGGAACAGCGAACAGGAGCGGAGTAGGGAGCTGCGCCTTGTTTCTTCTCTGGCTTTGTGCTGGTTTTGCTTGCGTTGCGTTTTGCTGCGGCTCCGCTTGTTTGCTTGCAGTTTTTATATTCCGGAGGATTCGGGCCCTCCCTCCGCCCCCTACCTTGCCGCTGTTACTTTCTCCCCTTCTTTGTTTTTTTTTTCTCCCTTCTCCAATGCAGCTTTCTCTACTTTAGTTTATTTTCTTTTATTAATTAGGGTTAATTAGATGATACGTAACAGAGACTCCATTGGGCTATTGCGACTTGTTTTTGTTTGTGCTACTGTTATTTTCAAGTCCACACCTACATCACACGTGAGTTCAGTTCATCCCATGTTCCATTATGTGATGTGTTGTTTCAGAGAGTTTTACGTAGAAATTTCATACGTAGTGCTGTTGGTCAAGAATATTTTAGCCTATTCTTTTTGTTTCTATTTATGTTCATGTACCAAATTTTGAATTTTTGACCTTAAATTTATAATAAAATTTAAGTTTTTTTATTTTATTTTGTAAATTTGGCTTTTAGATCGCTAACAACACGTATATAAAAGTTTTATTCATAAATTAGTTTTTACTTATGATATGATGTTTGCCTTTTTCTAAAAAAAATCAAACAATCACCCATTAATTCTGAGTCACGGTTTGGATAATATTGGAGAAATAAACTTTTGTTGTGAAAATTTGCCTGAAAACAAAACAAAGCATGGTGACGAAAAGAAAATCAAACACAATTCACGCGGATGTTGCGTACATGTTCACCAGAGTAAGACAGAAGACACTACTTCTAATGTGAGGCATTGTCTCTATATAAAAAATAGCACATGAAAATTATGTATATATTGCTTTTAATATGAAAACATTCTGCATATGAAATTATGATTATGAATTAAAATATGTCAGATGTATAAACTTTTGATGTACAAACTTACTATCTTTGGACAACTCACAGTGCCAAAAGAAAATCAAACATGATTCATGCGGATAGATAGCGCGCGCGAAATGTACAAAAACAAAATGCAAGATTTTCCAATTATATGTTCGATATAACCACCCCATTAGTCTTCTAGCCCCTGTTATATACCAGCTAAATATGTTATGGGACCATAAACGTAGGCAAAATGAAAACATGTAAACCTCAGCCAAAAAATTGTCTAAATTACAGGGCGACCCACATGTACGTGAGATGATGTTATATAATCATATAAAAATTATGTCCAGTAATCCGATCCTAACTTTGTTTTAGGGAGATAAAAATAACAAATGCTGAACAAATCAACAAGACAATTTTCTAGTCTGAACTTTTTTGTTTTAATGAAGTTAAGGTCTAGACAAGATTTTTCATGTCAACATGTAACATTATCCCATACATTTGTGGGATTTTTTTGGGAAAAAAAAGACAACCTTTTTTAGGGGTTCTACACAAGTTTCCACCTCAATTAAGGTTTCTACCATGTGTTTATCCCTATAAACCATAAGCCTATCGTGTTTAGCCTATATAGGTTATGTTTGGTTAGCGCTCAATGTTAATCACAATTTGTTTGGTAATACTTTTGTTGAGTTCTACCAGTAAGCCAAGCCATGCTCTATTGAACCGGTAGCTGATTTGTGCTGAACTAATAGGTTATGTTGGGAGTTTATCTCTAATTCGATCGTTGTCTTTACTCCTCGCTCCATTTCATAACGTAAAATAATTGATTTGTTTCTTACCATGTTTGACCATTTATTTTATTTAAAAAGTTATGAAAATATTATTTATTTTGCTTGTGACTTACTTTATTATTAAATGAACTTTAAACATGATTTATCATTTTTTATATTTATACTAAATTTTTAAATAAGACGAATGATCAAACGTTAAAAAAACTAAACATCTTACGTAAACAGAGATAATACCACACAACGACTTTGATTTGTTCGTACCATTCTGTCATCGATCACTGCTGGGTCGGTTGGTGAGTCACCCCAAAAAAGCATAGAAAAAGGTCAAGCAAAATGATCTTCAAACATCTTACGTAAACAGAGATAATACCACGCTAGTACCGCCACTGGTGCGAGCATTAACAAGCTCTTTCGGGCCTCTTATCAGTTTGTTGTTTATTAAAAAATCAAACAATATATTTAGAAAATAAAAATAATTTATAAATAAATGTTTTATATACATGTTTTGAAGTATTTAAAGACAAAGAGTAAAAAATAAACTACGATAAAAAAATAAAATTAATTCTAAATTTAAAGTTAAAAATTAAATTTTGGCCATGGTGGACATGCTTCTCCTATTTCACGGCATGGTGTACCTTCCGGCCGGCCGACGCAAACGATTGCAAGTCCACGGCGGCTTTAATTTGGGAATAACAAGGCCATGAATGCAAGCTATTTAGACACGCCTATCAACCTTAGGTCCTTTAGCCATGGCCAGCGAGCGTACTTCGACGATGCGCGTTGCTGCCTTCTTCTTTAATTTGGGGATCGCCGGCCGGTCTCTCCTGTTACGTACTAGTGCAGTACAACAGCACAGGTCAACAACTCAACATTCGTTCGTTCTTACCGTTTTTTACTCCTAGTTCGCGGCACTAACGCTGCTATTAATTGTAAGCACGGTCGAGATCGATCCTGCACATGTTACTATTCGTATAGAACTGAGAGGGCAGCTGCAGGATGCGGCGAAGGCGATACCCTGCAATTAAAATCAGCTGGTAAGTACAGCGACCTTCGTACTAACCAACAAGAAGGGGAACGCAGCGGTGGTCGCGACCGAGATGACACGATGCCTCACCTGCTGCAGTACGTTGGGGCGGGCAAAACGGTACGCCCGTCGACGTCTCGATCGACGAGACGAAAGGGCGGAACGCGTCGCGCGCGGCGCGGGGGGGTGGGGGGCGAGCACGAGAAAGTTGCTGCGGTGCGGCCGGGAGGCTGCGCGCCGCTTGCTGCTGCATGGCATTGCATTGCGCTGCGCTGCGCTGCGTTGGGCGTTGGGTACTCCGGGTTGGTGGCGGCGGTGGCGGTGTCGCGGGTGATCGCGCGAGCTCTGCTGGCCGCCGGGCCCGTGGTTGGTTGGCGTTTCACGTGAGACACAGCGATCGCGTTGGAGCGCGGAAAATTCATCGCCTCACCGGCTCACCAGCCGGCGTCATGGCCGCCGCATCGCCAGCATTTTTTTTTTCACTGGGTTGAACTCTCACGAGCTGCCTGCAACGCACTGGCACAGCAGCAGCAGCACCGACCACCGGCTCGTCAGTCATTGACGCTACTTTTTTCCCCTGCGACGCTGGGTGCTGGCACGGTCGTTCGTTTGGTCAGGTCTTGGTCACACGGCTAGCTGGCCTGGCCGTCAAAGGTGTTAATTTATGACGGTTAAGTGGTCACCACGCGAGCGATGTTAAGCTCGTAGGGGAGTGGCCATTAACGAATTGCTGGGTGAGTGAAGTGAGGCGAGTGAGTGCATGTGAAATGTTCTCGATTTTTTTTTCAAAAACATCGCATCAAATTTTTAGACACCTAAATAAAGTATTAAATATAAATAAACCAAATAACTAATTGCACGGTTATAAAAAAAATTTTGAGACGAATCTTTTGAACCTAATTAGTCCATGATTAGCCATAAGTGCTACAGTAACCAATATGTGCTAATGACGGATTAATTAGGCTCAAAAGATTCGTCTCGCGGTTTCTAGGCTAGCCGTGAAATTTATTTTTTCGTCTGAAAACTCCTTCCAATATCCAGTCAAACATTTGACATGACACTTTTTGTAAAAATTTTCCCAATGTAAGCACCACCACCAAAGTGGGCCACGTGCGTAACGAGGGGTGTCCGAGATCATCAGCGGCTGCCAGTGGGCCACCCGACACCACCGGGCACGTGCCAGCCCTTTCGCACATGGACACGTAGCGCGCCACCCCACCTGCTCGCCACGTTACAGCCACGTGCGCTGCCACCGTAACAACGTTATCTCCTATAGCTCCTGCCTTTGTATCCCTCTGCAACTCTCTCTCTCTCTCTCTCAGGACCAGAAAGAAACAGGCAGAAAGAATTCAAAGGAAGCATCATCTAATCACCTCGTTAACAACGGCCGTAGCACGGTAATTAGTTGTCTAAGCAAGCGTCAAATGCATAAAACCATATTAGTTACTAGAGACGGTGCTAGCATACTACTATATCCAAACACCAAGGTGCTTTTTGGCAGCGTGCAATGATGCTTACATTAAAGGCATCCTCGGCGAAAAGGAATGACCGGTAGTGTGGATTAGATTAGATTAGAGCATAGCATTAGCATGAGCATATATGGAGAGATGGACCAGAATCCAAAAGCAGCCATGATTCTTCATGTCGTGGTGGTACTGGTGCTACCTTTTCTTTTTCATCCTTAGTATTTATTTATTGATGTTTGATGTTTCCTCCCTACCATGATCTTAGGTTCTTAGCAGGTCAACATTTGTTCTGACCATGAGTTGATCTGTACTGATGCCAATAGCATCGATAAATAAGGCCTAATGCTGAATTTGAGCTGTGCAAAAGCAGGTATAGCAGATTTGACAGGAGCAAGTAGAGGTGAAAAATACAGTTACAGTGATTGTGACCAAAGATACCAAATGTCATGATCCGTGAAAGTTTCTGGAATTGTGGTATGGAATCAGCTAATGTGAGAATTAAACTAAGAAAGAAAGAAATGCCATTGCTCTCTCTTTTCCTCCCCACTTGTTGAACTTCACACACAATTGTGACTATGTGAGAAACTAAAGCAAGAAAGAGGCAAGCATATCTTATCCCATATATGGTCCCTGGATAGCCCAAAAGTCATGCATGCCCAACACAAAGGGGGCACACACACTACCCTTCTTTTTTTTCTCTGCTCACTGCAACATATGGGTTGCTTGTTTCAGAAGTAGACAACAGTGATTGGAGGCACACGAATTGGCCTGCATTGTACCAGCTCACATGTATTAGGTCAGGGTTTGTTGTGACAGTTCGTTTATTCTTGTTAATTTTGGAGGTGATTATTTAGGGGCCACATGAAAGGTCACTGTCAGAGAGTTGGGAGGCAGTGACAGGCTACTCCATGTTGCTTGTGGAGGAAAAAGAGCAAGTTTGAGGGCACAGGCCATCTGAGAGGACTGGAATGCTACTGCCATCTAGCCATCTGAAGATTGAGATCCAACGGGGTTCCATGCTTATAATTGTGTCCACCAGTTTGGACAGTACATACAGAGATTCAATATCAATCATAACATCCTTTAATTTTCTCTTTATCGTGACTCTTGTTAATGTTCTGTACTATATGTGAAGCTTTCGTTAGGTAACATGGGAGGAATATATAATTAGGATCAAATTAAGCAAATGAACGCAGTTACTACAAAGAACAAGTGCATCATTTCCGTATTGGCATGATCAATTGTGGTTAAGGTTTTGTGTTAATGATGCCAACTCTCTGAAAGGTTGTATGATTATTGGTTCTAGGGACTAGCCTAAACCCCATCCTAATCAAACGAGCTGTACGTGGTACGTGCACTAACCTTGATCCTTGTTGGCAATGATGGATTGATGGGATGGCAACGCTACCCTATATATATTCCAATGCGATGAAACTAATGCGGTTGCCATGTCATTAGGGTAGACAAATTAAATGCACAACCGGGATAAGTTGTATCTCTCTCTTTTTTTAATTTGACGTCGAATTCATATTTGATTATTCATCTTATTTAATTTTTATATAAAAAACTAAAGTCATGCTTAAAATTATTTTAGTAGTAAATTAAATCATAATAAAATAATTAATAATTATATATTTTTTAAATAAGATAAATAGATAAACATGGACTAAAGTCAACAGTGTCAAATAAAAAAACAAAGAGAGTACCGTTGATGCAGCCTTCTCGTAATTTGTTATAGAGTAAATTCCCTTCCTCAATTGGCTAATTGGTACGTTATAGAATAAAATGAAGTCTTTGGAATAATTTTTCAACAATGTTGAAATCCTAACGGATAAAGGATAAAATAGTTAAGGAAAGGTCAGGCTTCGATATCAAATTGGATTTGCCATTTGATTTATCCGGAAATTAGACCTATCTGTATATATCTAGAAAAGGTTTAGGTGGTATGTTCTGTCTGCCGATGGAGGAAAATTCAAGAGAAACTAAATTAATGTTTGCTCATATGCTGGCATACCAGGAATATTCTCATGTACAAAAAAAGGAGTACTAGTAGTTTTAATAAAGTCCATGGATTAGAAAAAAAACTAAATGAAGCGAGAAATTGCTCGCTGAATTTTTCTGCCTACACAAACCATACATTTGTAAGAATCAAATTTTGTGGAGTGATGGATGAGATAGATTTTGGTTTCAGGAGATGAAATATCAATGGGACAATCGCATGCATGCATGCATTCCTAAGCTACTTAACTAACACTAATCTTTGCTGCATTATATGGTAGACTAGTGAATCGAGGATGAAGCAACAATGACAAGATAACCCAGCTGATTGAAACCTTGAAGAGAGGGGAAAACTGAAAATGACAAGGAGAGTTAGCTGATGAGTAGCTCTTAATATCCCAGCTTTGCCTTGATAACTAGCACTAAGGACAGGGAAGCTTCACCTAACTGGTGGTGGTATTGTAATGTAAGCCAATTTCCATTCACGTTTCTTCGTCTTCGTCTTCTTTCTGTTGTAGTAGTAGCTAGGAGAGCGCCATCGCCTATCTTTCCATGTTTCCTGTCTGTGCCACCTACTCCTTTGACAACGCCTAAACATACTGCACTGCAGTCTAATACAATCTAGAACGTGGTTAGCAACGGATCAAGGTACATTTTCGTTGCCCTGACATGACCAATTGATAGTCCTGTCCACCAGAGACTAAGTAGAGATCAGATTAATCGTGTGTGCTCTAGTTGGTGTAGAGACCGGAAGTTGCGTGTTATCTTTGAAATGTATCAAGAAAGTATAAATTTTAAATGATCAGTGACTCTTATAGGTGTCTTTCACTGGTTTCTATGCATTGCATTTGATCTTTCTTCAGTCACCACTCACCAGCAAAAACATCAGTGCAGATGAAGTTTCAGTTTTGTCTGTTTCCAAGATAAAATGCACAAAAATTCTTACAGCTACCTACCAGAGTATATTATCTTCAGTAACAAACAAGTACAGTACGTACTCGGCAGCAGGGCAGCAGCAGCAGATAAAACTCCAAAATTCCAATCAGCAGACACCGAAGAATCTCGCTCTGAAATCCGGCCAAATTACGCAGGTGAGGTCAGGTCTCTCTGCAGCCGCGACCGATGGAATGGGAACCTGCACACTGTAGCTGCTGCTGGGCGCTCGTGGTCAATCATGTACTCGACCGGACGCCCACATGCTGCTGATGGATCACGGAGAGGACGGCGCATGGTGCATGTTACCCCTAATCTCCACCCAGCCGCTATTAAAACTGTTAATGCCGATATAGCTGTATGATTTCGAGTTAAAAACTGATCAGCAGATCGGACGCCTGGACCCAGAAGTCAGCGTGCTGCCACCTGCAAATGATCTGTACAGTACAGGTGCTTCACTATAGTGGAGTGTGGTGCATTTTTCTGGTGAATATTGCTATGGGTAATTGTTGGTTCTTTCGAGGAAAAAACCAAATGATATATTTATAAATGAAAAATAAGTTATCAATAAAAAATTATATATGTATTCTTAGTAATCTAAAAGTTACGTCTAAAAAATAAACTTCGGTAAAAAATCCCAAACTATTTCAAATTTAAAGTTTAAAATTCAAATTTTAGCTTATAAGTATAAGCATACACGAAAAGATAGGGTGTACACTTCATCTACATGTCCGTGCATCGCCGGTCGAGTTCAAGTTTATGCAGTATTAGTAGTAGAGTTGAGATAAATAATACAGTATCATCTCCGTCTCAAATACTAATCACCAGACATGTAGTTCATGCACTATTCAAATTTCAATTTTGATCAATCGTATGTTTTTTTGGCAAAAAGTTATAACTTTAAATAGATACCGTTAAATCACAGCGTATTGCATTCTAAACAACATGAGTGTTAAAAACTGTTAATGAAGGGAGTACTGAATACGAAATGAATAGAGCACTGTACTGTACAGGGAATTAAAACCTAAATTTCGGGCCTGTGTTCGTTGTAGCCTGATTCGGCTCTGAGCGAACAAAGTTGTACCACGACTATGGGCCCATTTTGGCCCAGATTGGCGTGCTACTGTACACCACCCAGAGCTGCTGCTGGTGCTGGGACCACTCTGCCACATTTTTCGCTGCAATTAAAAAAATAAAATGACTTGTTAATGACGAGAAAATGTTTATAATTACAAATTTATATGATGCACGTGATTAAAGCACTGACAAATAAACTATAAATAAAACCATAAAACCAATTCTAAATTTAAGTTTTAAAATTCAATTTTAGCATATCAATTATTTTCTCTAGATGAATTTAAAATTTAAGGCACTGTTTAGATCCTTCAAAACAACAAAAGTTTTACCATTTTAAAGCACTTTTTGACAAAATGGATCTAAACACTACGGTAAGAAAATAACAACTTTGTAACTTTGCATTTGACATTTGTCCGTATAGAGTAGCAAATTTCATCAAAAAGTGCATAGGAACGCGGAGCACCTCTCACTTTTACCAAAAAGCTGGCAACTTTTGAATGCCTCTAAACACCAACTTACAAAAATAAAATGCTAAAACTTTTACCACTAAAACTTTTGCCATTTTTCCATTTGCTATTCCAAATATCTCTAAACAGGGCGGCATTTGGAATGCCAAATGGCAAAGTTTTGATCGTAAAAGTTTTGTCATTGCATTTTGTAAGTTGGTGTTTAGAGACATGTAAACGTTGATATTTTTTTGATAAAAGTGAGAGGTGGTCCGTGTTTCTATGTATTTATGTATTTTTTGGTGAAATTTGTTACTTCTAGACTGCCAAATGTTAAATGCAAAGTTATCATTTTCTTACCTAACGTTCAGATATATTTTATCAAAAATTACTTTTGCCATTTTGAAGATCTAACTGGGCCTAAGTTTTACAGATTCAATTTTAACTCCGCACTTGCTCCTCCCAGCTTCGTGTTCTGCCGTGGGGCGGCTCCAGCTTCCGTGGTTTCTGGTGGACAGAATCGAATCCGGAGCCGCGAGCGCATTTCTGCCGTCCTTGCTTCTCCTTCTCCCTTGGCACCCACCGAGGCGGTGGCGCTGTGCTCGGAGGAGACGAGGCGCGCCGGGGAGATCCGAGGCGCGGGAGGCACCCGTTGACCCTGCCCTCCAAAAGCCCCAACCCAGTTCGGCCCTCCGGCCGCTGGTTCGCTGCCGGGAACGCCGTCGTCTTCCTCAGGTCCGGTCAGCGGCGGCCACGCTCTGAATCTCCACGTCGGTGAGCCCACCTCCCCCGTCGATTAAACCCCTCTCCGAACTCCGGCCACCGTCGCGTCCTCGTCGGCGCGCTCCGCCGGTGACCAGGTGCGGCGCGTGTGTCACGTGAGGCCCGCGTGAGGGAGCGATCCCATCGTACAGCATCTGGTTGGAATATTCTGCAAAAAAAAAAAAAAACCTCGTCCTCATCCCTATATGGGTTGGAATGGATGAGGAATATCCGCAGTGCGGAGACGAGCTCCTCCACCGAACCAACCGCAACCCTGAAATTGAGACCGAGAGGAGAAACCTGCGGGTGATCTCGTGGTCCACATCGGGTCTCTCCTCCATTTGCATGATGCCTTCCTCTTCGCATCCGCATGCGTGATTTTCCGGTGGGTCATCTTTGTATACGTTTGACTCGATGCCGATGAAATCGTTAGTGTGAAATTGGTCTACCCGTTCAGAGCGTAATGTGTAAATTGAGATTTTTTTTTAAATTTTTTTATGTGCCCTTCTAGTGGGGAGGAATGGAATCGGAACAGACTTTCTTTGGGGTCTTGCTTGCTGCTGATAACTTTCTGCTTGATGGCAATTTTACCTAGCCGTCGCTTCCACTCTCCACCCGCATTACTCTTGATGATCTTGCCCCCTTGCGTCCTTCACCCCTAACTGAGTACTGATGCAACCAAGCTTGTTTCCTTGGCCTCCATAACCAACCTGAACAGGAAATATGTTAGAAGTGTCTGTTCAATAGTAAAGGGACAGAAATACTGCATATGTGGATGATTGTATTAAGCCTCGGGGGCTGGTATATATAGAGTTACATTGATAGGGATAAGGAAGGTACTAGAGATAATTTCTGATTGTTTTTTATTGTTATTAAGGATCATAATTTCTGATTGTTTTTGTTTAGATTCCAAGGAGGCTAGTGCTGGGTGTTTTTCTTTTTGTTATAGTTATGTGTCTTCGTCTATTTCTTGCCGATTTTGTTTGATTTCTATGTATTAATGACTACTGTTGCATTATATGCAGTTGAGGTTTTAATCTTGCTTTCTTGAGACACATCCGATTTCATTGCTCTTTTTATGAGTTCACAATTGACTCAATACACTCAACATGAAGTTTTTAGAATACACCCCCTTCGACAGGTAGTAGTTCTAATCTTTGTTTCTTTCTTCGTATGGTGCACTCTTGGCAGCATGCAAATTTTAGGCATTTTTTTTAACTCTACTATTTGGTTCATTTTGTTTCAGTATAAATTTGTTCCTTGATAATCTCGACCTTGGTGATTGTACAATTAGAGGAAACCTCGAAGCCTTTTCATGTAAGAATATTCTCCACTAAGTCTCTTATCAAGCATAGAGTTTTAATGACAATGAAGGACAAGTTCCTATGTTGATTTGTAGGCAAGCACACTGGTAATGACCGTCGACTTTCAATAAGTCTAGAACACGAGGTACATATTTCCCTCCATGCGATATATCACCGTTGAGGTCACTTTTAGGATAATTAGGCAATGCATTAGCATGCATTTGCACTACTGTGTCTTATTTAGAAAACTGAAGCTATGCTTTTTACTGTATCGATTTTATTAAAAAAAATGTTGTGTTTTCAGATTCTTGATTGCCTTGGTAAGTCTTCTGATAGTGATCATTCATCACCAGTGGAGCATTTGTCATCTCGGTCAAGGTAATCATGTGAAGATTGCTTCTGTTGCGCAATCTCTATTTTACAATACTAACTGTCTTTTGTGTTTGTTCAATTCCAGCCGGAAGGCATTGATCTATCTAGTTCTCACCCTTAGCCACATGTATCCAGATTATGATTTCAGGTAATTTTCTATCATGGTACAGGAAGGTAGTTTTGTCTTCATAACTAGTATGTTCTGAAACCATCTGGGAGGAAGGATATTGGGTAATGTCATAGTCAGCTTTTTTGGCGATTCGGCAACCCGCTTTTATCCTTTCCAACCAGCCTAAGGGGGTGTTGTCAAATGGTATGACAGACGGACTGATATCCGTTGCTCTTTGAGCTGAGAGTTCAATTCTCTCCATTACCCTTGGCCTTTTGTATTTAACAGAGCTGTAACTTTCTTAAAGGTCTTCTTGCTGTTATGTGACACATGCATGACAGGATGACCTTTAGATAACATCCTTCTATCAACATTTGTTCACTTAGCAGTGCTGTTCGGGCACACCTGTTCTTCAAAGAAGAGGAGTGGGAAAGCTTCAGGGAGATGATAGACACCTACTTATCTGAGGCTTCTAAGGTAACACCTCTTTTTTCCCCGGTATTCTACTCTTAATCCAAAGATAGGTCTGTCTGTAACAGTGTTGTGGAAAACAGCCGACTCGGCCGTTTAATCGGTGACGGTAGTAAAACCGTCCCGTATCGATGATACGGTTGTCATTTTACGTTTATGAACGTTAAATTTCCGTATTTAGCGATTAATCATCCGTTTTTCTGTTTAATCGTCCGCATAATCCGTATAAATAGAAAAATCTGCTGCCACAATAGCTAACCTATCTAGACTCTATACATTTTATTTTGGTATGTTTGACATTTCTATCATTGGCAACTAATTATACTTATATTTGTGTCTATGTTTACTACCATTTATATTTTATTATATTTTTTTACAATTTATAATAAAAATAAACTAAAAATATTACTATTTGGAATGAAATTCTAGCCTTTACACGACATGATTATTTTTATGATTGCTCAAATTAATAATGGTATAAATACATCTATTTTATATGATCTTAGACATTTAAATATCCCCAAAAGAAAGAGTAATACTAATGTATACATATATTAATATAAACGTTATATTTCCGTATAATTCCGATTAATCGTCCGTATTCCGATTAATCATTTGACGGTACCCTCTCCGTCCGACATCCGTATTCCGTTTTCCACAACACTGGTCTGTAAACATGCAGGATATCACTATTAGGTTTATTATGGCTGCAAAAGTGAAAAAAATTATATGTTAAGAAATAGCTCAATTTTCTCATTATGATGGGCCATTTCCTTTTTCACCGGTGTGATTTGCTTAACCTAAAATTGGACGGTTTTTTCAGCAATGGGCAGCAAGAAATGAGGGCACATCTCTTCTGGACAGTATGACTAATGTCATCGATGAGGTTTGCATCTACATGATGCTTAATTCAGAGGAGTTGGACATTCATATAGTTATTATACTGTTAAACTTGACTTGTAGGTTATCAAAATCAGAGAGTCTGACATCTACAGCTATAACCCAGACCAAGATGGAGATCCATTTCTTGAAAAAGGGGTCATGTAAGCTAAACTGTGATAATCATGTTTTTAACTTAGCAATCAGAAAGATATTATAACATGGATACGGTACATTCTTGTTCTTTTAGATGGTCGATCAACTTTTTCTTCTACAATCGGAAGCTAAAGCGAGTTGTGAGCTTTCGTTGCAGTTGTATTAGGTAGGCATTTGCCACAGTTCTGAATGCTTTTTTTTTGCCAGCAAACATGGTTTGCTATGTTTTGAACTACTGACAATGACAAGTTTGTGATAATATCACAGCAAAATATCAGGAGACGACTTCTTAACCAGTGCACTGTCTGATGGTGATGAGGAAGATGCACTGATTGACATGGACATATAATTGACCACTTTCTGGCAGGAAAAATGACCAACCATGGCATCCAGTTGTGTAGTAGTACCAGTATATATATCATGTATGGCAGGTTAGCAGTTGCCCAGTAGGAACTACAACCCAAACCCTTTTATTAGCAGACTTCACCTGTACCGAAGCCTGCATAATATTAAATATTTGACCGCAAGAAATTCTGCTTTTCCAGACCGCCAAACTTTAACCGGCATTTTACTTGGTTGACCTAAGCTAGTGTTGGTTGAGATCGAAGTTCTCATTATATGGAGTTGAATAATGTATATCTAAGAATGCTATGTTATGCTTGTAACCTAATTTGCAAATTTGCTTTGCTGTTGTTTGAATTACGATGCAGTGCCGTTTATTGTTGCTAGGCGAAGTTTGATCTGGTGAATCTTGTCTACTCTTGACTGTCAAGGCACGATACACTGTTTGCGACAAGCTCCATGCTTGGGACCATTCGGATATGCCTAATATCACCTCCATGCCATATGTATGCGCAAAATGATGCTAACGGCAACCGGCTATCGTCATCTTCATCCAGCCATATGGAGGGAACCGTGCTCCACATTCCCAACTTCCTCGGTTTAGCCAGAGATGATAGGGAGTAACCTTCAGTGACTTCAGAAGCTGCAGTGTGCATCATCTCTTTTGAGCTCCGGGCTCTTCTTGAGCTGGCTCTTAAAACGGACTCCTGGAGCCTAAATAAACAGGCTTTTCAATAACAGACAAGTCTTCCACATCAGAGGTAATTCCATTCAAAAAACAGGCTCAACAATGTAAGGAGGTTGGGGGTGAGCATCGCTAAGGAAACAAATACCCTAGAATGGTGGGTTGGATCGCAGCAGGCGTTAGACATCACACGGTCTGAGACTCTAGAGTTCAACAATGCCCTACCAAGATTTCAAACTCACTTCCGAGCTCTTCCTCGCTTCCCCCTCTTCCCGCCTCGCCCTGAGCTCACAGTTTTCTGAGCAGGAGACTCGGTTTTCTTTGGGCGGCCTCTGCCTCTTCCAGATGGCTTTGGTTCAGGAGTAGCCTTTTTGGCTCCCCTGCCTCTCCCTCTGTTTGAGGCTTTGCCACCACGTCCTCTGCCCTTAGCACCTCTTATTTCACCATTTTCGTCATCGCCGCTTTCATCTTCCTCATCATCATCCTCGTCTGATTCGGAAACATCCTTTGCTTTCTTGCGCTTATTGGATCGTGAATTGGTGCTAGCAGAAGCCCTCGGCTTCTTGGTGACATGGACCTCCACTCGGTCTTCTACTGCAGTGAAGAGCTCCAAATCATCCATTAGAAAGACTGGAAATAATAAAATGGTAAAAGATATTATAGACATTAGCAGCCTGCACAACTTGAATACCAGCCCATTCAATTTCAGATAATATGCCCCAGAAAAGCTGTATTAAAGTACAAAAATCAACACAAAGATAACTAAACTTCCAGAAAACTTTGACCTTCAAAGATACATGATTACTAGTACTGAATACATCCTACACATGGGAAGTAATCAAACATGTATACGCTAAACAACAGCCAGTACAAATAGTGAACCAGAAACAAATGTTATAAAACACTGTAAACTTCTCCAGCTGGGCTTTTCAGCTCCATAAAACCAAATGCAAAGTAACGGCATAATTTAGAAATGGCAGGTAAAAGGAACTGCTCTCATACTTCTATAATTTACAGCAACAAGCCAACAACCACACTGGCACTATATCAAGTGTTTTTCCACCCCTATATATAGAACCAGCCTCCCGGCACAAGGACTTAACTACATTAGTTCATAGCTCTAGACAAAACTAAGCTCACAAAAACTGACAGTTAACAAAAGGTGCCACAAGTGAAGATAATAGTTTATTCTGTACAGATCAAACCAAACTAGCATGGTATTCACTCAATATTAAATTTGTTGAAGCCTGCAGACATTTTAACAGTGTGGTCGTTAAACAAAATAAGAGGAAATGTAAAATGCAAACCTTCAGTGGAGGTATCACCATCATAAATATCCAGCTGAGAAAGAAACATTTATATATTAGAAGATGTCCAGTATAATCCATAGATAGGGAAATGAAAGAATGTCAGATATTAACACAACAGACAGCAAGTACTAAAAGAGATGTTCGATGATAGAACATATCATATTAGTGTAAGCCATATAAGAGATGAAATAAATTAAGTGAAGAGACCCATAAAAAAACAATAGAAAAGAAAATATATGTGCAATTTGAAGGTACAGGTTTATACTGGAAAATATATGTGCTTTTAATAAAAGGCTGTAAGAACAAATGTTGCCATTTTAGCATGGGTGTAGTTCAGTTTCAAGTCTAGATAGCCTGATGGAAGGCTTTAAAACTAAAAGTATGTGCATAGCATCCATGGTAAAACTAATGTGCATTGTTAGAGAGAGGCTATGTTACCACATTACAAGCACAGCTGCTAACACCAGTAACAAATTTTCTTCAATTAGCATCTCAAGTAAAATGGTGCAACACATTGTAATCTCTTGGTAAGATCAAGCAGATAGCCGATGATTGGAGCACATTCAGTTACCTGATCAAGCCGGTCACCAGCAATTGCTCTATCTACAACAATCGCTGACAATCCATATCCACAACCAACACTGAAGAAGTGTCATCAATTTAGTAAATTATATTATCAACAGGAGCTGCAACTTTATACACATTAGCTTTAGTGTAAATACCTTATGACATGCATTCCTTCAAGAATGTCAACTTTTTTAGGATTAGCAGATGACCTGCATTACAAGCCCAATGACTGTAAGAGTTGTTTCAACAGTTTTAACAATTGTTAGGCTAGTATGAAAGTAAAATTAACAATCTTCAATAGACATACTTTTGCCCATTAGGGCCATAACCAAGCTCTCCATTCTGGGCAACACCCCAGCTTATGCAAGAATCATCTGCACCTACAACGTGGTGCATGTTACCAGAAGCCATGCACCGTATGTTCCAACCACTGGAGAGAGAAAAAAATCACAAGTTAAACAGATAACTTTGCTAACAGCACTCGAACAGGCAGCTAATCACGACAATATGGTACTCGATAGATATGTTAACAGTCTGTGAGGAACCTTAAATCCAATAATGGCTTTGGATACATCCAGTCATCGCCTGTATTCTTTAACTTCCCCCACATGTACAACTGTCCACCACCTAATAACCAAACCAAATAACCAGCAATTAACAATAATAGTGTTCATTCTTATCTTTTTATGCAACACAGTCAACATCATTTTGATTAGCAAAATCCAAATCTACAAGGTTCAAGGATGATATTTTTCACAAGAAATAAATTATTCTCCCTCTGTTCCAAAATATAAACATTTCTAGGTTGTTTAGCAGAGATATTAAGGTTGGAGAAAAAAAGACATTGGTTCCCCTCAATAAAGGAGGGATGGTTTGGGCCTTGAGGGTGGGAGGGTGGTTGTGGGTAAGAAAGGAGGAAATTTGAATGGGAGGTGATTGATGGGACAAGTAGTGGTGTGAGTGGTAGTAGAAATCCTTATATTCTGGAACAAAATTTGAATCCTAAAAAAGCTTATATTTGGAACAGCGGGAGTAGTATACAACATTTATTCCCATCTAACAAGCAGGAAACACATAGACTGGAAAAAAACTGATGTGGGCTCATATATCAGCATATATGGAGGCTGGGATTTTTCTAAGCAGGCTTACACTATAAAATGCTTACTAAAACAAACAACCTGCCAGAGCATTGAAAAAACTTAATTTGCTCCTCTCTTTCTCGGCTACATAAGGATTCCTTCGTCTATAGCACCTCAATTTAATCATAAAAGTAGTGAGGGTGTAAACATAGTAATTATGTGTGCTCTACAATGGAAATAATGAAAATGCAAGTGAATGCTTCCACGATGCTTCATTACAGGCCAAGAGTATCAGCCGATGCAATGCTTTTATGACAACTGTGTTGACAAGATAGCCCGCATGGGAGGATAAATAAAACAGCAACAAGTCAATAATTTGACAGGTATGTTGTAGACGCATAAGGTACAGGAATGTGTATTGAGCGGTGACAGAGGAAAAATTCCTGCAGACGATAAAATAATGTGTTCCCAGTTTTGAAAGTTCTTATGAAACAGGATGAGTTTCATTACTAATGTATTGTTCCATGCCATTTAATCTAATTTCAGAAATACAGCCAAACACAACCAATTATAAGCTTACATCACAGGTTAAACCTGTCGAACAATCACTTTAGCTTATTTCCCATAGCTAATTTACAGATCCAAAGTGTTTTTCCTCAAGTATTTTTTTAGGATGGAACCAAATAATAGACTACTCTAATACCTTGTAGGTTTTTATACACAGGAGTGCAAATATAGGAAAATGAACTAGAAAAAATGGCTGAACCAGAAATCGTTGAAGCATACCAGCAGTGCATGCAGAACTTGCCGCACCAGCTGAGATAATAGCATTAGGTGGCAGAACATTGTGTTTCTGGAAGACTTCAACAAGGCGAGGTTGCCACTCATCCTTCTGTTCTCTGTGGCCCAACCTATGTAATAAGCAGGTGGATGGGGATCAACACCAGGAAGTAATCATTGTTATAATGGGATATTGAGATGCAGGGCATCAATGCCTCACCTTCCATATCCACCAAACCCCCATCTGCCCAAAGGAAAAAGGGAATGGTATTAGAAAACATAAACACGGACCTTAAGAAATCATATTTTATATAATGAAAATAGGAATGGGTGGAATGGGCTTGATAGCTGTAAATGATTAATCCAAAATAATATAAAGTTGGTAATTGGATTAAAAAAACTGATGCATAAATAACATACGTGTAAACGTAGCCACTTGAATCGACTGCGACTGTAGCACACAAGTATATAAACAGCGTTGAGATTGTTATTGATCCTTCAAAGTCAGAATAACCAAAAAACATAGATAGTTGGAAATATAAAAGAAACCTGTATGATTTGTTCCACATGCAACTTTGACGATAGTTTTTCCAGATAAGGAAGCTATTGCCCTGGGACGGGGCTGGGGGTCATAAGCCAGTTTTACAGATGCATCTTTAACATTGTACTGCAACAGCACAAATCAAACATCAATACATTGATATGAAATAAATGAACATGTTATCTGTGTAATAGAGTAGCGAACAACCTCATTGTCAGTTCCATGACCAAGCTGACCATATTGGGGAAGACCTGCTGTACTGAATAGCACAGAAGAATAAAATACTGCCTCAAAAAAATCGACGAACAACACTCACTAACTACAGAGCAAGCAGATATTAATTAAAATAGGCTGAAAATTTTAGTTTTCATATTTTCAGCAAGACATACAGTATAGAAGAGCCCTCCACTGATGACAGCCAGACCGTAAAATCAGCACCACAAACAGCATTGGTTGCTTCAGTAACAAGACAGGGCACTGGTGATGCCTCGATTTCTGCAGCAGTTGTTGAACCAAAGGAATATAAGAAAGAACAATAGTGTAAGAAACAAAGGGGGACATATGCTACCGAAAACTTTGCCAACAAGGTTTTTGAACAATCAAATAATCAATACCGTAAAGTAAAAAATAACAGTTATAACACAAGCATTGTGTTGCAAGGCTAGAAATAATTTATGAATGTCCAAAAAAATTTAGTATGTATTATAAAGATATGTAAAATTTCTCTTGAAACACTGCAGTACAGAATCAATGTCTAAGCAAACAGATCACATTGGAGAAATTATCAAAAGAAGGAATCAACTATCTGCAATTTAGATATAGATATAGTCAAAAAACTTTCAAAGACGGTACTTTTTTTCCACAGAGCAAGTACTCGGTGTTCTACCAACGTCACTGAGTTCAAAAAGAAGCCAAATGTGCATACCGTTCCTTAGGGATCCAGTACCCAACTGTCCGTGTTTATTGTGACCAAAGGAGAATGACTTCCCGTCATTGGTTACAACCACTGTGTGATTTCTTCCAACACTTGCTTTAATGACTTTGTACCTGAAAACATTTAACGCCTATAAACATTTTGTCTCAACCAAATACCTGGTCAATTCATAAATTTAGCAAATCAAAAGCAACGATTAACGATTAAAGTACAGACAAATAATTTGGTTCCTACTTTGATAGTTCAGAAACAACAGTCGGCAGGTTACGCTGAAGAATATCCCCATGCCCCAACTGCCCCTTCTGCTAGAAAGTAACAGTGTTACAAAATATGATGAAGAAAGGTGGCTGACAAGTAAAATTTTTACCTCATTTCGACCCCATGTATAACAACGTCCTTCAGCATCCAAAGCAACACAATGGCAAGCCGCTGGGGATTATGTGATACAGTTAATTCAAAAGTAGAGAAAAGTATCAATATGTTGAATTTGCTGCTATGGATTACAGGAAAGAAAACACAGCACAGCTAACCAATTCACTTGTTGTATTATGTTATTATTATTATAAGAGAGTCTGCACATCGCGATGGTGCCATGTTATTTCACTAAGAACATCAACCATAAAGCAGATTCTGCAAGAACAGACGATGAAGGAAAATTCCCATATCATGTGATAGATTTCTCCACACGTAACTGTTGCAATTATATCCCTACTCAGTTCTCAATGCCATCGTATAAAACCCAATCCATCGTTATTTTTTTCAGATGGAGTGGCTATAATTAATTCACAGCCTGACAGACATGTAACCAATCAACCATACCCTTTTATCTCCAACATCAAAATGAGATGCTATATATTTTTAAAATATAAAATTGCACCGTGAGAATCCAAATAAACATCTTTTGAATCTCAAAATATTCAATTTAAAATTAGCATTGGACAAATTTGCAGTGGTCAAGCGGATAATTCTAAAAATCTTAACAGATAATGCCCCAGCCTAAACACTTCTGATGGGATGCCCTGAAATTGAACTTCACCATCGCTCATAAAGTTCACTTAGATCACCCAAACCAAACTGATATAAATGGTAGCATCGTATTAAGACCACATAGCACACAGCTTGTAGAGCTATTACATTGGCAATCTAGCTAAACCATTATGTCCACTACATTATATGTTTCGTGCATGTGTCAACATCGCAAAAATCCAGTCAACCAGTGTCCTCGCGTTATAACTTTCCATATGTACTATATTATGTAGTTATGCGGCTAATTTAATAGGCCATGACAACATTTTCCAGCATTAACATGCTAAAACTAATACAGAATGGCATTATTTCAGCATGACTCCGAACTTTAAACATTCCTATTCCACCTGTCCTGATTTCACGCATCGACTCAATAAATATAAACCAGTGACAGTTTCTCATCCCTCCATGTACCGTGAGACCATCTCAAACTGATGGAAGGACGAGGGGACTCACTGCAGCCGGAGGCAACGAAGCGTATGTCGACGCCCACGAGCGACCGCAACCGCGTCGGCGACACGAGGTTCCCCTGCGCCCCGCCCACCACCTTCCGCCCCATGGTCTCGAAGTTGGTCGCGCCGCAGTACAGCAGCTCCCCGCCGCCGGGGCCCGCGGCGTCCTTCTTCGCGCCGTCCGACTTCTGCTCCGCCCCGGCGGCGGCGGGGACCTCCTCGGGCTCGCCACTGGCCGACATTACCGCCGGGGTCAGCGCCGGCGGCAGAGGATTCCGATCCGAAACCCTAGATTTGTTTGGGTAGCGGAGAGAGGAAGCAACGAATGGGGGAGAGAGATTTTGAAATCGGAAATACTTGCTGCGGATAGAAACTCTCGCTTTTTTTTTTTTTGCGGGTTTGTTATTTATGAGCGCTGGTGGTGGCAGCAGCCAGTGCGGATACATAGTACGGCAGTGGGTTCGGCTAGTGGGTCGGCTAATTAAAATGGACCAGCAGATATTTCCTATCACGTCAGCTATGAGCTGACCGGTGGGACCGGGGAAGCTGGGGGCCCACTTGTTAGTGAGGAACACCTCGTGGTCCATGTGTCACTGGGTTTAGTTATGGCCGTGGTTTTAACTTCAGACTTTCCCGGGCTTCGTTTCTATGGACAGGCCAAGACGATACGGATGGGCTGTACTTTAGCAAGGCGACGAGTCACTGACTTGTGGTCCATTGTCGTTATTGGGTCCACTTGTCGGTAGATTTTGAGCGTGATGATTTGTATGTCCTGACTGAGGGCATGTACAAATAACCGTTGTTTATTTGATATATATAGACAGTTAACACAAAGTTGTATAATGGATACTCTACTTACAAAGTATAACATTTAATACACTATTTTTTATATCTTGTATTTGTCACATGCAACTTGGAAGCACGTGTCCAAGCAGTAAACGAACGTAGAGATAGCGTTTAAGTTTTTGTTGAGTTAATGATGCTACGCAGGAGGACTAATATGATGTGGATGTCTATAGACGGCTATCGTCTCACTGTTGTACATGTCCTGATCAGGTGGGGGCAAGTTGTTACTTTAGATTTGAGAGGATTTTTTAAAGCCCGGGCGCCATAATAGCAATATAAATGATGACGTATGTGAGGGTTGACATGTTAGATTTGGTTTAGATGGATGATAGCTGAGAGAAGAGAGCGGAAAATAGGACAACATATTGTGTTGAAGAGATATATGAGTCATACGTTAATGATTTAGCATGTATATATGGTTACTATTGTGTGAGTTGATTATAAGGTTGGCTATAAATGAAGCAATG
Source organism: Oryza brachyantha (assembly GCF_000231095.2). Classification (NCBI taxonomy): domain Eukaryota; kingdom Viridiplantae; phylum Streptophyta; class Magnoliopsida; order Poales; family Poaceae; genus Oryza; species Oryza brachyantha. The sequence goes on along the minus strand of NC_023166.2, from coordinate 20,367,744 downwards.
GTTCTTAAATCTAGTAGTTGGTCTTAGAGCTAGAGATGGCAACAAGCTTTACGACCCGAGATCATATGGACTTTTAACTCTATGGTCTAGATCCCATGGCTAAACATACTAACTCATTGGATATGAGGACATGTGTTTGTTCTGTAATCACCGGTATCCACTAAAAAGCTTGTATACATAACCTCTATTCTAGTCCGGATGTATGGAATTATTACCTGCTTTCTTAATTTTGAATCATGGTTGTATGGTCTATTTACTTCCTTTTTTATATCAATGTTAAAATCATTATGATCTTGATAGTTGGTTGTTTAGTCATCTTATTGCTGTGTAAAGTTGTTAATGGGTGATCGTTTGGCTTATTAAAGAAAGTCAATCTGTATTTTTGCAAAAGAAAAGTAATTTGTAAATAAAATTTTCATATACATGTTCTTAACTAACTAATGAATAAACTTCAAAATCTACCATATGTTTAAGGTTGAATATTTGAATTTTGTTAGTTGACACCGTAGTGTCAGCACGAATGCATTATAGTATCTGCATGTGATAAATGTTTTATGCCAAAAATTCAATTTTCATAAATTTATCCATACACTGAAAATGGTGGAATAAATGGGAGAGAATATACCCACCTATCATTTTTATCCACTTTATGGGAGAACCATTTTCATTATCGCTCGTTGAAATGCGTGGATGAGTACAGCTTGCAGCCACGGACAACCACAAAATGTCAAAGTTCAACGAAAGCCTGACTGTCCACTGACCGTGCTGCGCGCTCTGCTGTTACCACCGCACGCTCGAGTAACCCCGACCGGAATAAAACACATGCACTCTTTCTCTTGGCTCGTGACGACTCAACGGCATCTAGGCTGATCCAAGCCGTGTGGCTCTCGATCCAACGGCCGCCTTGACGCAGCCGGCCGGGCATGGCCACCCACCTACCGCCGGCGACCTCACACCAAACACCGCATCCGGTGCACGGGACGGCGACCAGTCGACCACTACGATCGGTCGACCGGACTGAGCCGCGCTTTTTTCACGGCACCGGGGGCCCACAAATCCCCAATCCCATCGTTAGGCGCGCCACTGGAGGGCGGGCCCCACCAGACCGCCTTTATATACTGTAGCATTTTGGAATTCGGCCCACGGTCCGGTCCAGTATTCCGGACGCGCTGAAGCGGAAAGGAGAGGAGAGGACAGGAGAGGCGGCGCGGCGGCGGCGGCGAGATCCACACATGACACATCTGGAGGCGCGCGGTGGGAATCGATCGACGACTACCCCACCATCTCCTCCTCTTCTCCTCCACTCCACTCCACCGCGTGTTTTTATCTATTTTTGCGCGGCCGCGAGCTCGCCCCCCTCGCGCACCTGCTATCTCTCGCCGCCGCCTAATAATAGCTGCGTGACCAGGCACCACCGCCATGGGAGCGCTCGAGGAGGCCCACCTCGCCACCGCCACCTCCACCGCCGCCATCGCAGCGTGCGAGTGCGAGTGCTACGAGGAGGAAGGGGAGGATGATCTCGTCGAGGCCGGGGGCGGCGAGGGCGAGGCCGGGGCCGGGGCCGCCGACGCCATGGAGCCGGCGGTGCGCGCGGTGCTGCTGGGGCTCGGCGAGGACGCGCGCCGGGAGGGGCTGCGGAGGACGCCCAAGCGCGTCGCCAAGGCCTTCCGCGACGGCACCCGAGGTATGGCGAGAGCTCCTCTCTTCCGGCCTCCAGGATTCGTGGATCCGTTCGTGGTGTGTGTGTGTGTGATGTTTGTGGAGTCCATGGCATCATTTTTTTATCTGTGACCTGCAAGCTGCGCCCTGCGGGCGGAGCTCGACCGTAGCTTGTCTAGCACCGAGCCTGGTGAAGCAGAACAAAGCCGTGTGGCATTTGAACTCGTATAGTATCGTTTGGATCTCAGGACGAAGGATCGGGTTTGCCGGGAATTACTCCCCGAAAATACCATCCTATATCCCATCACTGAAGTGATCGTTTGATGTAAATGGATTGCCCATCAGTCGTAATCATCGCTGTTATGGCGGTGTTAAGTTATTACAGCGCTATTATGCTTCTAGTTTCAGCAATTAACATCGCTCTTTTTGAGAATTGAGCAACTGGCCGCCTAACAGACTTTGACGCAATTACGCAAGCATGATGGCCAAAGTACGCAGCAGGATTGTGCAAAGAGCACTATGCGGAATTGTGGATGGTTACAATGAGGAACGATGTATGCAGTTACTAGGAGTATTATGGTTGGATTGCATACTTGCAATAAGCCCATTCTACAGTTTCTTATTATGAAACTAGTTTGTCTCAGTCTGCAACACTGGGAATTCCTGTAACAATTGCAATGGCTGTCTTTTAGTTATTAGTCTACTTTTGCCTTATGGATTGCAAACTGCAGAATATACTGACTAAGATATAGGATGGTATGCCATGTGCAGGGTTTGTCTTTTGGATTATCAAATTATGCTAATATATTATTACCTTCCAAGATTCTTATCCTATACAGGCTAATGCAACTTTACCCTACAGCTTGTTTACTTACTTAAAATGATATGGAGCGGAGTAGGTCTAATCCATCGATCACTATGACTTGAAAGAGATTTTGAAAAAAGAGTGTACTCTTTAATTCTTTTTCTAGTTGCTGCCATTTTCAAGTGCTAGTATCTTTGGTGTGACCAGCTGGCAGTTGCCATATTCTTGCAGAATTTTCTGTGTTAATCTATCTTATGCAATTTTGTTTTAGTTCAATTGAATCTACATGTCCATAAGTGACCGCTTCACATTTTTTTAGTTTAACAATTCATAAGGTTTTGGAGCACTTGGAATTGATTGTGTCATTTTGATATTTGTTTTACTGGATGGCTGTACTCTGGAAACTCTACATGAAAATATATAAAACCAACCAGTTCCTATCATTGCTCGATTGATAAAATTATTGCTGTCAGTGATTTATCCTAATCTTGATAGAGCCCAGGGGCAAATGATACTTTTACAGTATTTCCATGAAGAGAAATCTTTATTGCTAGTTACTTTCCAGCTTTAATTATATCATAAAAGGCATGTTTTACTACATTAATTCCATAATGTATCCCACGAGAAACACAGAGCCTTTTTTTACTGCTGGTGATTAAGAGATTGCTGATGTTCTGTGCTATATTGCTGCATTGCATACTGGACCACTATCAGCTGTATAATGTCATTTGATTTTGCTGTCCTATACTCCTATTATTAACATTTCTTTAGAAATAGAACAGTTGTTTTCCATTTAGTTTTTAAGTGTGTTTGCTCACACAAACAAAACACTCTCACCAGTATAATGGTAATTGCAAGTTTGCATCTTCGAATACTCAAACATAGGGTAGGGATATGGAGCTACCTTCTCCCAAGTTATTTGTGCATAAATGACAAAACAACCTGTTCAACTTTTTTAGCTACACTGACGCAGTTGCTTTTCCGTTGCATAACTTAATCATCCCTGGAGTTGTACAGTATAGTCAACCAGAGGTCATTTATTAATTCATAGCCTTGCTTTGGAGTCAAATAATTGCAATATTTTTGTTTTTATTATTGTGTCTCCTGCATTCTTCACATGCATGAGCTATCTGCAGGACCATTTTACGCTAGATTGCTAGTTTAACTGAATATGACAATTTTGAGTTAGGTGCCTGCGGTGTCATGATCTGAGCTATATCGTGCTGGTTTTGAATCTTGAAAGATATATGTGAAGTCATAGATAGTATTGAGTCAGGTGCCTGCGGTGTCATGATCTGAGCTATATCGTGCTGGTTTTGGTCTTGAAAGATTTATGTGAAGTCATAGATAGTACGCCCATGCATTTGTTTACAGGATCTTCTCATGTTGTTCTTATGCAACGTAAGGAATCTTTAGTTGTCATTAGGCAGCGTCGTATAAGGGGATAAATTATCCTTTGTTGTATCAGTGTCTTCTTTCTAGTTGCAACTTTTGAGGCTTTTACCCATTATCTTAAACATTTTTGGTTTATAACGGTAATGCAGTTGCTTCATGAGTATTATTTGACATATAGCTAAAAGCCTAAAACTATTGCTGCAGGTTACAGGCAAAAAGTGAAGGACATCGTGCAGGGTGCTCTCTTTCCAGAGGTTGGTGTTGATAAAAGGACTGGTTCTGCTGGCGGAACTGGAGGGCAAGTTGTTGTTCGTGATATTGATCTTTTCTCATACTGCGAGTCATGCTTGCTTCCATTCAGCATACAGTGCCATGTTGGGTATGTGCCTTCTGGTGGAAGGGTTGTTGGGTTAAGCAAGCTCTCTAGAGTAGCTGATGTCTTTGCCAAGAGGTTGCAAAATCCTCAAAGACTAGCTAATGAAGTTTGCGGTGCATTGCATGCTAGCATACAGCCAGCTGGTGTAGCTGTTGCTCTGCAATGCTGGCACATACCTTTGCCAGAGAACTTGAAATGCAAGACTTTGCAAGGTTGGATCAGCACTTCACATTCATCTCGCTCTGGAGTATTTGATGGTGAGAACAGCTCCTTTTGGAATGACTTCTCTGCCCTTCTTAAGCTTAGGGGCATAGACATGGAGAGGGACAGCCATTCTGCCTCTGTATCTTGGTGCCCCTTAAGGTCTCATGAGGCCCCAGCTTGCAATGGGCACTGCAAGAAGGCTGCAGCCAATGGTGCAATTTCACCGAAATCAGTACCAGCTCCCTCTAATATGGTTTCTGCTGTTAGCTCAATGCTCTTATCCCTTGGAGAGGATCCCTTCAGGAAAGAACTTGTAGGTACTCCTCAGCGTTACGTGCAATGGCTGATGAAGTTCAGAGCATGTAACCTAGATGTCAAGCTGAATGGCTTTACACTCAATAATTTGAGTGTTTACGAGAGTCCAGCTGGAGATGCTGCTGACCATCGCACAATCCATTCTGTGCTGCATTTGCCATTTTGCGCACAGTGTGAGCACCATCTACTGCCGTTCTATGGAGTAGTGCATATTGGCTACTTTGACAATGGAGATGGTGAAGTGATCGATCGATCGCATTTTCAGGCCTTGGTTCACTTTTATGGTTGCAAGCTTCAGGTTCAAGAGAGAATGACAAGGCAGATAGCTGAAGCAGTTTATTCTGTTTCGCATTGTGGGGCTATAGTTGTTGTAGAAGCCAACCACATTTGCATGATATCAAGGGGGATAGAGAAAATCAGGAGTAGCACTGCAACAATTGCAGTTCTGGGTCAGTTTTTGACTGACCCTTCTGCCAAGGCATGCTTTCTACAGAACGTATTAGATACAACTGGTTTGGCAGTATGAATCACTTAGATCATACAAACTAGAATATCAGAGAGCTATGGCATCATTTACCATGTTACCAAATTGGTGTGTCAACGGGAAACATTGCCCATGGTTGGAGACAGGGGCCGGTGCCACGTCTCTAAAAAAAGGACACTACTTGACGCCAGAATTTTCGTCCTATCGAAGATTATACTGAAGATGTCGCTGAGAAGCACCAAAATTGTTTGGTTTTCTGTGTGTTGTACCATTTCATTTGCACGGCACATAAAAACTTACTGCAAACTATTGCAGATGTGCCGATAAAGATAGCTATACACAGATGCGTTCCAATGGTTGTCACATCGCATTCGCTATCAAATTTTTGATGAGATCGATGGCTCCAGCTTCTGTACTAGTGTTAAATGAACAGGACTGTTCCCTTGACATTCCGCCTCTTGGTAGCGTCACGTTTCGCTGTCGACTTGCATATTTTGGCCCGTTTGATTTTGCACCGACTAGTATTAGTATTAGCCCTTTTCGCACGTGTAGACGCGGAGAGCTAGCTAGCAGTTCACTGGCATTCCCCGTTCGCCTGAGACTGGCTGCTGCATGCGACCGGTTGGTGGAGCACGCGATGCCCAGCCTCCTGCGCCTCGGCTAACCCGGCTACCACCAACCGTTCAAAGCGCCCTGCGCGGCTCGCGCGCGTACCAAACGGCTGCGCGCACAAGCGGCGCCGCGGACGAAGCGGGGGCCGGATCTCTCACCATCACTCATCGCGCGCCATGCAGGCAAACGAGACGTCACGAGACGTCTCGTACCTAACCACCGAGGTTGCCATCTTCAGTCGAGCGGTTATTGGTTCAGGGTATTGCATGGCATGGTTGTGATCATCCCGGCTGGAAGATCGAGTGGGTTTTTTCTCACGTGGTTGGCTGTTGCCATTTCGTCTACAGTAAAAGCGCCCACGCAATTCCTGTCCGTTCTCCTCCCTAACTGTCCTTCGTATATTCTCCTCTGAAATTTTATGAGAGCCTTTAGCTTTCAAATTTTAAGTGGGATATGGTTCACGTGAAAAATTACTTATTTCACGTAAGCCCCGGGGTATAACCAAACCACAACGAATTAAATCGCAAGGTTCCAACTAATCCATAAGTCCATTTACCAATCAATGCGATTGAACACCTTTTACCTTCACTTTTACATACAATTTTTTTTTGCAAACTATCATTTGCGTACATAAGGTATGTTTGGTTTGTGAGTAAACTTTAAAGCTTACCACGCCTAACTTTAGTAAAGTGTAACGAAGAAAATAAACACCACAAGTTAGACAAACTATGGCTAGAAACTGAGTCTGACAAGTGGAATAAGATGCTAAGAAACTATGACAAACTAAAGTTATGTTATGAAACAAGTACATACATTAAAATTATTGCGTAACTAACCTGTGACTCGGCAAAATTAGCTAGGAACCAAACCACGCCTAACTTTATACCATGACAAGTGACAAGTAACAACAAAACTAAATCTCATTCGTCTGATGTAGCATGATATAATTCTCCTAGCGTACACATGGCTTATCCGTTTGTGACCATTTCACATGCTCTAGCTAAACAAGTTGTACCGTCCGTGAATCCAATTGACCTTTTTTTAGGAAAGAGGTATATAGATCTATATGCATGCTGAAAGCCTCATAATTATTTTGTTTGTAACTCTTGTCATCGCCTCTTTAGTTAAATCAGAGTAGATCAATACAGATGCAGATGTGCAAGGCTAGCCATATTTAGAAAAGAAACAGCGACACTTAACGGTGTGCTGAATTTCAGTGGCGGAGCTAAAGTTCCAGGCACCTGGTCCAGATAATTTTTTAGTTAGAGATCATATATTTTCATCGTATATGCATCCATCTCAACCCAATCTTAGACACCCCGTATAAACTTAGTTCAAACATAAGCGATACTTTTATATATTTTATTTTAGCACCGTTCCCGCTGGTTTTGGTTGTAGCGTGCATAAAAAAAACGGTTCGCTGGAGCAGTGGAGGGCTAGAGGCAGGCAGAATGTTAGATAGTACCTACCCTTCACCATCAGGTTGGAATTAACTAGCTAAACCAATCGAGCGATCAATAATGCTACAGCCCCTTCAGCCAGAGGACGCACGCACGCACGCATGGACGAGTAGTAGTTGGAACGTGCCACGGGTTAAGTTCTTGGACCTGTAGCTGGCCCAGCTTCTCTACCAAGATAGCGTGCTCAACTCATATACATACTGCACGTACACCTCGCCCCCTATATACGATCGACGCACACACACACACACTTCCCAGATCACGCAGACCGCGCCGCTCTCGTAAAACACCGCGAAAAACCACAGTCGAAACGCGCGCAAATCAATCAAGGATCGTTCGTGTGGAGCGAGCTAGCTAGGGTGTCGGGTCGAGATGGCGCCGGTGGCGATGACGTTCCTCCCGACGGCGTCGAACGAGGCGACGCTGCGGCCGTCGTTCGTGCGGGACGAGGACGAGCGGCCCAAGGTGGCGTACAACCAGTTCAGCGACGCGGTACCGGTGGTGTCGCTGCAGGGGATCGACGGCGCGGCGCGGGCGGAGATCCGGGCCCGGGTGGCCGCCGCGTGCGAGGGGTGGGGCATCTTCCAGGTGGTGGACCACGGCGTGGACGCGGAGCTCGTCGCGGAGATGGCGCGCCTGGCGCGCGACTTCTTCGCGCTGCCGCCCGAGGACAAGCTGCGGTTCGACATGTCCGGCGGCAAGAAGGGCGGCTTCATCGTCTCCAGCCACCTCCAGGTACGTTCGTGCGCCGTTCATGCACTTCCAAGCCGGCGTGAGAATGGCCGGCCGGCGACGTCCCGATCGATCACCATGTCTATTCCGTAGCTTCGTCAGAGATCACCATGTCTATTCCAAATGACAACTTTGATTAGGTTACAACTCCAATGGTTTGTCGAATTAACGGTATTCCGTCCATACCACTTTGCACGGTATTCTTTTAATTATTTGCTTGTTGCGCGAGGCGCCCAAGATAGCCAGCTAGTCATCCCACTGTCGATGTCTTGTTTTAATCCTTGTTTTTTTGCATGAGCTTTCTGTATTTTTTATCAAGTCGTGCATCAGTAGAGAGTACAGCCAGCGTTCACAAGCTACTCCGTGTTGGCTCTGGTACTAGCCACCCCTCACTTCATTACCTAGGTTGGATTTTTTTTCATTCTTTGATCAATTTTTAATTTGTCTTTATATTAGAATTGAGATATTCCAAAGTGTCATTTGTATTTTAGAGTCAAAATATTTTATAATATGAAAGTGAGAGTACACAAGCTCTGATATCTAAGACATCCATCGTTTCTTGGGATTAACCAGACCTTATTTAGCCCACGAATAGTTTGGAAACATATGAAGAGAGCAAATTATACTGTCTTTAGTACACAAATATCTGTTCAGTGGTTGTTCCAGACCTATTCTTTTGTGTTAGTTGCTCTAAACTTCGAATCCTACATTATGTTGGATTGTTTAAATTTTAAACAAATGGATTTGTTTGATTTTAAAAGAAATTTCTATATATGTATATATATTATAGCAAAAAAATATCCCATCGAATATTTTGAAAAGCATGTTCATAATAAACGACGGACTGCTAAACCAAAAAGTCCTAAAAGAACACTGCCTTTAGAAAACTTGTACCAAGTACCAGGGTTCGTGGACAGATCCATAACAAAACAGAACCTTTCAAACTTCCTGTTGTTTGTCCATCACCGTTTCTATAACATTTCAAACGTACTTACTATGGTACATTGTCCAGAACCGTTTTCTGTAGCTATCATCTTAATTGTCACGTTGAAATAAATTAATCTAAACTTAAAAATAAAATGCATCTCGATTTACACGTACGTGAGAAGTTGTCCGGTGTGAGGTGCAGGGGGAGGCGGTGAAGGACTGGCGGGAGATCGTGACCTACTTCTCGTACCCGGTGAAGGCCCGCGACTACTCGCGGTGGCCCGACAAGCCGGCGGGGTGGCGCGCGGTGGTGGAGCAGTACAGCGAGCGGCTCATGGGCCTCGCCTGCAAGCTGCTGGGCGTGCTCTCCGAGGCGATGGGCCTCGACACCACCGCGCTGGCCGACGCCTGCGTCGACATGGACCAGAAGCTGGTCGTCAACTTCTACCCCAAGTGCCCCCAGCCCGACCTCACCCTCGGCCTCAAGCGCCACACCGACCCCGGCACCATCACGCTCCTCCTCCAGGACCTCGTCGGCGGCCTCCAGGCCACCCGCGACGGCGGCAAGACGTGGATCACCGTGCAGCCCATCCCCGGCGCCTTCGTCGTCAACCTCGGCGACCATGCCCACGTGAGTAACCCCGGTGACTTTTTAGGCCGCCGTCACTTGTACACGACAAATGCATTATGCATATGCTGAGACGACCACCATGGCATGTGTGAAATATCGTGCAGTATCTGAGTAATGGGAGGTTCAAGAACGCCGACCACCAGGCGGTGGTGAACTCCGACTGCTGCCGGCTGTCGATCGCGACGTTCCAGAACCCGGCGCCGGACGCGAAGGTGTACCCGCTGGCGGTGCGCGACGGGGAGGAGCCCATACTGGAGGAGCCAATCACGTTCGCGGAGATGTACAGGCGCAAGATGGCACGCGACCTCGAGCTCGCCAAGCTCAAGAAGAAGGCCAAGGAGCAGAGGCAGCTGCAGCAGGTGGCGCTGCCGCCGCCGCCGCCGCAGCTCGCCGCGGATTTGGCCGCACAGAAGCCCAAGTCTCTCGACGAGATTCTTGCTTAGATCGTCACGCACTCAGCGGGATATTGATGTGTGTCGACTCGAGTATGAACTAGATAAGTAATATGATTATGCATGTGCAGCACGAGACAGAAATAATGTGTATCTTCGGTCGAATTGAAGCAGTCGTAATAGTACCAAGTAAGGATTTTAACAAGAAAATTTCTTTACGTTTTCAGACGTGTATTTCCTCTTTACCGGCCAATTAAAAGGGACAACTCCCACCATCCTTTTCCAAAAAAAGAGCAAAAGGGGAACGTTACATGAAGCATGACGGTTCATTTATGAACTGAAAAATATCTCACGCTCATGTACCTTTTTTAGTTTGATCAGAAGTAGAACAACACATGCAGGATGTCAGGATGTGATGCCAGGTATTCTCACAAAAAATAATTCACCGGGCAGTTGATTCAATAGCAGAAGTTTCTGTTGACTAAAAGGAGATGCATGGTGGCGACTGTGCAGTATTGACCATTATTCTTCCATGTTTTCAGAAAGCTACACGCCAGAAAAGAAATATAAGACCAGACAGCACTGGGCCTCGAAACCTGCTGGAAATTGGATCCAATTACTTGTTGGCCCACGACATGGGCCAAGACCTATCATTCCGCAAAGGAATCTGGGCCTAATCGTTAGGCCCAATTACTTGGTGCAAGCAACGGGAATGAGTTTGCCCACGAGCAACAGCTTAGCCGTGCATCTCCAGCAGGGACCATAAATCCAACCCCTAAATTTACTGCCACACCTCCGTACTGAAATAAGATTATTTTTCAGTTTTTCTATATAATATTTTTACTCTTCATTTTATTTGAATTTTTTTTGCGATTAATAATTTTATTCTTACTAGATGATAAAACATGAATAGTACTTTATACGTGACTAATGTTTTAAAAGTTTTTGTGCAAATTTTTTAAATAAGACGAATGATCAAATGTTGAACACGAAAAAATAAAAAATGAAAATTATTATGGGACAGAGGTAGTATTTAGTATTTAAGAGTTGAGGCTAAAGATTTATATCCAGCAGGGTCAAGCAGTGTTCCTCTTGCAAGGTCGTCGTCGTCCCACCCAAAGCTCAACCCCCACCAGCAATTCTCCTCCTCCCCAGCAGGCATGGCTCCTCCTCGCCAACAGGAATTGTGGCCTCCCTATTCAGGCCCAGATATAATCATATAACCTGGAGCTCTCCCGCGCTTGCTTATCACTTTATCAGCCCTACACTCCTCATCCCGGCTATCCTGTGTACAACACAATCTTATTTGGTTGTGATCAGAGTTTACAGCACCGTGGGGGCCTCCAACGCCACCGCTTTGGCGGAGAGTGATTATCGCGGTTTTGTACCGTGATAATCACGGTAACTGCTTCCGCCGGTTTGGTGAAAGTTGGTTATGAGTTGTGACAGCATAGAATAGAGAAGTAAATTACTTTTTTCATGTGAAGGATGCAAGAACGAACAAATATTGTTAAATCTAATTAGAAGTTCGTGTATATTCTAAGTTAAACATCTGAAATAAATTGGTACCCTCTTGTATATAATTATCCGTAGCATCATTGTTCTGTTAGCGTGATAGGCTGCAGTATAATTAAGCACCGGTACATTCCTTGTAAAATTCGTTACTTATAAAATCTATATTTCGGCAATTATAGGACTGTTAGTTTTCAAAAAAAAAAATTATAGGACTGTCTTGATGCACATGTATAAATGCATGCACTGCTACTCAATTCCATGTTTGGAAATTTTGAATTTGAATTTAAATTATGGTGTTTAAAATTGTGAATTTGAATATGTTGATTTCCGTGCACTATAAATATTTATGTTTCATCTATCCTGGCGTTAAACTAGGTAAAATACAAGAGAGAATAAAATGTTAGCTAAGAAATAGTAGAAGATTGTTGATGGAGTTCGAGATATTAGGGAGTGGATTTTAAACCCTCAATGGGACATCACTCATCTATTACATCCAAATAGTCATAAAAAACTTAAAAAAATATAAAGATAGATTAATATAAGATATATCACTACACAAACATGCAAGTTTAAATATAACTTCTATAATTCATAGCAAAAATAATAAATATGACTGTGAGTATAGAGTTTAATTTATTATTTTTGTTATGGATCATAGAAGTCATATTTAAACTTGCATTTTTGTTGAGTGTATATCTTATATTAATATATCTTTATAATTTTTTATAACTATTTAGATAAAATGTAATATATGAGTGAACATTCTCTCGAGGATTTAGAATAATTTTTTGAGATATTATAGGAAAGAAGATGACTGCACACGAGGGTGAAAAAGAAGATATTAAAACCAGGCTGCACTAGTAAATCAAAAACCGGCAGATGAGAACACGGTTTCGAGCGCGCACGAGCCAGCGAGTACGTACCCCGGAAAAATGTGGGGGCGGCTCAGGTGAGGCACGCGACGACGCGATCGATCGATCACACGCGCGCCGGCGCCGGCGCCGCGCCGTCCCCGTTGCGTTTGCCCCCAGTGCCCTCCCGCGCAGGCAAACCCATCGCAAAGATCGCGTCGCCAATGCGGCATATCTCTCTCTCTCTCGCGCGCGCGCGCACACGTCGCGCTCGCGACTGGCTTCTCCAGGCGGCCGCCCGCTCACGCGCCAGCCCGTGACGAGATCGAGCTACTTGTACGCTCCCCCATGCCGCAGCGCTGTTCCGTCCGCGCGCGCGCGCCCGCCCGCAGCAAAAGGGCGCCCCCGACTCTGTGTGCGCGAGCCGAAACCGGGCAAAACTTTCCAAACTCCCTTAATTGTGCTACGTGTCATGTGTGTCCATATGTATATGTATCCATCGATGAACACCATTCAGTTTAAAATATTGTGGTTTGCATGCATGCACGTACGGATGCGCGGGCTGCAAGTTGCACTTCGTGGCGGGACATTTCGGCGGCTGATGTGCTGTAACGTGACGTCTATATATGTAGGAGTATATAGCATCGTTTTCAGTTTGGAGGCTCCAAAAGAATGGGTGATCGTACAGCCATACCTGCAAACCATGAGCGGAGCAGGGCAGGACGCCCGGTATTTTGCAATCTGTTGGCTCATCACTACTGGTGCGTGTGTCACGGGGAGACGGCGAAACTAGAATCGGCCACGCATGTATATCCACGTAGCCGGTTTAGTTGCCAAATTTTTTTTTCCAAAAATATCATATTAAATATTTGGATATTTAAATAGCACATAAATTTACATAAATGTTAAAACTAATTATATAGTTATGGAGAAAATCACGAGACAGATATTTTGAGCTTAATTAGTACGTGATTAGACATAAGTGCTACAATAACCAATATATGTTAATGGCAAATTAATTAGACTCAAAAGATCCGTCTCACGATTTTTAGACAGAATCTAAAATTTATTTTATAATTAAACTATGTTTAATACTTAAAATATATGACCGTATGTATCGGTTGATGTTTTTGCAAAACCATTTCATAAACCGAACACAGCCTAAGTTTTACTGCTCAAGTGCTCATGCGGCGGCGACGGCGAGAGCTCAACGGTATGAGATGTTGAAGCCTAGTAGCGTCACATGCAGCTACGCCGAAAAAAAAGGCCGCTCTTTATCGGGAAAGAATCAACATACTTCCTACTGTCAAATCATCGTCCAGTGGGACAGATATAAAGAATGACGTCGAACGCTTACCTTGTGCTGAGAACGCAAGACAGTATACGTCGATAGCTCTTGGCTGCTGCGAAAGTAACTCCAGAGTAGAACCCATTCAGAAGTGTGTCTGTGTGTGCGATCTCATCTCTTCATCAAGACACAAAAGAGTAAAGACTTGTCGTGGATACTCCATGCACCAGCCTGTGCTGGGACCATCCATGCCCAGTTGAGGTCACCTCGCTAGGACGCATGCTCTGTCAAGGACAGATCAGGCTGCACATCCACCCGGGCACGCAGACACGGCCGGCGCCGGGACGGCTCGTACAGTACCTGCCGCTAAGAAATCAGAATAAATGTGGTGCAATTCCCGCCCAACATACGGAACGCATGCTGCAAATACTTGCATTCTCACGCCGCGCCGCACGCGAATTCAGCGCCACGCAAATCATTCTGCGTGGAGCTGCAGCTGCTGATGGATCGAAGCTTGACGGGCCGGAGTGTGACGCGCCCGCCTTCTCGCTGGCACTGAGGATGGATGATTAAATCATCATGATTTGCGTGAATCCGGGAGCGCTTTTGAGTTCGGCGCACGATCGGGCTGATATGCACGCCAGCTGCGCGGGGTTCGGCGGGCGGAGTCCGCCTCTTGCGTGGTGAACGTGATGTGCGCGTTCGTGCCGGACTTGGCGGTGAACAGGCACCCCGGTAGCCCGGTGCCGGACCAATGTAGCCGTGTCCTGTTTAGGGGCAAGAATTGCTGACCAGTTTAGGAACTTCCACGCATTGCTAATCTTTTGAACTGGACTCAGAAGTCACAGCAGAGTGCATGCCACGTTTAGTGTCAGCTGCCTATGCCTACTGGCTACTGCCTACTGGACCATGGTCATAATTAAGCAGTAGCCTATTTACTGTTGCCTTAAGCTTTAAAACTTGAGAAAATTGAAACACATGTGGTGGTAAAGCAACTCAATGCCTTGGCTATTATGCTCCAGGAACGGAGACAGACAAGACATTTTGTTTTTCTTTCAGGCGAGCCCGTGAGTTGTGACCAGTTTAGCATCACTAACAAATGCAAAAACCTGTAAAATGTGAAAGTGAAACATTAGATGGGGGATATTTAATCATGTCTCAATCCTAGATTAGTAGTTAACGACTATATCTATAATATATGAATTTAGGACCTATATATCATAGTTATATATGATGATAAATTATTAAAACAATTGAATGTCCCATTTGACGGTGTATCTACATCACACCTCCCCAGACTCAGTCTCACTTCCACAGTTCACTCCGGCATAAACAGTAGCCCCCAATATCGCACTGTCGCCACACCTGCAGAACACACGCATACACAAAAAAGGGTGACACATGGCGATGCCACTCCTGCAATTTTCGTCCAACTCCAGTGGCTGATTCCTATCCAAACAGCTATATATTCCACGGCCGTCTCGCCCTTCTCCAACCCACACAGCTCGCGCGCCAAGCAGAGAGCCAAAGAGAAGCCAAGAAACATAGCTCGTTCGTTCCACCATTGGCGCCGCTCGCTCGATCGATCCATCGGTCTCGTTCTCGCCTCCGACCATGTGCAAGGTCATCACCATCCAGTCGCTCGTGTGGCTGCGCCGCACGGTGCGGCGGTGGCGCTCCTGCGCCGCGGCGCGCCCAGGCATGGAGCGGGACAGAGCGGTGCCCGCGGGGCACGTGGCCGTGACCGTGGAAGGCGGCGGCCCCGGGGAGGAGGCTAGGCGGTTCGTGGTGCGGGTGGCGCACCTGAACCACCCGGCGTTCCGGGAGCTGCTCCGGCAGGCGGAGGAGGAGTACGGCTTCCCGTCCGGTTCCGGCCCCGTCGCGCTCCCCTGCGACGAGGACCACTTCCGCGACGTCATCCGCCGCGTGTCCTCGGACGAGCGCCACCACCTGGTCCGCTCCCACTCCCTGCAGGCCTTCTGCGGGGCTGCCGCCGGCCGCGGCCTCACGAAGCGTCGCGCCGAGTCGTCGTCGTCGTCGTCGCGGGCGCCACTGCTTCAGGGCATGGCCATGGACAGCCTCGTCTGGTGATCGACCAGTCGTCACTGGAAGCCTCGTACAGAAGCCACTGATACGCAGCAGGTCATTCCATCTCTGCAACCACATGCACACGTCCACTTCGTCCGCGGCATTGGCAGCCAGCAGCTGGTCGTTCGGGCGCCGCAAAAGGCGACGCAGCACGCGTGCCGCGGGACAAAGAAGACCGTGAAGGCGCGCGTGAACGACACAAGGCGCGCGCGCGAAGGGCACAGCAAGAACGCGCGTCCGAGCGCCGGAGCACGCATGCAACTAAAGGGCGCGATCTCGTGCTCGGCGTAATGGCGGCGTGCCAACCGCGACGACCGGCCGGCGAGCGCAACTGGGGACAGTACTAGCTAGGAGCTAGCAAGTAGACTATAGCTAGCTGCCATGGACTGACAGCTACTACAAGATATACTAATTTGATTGAAGAAGGTGATGGTTTTAGGCATTCTTCTCTCTGTAATTCTACTCGGGAATTAATAAACAATCGATATATATGCTTTATTGTTCATGCATGCATGTATGTTTTCGTCGCCGTTTGTCATGTGCTCGTGATGTTGATGTGGCAAACTTGTCTCAACCCAAATTGGCCCGGATGTTTTGACATGCTATGTGTACCAGCCGTTAAAACTTGTCTTTGTCGTTGAGCCCTTCTCCCGGCCGGGCCGGTCGATGGAGATTAGAAAATACAAGTAAAATTAAAGCAAAACAAGAGCTAGCTGCAAGCCAATCAACGCGATTGACGGATGTTAATTCCTTAACAATTAGTAATGTAGATAGCCAGCTAGATCGAAGTCAAGGCATGGTTCAACATCGACGTATGCATATACGTGCATGCATGGATGCATACTTACTCGCCTTCAATTTGTTGAGAAGAGTTTTTTTACCATCTTTGAAAAAGTAGCTTAAAATATCACACTTTTTAGTGTAAAAGGTGTAGTATCTTGAGGTACATTATATCTTAAGGTATTAAAAATTTGTACTAAAATTTTTAGTACATTGATGTACTTTTTAAGAATGGTGAAAAAAGCCCTTTTGAGGAAGTGAAAAGGTGGTCGTAAAATTAATGTTCACACCATGTCGAACCATTTTTTGGGGTGAAAACTGAACAAAAACGGTAGAGTGAGAAAAGATAATAATGTTGGTATTGTCGAAACATTAAGAAATACCATAATAGAGCCTTCAAAACAGTATCAGAAGAGCAAGCGTGTTCATATTTACATTGCAAATTAACATCGTGCGCAACTAATTAGTAAAGATTGAAATAGGTAGATAACTAATTTCGAGTTTTCTAATGATATTATACCATCAACATGGATAACACATTAGTGTTTTCTTAAGTTCTTTTTACAATTTCGATGAGTCCTTGGTAGTTGGTACTATATGCTTTTTTTTTCTGGAAATTCCTTATAGAAACAGTACCCGCTAAAACAATTAAAGAAACCGTTTGTCATTTCCGTTCCATTCCATATAAATTAGAATAAAATGGTTGGTACAAAACGGAAATGATATATGGTGGTTTAAAAAAGAAAAAAAGTATGAATTATCCCCATCAACTGTTGCGACACTAAGGATTATGCTCTCAAACTATAAAACCACACATTTAGCATCCTCAACTTTTCAATCCAGACAAACGACCTCCTTAGACATTGTTTGGAGTAGTTTTGGCATAGAATTGCATACGTGACGCTAACGCTGCAATCCAATCAACAACAAAATAGATAAAATGTTCATCTGAGTTCACATGTTATATCTCCCCATACATCTTCTCCGTGTTATGCAGGCAAAGAGAGACAGAGGGAGGTAGAGAGATGGGTGAGGAAATAACATGTGGATCCAACTAAGTTTTTTCTTTTTTTTATTGCTGACTAGATTGCCACGTTGGCGTCAAGAGTAGAATCCTACGTCAAAACACTGCAAATAGTGCTAGGCAGAGCAATTTGTTTGAATTGAAAAGTTAACGGTGCTAAATATGTAGCTTTATAGTTTAAGAAGATACTTTGTACTATGACAGCAGTTGAGGAGTAATTCACATTTTTTTCCAGTTAAAAAACAACTACCATTTTTATCATAGTAAGCACTCCAAAGTGACCTCTGAATTTGTAAGTATTTTTAGAGAGGAGGAGAAGAAAAGACTTGCTTCGTACTAGTATTAGGGATGATTTGTTGGTCTATAACGAATGTGATGTTTGATATAGGTGGGATTAAATGATTATTTCATTTTATTTATAGTTATTTAAGGGTATAAATGATTAATTAATAACTCTAAAGTAAACATCTTTTTTAAATGCTAGATAAGGAACTTGTATATATAGGAAAAATGCATGAAATATATTTTGTAGTAAATTGAAAGACATGTCCGTGAAAACGAAAATCCGAAAGGGAATTCGAACGGGGCCAAAGTGGTTTTCCCTCTTGCCAACCTGTATATAACAGCTGAGGTTGGCATGGGAAATCAATTTGTGGGGACCAAATTAAAGCGTACGAATTCGAACCACGCACGCATAAATTCGTACGTGGCAGGTTGCCGTCTTTCCGATCCGGATACGGACTCATATGGTACGTCTGGCGTCCAGTTCTTCGACGATGAACGCCAGTGGAAATGGATTTGGGCAGCATCTTGGCAGTTTGTGACAGATATCCAGCACTCCAGCTCCACAATTAACCGATGAATGAAAGTACTCTCCCATCATCTAGGACATGCACTTATCCTCCCATAATTGCGTCGCTGTCAATTCCCCATCGGATGATCGATCATAGTACACTCGGGAACAGTGTCATATACACCCCCACGTTGCACACTTCGGCTGCACAAAGCTGAGTACATGCATCTGATTACTAACACCTGTCGATAGTGACTCCTGCAATACATTCAGCCAGGGTGAGGCAGATCTGGTTCAGTTCAGGATGAGCGGGGTCCAGACTTCAGAATACTGTAGGATCCAGGGGAGGAAAACCTCATTCCTGACAAGATTTGTCGACAATTCTGAAACCTCCCTGCATGCATGTTTGCTACTGCACCCTGCACAGCTTAACTGGATCAGCAGCATGTGTCACCTAAACCCCTGCAGTCATCGTGTCCAAATACTACCACGTCTGTCTCATAATAATTTTATTTTTTCATTTTTCTGTGTCCAACGTTTGACTTAAAAAATTTATAAAAAACTAAAAAAATTAGTCATAAAGTATTATTCATGTTTTATCATTTAATAAGAATAAAATATTGATCACAGAAAATTCAAATAAGACGAAGAGTCGAAACATTGTATCAAAAAACTAAAAATAATCTTATTTTGAGATGGAGATATTACTGGCACATGTATCTTTCGTTTTAGGGTGAAACTAATCAGCTAATTGGCCATCGTATCGCAGCCACGTAGCAGGCTGAGTCGTCTGTGAAAGGGCAAATTCCAGGATGGATTTTAGCCAGTTACACTGCACTTTCAGGTTCGTTATCTCTGAAGGATATAATTTGCAGCAGCCAAGCGCATCTGCGCTCGTGCACGACGCATAACGCTCAGCGCACGATCACGACGGCCGCGTACGTGTCAGCTCGTCGAGGCGCAGAACATGCGTAGAACCCCCAGAATCTTTGTGAAGGGAACAATGATGAAAGAAGCCCCGTGGATTGAGCGGCTGTTCCAACCGAAATTGGTGTGTCCTTTTGGTTGCAAGATCACATCATCTAGGAACACGATTATCATTTAATAAATTGCAAATGCGTGAGCTAGATAGTAGCTAGCTAGTTGAGTGCTGAGGGGCTGAGCTAACAAAAATAAAAGTCTTGCTTTTAGAGTGTTCCTGAATAAATTAACTCATCACTCATGCGTGTATACACAATGATCAGATGCATGAACCAGGCCATTCTGGTGCTTGGTTGTACTAATCGTGACTAACAATTACTACTGCATTTCTGCATCGCGTGTTCTTCCGATTAATTAGGAAAGACCCTGAGTTTATGCGCCTTCACCAGTGATTCTTTCATATTGGAAGTCTATGTGCTATCCAGCTGAGCCTGAGCTGAAAAAGAAATGTTTTTTTTTCTTCAGGCATGTTTTTATTTATGCTGTGTATATATATATATATACTCAAGAATCTAGTAGTTAAATAGCTATTCAGAGTCAGCCACATGCTCCGATGATACACATGGCACCACCACATGTATAACCATGGACCTGGAGAGAGACATCATTTGCAAGGCATCCAGTATGCTACTAAACAAATTGCAAGGACGTCAAGTATGTACTTAAAGTGGGTGGTTGACACGTAGAGCATCTAGGAAGCACAGGACAAAGCTTGATTTGGTGACATATGATTAGCTAAATAGGAAAGGGACGAATGGGCTAATTTGGCTTATAAGCCAACATATAAATCTCCTCCTCGCAATGTTCCCTTCACACCCTTTTCTATTGGGGGGGATCGTAAAAGAGAATCTCTGTTCGGTGAAGAGTTTTAGAAAGGGAGAAAAACGGATAAAAATATGATTATATTAGGAGCGCTTAATCATTTTGGCTAATCATTTATCGTCAAACTAGGTTGATAGTTAAAGACGTAAATCATTTTCAAATGTGTACCTGCAGCTAATCATGCTATTTCAAACACAATATGATTCAGTCAGAACTGGGTAGTTTAACTGAAAACAACTGAACTGTGGGTGCCATACAGATGTAAAAACATGTCAACCAATCATGTTACCAACTATCCTGCAAGAGTACTATTGTTGAGGTTTCCTTGTACGCTACACCAAAACAATATGTATCCTATCCATTCCACATGCAATTTTCACCCGAATAAAATATCCTGTAAATCTGAAAAACGAAAAAAAAATCTGAATAAACCCTCTTGAATATTTGCAGTAGTACTAAGTAGTTTTTAGGTACCTTTATACGGTTATACCCTTCTAAATATTTGTATCAATTTCTTGAATGCAAATGCCATCCTAGAAATATCAACCCTATCTTTTTCCTTTATACTTCTACTTATAAATCAAAAATTAATTTTTCAACATTAAATTTAGAGTTAGTTTTAAGATTTTTTTCATCGTATTTTATTTTTTTTCACCCTTGACTTTAGATTGCTAAAAATATTTTATTCATAAATTATTTTTATTTTTAAATATACCGTTTGTTTTTTCGTAAAAAAACCAAACAATCGCCCCGTAAATTAGACGTGAGAAAACATTTCCCAAATACAACCGATGTGGTGGAATTGTAATCGGTTGCTTTCCCACATAACTAACACAAGCATCATCATAATTTCGCTTATGCTTATAAGTCAATCTTTTAATTTTTAATCTTAAATTTAAATTTGATTTTAAGGTTTTCATCAAAGTTTATTTTCTAATCTTGTCTTTTGATCATAAAGAATACGTGTCTAAAAGTTTTATTTATAAATTATTTTCGTTTATAAATATATTGCCCCAGTAATGGTACATGTCAAACCGTTTGGATATGAGTGGAGGCTAAAGACTGATGCGGTACAGCGAGAACGCTGAATGCATCTGGACAAATGACACTCTGTCTAAAGTTAGAAGTTAGAACCGTTCTTTCCAATGCATGGGCACAATTAGAGTACAATATATAACACAATGTACGACGTTGCACTTAAATTGATGTGAAACAATATAATGTTTCTGTTCATTGATGTGAAACAATATAATGTTTCTGTTCCCTCTCTTTTTTCGCAGCCTCGCTGGCGCAAATAGCAAAAGATGCAAAGGTTTCTACTGCTTTTTTTCGTTGCACGCACTGCTGATTCTTTCTTCTTTGGCGCTATATGACGAGACAGTCCAATGATAATATTTTCAGAAAAAGTTGTTACAGTTCCAGTTCTCCTCGTGTTTTTTCTTGCTTTCTTAGTTCTGTTTTTTCTCTTTCGGTGTTGGCGAGTTTCATGGTCTTAGGATATCCTACAACATTATACTATAGTCTCTGCGCTGGTTGCTCTTTCTCTATTTTGCTGATCCTGTAAAACCGGCAACCCCGGTCTCCCTGTGAACTGTTTCTGGCTTTAATAAAAACTGGGCTACGGTCTTTTTCTTAAAAAAAAAGAAAAGGTTGGAGGATACACTACTGATCTATATATTTTCTTTTGTTTGATCCACGGTGGTATCAATCTTCGCTGAATCGCTGGCTTGATCAAGAGAAGCAAATCGAACTGACAAGTTACTAATACACCGGTGCTTGTTCAGCTACTGTCTGCTACGTTGCACATACGTCGAATTTCGATTCTTTCTGTTTTGGCTGTTTACGATAAGGGCCATGTTAATAAGAGGGGAATATAGTCGTCAAAAGATAAACAGAGAAAAACAAAATAGTGGTTAGGCTTAGTTTGTTTCATCAGCTTGATTACCGGGCAGAGTAAACTGATTTCACTGGTTATTTAATACTGAATTTTACATGATCTTAATGTGCCAGTCTGGTAAGTTAGGTCTATATCAATATGTTGGTGATGACACTTGACAGTTCAGACTGAAAGCAAAACGCTCCTACGTATGCCGCACTCTGCTTGCTAGTAATTAGATTCATACCCTCTGAGAGGTTCTTGTTGTTATGGTACACTTTGTTGCACGTCATCGTGGTCCTTTGATCGTTGCCCGTGCATCTATGGCGATCATAACTTGTTGACAACACTTAACACAGATCTTAAAAATAAACGGAAGTTGGTTAGGATGCAAAAGAGAGGATGGCATGGAAAGTAAACCATCATCTTCATCATTCTGGGAGGCAACAACCGTCGTGTAGACAGCTAGCGCCCAAGGATGAAATGACTAAACAAATTACAAAGAAGAGAATCCTTGCTTTTGTGGTTCAGACTTCAGACCATTTCACCTTTTGTTGTTTTTATGAGAACTTTAGAAAACTAGCCATCCAGCCTGAAAAGCTAGAGGTGTGAATACTTTTTTGGGCCCCTTTTGTTAAACTTTCACCGGCCGGAATGGATCAAGATATTTATTCTCTAAAGCAAGTTATCCTACTAAAATTTGTAATAACTCCAAATTAATTATGCAAGTCTAAAAACAACCGGACCAAAGTACGCTGCTTATGTCCTTCCAAGTACACCCACTTGGTTGCCACTTGCCTGGTTGTTATGCCATAACAATATGACTTCAGGCTATTACTAGGCGCTAACTAAATTTGGCGTTCACATTCACACGCCTTCTCTGACCTGTGGACTGGTACAGTAGTACCTACGTCCTCGGGAATGGATGTTAATCCCTTCGAGATACAGGGTGGAATAAAGGCTCCAAGAGGATTTTTACATGAAAACTAAAGTAATTAAACTGTTTTTTTAAATTCCTGTGAAACGAAGAGGCTATAAAAAATATATACATATTTTTAACGATATAAAATCTAAGGCTGAAAAATAAACTTCGGTGAGAACCTTAAAATTAACTTTAAATTTAAGGTTAAAAATTTAAATTTCGGCTCATAAACATAAATATAAGTAAACAAATAAGGGTGCATATTCTCACTTTTACATGTGTTTAAATAGTTATACAAATACCAACAAGACATAGAACAAAACAAATTTTGAGTAACATATATACATTCAGTGTTATATTTGTTTATTTATTTGAATATAAGAGAATTAAAGTTGAACTTGCATGTTTATGAAAATAACTATGACACATTAATATGGCTTGTCAAAATTTTTATTTCTTTTATAAATATTAAGATGATATATAGAAAACGAGACCATGTCATGTCAATGAACTAAAACACTTTTCTCTGCATCGCTGCAACATCCTTTACGTCTCGTTTAGTTTTAAATTTTTTTCTCTAAAAACATGCGGTCAATGTGCAGGCGTAATCAGGCATGTGGCTGACAAGACGGATGAACAGCTAGATCGCTCAAACTCTGAGGAGATCGTGCCGGTTAATTCCCATTTTGCAATTGCAACGAAAAGACCGGTGGCGCATGGGCGAGCCACACTTTTTCCACTGCTCGCGTCGCTGAATAGGTATGCCCATTGCCCAGGCCAGCTAGCGCGCGGCTGCCTCCCGCCGCACCGAAACGCGACGCGAGGGGGTTCCGCGGCAGCGGCTGCGGCGCGCGCGCCGCAACTTGCGACGCTAGCCAACCCAACCGCCTCCGTTGATTGGCGGAACGGTGCGTATTCCTGCGTGACAACTTGCTGTTTCGTTTTGTTTTGTTTAATTTATCGCGGAATTCTGGGTGAAACCGGGAAAGACACGGTACGGACTACACGTCTCGTGGTACTCCCTGTCCTTTTCTTCTGTATATATATATATATATATATATATATATATATATATATATATATATATATATATATATATATATATATATATATATATATATATATATATATATATATATATGTGCAACACCGTCCTTTGGCGCATACTGGTACGTGACAAAGTGACGTACCAGTCTCGTTGTGATCTCGTTTGGTGTGTGCACGCACGAGTGTACAACTTCACACGTACGCGCCATCCGTGGTTGGAAACAGGGGATGTTGTCCTGATCGACGCATTCAGTATCTCTATGAACTGTTGTTATTCTTGGTGTTTTTCTGGCGTTTGGTTGGTTGGTCGACAGAGGCATCAAATAGGCTCATGGGGTAAAAGACTTTTGGCCCTATTTTGGTGTCCATTGCGATCGAGGTGCGTACGATTCGGTGTACGATGAGAAAGCAACCGTTGGCTTGTCACGCTAGTATAATTGTTTACCTTTGCTAATTTATGTATAACAACAAACAGATACGTGTATTAAACCGTAAATTAGTGAAAGAGCATGTAGCCTAGTGGTTATATAGTGACCTGATAAGTATTTGAGAGGCTAAATTCCCAAAGTTCTCAAAATAAAAAATAGCTGCATATATTCAAGTGGATATAGAGGCCGGATAAAAATACCATTCTCTAAAAAAAAAATTAAACCGTGAATTTGCACGTATGCTTCCTTTTGTTGCTGCCAGTGGAACGTGCTAGGCGAAGACGAGTTTTGTTTGTAGGTTAGTTGCCGGTTGAATCAATCGGTAACCTCTGCCCTCTCGTGGAAACTGGCAACGAGAGATGTGGACCTGACAACCAAAACAAAGCTCCACTAGCTCGTGAACAACAATGGTTAACGCAGAATTTAACTCCATATCATCACCAAAAGCAGCAGTTGTTTTTTAGAACGAGCCATACCATCGTCAAATTATGAACCTTCGTGACAAAACGATTCGGTCGACAGATACATGGCTACATGGACCGATCGGCAGCTAGTGGTGCTCCAGCAACATTGCCTGTACGGTAGTAGTACTATAGCTAGGCGCCTAGACGCAGGACCAGCACACACGAACCAGGGGACAGGCCACATTCCACGACGTGCACGTAATGCACGGCAAGGTTGGATCGCGCCAAAGATGAGACCGGACGAGCGTACCAGCGCAGTACGTACGTACTCCACAACCTGCAACCAACCAACCCGGAAACCTGCACCAGCGTGCACCGGGCGTAGCATGCCTCAGAGGTTGCCGGCTCTCGCGGCCTCCGCCCGCCGCCCCGACCCGCCTGCACATTTATTTCGGTCGCGTACTGTGTCGTGCCGCTGCCCCGCGCGGGCAGGAGCCACGGCACATGGGTGACTCTGGTGGTCACTGCGCGCGGTGTGGGGATCACCACCACCACCACCTCCGCTGCGCTGCGCGGTGCGGCGTTTACCGGGGCCAAATCAACGCCGAGCCGCGCCGTGCCGCGACCGCGAGCATATTCCAACCGCAACGGCGACGGCCTAACGGCGCCACGATCCGGCTCGATATCCTCGTCCCGTCTCGGCGCGGCGGCACGTGCGTGCGCGCTCTCCACTCCACTCCATTCCACTGCACCTGGGCACGCGGGCATCTGCTACATCTCATATTCGTATCGCGTTTTCTACCAAGCGAATCGTGGAGTCCGCGGCGGCCGGTCGGGCCAGCCGGGAGCTAGCTATAGCGTGCACGCCCGTCCCGTTTCATCGGTACCGTTCGCTACGTGCAGATACACGCACTTGCGTGATTTCAGTGGCACGTGCAACAGTAGTCGCTGCGTGCTGCGATCAGCGACGAGACGGGACGATACGACTTGGGGGGTTAGCTTAATTAGCCGAGGTCTAAGCTAGTAAAAGGAAACGGAAGCATGTGTAGTCTCTTAGAGCAAGTATAATAGTAGACTATAAGTTGGCTATAAGCTGACGTGCAGAAAAATAGGTAATGAAAAAAAAGTGAGGTTGACTCTCATGCAAGAGTCAGCTATACGCTAACTCTAAAAAAAAATACATTAAATGCAAAGGTAAGAGAAAGAGATAAAAGATAAAACTTATAGCCAACCTTATAGCCAATCTATTATATATATTGACTATAATATAAGCTTATAACTAGTAAGTTGGCTTTACTATTAAACTTGCTCTTGCTCTTACTAGTTGCTTACCTGGGAAGCATGTCCCTGCTGCTTCACGACAGTTAACCGGTATCACGGCTTTTGACAGGGATCTGATTCTGGACGGACGCACGACTGAACCGCCGGATCGATGCTTAATTTGTCAAAGAAGACGTACCAGCACTAGCTACTAATAGAAGCGAACACCCTACATAGACATAGCATAACAAATCCTTACTCGACAAAAGGCTTGATTGGTTACACTACTAGAGTGTGCACATGGCGGTTAGGGATCGTTAAAATGTCGTAATGCACTTCCTACCCACTAGATGGATGGGTGCTGCCAAAGAATTGTTAATTGTTCAGCTAACTTAACTGAACTTTTTAATCAAACGAAGGAAGGGCATGGCGCCCCTTATCCTGGATGAAACCCCTGCGTCCTGAAACGATAGCCAGTTCAATAAGATGAATCATCCTCATGTTAACCAAACTGAAATGCACAAAAACTCGAATAATTAGGCTCGTTGGGCGCGAGAGGAATGCATGGCCTGAAATCTGCGGTGGAGATATTTGCAAGGTACAGGACCGGCAGGGATTTTTCTAGCGAAAAATCTGATGGGAGATCAGGAATTCAGACAGACCAAATTCGGGCACATGTAGCCCGATTGACTGCCCGCTCAGCTCCGGACAGAACTGGGTCACATGCACGAGCACACCAGTAGTAAAGCAAGCTACCTGCACGCTTGCTTGCTTGGCCAGCCAGCCAGCCTGACCACCTCACCGTCACTGACCGCGGGGCTCCACCACATGGGCTAGCCGCTGATCGAAGCAGACGATTCCTCCTAGCTCGTCTCTCTGCTCGACACACGCCGGCGATCGATGCGATGGGACTTCGCGATGGTGTGAGACTGCGAGCCCGGTTAAGCGTTAAGCTTGCTAGCTAGCTACAGCTCCCGTGCACTGTCCTTGTGATTCACTGATGCAGCACGACATATGCGTCTCCTGTTTTAGATTTGTAGCGGCTGAACAGGAAGTGAGCTTGCAACAGTGGCCCTGAAGGCGATTGGCCTTGGCTGGGTATGCACTCTCGATCATCGGAACACGTTTGCAAAATGCCAAAATGTGTTTAGGCACTGCCTTGTGGTGCACTCTGCACGTCCTGTTTCAGAAAGTTCACAAGCAGTCCATGGTTTGTCCTTGCACCTCCAGCATTTTGAATGTGCATGTTATGAGCCAGGAAAATGCAAAGAATATTATTTATTTGGTTGTGGAGGCGATCCTTATAATTGGGCTCATGTTATCCACGCGAAAAGGGGGACTCGTTGATAAGTTGTTGATGGGCAGCCGTAATGCATTAGTGGGATTTCTTGCGAGGTAGCCCATTTATATTAGGAAAAAAATGGCAGCCATACATACACAAGACATTAGGCGGTCTATTTCTTCCCACTTTTGTAAAGGAGTGAAAGAAACATAGTGGTATCTGGGGATGACTATACTCTAGTAGCGGCGTGAGTTCCAGGTAGAGGTAGGTGTTAGATAATTCAATTCAATCATAAACAATAGATTACGAATTTAAACCCTAATCAGCACATGATCACCGATTAATTCAAATGCGGAAAACTAAATAACCTGCAGGTGAAGCCATCTGATTCCCTTCTTTTCTTTTTCTCAATTCCGTCTTCTTTCCTTCGTCTCCGGCAAGATTAGGTCGCCGGTGATCTGATTTGAATCTCCGACCTTCGGGTCTCCAACGGCACTGCCCTGGAATCGCCGCACGAAACCCTTCCAGCGCTTCTCTAATCGGGAGAGCTTGATTTCGAATTTCTGGTTTAGAGAATAAGCGACACGAGCGTCCCCGTGGGCTACTCTTCTTTTATATAGTACTGGTGGGCCTCGGAGGATTTTTCTAATCCGATTCTGACCCGTAACCACCGATCGCAGTTACGGCCCATAAGGGTTACGAATTAGAGTTAGAGATGGATTACGGATAGGATTACGGTGGTTATATCCTTTGCTAAATATCGGCTAACCGATAAATCAACCAACAGTAGGCATGACAACGCATACATACCTAATGGGTTTTCACACCTCATACCTATATCCGTTGAAATTAAATTCGCCTAATAAAATACCCACACCTGCCCGCGGCTACAAAATTCCCCATATCCACACCCGCACTGGTCATGGGTACCCGTTGGGTATCCATACCGGTTTCATGCATTATAATTGCGCACAAGGTATACGTTGCAGTTAAATATACAGATTAGAATTTAGAAATTTAGGATTTGAAAACATATAAGGCTACGAGATAAAACCAACGAACAAGCAATGCAACCACATTGCAAAATGACAATTCAAGTAATGAAAAACCCATTAAGGAATTACTAAGCTCCAGAAAATAACAACACGTGTATTTTGAATCCACGGGTTAACATGTTCGGGTATCAGAAGAACGTACTCGTACCCATCATACCTACTGGGTGAAGTTTTTGTCCATTAACATATCCATGGTATGATATTTAGAAACCCAACGGGTTTCACGGGTCCCGTTGCTATCTCTAGTTCCAGGCATAAGTACTCATGAGAGGTGTGGTTCATATATCAATTACTCAAAGTCAGTCAGCCTTATTTTTTTCTGCTTATATTTATAAGTCAAATTATAAGTTACCAAATTAATTTAAAGTTCGTCATTTTCAGACAAAAAACTAAAAAATGAGAGCAAGAAAGTAACAAGTCAAAGTATATGTTTCCGTTATCCAATGTAGACCAGGCGAAACAGTATATCTTCCTGCCTATTATCTTTTGTTGCAAATCTGCGAAAGTCTGTCTTCTTTTTTCTTTAGCTTGATGACAGCGGAGGAAGATCATGACGATCGCGAGGAGTGAGCATGCAGGCTCGTCTTTTCACTTCTCATCGTATTTATAACTTAATAAGCCAAAATTTAAACTTTTTTTAATTTTAATTTAGCGTAGATTTTGTTGTTTTTTTTATCGTTTTAGTTTTCGGACTTTGCTTTTAAATAAAAAAACACACACATATGCATTTTATTCATATTTAAGTGTTTTTACATGAACAAGGTGAGGCAAATAAAATAAAGATGCAAATAGAGTAGGCACTTGAGGAGGAGAATTCTACTAAATACAACATGAAACTTGTTGGTTCAACTTTTTATGGGTTATTCCCTCCAAGGTACCTAGAGACCAACACTCAAGTATTATTGACAGTTTCTAATGTCGTATTGAATTGCTGCCTAGATTATCGAAATACCCTCAAAACCCCTTTTGGTTAAAAGGGTATTATTGTAATTTTTCAAGATGATCTGGGTGCTATAAATCCGGTCACCCCCACTGTAAAAAGATAGATTGTCGATGAAATACATCACGGAAGTATTTGAGCTTTCTATGTTTAACTCACGTTCATATTGGACAGACGAGAGAAGTTACCTAATGAGCAAAGAATTACTTACAAAATTTTCAAATGATTATATCACCAATCACATGCCTTTTTTTTTTCCTTTGTCTTAATATTCCATACACTTTATTTCAACTAACTTTTCATCCAACCATTTTCCTCTCTCCCATATTGTTACTATCCCCTTATACCCTACTGCAATCTATGCTGCAAACAAACAAACGACCGGGCTCTAGCTAAGACTGTTCGTCCTGCTCTGTATCGTGTGATCTTCTTGTTCTCCTTTCTGGTGTTTTAGAGAGACAATTGGGATTCTTCCATGAAATCAAGATGAGTAATTTTACCATTCTTGAGAAGTATCAGGACATAAAAAAATAACGGTATTTCATGGTAACTCCTTGAGAATAGGAAAAATGTTCAATCTAGCTTCAACCTGCAGGAGACCCTTGGGTTTGCTTGTTGCCAGCTTCTTCTGCAGCGTGCCATGGACCATAGTTTTTTCGCTCTTGCTGTGTGTCACCGTCGTTATCAACTAAGGCTCCAATTCATAGGAAGAAGCAGGATTAAGGACCCGATTGCTTTTCTTGTTCTTCTTCTTATCTTTTGAAGTCTATTTTCTGCTTATGTTACAATCCTGCTGTGATTTGCCCATTCTCCATGGGGTCTTGTGCAAATCTAGCTGTTCTCTCAGCTAGCTTTGTACCAGTATTATAAATAAGAGCATTTTTTTCCATTCTTGAGGAGCTACTCTAAGATATCACTGTTTTTATATAAATTTTGGTACTTTCTATTATCTAATATACGAAGAGATACCAAATTTTACATAAAAAATAGTGCTACCTCCTGGTATTTCTCAAGAATGGGAAAAATGCTCACAAATAAATATATGTTTTATCCACAAAATAAAAACCTGTGCTTCAAACTGTGTGAAGAGTGGTGCGCTTGTGGGAGGCAAGGAATGCATCCGATCGTTAAATATGAAGTAATCGATTTAAGTGTTGTAGAGAAAAAGATCTTAATTGACTAACACCAAGCTAGCTGCTAGCCTCTGAAAAATTCAAACTTCCAATTTAACAAAACAATGCGTCCTTACCCACTCCTTCTTTCTATAAAGTTCATGCCCACTAAGTGTAGTTAATGCTAATTTTCTCTTCTCTTACGGAGTCACGTCACCTCAATTGTTTTTAGCCTTACGATGATACATCAAGGGTGTAAATTGTATCTTTTCACATCACCTCAATCGTCTTTAGCATTTGGATGATTCATAAGAGTGTAAATTGAATCACTTCACTCAAAAGACACACCATACAACTCAATCATTTATAACTTATGAATAATTGATAAAGACACAAAAATATGTAAACACATGAAAAAATAATATAGTATATAAGAAAAAGAATTTAGAACTCATATCTACTATATTATCACATAGTTCTCCCGCAGCAACGCGTGAGGTATCCATCTAATAATAAAGAAACTTGAATAATTTTGTATGCATAAGAAGCATAGGGAGTGATTGTTAGGCATATTTATAAATAAAAAATAATTTGCGAAGAATTTTTTATATACATGTTATTAGCGATCTAAAAAGGCAAGACTAAAAAAAATAAGGTGTGATGAAAAAAACTTAAAATCAACTCCAAATTTAAAGTTAAAATTTTGGTTGATAAGCATAAGCAAAACAATAAGACGGGGCTACTACACATAACATAGGCTGGGTTGTTTACTCAAGATTTTGCTCATATTTTTCCTTGGCTTTTGCGTGCATAATTTCCAAACTACTAAACAATATATTTGTGTAAAAAGTTTATATACATAAGTTCATTATCTTGTATTTCTAAAATAGAATTTTAACTTTGTAACATCTAATTTCATCATGTACATCATTAAGTATCTATAAAAAAATCAAATAATCTTTTATCACTAATCTCTAGAAGAACACAACCAAAATCATGCGTAAACTCACTTCTGATTCGGCGTCCCAAGTACCCGTCTAGAATTTTTCTACGTGTGTTTTCCTACGGTTACTTTACCAAATGATTCCAAAATACACAGAGCAAGTACAATAAGATGATAGAAGCAAATTACAAGAATTGGCGACCAGCTGCAAATTTTGTAGGAGAGAGGGAAGGAGATACGAGAAATGCATGGCACGGATTTTCAGCCAGCTACGATGCGGACTCCACAACTACGCATGTGAGAAAAAGGTGAATTATATAGTAATATTGTATTGCGGTATGAATTTATAAGCTATTACGATAAGAATTGAGTATAGATAAAGTATCAAATTTTATGGCCACTAGCAGACTGTATTACTAAACTATTGTAAGATACTATATCTCTTTCAAAATATAAGTATTATTAAGATTTAAATCTTGTATGAAAATATAGACATTAATAGCACTATTTGTAGTTTCACTTATCATATTAGTGACTCCTTGCTAAATTTTTTCTATTTTATCTCACCTTGTCTAGTCCTCATTTCAAGTGTCATTGCGAAAATGATCTCAATTGACTAACACTAGGGTAGCAAGAAATATTAAATATGGTATCCACAAAATAGAAAGAATAAAGTCACATCTCGTTGCATTTAAAAACTTTGCAAGCCAACTGGACGAACCAAAGGTCCCAAACATTTCCTTCCCAAATCCTTCCTATAAAACGTCCCGCCCCGCCCACTCGAAAAGCCAGCTCCTCCATTTCACCAACTCCTCCTCCTCCGTAACGCCATTAACCCACCAAGCCAACCAACGGACGAACACCTACCTATCTCCTTCCCACCACCGCGTCGCCGTCGCCGCGGTCGCCGATGGCCAAATGCAGCAAGATCCGCTACATCGTCTGGCTCCGGCAGACGCTGCGGCGGTGGCGGTCCCGGGCCGCGGCGCGCGCGGCGGCGGAGGCGGTGCCGGCGGGGCATGTGGCGGTGTGCGTGGGCGGCGCGTCGCGGCGATTCGTGGTGCGGGCGGCGCACCTCAACCACCCGGTGTTCAGAGAGCTGCTCCGGCAGGCGGAGGAGGAGTACGGCTTCCCGAGCGGCGCCTACTGCGGGCCCATCGCGCTCCCCTGCGACGAGGGCCTCTTCGAGCACGTCCTCCGACACCTCTCCTCGCCGTCCTCCGCCACGCGGTTCGTCACCCTTGAGGACATCCAGAGCGGCGCCCTCACCTGCTGCTGCGCCGCCGCCGGCGACGCCCTCCCGCTCCTCCGCGGCATTGCCACCGACAAGGCCGTGTGGTGATCCCAGCTACAGCTAGCCGCTCCGCACGCCATTGCGCGTACGTGCATGCGCGCGACTGTTCTTGCCACCATTTTTTTTTCTTCTCTTTTTTTTTCCTTTTTTTCTCCCTCTCCCTCCATGGCCATTTGAGAGGAGCTGAGACTCGCCGGAGCAAGACAGAAAGAGAGAACGGCGGCCGGCCGGCGGTGGCGGTGAAGTGAGATGGCTGAGAAAGTCTTAAGATTTTGAGACGGCCAAGTCTAGTCATCCATTCCCTTGTCAAATCCGGGAAAATTATTTAGTGCCGGAGATTTTTATTCTTTCTTTCTTCTTCTTCTTCTTCTTCTTCTTCTTCTTCTTTTCTTTTCACTTAATAATTCGCCATTGTAAATAACTGTACTACTGCGATTCAGCCAACATTGCAAGTGAATTGAAACATTCTTTCTTCTTCCTCACATAGCCTTGAACAATTTTTTCTACTGTACAGTCCTTCATGTACTTGTTGCTCCATTTCTGGGTGAGCTGAGCCTTCTTGCTTTTGG
This sequence comes from Oryza brachyantha, assembly GCF_000231095.2. NCBI lineage: Eukaryota > Viridiplantae > Streptophyta > Magnoliopsida > Poales > Poaceae > Oryza > Oryza brachyantha. Next base: position 20,334,478 of record NC_023166.2, on the reverse strand, counting down.
ACCGTACGGATTAGGGGCTTAATTAGAGGTATAGCTCAATTAGAAAAGGATTTGACACAGTATCTTCTCCTTTAATTAGTTGTTATGGGAAAAGAATGGAGAAGGAGTTAGTGCAAAGCTCAGTAGTAAAATATATGTTGAAGCTGTCGCTAGGCTGTTTGCAATGATTAAGGTATTATCATGGATGCATCGACCAGCTACCGATCGAAATTATGTGCTGATAATTGATACTGCAACTTTAGTATTCCCAGCTACTGCTATCAATGTTGTGTGCGGTAGTCAACTATTTTCTGTTCGTGAATTCTCTGAGAGATTTCCACACATATTCGTTTTGCTGAAAAGACTTATTAATGATTACAAAAATATGAATACAACTTTTATATATGTATTATTAGTGATTTAAATTTAAAATTAAATGCCAAAACAAATTACAATGAAAAACTTAGAATCAACTCTAAAATTAAAATTTAAAGTTTGACTTATAACTACAAACATAAATGAAAAGCTGGAAGCTTCAATTATCTCAGAAGACTGAAGAGATCATCACTCATCAGTCCCTTAAAGATCAGAAAGCTGACGCATTTTAGCATTTTTTGCTCTACTTTATAGTGCAAACCCAACACATAACGATATGGCCGTCCACTCTGCACCGAACAGGCGAACAGCACACTGAACCAGCAGAGCATGCAGCAGCTTATCTAGTGGTGGTAGAAGTAGCAAGTAAACGACCAGGTTACCTTTTGCTTTTATCTAAACTTTACAGCAATTTGAAATGCTCTCTTAGTACCAGAGATAAACCATTGTGGGTTAGATCGGCTTAATCATGCGGTGATACTAGTGATCGTCTTTTCACTTTTATTTATGTTTTCAAACAAAATTTTAATTTTTTAACCTTATGTTTATTTTTTTGTCTTGGCATTTAGATTACTAAAAACATATATATAAAAATCTTATTAATAAATTACTTTTATTTGTAAATATGTCGTTTGCAATCATCTCTCAATTAGCAAAATACTCCTTAGCAAACATGTTTAAAATAATCCCTCTTCTAATTCTGTTCCTCCTCTTCTCTGATGATACTTGTCTGCCCCTCCTTAAGATTACTACACTAGTAGCAGGTTAGCCTGCGAAAATGCGGCAATCAGGGAAGAATTGAAGCCGTTTTCCAGTACTGGTCCCTTGCTAATCCAGTCCAATTATTACGTGGACGAATAAATATCGTAAAGTCGTGAGCTCAGCTGTATGTGGGGGAGAGCGAGCAGGAGAGAAACTAGTGAAAGGGCTGGTGAACATATGGTTTGTCTACGGACCTGTTATTAGATTCTTAGATAATTTGGAGTTAGATTATTTAATTTGTTAATATCTATTTACTAATATAGATGACTGAATTAGCTACTGTGAAGTTATAAGTTTGCTTCAGAGATATTATATGATTAATTTTTGTATAGAATATTTGTCATACGAGACATACGGTTTAAAAACTTGGAAAAGGTCCGTAAGAGAGAGAGAAAAAAAAGTGGACCTACGTGCTCCAGTACTTTTTACTGTGCTGCTGTAGAAAATCTGAGGAAATCGATCGGTGATTCTGTGGTGTGGGGGAGAGGAGGGGAGGAGAGCACATGTGGGCCGTGGGCCCCGCTGCATGTGTGTTGATACCCCGGCCCGGGACGGCGCGGTGTGGACCAACCGCACGCCGTTGCCCCATCATCACCTGTTTGCTGCTTGCCTCCGAGTCCGTAGTCCTTTCGTCCCTTTGCCTTTTAGCAGAGTAGATCAAGTTCTTTATCTGCAGTTAATTTAATAATTGATTTATACTATAGTTATCTTCAAAGCATTAATGCATAGTCTCACGTATCATACACGTTGTGTTTTGTAATCCGTGCTACGGTTGGCTACAAATTAGTAGCTCACTGCTTGTTTCTCTCATCTCTTTAAAATATGTTTATAGCTAGCTTATAGTCTGCTATTGTACATGCTCTCGCCTCTCTCTTAGGGGTGTTTAGTTGGTGAAAAGAAAATTTTTGATATCACATCAAATATTTGACCGGATGTCGAAAAGGGATTTTGAACACGAATAAAAAAACGAATTTCACGGCTAGCCTGTAAACCGCGAGTCAAATCTTTTGAGCCGAATTAATTCGTCATTAGCACATGTAGGTTACTATAGCACTTATGGATAATTATGGACTAATTAGACTCAAAAGATTCGTATCAAGATTTCTTTCGTAACTATGCTATTAGTTTTTTCGTTTATATTTAATACTTTATTAGATGTCCAAAGATTCGATGTGATATTTTTTTAAAAAAATTTTGGGAATTAAACATGACCTTACATGATCACAATACAATGCAAGGCCATTGGTCTAAAAAAAAGTTTCTTGCCCAATACAAGTGTATCCATGTGTGTCTTTCATTTTAAACGTTAGCCCTTAATATTTTCTAGTATAGTCCTCACGTGTTTATTTATTTATTTAGTAGTTCAAAATTATACAAATTAGGCCTCACAATCAAATAATGAATACACTCTCTTCGTTTCATATTATAAGACTTTCTAATATTGTCTAGATTCATATAAATGATAATGAATCTAGACATATATACAAAACATATACATGGATACACGGATGAATTTAGATAAACTCATAAAATTTTATAATGTGAGTATACATTTTGATCGTCTTCTCCCTCACGTCGACATACCTCTTGTGCCAATCATGTCACCGGTGATGCCTCCCCTCTTCCTCACTCAACCGGTGATGCTTCCCCTCCCCCTTCCTTTCTCGGCAACTCCTTCCCTCTCCGCGCCTGTGTTGCTCAGATCCCTTCTCCTTCACTGGAGGGCCGAGGTGGTACACCGGCAGCGAGGTAGGGTAGCACGAATAACCCGACGAGCTTCGAGCTGATGATAGAGGCGCCGAATTCGGCCACAAGCTTATTGCCCCCTCCCCATCTCAATGACTATGTCAGCGATCTCAACGGTGTATATCTAAGCTTATTTTAATATACCAGGATATAAATCGAAAAAAATATCGTAAACCTTGTGCATATATTTTAGTCGGCGATGTGTAATTTACTTTTATTTAATATCACTATTGATCAAATTAGAAATAGACATAGATGACCCCGAATAATCTGTGACCAACTATAATTCAACCTTGCCCATCCGCAGACCAAATGACCGAATGAATATTGGACTCGAGAAATTCCGTTCTGTTCCAGTTTCCAGAAGAAGGATAGCACGGCACGGCCCGCCAGGCCCGCTCGGCCCACGCCAGAGCACGCAAGCTCCCAAGTCCCCAACCAACCCTAGCGGCGCGGCCGCATTGCCCCCCGCCCCATCTCGCGCCCCCCCCCCCCCCCCCCCCCTCGCTCGACTCCCGCCTGTTCGCCGCGCCGGCTGCCACCGCCTCTGCTCGCCGTGCCTTCCCCCCGCTCAGGTACGCCAAACCGCCGCCTCCGCCACCGCCCGCAGCTTCGGGTTGCCTTGCAGCCGTGAAGGATGCGGAAGCTCAAGTTCCACGAGCAGAAGCTCCTCAAGAAGACCAACTTCCTCGACTACAAGAGGGAGCGCGGCCACCGCGACGCCGTCATCACGCAGCGCTACCTCCTCGTCGAGAGGGACGACTACAAGAAGTACTACTAACCGATCCCCTCTCCTCCTCTCACACTCTCCCCAGATTATGCACTAGTGCGGTATCGATTTTGGCTAAAGGATTATCGGTGTGTGTGTGTTTTCGCGTGCTGCCATTCATTCGTCCTGTCCATGAATTTGCTTTTTTTTTTTTTTGGGTGGTGACAGGTACAATGGGATATGCCTAATGGTGCAAAAGCTCGTCAACATTATAAAGCAAATGGATCCAAGAGACCCTTACAGAGCGGAGATGACAGACATGTTGCTCGATAAGCTGTAAGTTATCACTGCTTACGGCTTGCAACATACAACAAATTTAGAGCTCGACTGCCTGACAGTTAGGGTCTACAGACTCCTAGAACACGTTAAGCACAAGGGGTGTCATTGAATTTTTGTAGAATCAATCAAAATTTGCTCATGGAAATGCCAGTTCCTGTATGCAATAATGTTTCAGGGAAGGACAATGATATATTACCTCCGTTTCATATTGTAAGATGTTCTGGTCATTCCTAGATTCATATAGATGCTAATGAATCTAGGCACATATAAGACATATTCATTGATCTGTGAATGAATCTAGGTAAGCTAAAACATTTTATAATATGGGATGGAGAGAGTAGCACATAACCTATTTCAGGTGTTCGAGTAGGGGCTGTGTATGTATTCGAATTACTAAATTGAGTGAATTTGTAATCTAGGCTATCAATACATGACTAGTTTCTTAGCATTTTTGTTTACTTCATTCATGTCCAAGGGCATAATTGTTTCAATAACGCTGCCTAAGATCATCAGCTGTCAAAGAATTATTGTATTCTTATGATTGGATATGAACCTCAGTGGCCTCTGTAGTTGTTCTCTTCTTTTTTGACTCCCAGAATTTTGAGCTTTGGCTGGACTGTTTGATAGACCATTAGTTGTGCTAATCAGAATTTATAGCGTTTCCTCCTCCAAACATTGGGTTGCCTATGTTTGGGTACTTCATATAATTTTGTGAACTTGTGATGGTTGTATGCTTCACTTCCAAGTTGTTTGTGCCATTTCCAGACTTTGTAGTTTGATGAAGTTCCTGAATTTTCAGGTACAACATGGGTGTAATTCCAACAAAAAAGAGCCTTTTAACATGTGAAAAACTTTCAGTGAGCTCCTTTTGCAGGTTTCTCTCCCCCACCTGTATATTATATGTTATAATATGCATGAGTTTTTGTGCTCTGTAGCCATCATTTACCATTTAGTGCCGAATGTTTATACACTCTCAATTCAACCATTGTTGAATTGTGCATTTGATTGTTAGCTGTTTTTTTTTTCTTTTTATTTGCTTAAATCAAGCTGTTTAAAGTTTAGAATATGCCAACATGTTGTGTAAGTGTTGTTGTACCACTCCTTTTTGGGCAACCACTTAACATACACTACCACTTTGATTAGCACACTAGACTAAAGTTGTAGGAGACCTGACATACCGTACACCACTTATTGTGTCTATTGGCAAATTATTGTAGGCGGAGGCTTGCAACAGTCATGGTGAAGCTCAAATTTGCAGAGCACCTTAAAGAGGCTGTGACATACATTCAGCAGGGTCATGTGCGTGTAGGCCCAGATACTGTCACAGATCCAGCCTTTCTTGTAACCAGGAACATGGAGGACTTCATCACCTGGGTTGACTCCTCAAAGATCAAGAGGAAGGTCCTGGAGTATAATGGTGAACTGGACGATTTTGATGCTATGTTTTGAGAATACCGTTCAGCAGAATTGGTCATGGGTAGCTACATGTAAGAGTTCACTACATTTTATAAGGTTGTGATTTGTTGCGGAGCTACATGTAAGAATTGGTCATGGTCCCTGTTAATTTTTCACAGTGCAGCTCAAAGGCTATGACGTTATTACATTCTGTTCACTTGCTAACACACTCTTGTAGTTTTGTAGCTGTTTCTCTGTTATTAACTTTTATGTCAGTGCGTGATCCTGATTCCAGTTTCCAATAGTTGTTTACTCAGGCATCACAAATTTAGGGTCTATTCAGTTAAGAGGAATTTCAATCCACAGTAATAGGAAGGAATAGGAAGGCATGCTCATACAAGTTCATCCATAGTATTTTTTAGGCAAAATTTGCTACGGGACATCAAAAAAATACGTAATTAAGATCACAAATTTGCTACAGTGCATCACAAAAATGTGGTAATTAGCTACTCTGGCCAATTTATTATTCCTCAGTGGTTAACCTGTTATGTCGACTAGGTCCAGCGAACCAGACCCAGTTGGTCTCAGCGCTACACCATACCCGAACCTTAGCCAACAGAACGGATGAGCAAGCGACGACGGTAGCGACCCAGCAGCGACGAGGGCGCATAACGGGTTGGCCACCGAGGGTAATCTCGTCATTTTTAAAAAAAATTACTCCGAAATAATAAAAAAAGACCGAAGTGCCTGGTAGCTAATTACCATATTTTTGTGGTGCCCTGCAGCAAATACGTGATCTTACGGTGTCCACCGGCTAATTACGTGTTTTTTCGATGCCCTGTAACAAATTTTGCCTTTTTTTATAGAGATTTGAGTGGATGAAAATTTCCATGTATTTTTTCTCTACCACTTAAAGGAATAGAAAATTTTCTTTGATTTTTATATACTTCATTCCTATCATTTATACAAACTGAATGGCTTCTATAGATAGAATTAGTCTTTAGAAATAAAATCTTTTGTTTTTTCCTCCGGACTGAATAGGCCTTACAATGTTGCACGTTACTTCATTCAGCCAGAAGCTGCATGCACACATTCAGGCCATAATCTGTGTAACTGTGTTACTTCTGAAGCAGCAATCAAGCGGAGATTCAACTGGAAACATGAGACTCAAAGAAAGACGAGGATTTTACAGTATTGGCATGACCTAATATTCAGTCAACAATACTAACTACGAATCTTGAGATTCTTCATCACTTGGTGACGTTTTAGAATCCCTACGGCATTTTGATTCTTGCATCTCCACCTCAACAGTAGTAACATCTTTTGCCTTCCCATTTTCCGTTTCCATCCTTCTTACCTTCTCTTTTTGTATGGCTCGTAGCTCATACCTATGAAAACAGAACATATGTTTCAAAAATAAATGTCAAATGCCTGATGTAACAAGGGAGAAGGAGAACACATAATTCATAGACTTTTGCAGCTAAGTCTTATCAACGTCATCATTTCACTTATACTCAATATAAGCGAAACAGTTTATTAGCAAATTAAAAAAATTATACATAAAACTTTATATATGTGTCATTAGCAATCTAAAAGCAAATGTTATTAATAAGCTACTATGAAGAATACCTCAAGTCAACTCTAAAATTAAACTATAAAATTCACATTTTCGCTTATGCTTACAAGTTGTTGAAAAAACGGTGAGGTGATCTTTGCGCAACAAATAGCGGCCTATTCGATTGCATAGTTAAGCTGCTGATGTGCAAACTGATAGCAAATTCCTGTGAGGCTGCAGAGGAGATAGCATTAAATTTTGCTCTAGTACCAACCTTACAGTAGTAATTTTATCCTGAACCCTGAGAACTTCTGAGCTTCTATTTGGCAAAATGGCTGGATACCAAGAATATCCTATGTATACCTACAGTACCTCTAAATCTCAAGAACGTCTTAGGGCCTGTTTGGTGGAGCTTCTTCCAGCTACAGCTTTTTCCAAAAGCTGCTTCTGCCAGAAGCTGCCCCAAACGATCCATAGCTTCTGAGAATCTGTAGTTACAGATTCTGGAGAATAAACTAAGAATCCAGAAGCTGGAGAAGTTGGATTTAGGAGTTTTTCCAGATTCTTAGAATAAGACTACCAAGCAGCTGTTTCTCAGAATCTAAAGCTCCCTCAAACAGGCCAAGTATAACTAATTCGCCTTTTCAGGGTATTTATGTCTTGCTCTTTGCGGCAGCTAAAGTTAGTGAGGTACAGCGGGGAACAAAATATCTTCCAACAGTCCATGATAATTAACAAAATCATAGTATGTAAACTGCAACTATATCTAGTAGAAGCAACATGCCACCAAGAAGATTGGGTAATCTCATGTTTTACATACAAGCATATCAGGTACAGCAAACCCAATTTTCTGAATATGTACTAGTGCTCACATTTGATGTAACTTATTCTGATGAGATATAAATTGGTTGCGTCACTTGTGTGTAATGTTCAAGTACTAAGGTAATGTAATGTCCATAGTTTTTAGTTACGTATTGGATTGGATTATTAGAGGTAATGCACGACTTATTATTGAATCATGCAGAAAACTCCGATGTTAGCTTGCGTTGCTTATCAATACCATGAAGCTAAATGCCCAAATTTACACGCTGACAATCGAAATAATTTCAATATGGGAGCTTACGGTGACGTGTAACTCTTAGCGAGCAGAAAGTATATCCTCCAGAACTGCTTGTCCTTCATGTGGCGCGGGCACAGATCGTAGCGGATCTTGGCCAATTCCTGCATTAAGCACGCATGATTTACTCAAATTACCAGAACATTCTCTAGAGAGAGAGAGAGAGAGAGAAGATCCGCCGGGAGACTACCTTGGCTTGGGAGAGCACGAGCACGGCATGCCGCTCCTGCCAGCCGGTGAGCTCGCCAGCTTCCACCCCCGCCGAGCCTCCTCCTGCGAGGAAGCAGCGCACAACGACATCACGATGGAGCCGGATCAGAGAGGGCAAGGTCGAAATCGAGATGGGGATGGGCGAGAGAGTTGTGGGCGCTGCCTTGGAGCTGGAGCGCGGAGGACTTGAAGGTGCCGGGGGAGAGCGTCCGGAGGAAGTCTAGCAGCTGCGGCGTGACGCCCAGCTCCTCGTCCCCGTCCCCCGCCGCGGCGTAGGGTTGGCTCGGGCCGTCTCCGTCTCCGCCTCCGCCTCCGCTGCCTCGGCGGCGGAACGGCCACGAGAAAGAGGAGAAGGCCATGAGGAGGGAAGTGAACTGTGTGCCGCGCCTCGCGACGGTGAATTGGTGATGCCGCGACGATTCGGTTCGCTACGAGCTTACGATTTCGCCGAGTGGTGATCAGAGGACGCACACGCACCCACAACGACGGACGGATGCTGGTGCTGGTGCTGGTGCTGTGTTATCAGAGGATTCAGAGATGCAAACCATTCCGCCGTGAGGATCCTCGACAATTTCTTTGGACGCTGTGTCAACGGAGTTACGGAGAACTTGCCCTACTAACCTGATAGCACAAAACTTTCCTACTCGCTGGGAGGGAGCAGGAGTTTTCGATCAAATAGGATCATCCAATCCTATAGAACTTATCAAAAAGAAAAAAAAAAGTGAAAAGGCTAAGCGGAACGGAAAGGAATTTGCCAAGACCTGAAGTTATACCGGATCCTTCTCCAACTCGAGCTTGGAAGTTGGAACGGATATCCCTCTTGGCCTCTTGGGGGTTACAAACGAAAAAAGAAATTATAAATAAAACGTTTATACAAGTATTTTTAGAACAAGACTAAAAAATAAACTTCAATGAAAAAAAAATTTAAAATCAACTATAAAATTAAAACGAAAATTTAAATTTTAGCTCATAAGCATACGAGCAAAGATGTAATGTTTACCTCTACACACGTCTTGCATATACTCCAGTAACGATACATTTAAGAGGAAGTGATCAGGCTGATGACGGATGAAATGTGAGAAAGAATTGGAAAAATCTGCAGTTCAGCAACTTATGTAAATCAAAAGGCTTTTTCTTACCGCATCTACATCACCTCGGAATTACATTGTGGACACATACCCAACGCAAGGAGACAACAACGAAACGCTCGCGATATTGCCACACGCCGAAAATGATAATGGTTTGCGCGAGTACACATTTACTAGAAGTTAATCATAAGACAATCCGCATCACAAAACATGATGCAGACCATGGAACAGTATATAAGATCAAGATGAAAGCTCAAGAGGTATGACCTAAAGCTCACAGAATGTAAAATTTGCCGTTGACCTTATCGTACATGAAATAAACATCAAAAGTGTAAAAACAAGGTCAAAGACAATTGGTTCAAACGCCACCATGCTAACATGTCACAATTCTTTCGGCTTCCACTGGGTCCAAAATCACTAGCACAACGCACGGTTAACATTCAGCTCCCAGCAGCACTAGGTATGGCCGCTGGCTTCGAATCCTCGGCCTTCTCATGCTCCTTGTTTAGCATCTGGAATCAAATAAAAGTCTTTGATACATGACAAAATTATCTTCATTCCCGTGTCTTTTGTTTAGGACATTAGATAGCAACAACTTACCTTGTTGTTGATCAAGTTATGGAGTGCAATGACACTCCGAATAAGAGAAGACAAGTATATGACCAACATCATATCGTTTGTTTTCACTGAAGGAAGGAACCATAGCACCAAGCTGTTCAGATATAAAACAGAGGACAAATACAGCTCAATTCTAGTACATTGGTGAGAACATGTGTGATTACCTGCAAAGGCTTTAATAAGCTCATTTACATTGAGATTTGGGAGCAGATTAAACACATCCTGCAATTTTTTTATAAATAAATAGGTCATTGACTCCATCAGTAAAAACGCTTCAGGAATAGAACATTGGATTTGACTGTCATGTTGCCAAGTTACATGTAGACTGTCAGGGCATATAACTTGAACCTTCGTTAGTTTATACTCCCTTCGGTCAAAAATATTTGTCGTTTACAACAAGATTTTACCAAACTTCTGAAATTCTGACCATTGATAATTTCATAAATACTTAGTTTATAAGGCAAATGATGCACATATATTCTCCTCAAAAAGTACTATCATAATATCATAAACTTATTACATTTTATAAATTTATCATAACACAAAATTGCTTGTTGGAATATTAAAAGTTTAACAAATCTTCTCTTAAACGACAAATATTTTTGACAGGAGGGAGTAATAGATTATAGACATGCTCAATCACATTCTTCTTATTCTAATGCAGAAATGTAGTGGCAGGATGGACAAGAATATTAGAGGATGAACCATTCTGAACATACATACAGAAAGCATGATTTGGTCATCCAAAAGATCCCTTCATATCTCATGTCCAAGTTATTAGTGCAGTGGAAGCACATACATCAGTGAATTTGCTTTGAGAGTTTAACATAATTCATTTACTACTACTGAAATCCTAATAATAGCCTTAATAATGGATGTATACATCTCCAATACACAAATATTCCACAAAAACCAAGGGCACTGGAATGTGATAGTTGCAAGTGTGAACATGTCTAACTAGAATACTCACAAGAAAGAGAACTGGAGGCATGTAAGTCCTAACTCTTAAGAATACCATATAGAAAACAATGAGCAGAAGGCAAACCTGCAAGTGGTACAAAATTTCATGATTCAGTGGGAGCTTCCCTTCAATTACAAGATCTAAGTACCCACGGATCTCCCTGAGCCTTGCATCCAATCCTTTCAAGGCTGCAAGCTTGCTGGTTACCTTCAATGGCCAAAGATATATTAGACCATAATAAAGCAACTGGGTGGATGAAAATAACTATTCTTGTTAAATATTACCTCTGTTGCAAGCGTGCTTATTGTTGTGTCCTTGACATCCCTCAGAAGGTGCTCAACTCCTATGTAACATAATCATAAATCAGTCAATACTCCTTTTGTGAAGGAAAAAAAATTTCATTACCAAAAAAAAAACCTTGGTGGGGGAACCTTTCTAGCATCAATATATTTATTGCTAAAAAACAAACTATAAGATTACATTGCTGTTCAGTTTCCATCTGTAACTTGCAAAATGATACATAGGATCCCTTTTTCTAAGAAAAAATGGATGAAAATAGGATTACCAATTTCCTCAACTTCATGGGCGGCTATTTCTGAAGGAACATGAACAAACACCTTTTGACTTTTCTGAGTAGCATTCTGTTAAAGACAACATAAAATTAGTGAAGCAGGAGAAGGCAGCATGAGGCAAATAAAATTTCAAGTTCTTTGATTGCATGCTAACCTCTTTAACCTCCTCCACAGCATAGTACGCTTTGGTGGGTATTCCTAACTCCTTGGGTTGAACATCAATAATCACCAGAACAGGGTTAGGAACATAACTGCAATTGAGAAGCACAAAAACTAAAGTTAGCTACCATGAAGAGCAAGAGCACAAAGAAATATGGCACAAAATATTTGTAAGATAAATAACCTACTGTTGCCTAAAACTATACAGAAAGGTAGTAAAGATAAACAAAGAAGTTTCAGGTATTTAATGTCGCCAAACAGCCTAAGTTTCCATGCCATCAATATGTGTGAATGACTTTCTAAACTCATGGATCAGTTTGACGGAACAAGTTAACTACTTAGCTGCTTTAGTTATGATGATGATGTGTGCTAAAAAAGAATGTTGGCACAAAGCAATTCATGTCACCTCATTATGATACTGCTTTCTTCTAGATCAGAAAATTTCAACTGGCCAGTTTATTAGCAGACAAAGTTTCACCAAAAAAGGGGAAAAGAAATGGGAGTTAGCTATGATAGTGTAGGACTAGTTATGCATTTCATTAGGAGCTTCAGTCCAGCGCACTATAGCTAAAGTTCTATGCACATGTGACATTCACTTGATTTCGTGTTAGTAGTGGGGAGAAACAGTAATTGAATCTAGGGCATATATAAAACAGTTTGTTCTGTTATAATTGTCTTTGGTGGTTCATAACTTAGGTCAGGTGTCAGAGAAACGAAATTACTTGCACCAAAGCAGTACATAACATACTTGTTGAAAAGTGCATGGATATCCAAGTCGTTCTCCCTGAGTTTTGGACCAGTGCTGTACCAGCCAACAACATGCTCCTTGGCTGCAGGAAGAGCAGCTCATTAGTACAACATAACCAGTTACTTAGCGCAGGTCAAACAAAGACTTCCAAGCTGCATACCGTTGATCCTCTTGAACATGGAAAACATCGATTCGTGGTAATTATGATCGAGGAACCAGATCCTCGGATCCTTGTCATCCTCTTCAAACGGCACTGCAAAACCAGGTTCCATGAAATGCTATAAATACATTAAGCTGTCAGTGGAATAACTCCGCAGATCTAATTGTGCTGCTTCAACACAAATTCACGCCAATAGATCTAAATATATCTACGACCGCGACCAGTTGCGCGAACCCTAAGGCACACTAGTAGCGCAGATCCCCCGGAAACAAAGGAGCCGATCCGAGACAACGCAAACCCTAGTGGGCACAGACGGGGAGAAGGTTACCGGCGTAGGAGTTGGTGACATCGACGGAGCCGCGGGAGGAGGTGCCGAGGAGAACGCCGACGACGCGCTTGCGGGTGTCGCGGGCGACGCGGTTGTAGTGGTCGACGATGCTGAGCAGCACCAGCGGGTGCACCACCACTTTCTCCAGCGTCCGCCCCGAGAGCTGCGCGGCCTTCACCACGTCCATCTCCGCCGCCTGCTCGCCGCCGTCCTCTCCCTCCCTGCTCCGGGTCGGCTCAACGTGGCCACAGATCTGCGGCGGCGCGGCCTCGTGCGTGCGGTTGTGTTGCTGCTGCGACGGCCGCCTCTGTGCTTTGCTTCCCCCTCTTTTCTTTCTTGCGGAGGCGGAAGGTGGGGGGCTCTTTCAAAAATGACTTTAATAGAAGGACGGAACGCGAAGAAACTCGAAGGATCGTGAACCGTGCGATCTGAAATCAACGGCTCTGGTGATGCTAAGTGGATCCGAGTTGGGCTGTGGTTCTGGCCCATTGCCACGACCCAACCTTTGATCTCCTTTACGCTTAGGATTATAGAAGTCCAGATCGTTCTTTTCTCCCTCTCTCTCTTCCGCACGCGGCAGCGGCACCGCCAGGGAGCAAGGTGGCGGCCGGCCGGCCGGCGAGCTCCCCCTCCGCTTTCTCCCTTGCGGCGGCCCAGGACGGGCTCCTCCCGGCTTGTTGGTAGTGGTGGTGTAATAGCAAATTTCTCCTCCTGTCTCGTTTTCCCGTCTCGTCTCCTCCCGGCTTCGCCCTCCGCCTGCGCCGATCTCCCGTGAGAGCAGGGGCGCTATCGTCCTGCATCCTCACCGGTGAGCATCCATCAATCCGTTACTCAGCCATATCCTCTTTATTTCTTTTTCTCTTCTGTAATTTGCATCATGAACCCTAGATAGGTTTTCTTCTGGATCTGGCTTAATTTGCCCTAATAACCTTAAGGGAGACTAATAACAGTTTATTTTTGTTCCCAAAAAAATTGGGGGTTCAACTGAACCCCCATGTCCCACATTAGATCCCCCCCTGATTGGCAGCAAGGAGAACCCAGTACCATCTGTTTAGAAACTAGACCAGTGTGCAGTGAACTTTCTCTTAATTAGTTCAGGAATTCTGGAGCTGATATAGCTAGCCAAACACTTTCAGGCCACCTTGAGATTCTACAGGATTTGGATCTACTCACTCGGTTTCATATTACAAGACTTTTGATTCATCCATTGATCCATGTATACAATTTCTTTCTAGATTTATTAGCATAGGCAATGCTAGAAAATCTTACATCGTGAAACGGAGGCAAAGGGAGTAGTATTTAGGATTTGGAAGAAAGGCAAAGGGAGTAGTATTTAGGATTTGGAGTTCTTCCAAATAAGCACTACGTCTCCACCTCCTCTATCTCGCCGCTGGTTGGCATGGGCGCTCCCACCCTCTGACCACTTCTCCAGTTCTCCTTCCTGGAGTTACGCATTCCCATCTGTGCTTGCTTCGCCCAAATGTTGTTCATGTTTCCCCTATTCCGTGTCCTAATTCTCACCTCTGGACTCTAGTTCATTCTCACCCTAAATTTCCTCTATTTACATCCGATTACTTGAGTCCAACCTAGATCTCTTGGTGATTTATTGACCCTTAATTTCGTTGGAATTATTGCTGCAATCTCGTGACGCGATAGCCTGCTGCAGCAGCTATCAACCCCCATCTCGGTCAGGCCCATAGTCAGTTGCTTCTTGAGTGGATTTAGGTGCTTGCTTCTTTCCGTCAGCTTCCTTTTCCCTAGGCATCATCTCTGATTCCCCATGGCCTCCTGCCGCTTTCATATATGGGATTGATGTCTGGTGGATAGGCGTGTGTGTTGTTAAGTGTGAGAGTAATGGCCCTAGTAAGCGTGTTTGAGATTGAACTGGTGTTACTGTACTACTCAATTTCCCTAGGTTTTCTGCTGTGGTAAGTGGTTACATGGTACTGAGTCAGATTGGCAGGAGTTTTCCTTGCATCTGTGTTGGTAAGCATGGTTAAATCAGTTTAACTGGTTAATAATATGTTTTGATGTCCCAGGCTCCCAGCGAGTCAAACCACGGCTCTCAAAATTGTATTGCTTTGTATTATGTTGTGAGATCTGCAACCGCAATGGCTATCCTGAAGATTTGACCACAGATTTTCAAAACAAAGTATAAATCTAAATGATGTTGATGGTTTAGGGGGGATATGATTAGGTTTTTGTTTTATGTATAAACAATATTTTCGAATTAGATTCAATCTATTACGCTTAATAAAACATTGGCTACACCAAATGTTGTAATTATCAAATTCTGTAATGTGACAGCTTGGAGTTGATTCCATATCTGGCATAAGGCAATACGGCAATGGCCACATCGTCAGCATATCCTCCACCTCCTCCATATTACCGATTATACAAGGATTACGAAAAAGATCCCTCATCTGCACCTGAACCCCCACCGCCAGTTGATGGACCATACCAACTCTTTGGTGCTACCTACACAGTATGTTGCTTATTGTACTCTTCTTTATAGTGTTCTGTTACATGTGTTAAACTGACTATGGCTTTGTCTGCATCTGTAGACAGATGTTGTGCTGCCAAGCTTAGAGGATCAAGGTGTTCGTCAGCTTTATCCTAAGAGCCCAAATATCGGTATGTGTGATTCCTGATTGTATGCATTTGTTTACCTATAGAAGTTATTTAGTTCAGATGGTTACATTGTGATTTGTTAAAATTATTAGGGGTTCCATGGTGAGCTTCATACACTTCTCATCATACTGAAGAAAATTATATGGGCTGCTAGTTTCAGCACTGAACAACTTCCGTGCTCTTTTATTTAATGAGTTAGCTCTTTGAACAACTGTTTTCTTCAGATTTCAAAAAGGAGCTAAGAACCCTGAACAGAGAGCTTCAACTCCACATTCTGGAGCTAGCAGATATTTTAGTGGAGAGACCATCTCAGTATGCTCGTAGAGTAGAAGATATTTCGCTCATTTTCAAGAACTTGCACCACCTTCTTAATTCCCTACGGCCTCACCAAGTAAGAGCCTCAGTTTTTCATCCCACAGTATGAATGATTGTATCTCTTTTCCACTCAAATGATTTCCCTTTGTAAAACACTTTTTATAGGCCAGAGCCACACTGATTCACATGCTTGAGAATCAAATACAGCGTCGCAAACAAGCAATTGAAGATATAAAGCAGTAAGTAACTGAACTTTATTTAGCTTGAACCTTGAAGCCTTGAATAGGCTGGTAAGTATGGGTATTGAATTTCCATCGAGCATGCTGTTTTTGAAAAAAGCCGACTTTTAGCCACATATTAATTTTGACGTCCAACCCTTTTAACTTATAACATTGTGCGACTTACATTCCTCATAGAAAATTGGTCCCGTTTCTGTCCTATGTAACACTAATTTGGATTTGGATGCCTATTGGCACAAGCACGTGGATCACTTCTCTGAGATTAAGCTTTTCATGCCATTGTTTTGCAGGAGGAGAGAAGAGGCACAAAAGCTACTTGGGGAATCGCTGCTTATCTTAGATGGAAACCAGCCGAGCTTGCCTGCTATGTGAAGACGTTATTTTTCTGTTTCTTAGCGTACCAAGTTGTCTCGCATAAAAGACTGACAAGCTCTTTGAGGCGTTTGTTGACCAATGCATTTGGCAGTTCTCTGCAGAAGTAGGTTAGTAGCAGAGGGAGATACTTCTGGCTTTGTGTAAACGGATTATTTATTAGTATCTGCTTCTATGTTGTGATTTGTAAATCGTTAATCATTAAACCTATTCTTAAGCTGGCAAAGCTTCAACGATCTCCTGTAACTTCAACCAAGAGCAACTTATTATGTTGAAAACAAGGAGCAGCGATAAGAAATGCTGTTTGATAACGTTTAGAATCTACATGTTTAATCGTTGTGCCTTCTTCCTAGTAGCTGCCAGTATCTTTCTTGTGTACCCTATCATAGAACTATATAAGACTTGCCTCCGTTTCGAAGTACATGTGCTTAATGCCCTTTTTTGAATGGATTAAAGTTGAAGCAATAAATAACTATAATTGGTTGAGACGTGAAATTAGACGAGGAAATTAAATTGAGAAATGTTGTAATTGGTAGAGATAAGTAGGTACGCAATCTAGTTCTATGTACCTATATGTACATATATCTTACTCCCTCTATCCCAAAACAAATCAATTTTTTGTTTTTTATACAATGTTTGACTTTATCTTATTTGAAAAAAATTATGATTAATATTTTTGTTTTTATTAGATGATAAAACATGAGTAATACTTTATATGTGACTAATTTTTTTAAAAAAATCTTAAAAAATTTTAAATAAGATGAGTGGTCAAACACTCTGCACCAAAACTGAAATGTTGCCTTTTTTTTAAGATGGAGGGAGTAAGATGCAAGATGGAATAGAAGATGCTACATCTAGGGGTGCTCTTGTTTCAAGGGTTTTGTTTCGTTTGATTAGTCACACGCTAAAACAATTTTGGAATAGACAT
The DNA here is from genome assembly GCF_000231095.2 of Oryza brachyantha. Taxonomy (NCBI): domain Eukaryota; kingdom Viridiplantae; phylum Streptophyta; class Magnoliopsida; order Poales; family Poaceae; genus Oryza; species Oryza brachyantha. The sequence goes on along the minus strand of NC_023166.2, from coordinate 20,317,172 downwards.
AATGTATGGATGCTAATGAATATAAACACATATATATATATAACCATATATATTAATTAATAGATGAATCTAGATAAAATTTGAATTTTTTTAATGTTCTCATTATTAGTTATTAAAATTGGAAAATATATTATTTGATTTTTGAATGTACTTATATATAGAAAACTCTCATACAAAATATAGTGTTGAGCAGTTTAAAAAACGTGTCATAGAAATACGAGGATAAACTGATAAACTAATTTAAGTTGAAAAAGAACGGGTTCAGGGCACGTTCACCGCCGGGGCAAGTTAACTAAACTCCCTTATTTTTCGCGCGCACGTTTTTCGAAGTGATAAAAGGTGTATTTTTTGCAAAAAAAATTCTATAGGAAAGTTCTTTTAAAAAATATTTTTTATATTTTAATAATTAATAATTAATTAATTATATATTAGTCTGTTATTACGTTATTACGTTAACTTATCACCCTTACGGAACGCGTCCTAGGTCTAGTGGAAGACGGAAACCATCTTTGAGAGCTGGTAAAAAATATGGGCTTTCTGGCTTGTGCAGTTGTGCCTTTCATACGGAACTGGGCCTATTATGGGCTGCACGCACGATGCAAGCAGCCCAAACCTCAGACAGAGTCCGACCAAACCGCCGACCCGGGTACCCCTCGCCAAGCCCCGCAGCTCGTGTTGTTCCGTCAGAGTGTTCCACCTCCCCGTTCCTCCGTCTCCATGGACGCGTACAACCACCAGCGCCGCTTCCCCAGCTCCGGCGACGCGCCGCCGCCGCCGCCGCCGACGCAGCCACCTCCCTCCCACACGAACCCCCACTGGTACCCCGGCCCGGCTCCACCGCCGTACCCTCCTCCCCACGCCAACCACCCTTTCCCTCCTCAGCATCACCAGTGGGGACCACCCCACGACCTCCAGCACCAACGCCACCCTCCGCCGCCGTATGGGTACCACCCCTCTCTCCCTCCAATGTCGATGCAGCCGCCGCCGCCGCCGCCGCCTCCCGCGGCGGCGAACCCCTGGCCTCCCCACCACGCGGCTGCGCAGCCACCGCCGCCCAGCTACCCGCCACCGCCTCCGGGCCAGGTATGTTGTGGCTATCTGGTATCCTTTGGACTCGCCGTTGGAGAAGATAGAAACATTGGTGGCTTATTGTGTATTAGGATTTGTAGTAGAGGATGATGTTGGCTGTAGGGTTTCTGGAAAGGGTGTGATATAGTGTTTGATTAGGGTGAGGTAACGCTGGGGTGGTTTTGTGACGCTGCAAATTGGCCAGATGAATTACTGAGGGATGATTCATGATTGTGTGAATAGTGATTAATTATTTTGTCCTTGTTCGGTAGTTCTCACTTATTCAGAATGGTTACTTTCTTATGGACAGATTCCAAAAGGTCTAAATCATATTTTACAAATTAAAGTGCATTCAATAAAACTCCTGCAGTTGCTCTATACTTGTACTTTGTGGGAAATCCTTGGTCCATTGGAACAATTTGGCTCCCTTTTGGATTTAATTGGGTGCTCTTTGTGAAGTTACATTCAGCTGGCTTCAACATCCAACCTAAATGATATAATGTTTCACATGATTTATGTTTTCTTTTCTTACTATTCTGTTGTTGAATTCAAACAATGTTTTGTTAGTTCACATTGCTCTTTTTTTCAGGCTTGGGCCAATCATTCGTGGGCTCAAAATCATGGATACACAGGTTTGTCATTACATCTGAACTTTTGTTCTTTTAGATCTAATTTTATTGGTGACAGAGATGCTCTAGTACACTTTACAACCGGATGATGATAACTTTTGCTGTTAATGATGCACAGTATTGTTTGAGCATTATGATTCAGCATGCTTCATGCTTGTTTAAATTCCTATTACTATGCATAGGGACGGATATTTTTTGAATGCACATGTATTTCAACAGTTTTGTGGAGAGCCCTTAAAGTTTTTCTAAACTAGTTGCTAGCAATGAGAAAACAATCATCCACTATGGTCATCTGGAGCTGTTGTTAATACTAAAGTTTATGAACCATTCTAATGTTCTGCCTATTCCCAGTATATATTAGTAAATGACCGTGAGAACTGAGAACTAGTTAGCATGAATAAAACCAAACTTATATATACCGCACTTGTTCAAAATCACACAAACAAATACCTTTACTTCCAAATGCACATAAAGCAGTCTCTCTCTCCAGGGGATGTTTGTTAGAATATTTTCGTTTGCTGTTAGATTTTTAATGAGTAAGTTCTCACGAAACCACATGTCCTTGGTTATCACAGTTATTTAGGGCCTGTTTGGGGGAGCTTTAGATTCTGAGAAGCAGCTGCTTGGTAGCCAGTTTCTGAGAATCTGGAAAAGCTCCTAAACCCTGCTTCTCCAGCTTCTAGATTCTTGGTTCATTTTCTAGAATCTGTAACTACAGATTCTCAGAAACTGTAGACCGTTTGGGGCAGCTTCTGGCAGAAGCAGCTTTTGGGATAAGCTGCAGCGGGGAGAAGCTCCCCCAAACAGGCCCTTAGCTGTTTACCTTCCTCTTTCCCATACATCCCTTGTTTCTGAACTTTGACTCATGCATCATTGCCTTCGCTGATTCAGCACATGCACTTATTAGTAGAATGAATAATTAGGCAATATTCTGGTTTTGGTCTCAGGTCTTCAATCAATTTATGGTCTGTGCTTCAAAAAGAAATCCTACATATGTTTGATAATAAGATAGTTAACATTAATCTTTGTTAGAGCAGAAAAATCCCTTACAACAAGAGCATAGTTGTTTGTGATGGTTCATGAATCATGATTGTCCTTTTCAATTTGTTTTCTCTCCCCCAAATGGAAGGCCATGGCAACGAGGAAGATTGGGCTACAAAGGCGAAGGCATGGGCTGCTGCTAAATCTGTTACAGAAAACCACCATATTCAACAGCATGCCATATCCACAAATAGGCCAGAAGTTCATAATTATGGTTACCAGGATCAGTATCAGCAACCAGCTGGTCTGCCAGCAGAACCTTTACGCCCGCCAATCCCTCAGTCGAGTAATGACCACTTGCTGTTTGCAATGAAAGGACAACACAGGGAAACGAATTATCTGCCAGGTACCATATCTTATTACTATTGCTCAATATATGTTATAGATGGATTTGTCAGTTTCATAGTGGAGTTGAAGCTAATATTGCAGATGGAGGTCCATTGATGCCACCAGCAAAGAATATTGGTTCATTTCCATCCACCTATGAGCAGGAGGTACCGTATAATTATTCTTCTACTCCAGGTATGCTTGCTTGGTAATTTAATTTGCTTTGTAGCCTGAATCATATTAAGGCTGGTCCCTCCTGGTAATACCTTCAGATTCAAATATGGAAAGACTTGCAAGTGTAGAGCACTATTTATTTAAGAAAGAAGAGGATAAAGAACACTTTACCTTCTCAGAAAACACTATTATTTGTGTATGATTTTTGTCATATTTGAGGCGATTGCTTGTGTGGGTTGACTTTTTTGCAAAATGGAGGAAAATCCAGATATTTGCTCAGAATCACTTTGTCAGTGGCTATGCTTTTTTATATCATGGATTCAATAATACCTCTGGTATATAATGTGTGTTACTCTATTTTCTAATCAACCGTAAATTCCTTAATAAAATGAATGTTTGGTTCAATCCTTTTCACTTGGAAGCACCAAAAAACTTCATTTCTCTTACTGAAATTCAAGCTGGAAATCAGATAAAACCACGTTTTACAAAAACCAATTACTGATTGCCTGTGCTCAATGCCAGTGTTTGGATGGTAACCTGCATTGTCTTATCTGAGTTTAATATTGACTATGCAATGTAATATCAGGTGTTGGAAATGCTATGATTCAATATCCAAGCTCCCAGACTCAGCCACCTCCAACTGCATCAACAATTCAAGATGGATTTCCACAAGCAGCCTCCAGTATGCATATTGCTCCTTCACTGGAACAACCTCATTTTGGGCATGATGGACAGTCTTCCAAGATTGTGGTTGATCCCAGCGATCAACCTTTGGAGTTCAATAGCAGGAAAGCTCCTGATATGACCGTGCATAGAACAACAAATTTCAATCCTATAGCACCATCTGATCACGATGCAGATTCAGCAGCAACGCATTCGTGGGTCCCATCTACTACAGTACTTTTCCCTCAATCTTCAGTACCACCTCAAGCAGCACAGGTTAATTTCTATTATTTTATTACTCTGTATGATTCCTTTGGACTATAGATATGTGATACCTGTCTTTTACAGATGGACCCTTCGGTCCATGCTGCACCACTCTTTGGAGCAGTTTCTGGTTCAAGCTATGTTCCACCTGCAGCATTTGGAGTTGGTAATGTGATGGAAACATTCCCTGTGGATGCAAGCACCCCTTTTAGTGTTGCAGAAAGATCAAAGAAAGTAGGTCTTTGTCTCCTTTTCCCTCCCTCCTCCCTCATCCTCTCCTTTCTTAGATCCCCATGTGTGTTTGCTGCTGTGCCTAAGTACTTTGATTGATTTTTACACGCTTGTCCAGCCTCCAGTGCCAACCTGGCTTCGTGAAGAACTTTTGAAGAAGAAATCTACATCAGCCAGTGCTTCAGTGCAACACTCAACAGAGTTCCATTCCACGGGATCTGAAGACGCTGAAAAAACACTTAAAATTGTTGATCAGGCTGAGAGCAGAAGCCTAGATTCAGTTAAATCTACCGATGATGATGAAGATGATGAGGTTCAGTTTGCTATTTTTTATTACTATGGAAACTACTTATATGACTTCATTTTGTTTGCAAGAGAATCCTCTAGCTTGTTAAAAATGATTTGTTTTTTTTGGAACATTTGTAAACATTGGGGCCACATACTAATTAATGAAAAGCTATTCCGCTTACACCAGCACCATTTTAAAGGGAAGCTAACTTTACCTCGTTGTAAGAGGATAATTAGAAAAGATAGCTTGTTGGTTTTATCCCCTTCTCTTTTCCTTTTCAATTTTCTGCTCTAGTATAAACATATTTATTTGGAATATGTTTTCTGGACTTTAAAAAATTGTTTGCAGGACGAAATTGAAGCAGCCCGGATGGCAGCAATCAACCAAGAAATTAAGCGTGTATTAACTGAAGTTCTCTTAAAGGTCTTGTTTTCTACATGGCAGTTACTTTGCTAGGTCTGGCAAGGTCCTGTCATTTCTTTAATTTTTAATCTTCTTGTCACTTTCCAGGTTACTGATGATCTTTTTGATGAGATCGCAACTAAAGTTTTGAATGAAGATGACTCATCAGCTGAACGTGAGTGATATACTAAACTATAAATTTTGAAAGCCATGTTGCATTACTGATTATTGCCTCTATGTCACAGCCAATGAGCCCACTAGAGTTTCTAGCGTGAAGGGACCTGGTCTGGGAGAATCAAAACCTATGGTTGCAGCTAAAGTTGTTCTCCCTGCTAAGACGACCAATGCTAGCTCAGCTAATCATTCTGATTGTACTGAGTTAAGTTCCCCTAAAGGTGCTCTTCTTGGCCTTGCTAGTTATGATTCAGATGATGAGGATGATGAAGGTGATGCTGAGGATAAGGTTCCAGCATCAAACTTATCTGAAACTAAAGCTGGCACAGCTCATCCGGAAGAAGGTAAGTCCTTAAAAAAAATACTACCTGAACATTGCTGACCACTTAAATATATTAACTCAAAATAATTTATAGGTGAAAAGGCCAGTGATGGTGAACAGCGTGGAAATCATAATGAAAGAAATTCTGCAGTCCAGAACTCTTCCTCGGGAGAAGATTGTCCTGAAGATCGTAAAGTTAATGACGAAATGTTTCATGGGGGCTCAACTACAGAACTTAAACAAGAGCTACATAGCCATGACACACACAGCAAGGAATTTCCTTCAGATGTCAAAATATCAAGTCAGCCGAAGGATGTGGTTCCTACCATGGATGAGAAGACTCATGTATATTTTCAAAATGGAAAAGTTCCATCTTCTGGCATTCATGCAGAAAATTATAGTGATGTGGAGAGCGGTCATAGGCATTTAGGGAAGAGCAGCCATCAGGAAAATTATGTCAATGAGCCAAAGGCTGTTCGAAGAAAAGAACCTGAATCTTCTTCCAAAAGATATAATGATGATGGTAAATCTAGCATGTATGGAAATATTGATAAAAAAGGTAGCTTCAAGGAGGAAAAAGGTTCTGACAGCAGTGCGAAACATGGAGCAGATACTAGGGAATCCTGTTCTAGAGGAAACTTTAAACAGGATGATGCAAAAGGAGATAGAAAGGATTATCAAAAGGACATAAGGGAGAAAAGCAGGGCTTCTATGGATAGAAGAGAGAAAGAGAAGGGTAAACATGATAAGGAGGACAGGTCAAGGCAAATTACAAGGGGCTCAAGTAGCCATACCAGTAGAAGGTCACGATCACCAAGTGCAAGAAGTCGGACCAAAGAGTCTTCACATCGAGAGAGTGTCTCAAGTGATGAGCCTTCTGAAAATGCGAAAAGGAGGTATATGTCATTCTTAAATGCTCAGATATTTTTTAAATAATACCATGAAAGTCGCAAAAATAAGTTTTGTATATCAAAAATTGCGAAAGGCTCTATCGAATGTCGACATATGTCTGTTCGACAAGGGGCCGGTCGACATGGCCTAGTTTGACATGGACTTCTTGAGGTGGAGAAACAACTCGTCGAACTACCAACGTTCGATAGGCCTGGCACGAAGGAAGTCGATCGAACTAGGGAGTTCGACAGGGCCTACATCTGGTGTAGCTCTGTTCAATAGGACCCTATCATTCATCATATGTTCGATAGGGTCGACAGGATCCTATTTCCACAATTTTCTCACACGACATATATTTTTGCAATTTTTCATTTAAACTGTATTATTTTTAAAAAAGATAATCTAAATGCTCATTCTATTCTATGTGGTAATTTGTCCGTTACTCTTTCTATACTGTAGAAAGCTTCATTCACGGAAAAGCAGCATGTCGCCTTCACCTCCAAAATCTAGGAACAGGTATCTATATGTTTATGCCATATTTATAATGTAGATTAATGGTGTTAGAAATGTTCTGGTTGGCTCCAACATGTTCGTATACAGTATGGTTGGCACCATTAGTTAACCCTAAAAGATTTTTTATGTTTGGCATCGCCTGATCGTACTCTCTCTTCTGGTTATCTGGATGCCACAAAAGGATTTTCTTAGCTTTTGACGTTTGTTTGAATCATGAACAAGCTTAAGTCATGCTATGGCTATTTCTATGATTTCCATCTCCCCATGCAAGGATAAGAGATTTTTGTTTTTGTGTTAGGGATGTATTTGACTGAACTATGTTTGTACTATATCTGTCTATATTCATGTTCTTTGAGGCAATGCCTCAAGATATGTTTTCACATATCTTTTATGGTAAGTCTGCTGATGAATATAGAAATGGTTTACTTCTATGCCTTGTGAATTTGGTACGAGTTTGCAGGTATCTTCTGAGTGAAGAAACATCAGGTTCATATATCTCTTATCCTTTCACTTACCCATTTAGTATTATGTTTCATCTCTAGACGAATTTCGCGGTCTCCACATAGCAAGCATTCTCACCGCAGGCATTCCCCTCATTCATCTGCCGAAAGGTAAGAGATTAATCAGTTTCTCCTTTACCATTATGTTACTCCAGGTGGTATTTCCATGAAATTTTCAGGAGTTGTCAGATTCAGTAATATGATCGATCTTGTGCTTGATTTATAGGAATTTGATTGGATGCAGAAAAATATATTAACGAACTTGAGACAAAAAGAAGTCTAACCTTTCGGTGTCTTAAGAACATGTTACCCATTAAAAATCGTGTTTTGGATTTACATGAAATTTTGTGTTCTAAATACAAATTTTGCATAATTTGTTTTTGCAAGGGACTTCCATCTCAGCTTGAGTATTGAACACCCTACAAAATTGCTCCTAGAATTACACTCGTCATTCATCATGCATTACACTCGTGGGCTGCCTGGGAATAGAACTGGTTGACTCTTTGTGGGATCATTCGATGATCTTGGTGGAATGACTGCCTTATTTTGTACCAAATATATGCTTTTGAGTGATAAAATGTTGGTGTATCAACCCACTCTATTCCCCAAACCAAACAAACACACTATGCTCGCGGTTAGCATGGATGGATGCTCAATTCAGCATCCTATTTCTCAAACCAAACAACACCAGTGACTTCTATATATAGGAACCACTGGAAAGGAGAGGCAACCAATTCAGGTCTATTGGAACAGAGCTGGTATTCTGGCCTGCCTCTAACCCTAGACACAAAGAAAATGCTTGAACCAAATCTAAAGCCCTAGTGCTCTATATGCCACTTGGGGCAGTTACTCTGTCACTATGTTATTAGTGCTTTCTTTCTGTTTTTTGCTGGAATAGTGCTTTCTTTAAATCTGTGTCTAATCATGGCAGGAAGAAGCGGTCCAGATCCAGAACCCCGGTCAAGAGAAGATAGAAGATCCTTCGATGTTTTCAAGATGCCTGGACATCCTTGTGATGGCATATCGCTGTGATATTAACCGCTGCATCTTCTACCGTTTCATCGAACAACACATCGCACGGTGACAAGATGCCCGCGGATCAGATCCATGTTTACCAGCGTATCTACGCTGGACATTTGCCACAGGATATCAGATTTTCTGTTCGAGCAGCGAGCAGTGTACTTCGTAATTTTGTAGGCTTAGCGACCCACGCAATATGGCATGTATTATACTCCATCTTGTTTATGGGAAATTGTCAACACCCAGTCCGGTGTATACTGGCTTGAGATTATCTCTATTTTTTATAGTTTTGAAGACCGGGTTTGCTAAAAATACGGCGCCTATCACTTAATTTTAGTCATTTCTTTCGCTATGCGATTCCTCTTTCAACTATATGCAATTGTGCTTCTCTATTCTGCCACTCTTCCAACTAGATAATCTTTCTCAATTTCATCACCCAAATTGAAGTCTGTCCTTTCCACTTTTCTCGTCATCCTCGTCCATGCGACCAAGCCCTTTGTAGCAAGGCCAAGCCTGTTTTTCTTTGCAGCTTCCTCTTCTTCATCATCCTCACCTTCGTCAGATTGATTTTCATTTTCACTCAACTTCTTTTTTGGGCTGAACCCCATTTGTTAACCCATTTACATTGTCAAGTCTCTTCACATCCGAACTAAAGGCAGCAGCTCCATATGTAGCTGCTTTAATCAGCCACCGTTCATACCCAGATGCCACCGTTCATCTTCTTCCAAGGTCAGCTATTTTATACTGTGCAATTTTACTGAAGTTGTACCTGAGAAGACATAAAAAACTGTAAGGGTGGTCTAATAAGTTGTTGCTAATTGAAGATTGAAAAGGGTCAAGAGGCTATCATGCATGCGATGACGGATGGCCAACAAGCTATCTGTGAAAACCAGCCAAAATGAATTTGTTTCAGATGTCAAATGTCTAAACGCTATGACATCTATCTATAATGCTACCTGTCTGGATAGCATGATGCTGGAGTTATTATGGTATAAGCTATATAGTGAGGGTGGTAGACGTCGAAGTAAATAAAATGGGAATTTCTGAGGCAAAGACTCTGTTTTCCCATGGGACAATTGCACTGTACTTTGATGATCAACTCGATATCCCCAACATTTATAGTTATAGTAGAATGTACTCTCACACTGAGTCGTTCCCTCGCTGGTAGATTAATATTCCCTAACACCTACGATCTGGCAGGCTCAAGAATGCGCTCCCATATGTTATGCCAAGTTCTTTGATCGGTAATTGGAATATCTCTTGTTCGACTTACACACCCCACCTTTTATTCTATTTATAAGCAAAAATTAAAATTCAAGCTTAAATCTGAAGTTAATTTTAGGGTTTTTTATCGCTCAAATTTATTCCCTTTGTCATGTCATGCCTAGTTTTCCATTTGTTCTTCAAAATAATTAAAGAAAATAGCGGCTCAAAATATAGACGCTTTCCTGTAACGTCCTGCTCGTCGGAGCAGTACCGCCGACGCCACGCTGTTCTTATAAGCGACTCTAGGGCAAGAAAGAAATTTGAAATTTTACAGACAACATAATAAATTACAAAGACGGCTGCATACAAGATTACAGTAATTCACCACAACATCTCCAATAGGTGCCCGTAATTTATAAAAGACACGGCACACAAGATGGAAGATACTGTCGCCACTTTATTTGTCACACACTGGCGATTCATAAACTTCGGGAAAATGAAAACAAAGCATCGAGAAGAAGCAAAATCGTTACTGCTTAGCTCCGAGCTGAACGCGACTTGCTAGGTTCCAAATTCTCATCACCCCGATCATGGCTCGCACGAGCATCCCATGCCGGTCGACGCGGCTCGGAAACTCCGATCCCACTGGTCCACAGGTGCAGCTTCAGCATGGGGGACGTGGCGAGGGTGCTTCTCCCTCTTGTCACCCTTTATCTGCTTGAGGGCGTGTTTCAGTGCTGGAAGAAGTGCCTCCATGCACTCCGCGACAGCGTTTGGGTTCCCAGGCATGTTGATGATCTGAAAAGGAGATCGATGGGTTTGACAAACATGTGACTAGCGCTTCAGAGTGGTGAGAAATTGTCAAGTTTGAGCTTTAGTGCGTACAAGTGCCGATCCTCTGATTCCGGCCGTGGCCCGTGATAGCATTGCGAATGGTGTCACCTGTACCGCAGAAAAGTTATATAGCTCAGATTAAAAGACTGCACGTCCTGCAAAGTTAGGGTATTAAAGAATATGGAGAAGAAATGCCCCTAAAGTTTTAGCTGTTATCTGTATGGTTAGCTCAGATCAAATGACTGCAATTCATCTATCTCTCTCATCTCTACAAATAGTTTTAAAATTGTCACCTTCAAGCTTTCCTGAAGCATGATATATGTGAGGCCGGGTGCTTCTTTCTCTATCACAGATTTTGTTGCTTCTGGTGTGACATCTCTAGGTGTGAAACCAGTACCGCCTGCATATATGTATTAAAAGGAAGTTGATGCTCATCTGATTGTACTAAATAAGGGGGTGATCGTTTGGCTTGTGAGGAAAAAGCCACACGGCATATTTGCAAATGAAATATAATTTGTGAATAAAACTTTTATATATGTATTCTTAGAGATCTAAAAACCAAGGTTGAAAATAAAATATGATGAAAAAACCAAAATCTAGTCTAAATTTAAGGTTAAAAATTTAAATTTTGGCTTATAAGCATAAACAGAAGCAAAAATATAGGGCTGAAGGATTGTGCAATTTCCTAACTTAAAGAATAATAACATCATTACCTAGTGTCAAGATGAGGTTGATATGGTCAATATCACTCCACTTCACCAGAATGTTCTTGATTTTCTCCACATCGTCTGGAACAACAGCAGTAGCAACAACAGTTGCTCCACCCAATTTCTCTGATGAAGAATTCACTACAGATATTGCCCTTGGCCCACTACAGATAATATTGCATTACACAGTGAAAACAACAGTGATTTTAAGTAGTCATGATAATGTAGTTCAAATGTGTTCTAAATAAATGCTAAGCTCACGACACAAAGAATTAGAGTAAAGCTCTAGTTTGATTCACTGTTCCGAAGGAAAGAATAGTAGTGTTGTGAAATGTGGAGCCCTTACTGAGATGCATCACCATCTTATGTGAAGAAAAGCAGTAATTCGACTCTTTAGTTTTGCATCATGGTGTGACCCCTTTGCAACTCAACACAAAGAGGTGTATCAGGATGCATCCACTTCAAAAGGAGTTTATATTGATCTATTATTTTTCTGATTCAATCTGGAACCGAATCACATGCAAAAGTAAAGCAGTTTTTCAGTGACAAACATGAAGAAAAAAGGCACTGCACTTAACGAAATACCTCCTGTCAGGGCCTGCGCCCGATGAAACAGTGTCACTCACTGTCAGAATTGCTACTTTAACTTCAGCATTCTGTGAGGCTGGAACCTGAGACAAATCGCTAGAAGTACTTTTTGCAGGAGGAAATAAATGAGATGGCAGTCGATTTGAAGCAGTGGGCAGCTTGTCGAAAGGCGAGTTGATCATATCAGATATAAGTATAGCTTGCATAGATGTTCCAGCTTCCAAAATCTGCCCAACTAATGGCACTTCCAGTAAAGCATTTGCAGATTTCATACTTAGGAGGCGGCTACTAGCTTGTTGTCCCGTGCTTTCAGCAAGGTACCTGCCAAAACCAATTTCATCAGTTGGTATCCCCTAAGTGTTGCCATATAAGACATCATATTAAAATATAGCTCTTACCCAGGTCTACCAGATCCATCATCAGGCACCCATCTGATCACAGCACGATGGAACTCTTGACGATGTGGGTCTCCTCTTAAAGGGTGTAATAGGCGTGCATGCACTCTGTAGAGACAGTCATGTCAGTTAAGACAATATGCTCAATGATATATAATGGAAAGCAAGAATAAAATTAATAACCATGCTAGCGGCTTATGCATGAGGATAAAAACCTTGGTAGATGAGGATTCGACCAGCCAGAGAGTGACCGTATTGCAGGAACAACAAAGACATTGAAGCAAACAACACAGCTCACTGGGTTTCCAGGCAACCCAAATGCAAGAACTGTTTTAGATGGCTTTAATGTATCTTTTGTTACGATCTCAGAAAATGTTAATGGTTTTCCTGGTTTCATCCGGATCTGTATGTACAAACAACGCAAACTGTTAAAATTACTGAAATTTTGTGCAAATGTAATAGTTCCAAAGACTGCTTTCATCGGTTATTCAGCTGGAAATGAGAAAAGCATATGTTAAAAAATGCATAATTTTCTCTAAACCATAGCTCCTGTTTCGTAAATAACTGCAGGCTACATGCCTATTTTTGGAAGAATTTCTAAGGTACCTTTTCAAAGTGAATTTTCCCCATGTTTGCCAGACAGGGTTTGACGAGATCCCTATCACCCATGGAAACACCACCAGAAGTAAGAATGATATCAGCACCAGAACTTAGAGCGACATCCATGTGCTCCTTAAGACTTTCCTCAGTGTCTTTTGCAATACCCAAGTCCACTATCTTGCAATTGTGCTGAGTAGCGGCAGCAAGTAACATAGCCCGGTTAGAATCACGAATCTGCAAGGCAGGTATACAGTTCGGTGAATATGGAATGCAGAGAAAGTGACAGATGCAAACATTATGAAATAGTGTGAATAACCTGACCACGGCTGAGAGATGCAGTGACTGGCTGCACTAACTCATCCCCTGTAGAAAAGACGGCAACAGTTGGTCGACGATATGCCTGCACATGCAAACTCAAAATGATCAATTGCTCATGATTGTCTTCTGTACAGACTGTACTCAGCAGCTGGGTAACTGAAAGGCTTATTCACCTTGACAGTAGTAACTCCCATGGTTGCGAGCAACCCAATTTCTGGAGGACCTATGTGCTCACCAGACTTCAGCACTACAGAATCCTTTTCTATGTCACATCCCTGGAGATTATTTGTTCCAAAAACATACTCATCAGTAGCGAATGCTCATCTGTTACGAAACAATATAGGTGATTGAAAACTACAATGCACAGCTAATTCCAAAAATTATAAATTAAGGTGAAGGTGACTTAGCAGATAACACTCTAATAGCTTCTCTTTTTTCGTCAAATTGTCGCCCGAACGCAAAAGTAGGCGGGAATAAAGAAAGTAAGAACGAACTAGCAATGAAACTCAGTAGTATACCACATTGCGTATATCCTGCCCCTCAGTTGGCCGCACCAATATCCTAACCCTCTTCGACCCATCCGGCGCACCGGCAAGCAGCTCCGTGTCCTCCACTTGCAAGACGGCGTCAGCACCATCAGGAATCGGCCCTGCCAGAGAAACCAGTCAATAACCGATCACCGCCGCAGAACAACCGAAGCATCATCAGGAATTACGTGACCCACTCACCTCCAGTCGTGACATACGCCACCGTGCCGGGAGCGACGACCACGCCGAGGGCGTCGTCGCCGGCCCTCGACTCCGTAATCACCGGGTACTCCCCCGGCCCATCGGAGGCCACGACGGCGTACCCATCCTGCAGGGGGGGATTAGGTTAGGAGCAACCTCAGACGCGGCGCGAAGGATGGGAGGAGAAGGGCATAAGGGTGGTTGGTTGATCAGAAGGTGTTGACCTTGATGGAGGCGCGGAAGGGAGGGAGCGGGTCGGGGGCGCGGACGTCCTCGGCGAGGACGAGGCCGAGCGCGTCGGGCAGCGGCACGGCCTCGGCAGCGCGCGGCGCCGCCGCGGCCAGCACGGCCGCCAGCGCCTCCTCCACCGGCAGCATTTTTTTCCCCTCTCCTCCACCGCCTCTTCTGGACTCTTCTGTTGCTCCTCCTATTTCTCGTCGGTTTAGTCTGCGGGGCCGGGCGGCGGCTGAGCTGGAGGCAAAGAAAGGCCTATCTCGATCGACCTACCGGAGTCGATCCTTTCAAATCGCGACCGGCCACGAGTCGTGCGACGGCTGCGTTTGGGTGACGCCGCCCAGCGTCCAGTTCGAGCCCCAAAATAAGGCCGCGTCCCTTTCGCCGGCGGTGGATTTTGGCTAATTATTGAAAGAGGAAAAATATGATATGATTAATTAAGTATTTAATATTAAACTTGAAAAATAAAATTATTTATTTTTTAATAACTTATATATGATTAAAGTAACATTTATTAGAGCATGTATAATTGTAGGCTACGGGCTACATGGAGGAGGCCTATCCGGAGAAAATAATAAATAAATAAATTGGCTTTCATACCAGTAAATATATATAAGAGAAATAAATAGGTTTAGCTATAGTTAATCCATTATATATATTACTTTTAATATGATCATACAGTTAGTTTTTAGCTCCAGCATTAAAAAATAAAATGGCTAACGAATATCGAGAGCAGCGAAGACGACCGTTCAAATATTTTTTTCTCTCTCTTTCGAAAAGCCTTTTTGAAATTGAGAGGCCGCTGTCCGCGTCGCACCCCGCCACTCGCACGACCAAAAAGAAATAACGCCTCGAGATGTATAGCAGCCGGCGTTACGCGGCAGGGTCAGGAATGGCCACGCACCGGCGGTCCATTCCAGCGGTTCGCCGGGAGCGCGCACCGGCCGCGACCCCATCCTGCCTCTACCCATCGCTTCGCCTGCTCGAAGAGGCAACCGCGAGAGGTACGAATTGATTCAAGACGATGCCATATGCAAATTCCAAAGCCCTGCTTGTGACGCGAAAGCGCGCTCTTTGGTTGATGGTCATACCCCTCACCTTCTTTCTAGCTAACATAAAAGTTGCTGCTTTATTAAACTAGAGCCGACCGTAGGGTCGGCACTCGACATAGATCCATCTTTATTTAACAGGGATGGCAGACGACCCAGTATTTTGAAACAAGTAATCAAATACTTCCGCTCAAGCAAGTAGATGCTTTACCAGTAAAATCCATTAAGATGAGCCAGACAAACGATATCCTAACTCAGCTTGGTTCGGATGCGGGCTTCAAGATATTTCGAAAAGTAGAGATGTCTATAGCATGTTCTCCAAGCACTGAAAGAAAGGAGTTTCAGTTAAGCTGCTGAAGATACACAAAGGTTTATTGGCCATACTATTCCCTCATGGACACTAACACTAGATCAACACCAGCTTTTGAAGCCGCTGAAATCTCTAAACACTTGTCTCGTCAAAATGACACTAGACAACATGAGGCAGACAGTAATTCTTGACAACATATAGGAGTAGCAGTTACTAATTCACAGAGAAATTGACAGTGTGCAGATGGAAGTCCATGAAACAAAAGGAGATCATGTGGTGGATATGTTTTCAGAACACCCTGATTTCTTATCATAAACATAAAATTCATTTGCCATATACAGCTCAAACCTAAGTTGACACAAGTAAGACTAAGTTAATACAACTTACAGTCAATATCATTTTTGGCTGTATGGATCAAAGTTATACACAAAGAAAACAGATCTGTAACATCCGTCAGATGTATAAAAGTAAAACACGCTAAGAAAACGTGGGACACTGGTGAGCATAGTGACAATCCATATCTATATTCCATACTATCTAAAAGAAGATAATGGTACTATATTATACATATTGTCTTACCAGCTACTCCTTTATATGTATAATACTATTCTAAAAGAAGATAATGAAGATGGCAGTGAATCAACCATCCACCAATTATATTATATATATTTTCTTACCAGCTACTCCTTTATATGTATACAATATTTCAAAATAGTGCTATATATTGGTTCTATTGCATCTCAAAAAAACAGGTTCCAAACAATACTAGCATACATATAATTCATATTTCTCCGTAGCAAAACATGGGTAATTAGCTAGTGATTTAAGAAGAAAGGTGAGAGCGAGAAGGATTGAATGTGGGCCGTTGAGCAGCAAGCTGGCTGCCCTTGCCATCTGCACTCTCAAAGTAAAATATTCTGATAACCGTCATGTAGCAGGTCAATTATTTTGCAAACAACACAGTGATTGTTGCCAGAACTACATTGTTTATATTTAGCAGACTTACCAATCACAATATTGTAATTTGTAAGTGCACCAATCAAGTTAGGACCTGGTGATCCGGGGATGGAAATTGGATGAGCTACATATATACATGGATGGATAAATAACAAAACGAAGAGGATCGGATGGGCCTCATAAACACTCTGAACGCTCTTTAAATGTTTATCCATTCACAATTTCATGTGCTATTCACACAATATTAACAAAAAAGATATTACTTGCAACCATCCCTTTGAGCCCCAGCCCTAAATAACTATTGTCAAAGATTGTCCGCAACAAGAAAAGTATTCTTGTTACTTTGGTGCTCAGGTTTCAAGAGTAGAAAAGGTTCTTCGATCATTATGTCTAAGGTGGTCCCACAGCACACTATGAAAGGCTATATAGACAGCAAATGAAATGGAATATCATGGATTTATGCTTTGGGGTAAACTTGAGACTCTACTAAAAATAGATTGCCCTTGTGCAATTCCCAACAACGAGCCATTATATGTTACCGATGGTTGGTGTATCTACATTGCATAGGATTGAGAAAACGTAGGAATAAGATAAACACAGGATTTCACACCAAATGTAACCAAGAGGATTGGAAAACACAGGTAAACACGAAGGATTTTGAGGAGAGATAGAGACTCAAAGGAAACTTTGCATGAGGTTAGTCCTCATGTTAAATTTCCTCCAAAACTTGCATGGATTAAGGCAAAACATAGGAATTTCATAGGATTCTCCAGGGTTATTTAGGGTAAAAAAATCATATGGGATTAGAATCCTAAAAAATTCCTTTGTTTTTCCTTCAAATCAAAGGAGCCCTAAATGGGAATATGTGCCTCATGCTACATTGAAGATTTGCACTGAATGGCTGAGAGGATTGTACTTTCTGTTTGAAGGGGTGAATAGTGGACTGTAGATGAATAAAAGGCCAAAATGTCTTTCAGAATTTGAGGGAGTGGTTTAATACCCAGTGGCACCATTATGTTTAGGCTTCATATACCAGTATAGCAGCTGAAAACAAAACTGGATAGTGCCTCAATTATGTTTAGACTTCATATACCGAACTGCTGAAAACAAAACTGGACAGTAGAATGCCATAATTTTACCATCTAGGGATCAGGGTTTATGTAAGTGTCCAGAATCAGAGATTATACCCGACAGAACCCTTCACGAATTAGCATAAGCAACACTTCTTAAAATCAATTACGTCAGCCTTTCGGTTTCAGCTCCAAATTAGGAGCTGTTTAAATAGCCGACTGAACCCAGATTCTCGTTGAACTTCACAAAACATGATCACAGCACGAGAACAGCAAATCCTAAGACATGATTCTTGAATACTGTCCTTAACAGCGCAAGAATGGTACAGAACAAAAGTTCAGTCCATCAATGGGGGCAAGTACCTCTGAACCTGCTCTACTCGTCGTCTTTCAGGACATGCTCGCCGGAGGCCTTGCCGCCACTGGCGGCGGCGGCTGCCGCTGCTGCTGCTTCATCTTCCTCCTGGAGGATCTTCTGCATATCATTGACGCGCGTCCGGACGACGTTGGTAATCATAACTGCGGACAAAAATCATCAAAATTCAAATCAGAGGGCAGCGTACGACTAGGGAGACGAGAATGAGGGATAGCATGGGATTGTTTACTTCCGGCAGTTCCGAGGGTCCAGATCCACAGGATCTTGAGGCCAGGGCCCTTCTCGCTCCACCTGGTCACCATTGGGGCGGCAGAATGGGGCCGCGGCGATAGCGCCGCCAGAGGCCAGGCTGGTTTCGTCTGCTCTTGGAGCCCTGGGTGTTGGGGAAACCCTGGTGCAGACTGCAGCGGGTGTTTTCTGTAATTTTTATTTGTTCCAGCAGCATTTGTCATATATAAGTAAGTTCCCTATATATAATTTGGTCACGGGTTCTCTTATCGCATTTATAAAATAGTAAGAATTTACTAGAAACAGTAGCATGAAAGTATTTCCCATGATAAGTGCATTAGTGGCATGTTCATATATCAAAACTTAGTAAAAATTTTCATTGTCCAATACTCTTGTGGTTTTTCAAACATGTCCCTAGTGTCATCCGAGTTGTAAACTTACAAAAATTATGTAGTATGAGTTTAAATATTTAATATTTACAACAAGATTCAGTTAAACTTTTACAAATATAATATCAATTTTATATTAAAATAAATTTATACATCTAACATGATACTATGACAGTACTTTTCAAAGCATATTCGTATATATCACATAGAAAAAACTAACCATTTTGAGATATCATTGATAATTAGAATTAAAAAGTTTCAATGGATCTTGTTTTAAGCGTCAAATCTTTGCACCCGGAGGGAGTAACATCACAACATCGTCGGAGCATTCTACTACTTTTCACATATCAAGTAGTTAATTTTGGAAGGTTGGTTGACTCTGTGCCATGTTAACATGCCATATAAGAGATTAAGTGATTGAAACCTAGTTTATGTCGGTTGTCATGAGGTAGGGGCCATGTAGGCTCTTGTCCTGTACTCCCTTCGTTTTATATTGCAATACGTTTTGGCTGTGTTTATATTTATCTATTGACAAATGTATATTGTTTGTAAATATATTTAGAATCGTTAACATCCATAGGAATCTAACAAATGCAAAGATGTATTACATTGTGAACAGTGGCGTAGCCAGGAAATTTTCGGTGGGTGGTCCTGTCCAAACTCCAACGTCGTAAGTTGACGCGTCGTAAAAAAAATAAACACAACAATCACTTATATGGGTAAGAATTTAGTTAAAAGAGTAAATTTTACAAATCCCTAGATTTTGAGGCATTGTTTCAAGAAACCCCATATTTTGGGCCAAAATGTTTCAAGAAACCACATGTTTATCCATAAATATATTAGCCAAATAGATAATATAAGATTAAATATGGGATTTCTTGCAACATTTAATATCAAAACATGGGGTTTCTTGAAACAAAATTCGATATGCGGTTTCGTGTTATGCATGCCTCAAAACCCGAGGTTTCTGAAATTTACTCTACTTAAAAGTATAAAATTAACATCTTATGACATCAATAAAAATATCTTCTTTCCTCTGCATGTTTTACCCAAATAAAAATAGTCTATTACAAATCCTATAATAACAAGTAAATTATCAGATGCTGTAAGCCTGTAACTTGTAAGTCTATAATAGGTAAATAATTATAATTCACATTTGCGCATGAGCAAAGTAGAGCAGTGAGTACAAAGTACTAGTATACAGATTACAGAGAGAAACTGAGAGAGAAAGAGAGTCAGAGAGAGTGAGAGACAGCACTCACCGAGTCACCGGGCGTTGGGCGTCAAGCTAGGCTGCTGGGGGCCTGGGCGGGGCGATGGCCGGCGAGTCGCTGGACGTAGGCGCGGTCGGCGGCCGGCTGGGCGCTGGACGTAGGCGCAGGCGCGGGCAGCCGGCTGACGCGGAGGCGGGGCGTAGGGCGACGGGCGGCGGCGGGGAGACGCAGCACGCAGCCGCTGCTTGCTTCGCGTGCGCGCGCAGCCGCAAAGCGGTAGAGCCAGGCCGTAAGCAGGCGCAAACATTGAGCCAACCCTAGCCTCATTCTCTATCTACGGCTGGGCTATGAGACCCCTCTTCGTGGGCCGATTTCGGGTTAGTCATAGGTCCACCTAAACTACCCCTACCTACGCTCCTGAATTTGTTAAGTGGAGGCAATCGTGTTGGCGAAAGTGATCTCGATACAACATATAAGGATGTCAATGTACATAGGTCCTATCTTTTCACAGTCGCAACGGATTATAAGCCAAAATTTAAATTTTAGAATTTAATTTTGAATTTGATTTTATGGTTTTCTCATCGTGATTTATTTTACGCATTTCGCTTTTGAGTCGTTATGGACACGTATATAAAAGTTTTACTTATAAATTATTTTTCGGTTGCAAAAACGCATTTTCACTTATTCCTCTAAAAAGCGAAATGATGGAAACCCGTGTTTTCTCTTGGAAGCAATTCAAGCAAGCTGTATTTAAACATTTGGGTGTTGTATTGTTTGATGCCGACCCTTCCAACATGAAATAACTGATTTAAGTTCACTTTTCGAAGGATAATTTTACAAAGCGGTCACTTAGATGTAAGATTTAAGTGATATATTAGTCTACGAAACCTTGAAGTAAAATTTTACATTAATGACACTTGTTTTATTCATGCACTCAAATATATTTTAATGATATAACAATATTATAAACTACCTAATAAAATCTTGCATCAAGAATTGCCTTATGCGGAATACAAGTCGTGTGGTTCAAAATCCCCTTAAGCATCTTGCAGGTAACCCTTTGGAATTGGATTTGCGCGTATGCGGAGGGGTTCACACGATTAATGATAGCTTTGGGATACATGGATGAACTAGACGAGGGTAACTTTGTTATTTTCCATGACACCTTTTTTTTTTTGAATACGTGGGAGCACTGATATTCAACGAAGTACCGAAAACGTTATTGTCGAACTATTTATTTTTCTTGTAAACACGTGTTACAGTAAGGACTATATGTTCTAAGTAAGTACATGCAAGAGAGATAATTAAAAGTAGGATATGAACAATGCTTTGGAGCAAGGATGTTAGGCCGGAACTTGTAAGCACGCGTGGCTTATATGAGCAACTCATGCCTAGACTAAAAACTATGTTAGCTCAAACATCTAATATTGCAAGATGGAGAAAATGTGGAAAAGTTTTTCACGGTGAGACCCACCTTAGTCTTAGTTATATAAAATTAAATATTAAATTACATCTGATCAGACTAACATCTTACGACATATATAACTTTACATATTTCTAATAAAATATACATTAAAAATATCCTAATGAACCAGACCCAGAAATATATAGTGCAATAGTTCATGGGGAGGCCCAACAGGCCGACAGGGCCCATACAGACATACTACCAGTGTTTGGTGGTCCCACTTGTCATAGCAATAGAAAATTGTTCTTTTTTTCCACAGTGACCCACAGGCTCACAGATCACACTGGTCGTCGTCTCGTCGACCGTCTCGCACTCTGTGGACCATCACACGTACCCAGAAATCCGACGGCCGAGAACTCCACTCCCATTCTGATCGGACGGCTCTCGACGACCGGGAGACAGCCACGCCACGCACGCGGCCCGCGCCGCCCTCCCCCTTTCCTCCGCTGGCTGGCTCCCCCCCACTCTCCTCTCCGCCCCCGCTTCAAATTTGGATCGCGTCGATTTCACGCGCCGATTCCCCCAAATCGAACGCAGACACACACCCACCCATCCCCCCCGAACGCATAAATATACTGATCCCCAATCGAAACGGGCAGCCGAAACCCTAGCCCTAGCAATCCAGAGCGGATGGCGCGTCCGAGAGGCAGGAAGCGTGCGGCGGCGGCGGCGGTGGAGGAGGAGGACTCCAGCAAGCCGGAGGCTGCAGCGGCGGAGGCTGCGGCGAAGAAACCGGCGGGGCGGGGGCGGGGGCGGGGGCGGGGGAAGCGTGCCAAGGCGTCGCCCAAGCCGGAGGAGTACTTCCCCGAGAAGCGGAATCTGGTGAGGAGGCTTCCCCGGTTTACCGGCTCGGATGCGTGCTTCGCTTCGATATGCTCCGACAACGGGGTGGTTTGATTGGCCTGTATTCGTTTTGGACCTGCGGGACGCGTGGTCTTGGGTTGCTGGTTCTGCGGCGAGATTCATAGGGGTCGGATTAGTCCAAATGACGGTGGTTCGACCTTCGCTGCGTGTGACATTGAAATACGAAATCTCTTGGTTAATATGTGACTGGGTTTGTCTTGACTATGGGGTTCCCTATTCCATTAGGAGTGGTTTTCGGGTTGAAAGCTATGCTGTAGAGCTAGGTCATTCGTTGATGATGGAGAAAATTCTGGCCACTTCTAAGTGGAATCTTGTTACACTTTATGTTGTTTTAGGTCAGTGTTAGGAATGGCTTTATTTTGAATATGAGATGATTTTTGAACATTATGTTAGTGACATACTGTGAAGTTTGAGCTATCATTGGAACATGAAAATTCACGTGCGTTTATTTCAGCAGTTCTAGGGCAGTTAATTGTTTGGAAATTTGTGTGAAGGGTTCAAGAACTTTTGGGATTGTCAGTTTTCCTTTGCAAACAGGCAAAACAATTACTTATATTATACCTTTATGCGTACATTAGATAGGATGCTGCAAAATGATCCAACTAAAACACACACACAAGTACAAACTCAAATTGTTCAGCCACTTCAATTGTTCTACGTGGTGGCCATTTTTTTAATGAAACGTTATGAATTGTTCGATTGACTAGATGCTTCATATGTCCTTTATTTTGATCTGTATATTTATTTTGATGGCACATGCCTAATGATATATTGCTTTTTCCAGGAGGATCTTTGGCTTGCAGCATTTCCTATTGGAACCGAGGTTTGTTATATTATATGGGCATAACGATTTCTTATTTTATAATTTATGGTTGAATCTGTAGTGATGCATGTTTTGACATGCGCACAACTGTGTATTGTGGGCATTTTGCCTCACTGCTAACTTTCATCTATTCTGGGCCTGTCATCTGCAGTGGGAAAATATTGACAAGATAAAAGAGTTCAACTGGAGCTTTGAAAATTTGGAGGTATGTTCAGCATATAATCTTCTGACACTACACCTTTTTCTTAATATTACCTTTCCTTTCACCATGACATATGGTTTCGTGTGGGTGAGCAGAAAGCCCTAGAAGAAGGGGGGGAGCTTTATGGGAAAACAGTTTACTTGTTTGGAAGCACTGAACGTAAGTTTTCTAACTCTTGCACTAGTTTTAAAATAACTCCCCACTCTGTTTATATGTATAGTTTCCTATTAGCTGGATATCATTTAGTAACAGCAGTAAACTGTTTTTATATTAGCTAGTTTTTCTATGAGCACTTTTTGACAAATAGCTTGAAGGCCTGTTTTGAATAGAAGAATTTCACAGAAATACCTATTCCCGCGAAAAGGGGAAAAAAACTTCTCCTTTTAGCATTCCTTATGGGCCAAAATACCAAATCTATCAGTTTTGTCCTTCTGAATTTCTCATGTCTGCTGTAGAACCATGAGAAAACTAGTACCTCTTTTTTTTACTGAAGGTAAGGCATACATTTCTGTAGATATATGTTTGCATGTTTTAATATATATTTGCATGTTTTATCATTGCTGAAAGATTTCCTGGGCATCTTGAATAATTAAACTGTCATTTTTTGGACGATACTTCTATTTTGTTCTTATGTTATTGTTTTTGTATATTAATGTTCAATGTGAGTTGCTATTGCCTTTTTAAGTTGAGTAGTATCAACATTTATTTGTAACCATGTGGGGGAAATTGTTTTCTTGGTTTTGATATCTATTTTGTTTGCTCTTGGAGTGTACCAGATTGTTTGCTAATCATTGATAAAATTTATCTGACTAGCTTCTTTTCCTGTTGGCATGCAGCCCAATTATTGGATGTTAATGGCGAATCAAAGATCGTGCTTATTCCTATTGTTGTTGCTGTAAGTTCACCTTTATTCTCTTGACTTAGAGAAGATGGTCCACAATGACATATACTCTTGAGTCGAACATTTAAGTCATGCTTATGCCAGCCTGACATCTTATCCCATTTATACATACCAGTTTGGATATTTCCTTGTCTTGTTGGTTGATGTTTTTAAGGTGGCTGTTTGCAATTCCTACCTTTGTTATTTCTGAACATGTCAATACCAAGGCTTTTCATCCCATTGGTTTCATTGTATACTGCTCAAAACTATTTGGTGTGGAGATCCTTGTAAGCTTAGAGAAGCAAGTTCACCTACTCGTTTTAGTTGTAACTTTGACCAATTTGAAATTAACCATATAGTGGAAAAAGGGAAATATTGTTAGGATATTTTTGAATTACAGTGGCATTGACAGTTGACTTATTTTAGCCTTACTGATTTAATTATTTACTTGCTTCTGATGAATCTCATTTGGCGCTTCCTTTTCTGTGCTGCAGGTTGACTGTCCATTTCCTCCCTCAGATAAAATTGGTATAAATTCTGTCCAAAGGGAAAATGAAGAGATAGTGCCAATGAAGGCAATGAAGATGGCTTGGGTGCCTTATGTTCCACTTGAGAACCGGTACTCATATTATTTATTTTGAGCTATATTTCTTACCATTTCTTTTGGGAACCTATAACCTTACCTTCTTCCCATCATCATTTGTTGGTTCCTTTTCTTTTCCATGAATCATCATTTATAGATTTGAACTTTCCCCATGCTTTTTTGTTGTCCTTCAGGCTTAGTAGGATCGACAGTTTGAAAACAAAAATATTTACTCTTGGCTGCACTCAACGGAGGTTAGTATTACTCATTATGTTTTCCCTCCTCACTAGCAATGCATACGTGATGATGTGATTCAGCTGATTTATTTTCTTGTTTGTTGGGATGTTATCATAACATCTTTCCTACATTTTCTTTTACTAGTTCCAGGGTATCCTCATTTGTATATCTTGCAGGTCTGCGCTGAGGCATCTAAAAACCGAGCGAGTCAAGCTGTTTGACTACTGCATGCCATGTAAGCTGACTTGGGATTATTTTCTAGGGCCTGTTCTGTATGAATCCAGAAATAACTGTTTTTATAGGATTCTTTGGGTGGCTGTTAACTTGAGTGTGGCCCCTTGGTTGGTGAACTCGACCTATTTAAATTTGTGCAAAATATCGTGCAAGACCTCCATGGTGTATTTGTTAAATGGTTGTAATGTAGCAGTATTCCATGTGACAAGAAGCTTGACTATGCACTTTAATTCAGTCCCATGCTGTAATCCAGTCCCATGCTGTTTTCCTATGAAGTATTTGTTGATTTCATTAAATTGTGAATGGTAAATAAATTCACATGCTGTCAGAGCCTCAGAGGGTGTAATGGCTTTTTTTTCAATTTGATGAGCTTTTAGATGGCTGATTTGCCTGCGCTGGATGGCTAATACTTATATGCAAAACTACAAATGACATGTTGCCATTTACATATCCTGTCTTAACTTAGGTCGGGGGCACTTCTTTCCAGCTACATTCCACACTGCATAATGAGTCTATCTTCAGTGGTGTTTGTGATTTTAATATTAGCAATTGCTGCAGAACCACGCAAACATAGGCATACTATTTAAGTCTTCTTATAAAGTGTTGGACCTTGGCAAAGTCAACAGTTATGTGAAACAACAAAAAGGGCTACTCAAGTACCCCCATGGCTCCATCACAGTTCTCAAGTTGCCTAAAATTCTTCATGCTCAAGTAGTTGATTAGATCATGTGATTTAGATTTTTACATACATATGCTATGTAGTGTTTTAAGAAAATGGCAGAGAATAATGTGGTCTGTAAATGAACCTTGTTGAATGGTATTGCAGACTATATGCCACTGAACCCTCCCGAAGATGAAGATGATACAGTTGTCAATATCATATATCCTCTAGAACCACCGGTAAGCTTCCATTAGTGTGTATTATTCCAGTATTGCCTTATTAATTTTTTCTTAACATAGGCTATTCATTAATTTTATTATGAGTCTTATCATCAACTGAGAGTGTAACAAAATGGCAATTTTTTAATCACCAGCCTGTAGTTTGCAAGCCTAATATGCAGTTCTTTGACTGTGATGTTAATCAGGCCTATATTTGGGATGTTTGTTCATTAATTCAACCGTCCATTTAAGGGAACCTCTGGCAAAGATGCAGCTGTAGCTTCTTCACTGCTACAGTATAGGCTGCATGGCTAACCTGGCCTATGTGAGATGATAAATTTAACTGTTTCATTGCCAATAAGAACTGATCATTTCTTTCTTGTTTTTGTGCACCTCTTGGTTGCACCATCCATGTTATGCTTCCTAGTTATGTTATTTTGTTGGTGGTACTTACCTTAGCCTGTGAGGTCAAAACCAACTTACATGCTGCTGGGCCCCCCTGCCAACTTCAATGAAACACTAGACCTTTGCTGCTGTCATTTCTCGTGCTAGCATTCCTGCAATGCTGTCACCTTCACATGCTTTATTAATCTGAAAAAATATGAGCCTGAAACCATCCCAAATAACTTCTGATATCTCAACACATCAGCTGCCTTTTAGGGCTTATCAACATGGTTATTGATCCATTTCTTAATTGTTGAGGTGGTCTAGTGATAAACTAAGCCTGGTTATTGATCCTTTGCTCAAGTGTCGAGGTGGACTAGAAGGTTGTCACTGCCATCGTCCTGCCTTAAAGGACAGATTGAGGCATGGGAGGCAGATCGAAAGAGGTGTTTACCATTGAAACTGCTGCTGTCACTAGTTGTCACCACAGAATTTTGTCATATCACCATTGGCATTATGCTGCTCGCCTGCTCCTAGCTGCTCACTGTTGTCAGCAGCTCCATGGACCATGGTAGAGGAAGATGAATGGAGAGGAAAGAAGGGAGAAACTATCAGTAGCAGCCTGGAGCGAGGAATTGTCATTTCCCCTTGTTGCTGCATGCCTGCAGGATGGTTATTTT
The DNA here is from genome assembly GCF_000231095.2 of Oryza brachyantha. Classification (NCBI taxonomy): domain Eukaryota; kingdom Viridiplantae; phylum Streptophyta; class Magnoliopsida; order Poales; family Poaceae; genus Oryza; species Oryza brachyantha. Next base: position 20,290,230 of record NC_023166.2, on the reverse strand, counting down.
GCCAACTCCTGCCACATGCTATGGAATTACTGCTGCATAGTGATTATTTCCCTGTAAATCGAATTGCCACATAGTTGACTAGGCATCCAGGTGGTGTTTTCATGCTGCCTATACGGTTGACGGTCGGCAGTTGTGCACTAATCATCTCGGTTGACCTCAGGCAGGTCAATTATGGTGCCGTTGGTGAAAACTCAGTTGCAGTCTATATTTCCTGCTATTGATGCAAACCTTTAATATTAATCTGAAGCAATAACGTGACATGACCATCCCACTTTTGGCTCTTAGCTGCACTGAAATTATTCCAAGTTCACTTAAATGCCTCTGATGTTGATCTTTCTAGATTTTCTTTTACATGGCAGTTACCAAATAGTTATGTATTTACTTTGTTCTGCTTGTTGCAGATAGTATGTGACTTTGACTGGGAGATGGATGATTATGAGGTTTGTACTAATTTGGTTGTTTCACTCTGATTACCAAAGGCGCCTGTGTTGAGTCATTCTGTTGCAATGCAGGACTTTGCTGATGAGAAAATTAAAGATGAGGTGCTACCGGAGGATGAGAAAGACAAATTCAAGGTGTGTTTCAAATATGTTTGCTTAAGCTGTCAGAGGAATAGTCAACTTAGGCTACCTTGTTTTTTCCCCTAACTGCTGCGCATTTTCTTTAATAGGATTTCCTAAAGGAGAAGGTTAGAGAGAGGAAAAGAGAGCTGAAGCAGGTCATTCAACCAAAATGTTAATTACCTTCACCAGAGCACTTTAATGCATTCAAATACTCATTGTTTGTCCAAATCTTATGCAGGCCAAGGAGGTCAGAAAGAAAGCCATTGATGATATGGACCCTAAGACCAAAGAGGCATTTGAAAATATCCAATTTTACAAATTTTATCCTGTAAAAACTCCCGACACCCCTGATGTAAGCAACGTAAAGGTATGTGATATTGCTGCATAGGTATTTCTTGGAACAAACCGTGTGTAAGTCTTGGATCTAACTCCTGTATCTATTGTATTGCAGGCGAAGTATATCAATAGATATTACAGGCATGCACATCATCTGATGTAAATGCATCCAACCTTTCATTTTCAATGAGCACATCAAGAACTGAGCTTTATCCTACTTGGAGAGCTGGCACCAAAATTTTGAAAGCCGCGGCAGAGATATGCCTGGTGAAGCTTATTGCACCTGAACTCTGAACTCTGTTGTACTGCAGTTTTCGTCGGACCCTGCCATTGCTTAGTATCACTTCCTCCGGCATTATTTTTGTTGTGCGCAGTGTAACATTCTTGGAATAGATTATGTAACAATCAGGCGGTATATCTTGTAAGAGCAAAACAATTTCTTTAGGAGAAATATTTATTCCTTTCACCGTCCAGTGAAAGTTGCTTGGGTTCACAACCCTGAATATGATTGTCTCAACCGATTTTGTTTTGAATGAGTTACTGTTTGTAGCACCGGTGTGCAGTGCGACGAAACACCTGGTACACTCTTACATGGTGTATTTGGTTGTTGGATACTTGCATAGTTCGTCCTAATCCGCCCCTGGCTATACGAGTATTCTGTTTGATTGGATGTATGTGAAATGATGTGGTCCACAGTATTGTTGTAAATTGGAGAAAAAGCATCTTGAATTAAACTTATTTGAACTACATATATATTCTTGTCTTTTCTGATTGGTTATATGAGATTGAGGATGGCTACTTTTCTTTTTAACGCTAAGGTACACAATACAGATAACATCTTGAAGATTAGGTTATTTGAACTACATTTAATATATTTTAGTTTTAATTATAATAAAGTGTTGTTAAAAATGCAAAAAATAAATTTCTATTAATTGATTTGTACACGTAACTGATTTACATTCTATATCATTTTGATATTACACTCATTGGCTTTGGCTTGTTGGCACCTAAGAAAAAATGGAATCTACTCTAAATAAAATTTAAAAATTGAATAACAATTATTGATAATTTGAAAAGGAGCGATTAGTACGACTGTACGAGTGTATAATAGTAGGGGATCCCATGCCAGTGGATCGGAACATTTGTGGGGATTTGAGTCCGAGGCCCCAGTTCGATTCGGGGCTGAGGCCAGGGCCAACCGGCCAAGGATGGTTTACAACTGGTAATTTATTATGACCCAATAAAGCAAAAAGACCATCTAAATATAATCTAAACCCTAGCTCTCATCGCTCTATCTCTTTGTCACTCCCTCCCTCACGCCTCACGGCCTCTGGCGGCCGGCGGCGGGACAGGGCGGCGACCCCAAGGCGGCGCGGTGGCGCGGGGCAGCGACCCAGGACGACGCGGCGCGGCGGCCGACGTCGTTGTCCTCCTCTCTGACAACGGTGGGTCACAGTCGTACTCCCCCTCTCTCTGAACTTCTTTTTGCGAATCCGGCTCCGACCCGCCTGGCCGCCTCGTCGCAGGAGAGCAGAAACGCGCGAGGATCGTAAAGGGTTCGTTGGCGTAGACGATACGCGGCGTGGACTGTGGACTGGAGTAGCGTGGCGAGTCAGATGGCCCCACATCGCGTCCACGTGGAGCCCACTTCCCCTCCACGTATCCTGTGCCTGCCTTGCTGGCTCTTCCTTGCGGCGGCGGGGAGGGGAGGCAATCTGCTGCTTTTCCTCTTCCTTGCTCCTCTTCCCCGAGGAGGATTCACGAGAAGAAATCGGGAGCAGCAGCTGGAGGCTTGGAGCGCCCTGCATCCCGCCCGCCCTACTGCTGCTGCGGCGCCAATCACCGGAGCAGGGTGTACCACCGCAACGACCGCCGCTGTCGTAGAGTGGTATGCAGTAAGCACAGAGCCCTGCTCTCTCCTCCCTCAGTAGTTTCTGTTAGCTCGTTACCTGCTCGATGGAATGCCGCACCCACCCGGAACACGCTGTTGGGCGTTGGCTGTTCATGCCTTCCTGGCGGCTGGCGCATGGATGAGACCTGGGAGGCGGGTTGGCGCGGAGCAAGTGAGCATAGCAGCGGCTGGCGGGTTTATGTGACAAAAGGAAGCGCCAGTTTTCTGTTCCTCGTTCTGCGGATTCCACGTTACTTGCAATTTCTTTGTTTCGTACTTATGTTGAATATAAACCTTCTATTCATACTTGCAAGCTTGTAATCACTGCAGATTTTGTGTGGAGATGGAGGTGGTTCTGCATGAGGAGGATGCCAAAGATTGGGTTTACAAAGGAGAAGGCGCAGCGAATCTTATCCTCAGCTACACTGGCTCGTCACCTTCTATGGTATGCATTGAGTAGGTTTTGCTTGTGTCTTTATTGGTAACCTACCTATACGTTAATCGGTGAATTTGACGTGTGTGCTTCAAGAAAATATGTTTTACTTGCGATATGGCTATGTTTGGGTGCCTAGGAACTGAGTGGCTACAGAAGTTTCAACTCATTTCCTCGGATGTTTTGGATTTTGTGTTAATTTGTGAGGTGATCTAGAGATGTACTAACATCAACGGCACCAAATTACACCTTAATCTTTTCGCTTATGCTGATAAGCCAAAATTAGATTTTTGAACCTTAAATTTAGAGTTTTTTCACCGTAGTTTATTTTCCAGTCTTGTCTTTTAGATTGCTAAGAACACGTATAGAAAAGTTTTAGTCAAATATCTCCACTTCAATATTGTACCATTCAAAAGAAAATAATCTTATACCGTTCAAGCATTTTTATTCTGTGATCAAAATATTTTGTTTCCTTTGTATGTTATGTTTATAGGAAACACATTTTGATGATGTTTTCTTCTACAGCTTGGCAAGGTTCTGCGGATCAACAAGATCCTAAGGGACAAGGGACAACCGGCACCAAACTGTATGGTCTTCTCAAGTTATGAGGAGCTTCTCTGGGGCAAGATCCCAGGATTGTTGGAATCTGTTAAAAATGATTGTTTGCCACAAGCTTATGCTACAAATGTTATGAGCCAACATTTGGGTGCCAATCATGTTGATGGTGGGGTATGATTTGAATCCAATTATTTTATGTCATTACTGTGATCTTTATTAGAAATAAGTCAACAAGATTCTGCCAGTTGAAAATTCTTTTCTTCTATAATTAATGAGAAAATTTTGAGTTATTTGAAAAGGCGTCTTGTTTGGACAATTGGATCCACTTGATTAAATTGAATAAACGAGGTCTCCTTTTCATGTGCAGGTCCGTGTACGTGTGTCCAAGAACTTTTTGGAGCTTGTTGGAAAGAATGTGCTTGATAGCCGTCCTGCATGGAGAGTGAATGCTAGTGCAATAGATACCGGAGCTGATTCTGCTCTTCTAATTTCTGACCACACATTATTTTCTGGTAAAGTCTTGGCATTTGGATGTTATTTGAACACTTTATCCCTTTCTCTTTTGAACATAATCTGACCTTGTTTGTACTAAGAACAAAGAATCAGTGAAGATCCAGTGATCTATTAACTCTTTATGCATTGAAGTTTGCGTAGACCATTTGGAGCAAAACTCTTATTTTATTATTTCTATTTGCATCACATGCTTACTAAGCTTATTTGTGTGCTAAGAGACAGAGTGGCAAGTTTGTAATTTATAAATTTCTAATATGGTGTTAGGTGACACAATAAAATAGATATAATCAAGATTGGTAAACTAAGCTTTCTCCATGTCCACAGTTGTGAAACATGAATATGTTTGAAGGATTCATACAATATATATCTTCCAAGATCCTCCATTATTCTGAAAGATGGACAGAACAAAAGAAAACCTGCCTGTTTTGTGTGAATTTCTACCTTAACTCTGATCTGTTCCGATGATAATCTGCAAGTTTTGGTTTTCATCCTAAAATTGGCTGAAGGTTCAAAAACGATCTATTTGAATGATTAAATATGCCTTAGTAGTTTCTTACATTTTGCTTCTGCTAAATTATTCATAACTCGCTGCTAAATTCGTTTTCTAACACTATGTTTTTTTATGGTAAATTTTCTAAACCTCAGGTAACCCTAAAGGTAGCAGTTGCATAGCTGTGGAGATAAAGGTACATTTTGAGCTTTGTTTCTTTCGTCACACTTCATTTTTTATATGCATTTCCTTTAGTATGCTTTGCCTTCCAGGCAAAATGTGGATTTCTTCCATCATCTGAATATATATCAAAGGAGAATTCTATCAAGAAGCAAGTAACACGGTACAAGATGCATCAGCACCTAAAATTTCATCTGGGAGAGGTATGTTGATTTGGGGCACCAGATCTTGATTTCACTGCAGATATTATTTTAAGTACTATGATATAATAGTGCACTACTCTTTTGCTCACTGAAAGACAACTAGTCTTCTAGCACAAACAAATGTTGAGCGATGCTTCTAAATATTCAGTTTGTCACTCTTGCAAATTGCAATGCTATGTCATCCCTTTTGTGTTTTTTTTTCCAAATCAGTGTGGTTCTAACCATATTCTTAAACACATTTCAGATATCGAAGACAAGTGAATACAATCCCCTGGATCTATTTTCTGGATCAAAAGAAGGAATACATATGGCAATCAAGTCATTTTTCTCAACTCCTCAGAACAACTTTAGGATTTTTGTGAATGGCTCTTTAGTTTTTGGTGGCATGGGAGGTGGCGTAGATAATGTTCATCCTAATGAAACAGAGAAATGCATTGAAGATCTGAGCAAGGTTACTGGCCTACAATTATCTGACTTTATTGAACTCCTGTCAGAGGCAATTTTCAAGTCTGGAGTGTTGGGTAAACTTTTGGCCACTCAAAAACTGGATGATCATGACATCGAAGGGGCAATTCATCTCTACTATAACATCATTTCTCAGCCTTGTTTGGTGTGCAGAAGTATAAGTGATCCAGAACTTCTGTGCAAGTACTCAATCTTGCATTCTCTTCCATTGGACAAGAGTGAGAGGATTGTTAGGGACTTTCTTATCTCTGCTACTGCAAAAGATTGTAGCTTAATGATCAGTTTTCGACCGAGACAGAGTGGAGCAATAGATTCTGAGTATGATTCCGTATTTCTTAAATCAGTGAACCAAAGTTATGATTACAAGGTATTGATGTGATATGTTTCTTTACATTCATCATTATTCTCTAGATGCTCATAAATTCAATAAGTCATCTAGTACCTTTTGGAACAATTGGTTTATATTTTTATTAATATTTGTTTCCCACACAACCCATTGATTTGTATATTTCCTTTTGCAGGCAAATTTTATTGATCTGGATGTGAAACCCTTGGATAAAATGGCACATTACTTTAAATTGGACCAAAAGATTGTCAGATTCTACATTAGAAATGGAGACGTTGCCGATCCGTGTCCAAAGGGAGGTAGCCCTAGCGATGACAAAGAGATTCAGCCGCAACGTTGACCCTCCTAAAATTTCTTCACTTTAAAGGGCATAAGAGAGTTGTCTGTTGTTTCTTGGTGCTGTTGTTGTGTTTCTACAAGTGTGCATGTCCAATGTTGAGGATCTCGTCCCTTCTAGGGAAATGGTGTAAGAGAATGGTATTTGTTGTACAGTCTGTATACCCTGTGGCTTGTCTCAGCAGTATGCCGAATTTTCAGAACACAGATGTGCTGACAAAAACTATACCGAGGCATCCACGTTTACAGTAACAGGTTGAAGGTTTTGATATTTGCCGTGTACTCAGTCTGTTTCACCCAATCATCCATATTTACATTGTGTACCTGCTTTCTTTCGGTGTATAAGCTGCGAGAATGAGGGTGCTGACGTGCTGTACAGGTGAATGTAATCTTGTTGCGCTCAATGAGCTCAGCCTCCGATCTTTCTTGACTATATGTGCAATATTTAGGCTCTAGAATGGGTCAAGACTGTTAATCATAAGCCATGGAGTCGTGGACAGGTTAAAGTAGTTCTAACCACCAACAGCCACAGAATAGATGTGGCCGCATTTTGCTATAGCAGCACTTGAAAGTACGAACAGTTAGGAATTGCCGTTTAACTAATCGATAACTCATCAGGCACATAACTAAGGCTCATTTGCCTAGCACCAAGGCACCGATCAGCCGTTATTCTTGAAGAAATGGCCATATATATATATATATAAATATAATAAAGTCTCTGTCAGGTGTAGCTGCTTTCTTCACGTCTAAGATGCAGAAACACATTTATACATATTTCTTCTCTCTTCTAATTACAATAGAAAGTATAAACTTATTGTATCATTCACATAAGATTTAATAATGTAATTATTTTCTGTTGGGTGGGAACAGAAACAGGTATGAAAATGTTTTTCATCATGGACGTGCAGGGAGTAGCTGCACCTAATAGTATGATCTAATTTTCATATATATATATATATATATATATCGTGGGACACCTCCTTGAAATGTACTTTCTCCGTCCCACAGGTTCCTGTGTCTAACATTTAACCATCCGTCTTTTTTGAATCTTTTTTAAAAAATTAAAAAAAAATAATCACACGTTAAGTATTATTCATAATTTATCATCTAATAAAAATAAAAATATTAATCGTAATTTTTTTAATAAGATAAAGAGTCAAATATTATAGATAAAAAGTGAAAATTTGGTTTGTTTTGGAACGGATGGAGTAATCACTGTAGACAGCAACTGAAAATGTGAGCTGTGTTATAGAAATGAGCCACGAGCTTGGAGTCTAGGGGGTTGTTGATGACAATTGGTAGCTAGCCAATGAAGGGGCGCGTCAAAGAGACCTTCAATTCGAGGAGTTGAGCTACCTACCATTCACGGTCACTCTTGACCACCTGAAACTGAAAGCCAGCAGCATAAAAGCCAAGAATGCGAGATGTTTGTAGCTAGCATGCTCGATCACAGGGACAGCAGCAGAAAGCACAGGCATGCAGAGGAGAGCTTAGCTGAGCTCTGCGGCATCCGTCCATGTCGAAGAAGACGGTGCTCAGGGTGGACACCTCCTGCGACAAATGCAAACGCAAGGTCCTGCAGGCCGTCTCCGGCCTCCAAGGTAATCAACACATCGATGAACACGCAAGCAAATGAACTGATGATCTGAAGCTGAGCTCGAGCGTGCTATCTATATATGTGTCCATGTTGATCAGGTGTTGACAAGATCGAGATCGACTCGGAGAAGAGCACGATGACGGTGACCGGCAGCGCGGACCCGGTGGACGTGATCGAGCGGACGAGGAAGGCCGGGAAGCGCGCGGAGGTCGTCACCGTCGGGCCACCGGCGTCGTCGTCCAAGCCGGGTGCGGCGGGGCAGCAGCAGAAGAAGAAGCAGCAGCCGGCGGCCGAGGAGAAGGTGCAGCAGCCGGCGGCCGCGGAGAAGAGGGCGCTCGAGCCGCCGGCCACGGTGTACGTCCACTACGTCCCCTCCTACTCGTGGCCATCCTACGAGCAGAGCGTGGTGTACCACCACCAGGATCCCCCACCAGCTTGCTCCATCATGTAGATCATGCCATTTAATTTGATACAATCTTGCGATCATCTCCATCACTAAAGTTAAATCACAATGGCTTCTTTTATTATTAATCATAGCTAGAAATGAATCAATGGTATAATGGTATTCTGCAAAGCCAATCTTGGTAGCTAGTGCTTCAGGAGGGCGACCTCTGGAGTGGCCGGCGGCGACTCAGCCTCCGGCAGCTCGCCCTTGTAGCGGTAGAAGTGCGAGCAGAGGAGGAAGTAGACGAAGTTGATCGCCGTGAACACGGCCATGGCGTAGTAGAAGTAGTCCAGCTTCCCGCCGTTGATGTCGTCGGGGACCCAGCCGCCCTGCCCTCCGCCGCGCCGCCTCGTCTTCGCGTTCATGACGTTCACCACCAGCGTGGCGAGGTAGCTGCTGGCGCCCTGCGCGCAGTAGAACGCCGCATTGGCGAGGGTGCGCATCTGGTCCGGGAACTGCGTGTTGTAGAACTCCATCTGCCCGATCATGGTGAACGCCGCCGAGATGCCCATCACGGCGAGCTGCGGCGCGAGGAGGAAGACGGACATTGGCGACGCGCCGCTGTTGTCCAGGGCAGAGGCGCGGCGCTTGCGCTCAAAGATGGCCGCGACCACGAGCGCCAGCCCGCTTATCACCAGGCCGACGCCCTGTCTCTGGAGCACCGTGATGCCGCCCTCCACCTTGGTGACGCGCTCCGCGGCGCCGGCGATGAGCAGGTCGTAGACGGGCACGAAGAGAATGATGGCGAGGTTGAATATGGCGGCGATCGACACCGGCGGGATGGTGAAGCTCTTGCCCATGTGGAGGTCCATAGTCAGAGCCTGGAGGAATGTGTAGTTGGTCAGCTCCGCCACCGAGATGAACCACATCACGCCGGAGATCCACACGGGGACGACCTTCACTAGGCACTTCACCTCCTCCACCTGCTGCACGCTGCACAGGCTCCACGGCCTCGTCGGAGATCCGTCCGGCCGTATCTCGCCGGCGTCCGTCACGATGGCCGCCTTGTTGAGAAAGCTCAACTGCAACGTGAGCGGGAGCTTGAAGACACGGCCGGTGCCGACGACGACAGGACTGTACAGAGCCGCCTCCTGCTGCCGCGCGTCGCGGGGGTGAGGCAGCCGGAGCCTCCACTTCCGGCACGACGCGACGAGCACCCGCGCGACGCTCGAGAAGATGCTACCCTCGGCCGGCAGGTAGACGTACAGCGGCGTGCCGGCGAGGAACACGACGAAGGTGACGAGCATGAGCGCCGTGGGGATGCCGAAGCCGAGGCCCCAGCTCACCCTGTCCTGGATGTACGCGATGAAGGTGAGCGCCATGAACGCGGCCATCATGGTGACGACGTAGTACCAGTTGTAGTAGCGCTTGAGCCCTGCAGGCTCCTCGCGCCGCTCGCCGCTGCTGCTCGCGTCGAAGTCGAACTGGTCGGCGCCGAAGGGTAGGCTGGTCGGGTTGACGCCGCCCGTGGCCACCACGAGCAGCGCCATGCCGATGTAGAGCACGGCGCGGTGGAGGCCCGACGGCCCGGCGCACTCGCCGGCTTGCCGGGCCACGTCGCCGCACAACGGCGGCTTGAGCTGACGGATCGTCGCCGACAGTGTGATGACCACCATTGCCTGCACCACGCGTCACGTCGACCGCGCGCAAAAACAACATCTCTCACCATGAGCATTCGTCTGTCAATATGGTTAGCAATGGCGATGACTTACAACAAAGGCGGCGGCGGCTCCGAACAGGAGGGTGCGGAACCTGCCCCATGACGCGTCGGCGAGGAAGGCACCGACCACCGGCGAGAAGCTGTACGTGCCACTGAAGATGTTGGCCACGTTCGTCGCGGCGTTCGGCTTCATGTTGTAACGTTTGATGAGGTAGTTGGTGACGGGCTGGGCGAACGCGTTCAACGCCATGGCGACCGCCATGTACAGCCCTGCTTCCTTGCACACCCAATAGGCCAAAAGGCCATGGCGACGTTAGCTTACAGTACCTAAACTAACCTCGTTGATTCTAAACTCTCTGAGAAGGACATACTACCGTCTAGGGTATGTTATCTAAATGGTAATAATTTTTTTGAAAAACAAAATATGAAGTTAGAATAATATGAGATATATCGCTTTATAAACAAATAAATTTAAATATGAATATTACAATTTATAGCAAAAATAACAAATTAAACTTTTTACCATATAAACATATTCACAGTTATATTTATTATAATTTGTATAAATCATATTTGAATATGGATGTTCATGGAGTGATATATTTCATATTAATTCATCTTTCTATTTTTTAAAATTTTCTAATAACTATTTAGATGATATGTAACTGATAAAGAATATTCTGTTTTTTAAATAAAGATAAAGGATATTCTCTTTAAGGGTTTATAACGGCTTCTCCCTCGCTTAAAAAAACAGTGGCTCAAATTTTGAACTTATGATCAACCGCGTGAATTAACAGAGAGGGATATAGGCAGAGACCGATGATGAACCCGACGGCCTTCCATCCTCTCGGCCTCCGCGACGCCACCCCGCCTCCAGCCTCATCCACGGCGAGGCTGCCCCTGCCCGGCTCCGGCAGTCGCCGCGACGCGCTCGCCGTGGGAGCCATGGACGCCGACGACCTTCCGCCCTCACACATATCCAGCTGATATATCTGGCTGATTGTTTCTGTTCTCGTGGTTGATTGAATACAACGGGCGGCGCGGCAGCCCGGTATTTGTACTCGCGAGCAGCGAGAAAAGTCTGCAGGTGTTCTTCCCTCGTTTCACTTGGGCTAGATCGGCACTGTCTCACGTACGCACTCCGTTTCGTTGACAGAAAATGAGCTGGGGTAGACCTTGCGACAGAGTCATATGTCGTCAAAATTTCACTCTGCTGGATTGCTTACCGTTGCGTGGAATTGTGCACGATGGATGGTTCGATAGAAAGTTTTTTTTTTCTAGTAACTGTCTATGCTTGTGACCTCGATAGTTATGAAAGTATTTCGTAAAATTTTAGTAATGGTCTATGCATGTGGCCTTGATGGTTATGGAAATATTTCGTAAAATTTTATAAGATAATTATAATAATATTATAAGCCACTACACGAATATTAAATCTGAATTCAATCTACACATAAAGATTAAAGAGTGTTAAATTTTATTTGTGTTATGTGAATACTTTTTGTTGTTTGATTTTATTAATTTTTGTTTCTGTAGTTGAAAATCAAATCTAGCCTAGTATGTTTATGTATACACTTAGATCATCCTAACTAATGCTGATATTTTTTATTCAAAACTTTCTATAACTATTTAGGTTGCATATAAAATGTTTGTCCATAGTTCGATCGATTGAGCAGAGATATATAAACTATCTTCCTCTTTTGTGCCATGTGGATATGGACTTCTCCAGGAAGTAAATATGTTAAGCACTTAGCAGTATAATACGAAGGGTTAGGTTGGCTTCAACCCGAAGGATTATGTTTGGGCATGACGTGGACATTGAGTATATGATGATGCTTCCCACAAGCAGCCGCCCATCGATCTCTTTCGAGGAACTAACGTACGTGCACTAAGTACACGTGCATAGAACGGGTCACGGTAATTATTAACAGAGAATCCCGTTACCACTCGTCCTCTGGAACACGTTCGGAATGGCCATGTATACAAGCGTATCTGGGAGTGCATATCCACTGTAAAGTATACGCGAGGTCAATTTTAACCTGAAAACCCTCGACGTCATTAACGAGCTGATGGGCTATGCTATTCAAATGGGATGTATCACCAGGGAAATTAACCAATCTGAACAGAGAGCAACGAACGTCAATGGTTTTGCTGCCTTGCTTTCTGTCTTCTTCGCGTGTCACCCGAGCTGATCCGAAGAAACGTCGCGGTGGCGGCGGCGGTTTGCGCACGGCTCTGTCGCGGGCCTCGCGCGCGAGGTCGTACGTGTGGCGGAAGAGGCGTAGGAACAGCAAGCGCGTGCATGTTCTCTTGCGTGTGATGTGATGATCCACCGAAGCAGGACGCACAGAAAGACGGCACAGCGCACAGTCACTGTGGCCGCGGCGCTACGCACTCCGCCTGTCAAGGGGGCCCGAACCGACTAGAGAATAGGGTTTCGGACATACGGGATAAGTAAGTTACAGACCAGATGAAAACAACTGGTATAATTCGGTATCGGATAATATCAATTACAATTAGTATTGATATCAAATGATATCGTTGAGTGTCATGTGGCGAGAGCACGGCGGAGGGATGGCGGAGTAGTCTCTCGTTTTTCTCGATGTTGTGATTAATTTTGTTTCATGCTTCACACATTTTTGGATCTTGTTGTTGGAACAAGTATCGTTAAATGTTGCTATTGTTAAAAAGCATCTTTCATCCCGAGTAATGAAACATCTTAAGCTATTCCTTTTTAAGCATTGTTCACCGAGCGATGAAACATCTGGTATCTGAAATGTTTTATGGCCCAACCTGATCTCCAAGCCCAGATAAGGATCGGAACCCAGGCAGGCCCAACTCCTCATGTGTCGCGTCGCGTCGCGTCGCGTCCGTCTTCTCTACCCCAAGCCGACTCCACGTCTCCCTGTTCCTCTTCGCTCCGTCTCTCCCCACCTCTGCCCCGACCCCGAGAGACCCAGCGAGCGGGCGATCGATCGATCCCGCGGGAAGGAGGAGATCGAGAGGGCAGGGAAGGGAGAGGTCCGGAGAGAGCCTTCCGTCCGCTGGCCATGGGGTTCTGGGTGACCACGCTCATCTTCCTCCTCGCCGGCGTCGTCGCCTCCCTCTTCTCGCTGCTCTGCTGCAACCGCGGGCCGTCGACCAACCTGTACGCCCTCCCTCCTCACTGGTCCCCCTTTAGATAGCTGCTGATCTGGCGTGGTATGGTTGGGGATCGCTCGTTTTCCGCGTGGGGATTTCGGATCAGGCGGGCGCGATTTGACCCACCTGGATGGTGGTGGTTTTGATCTAGATTTGGACTTATTCGGTAGGTCTGAGAATTTCCTCCATTGGTAGATTTCTCGTTGAAAATGCGTCATCCTTTCGATCGGATAACGGTTGGATCGATGGGGTAGCGACTGATCTTAGCCCATGTTCGGTGAAAAGGGTGATTTCGTGCGAAACCCCCAAATTGATACCCAAGGTTCCTCTCTTAAGCTGAATTTGGTAGGCTGGTAGCCCGGTTTGGCTCTTCACAGCCAATTCGAGTAATTTTGTTACTCTTATAAGATGTCATTTTTTTTTTTGAAAAAAAAATCTGACACATGTTGCCATAGGATGGTACTGGTTCAGTGCATATTAGCCTACTAGAGTCCAATTGATAAAATTGCCGTAACCCGAAAAAGATGGATCAAATTCACATTTCACACATGATTTTCAACTGGAAACTATAATGTCAGCTTATGGTCAAATGTGTTAAGAATTTGCCTCTTTTTAGTGCAACTATTGCCAGCAAGCTTGTGCTAATAGCATTTTATACTTGTCACTGAATATCCGTGTATACAACTTACAATTGTGTTGTGAACGAGAGAGCAGGAAGACATCATACTTTGCCCTTTTGATTTCTCGGTACAGACTATTTAATAGTCACGTGTCAAAACTTGCAAAGAAAAAAAGGGAGCATAAAGGACATTGAATATTATAGAGGGTTGTGTTATAGGGTGCCAGCTTATATATGGATATAGAACGATTTGGTTCTGGCATGGTGTAGCCTTGTTTCAATTTCATCTGGTTAGCATAAAGTTTATGCTGATTTGTTATCCTGTCTTCAAGTTTCCAAGGGATCATGACTAAAAGTATTGTTATCTCTAGCCTACTCTGTTCATGTGATGAATAACCTCGCCGTGCATATCCATTACTCGTACTGTATCGCACACATTCTTTTGTTAATATTCTACTTAAAGTGGGATGATTCTATATTTCTATCTGGATTTTGTGGCTGTTTTACTACTGTCTGCTTATCATTACCTTATCTTGAGAAAATTTCAGATGTTTTAAATATCGTAGTTTGCTCTTGAGCCTCTTATATGCCTATGTGTGTATATAGTTATTTTGCTAACCTGCTAAATTAACTTATGTTACCTGTGCAGATTCCATTTGACCTTGGTTATTACAGCTACAGTTTGCTGTTGGATGATGTAAGTTCTGATCCATCTGTTCACTTACACATTTTAGTTTGCCTATCACCCTATCCAGACTCGATTGCTCAGAAAATATGATTTTGATGCTAGGTTGATTGATTTCATGAAAAAAATGCTGCTAAACATGAATAACATGATACCAGCATAATAACTGGCATCCTATGGGTCTACATGTAGTCTAATTTGAATGCACCATGATGACATTATCTTATTGACTAGTGGGTATTCATACAACCTAAATTTCTGGCAGAGACCAATATGAACTGATGATTTAACTCTTGTTGAAGCACAACATGTTTTAGCTGTACACTGGAACTTGTTGTGATTCTGACTTATAGTTTCTGTCTATTAGTTCTTGTACCTTCCATGTGCTCAATGTAATTTTGTTTATTCTTGGGTTTTGAGACGGATCTTGGATAGTTTATTATGTTTGTTGAAGGAGTTATGCTACTCATGTTTCTTACAGATTTATTTTTTTAAAAGATTTGATATCTGATTATCATTGTGTTGCTTCCTTGTCTACATTATGGTTTCATCGTTCTGGTAGATATTCTGTGTTTTGCTTGATCAACCTTTTCTTTAAAATTTTATATCTGTCTACTGTTGTGTTTCTTGCTTGTTTGCATGATGTTCTCATCATTCTGGTGGATCTTCCATGTTTTGCCGGATCAACCCCATATGACAGTCTGGAGTCTGGACGCCAATTTTTCTGGTAGTAATAATATGTTAATGGTTATCTGCAGGTGGGCAATCGTCTATCTTGCGCAGTTCAAGCCGCTGATCAACCCTATCCTAAGCGGCGAGTGAAGCTATGTGTTAAATTTTGAAATCTGCTCATGCTGTATCACTATTTAGTTGAGGATTTCTATTCATTTTGGCACGACTGAAATAAAGAATTCATGTGAGATTTTGGAACTCTTCCTCAGGGCACTCGAGGAGTCCCTCTGTGATTAGTGTGTGCAATTGTATTATATATACAATAATCGAATTTACCCGTGCACGTTACTATCTGAATGTCTGATCACGGATCAATGTCCTTGTGCATTCAAGTTTTCCCATGATAAATTGCTGCTTCCGGTTCAAGAAGGCAAAATATTTTCTGCATGTTTCTTGTCAGTGTCTTCTTCAATCGTACCGTGTCTCTAAATTGCAATCTGCATTGCTATCAATATTGGGGGGAAAAGCAGCCAATTCTCCCCCATAATCTTAGCGGAGCTCCAGCCAAATCTCCATAATATGTTCAAGTTTACTCAAGACAGGAATAATATGTGAAGTTAGCTGGTTCATTTGGCAGGCACATCGTCGCTGGCAACTGACTGACCTGACTGGATCGTATATATTCGTTGCATAAATTAGGTTGCTTTGTTTATAGCGTGTTGTGAACTTGTGATGGTAGGATCGTTCGTTACACAATCTGCTAGGGTGCGATCAGCCACAAAATTGCAATGCTGACTAGTATATCTTATTATGGATGTAGAATATTTATCTATATTTAATTTATGCCATGTGATTTAGATTTTGGATTTTTATTCGCACTTTTTCTAAAGCTACTAAGCAAGGAACATGTTCTGTACAATAACTTTTTATATAAAAATTTGTTAGAATCAAATGTATCCATTCCGGCCATCTCATCGTAGGTCCGGTAATTTTTAAGCTGATTTCTCGCAAACTATAGTAATATGGAGTTTTCTATTGAGTTGCATAATTAGTTAATTTTGAAATTTGAGTATATCATGGATGGAAGAGAATGGCTCCGATTATGATGGAAATAAGGGGTTGGCAGCTATTTATAATGCTTTACTTCTCTTTTTATCAACAACAATTCTACATACAGCTGTTTTTAAGTGGTAAGACTTTTATATATGCCTAGATTTATTATGAGAATCTAAATATGTGAAAAAGTCTCAAATTATAACACAGAAGCAATAGTTGAGATGTTATCGGAAGTTACATATAAACGCAAAATTTAGTACATCTAAATATTAATATGTTTTTGGTACCGATATTTTAAATGTAAATTTCGTACATTTGCTTTCTCGTTACCGCAAAATCTCTCTCCTATGTACTACGAGTACGAGACTATACGCTAGCATTTTTCTCCAGCGAGTCATAAAAACATACTTTTATACGCTATGTTCTTCTGTGAAGATGAGGATGAAAGATTTCCTGTTTTTATAAACTATAGAATTAACAATTATAAAGATAAAAATATGTTTTAGTAATATGAGATTATATATATTATAAAAAAACACTGCCTAACGTTTAAAAATCATGGGTGTAAAAACAGAAGGGTAAATCCGAGAAAAAATATGGATAGGTGACCGCAGTCTTACTTTTGTGGTCTCTAATTACGTTATCGTGTAACAAGCGGAATGTGATTTGCAAAGCACAATAGTATATAGTGAATTTGTATAGGTTTTTAACTGTTGGATAAAAAACGAATGGATCCAATATTGCTACAGTGACAGCATAGTACCAAAAACTGTAGCTACAATATTTATGGCACTGTTCACAGATTTTTTTTGTCATTTCACTTCCATGAACAGTAATCCTCTGCTCTAATGATTCGGACCCCAAGCATAATATCTCTCAATGCCAGCGACAGGATGAGTTAAGTAGCCAGCGACAGAACGAGTTAAGCAGAAGAAGGGTAGAACCAAATAAATAGAAAAAAATACCTGTATATTTCTTTACACGCCACTAGAATGTGAAGAGAAAAGAAAACCACGGAAGAAATTGACGTCAGCAGCTGGCAAAAAATGGTCTATTTTTCCTCTTGGAAAAAATAAAATAAAAAACCGAAGGGGTCCCGCATGATAGTTGAAGACAGCTAATTGACAGTGGGTTCGCCCCGCTTATCTCTCCATATCCTCGTTGGCTTCCGCTCACTTCAAAAGTACACCCCCGAGTATAAAAGGCGCTCTCTCATTCCATTACTTTCCCACGCCCCCAAAAAAACAAATAATTACGGAAAAGCCCCCCGGCTCCCTCCGCCATCGCCTCGCCCTCGCCTCGCCTCCGTCTTCTTCTTCCTCCTCCTGCGACCTCCAATTCCCTTCCTACCCAAACCCTAAAACCTAAATGGCCCTCGCCGCGAGCTCGCCGGGGCGGCCCCCGTGCGGCCAGTGACCGCCGATCCGCCCGCCCCCGCCGCGGCCGGCGGCGTCCCGGGGGCCCGATCTCGGGGGGGGGGGGGGGGAAGGGACGGACGGGAGATGGCGTCGCGGCAGCACAATGCGCAGTTCCACAAGAACAAGACGCTCGACAACAAATACGTGAGTGTTCCGGAGCCCGCCGCCCTCGGATCCGGCGGGAACTCGTGTTCTGGTGGTGTTAATTTTGGGGGGTATGGTTCGGTAACTCACTGTGTGCATGTGGGGGTGTCGGTGCAGATGCTCGGAGATGAAATAGGGAAGGGGGCATACGGGCGCGTGTACAAGGGGCTTGACCTGGAAAATGGCGACTTCGTGGCCATTAAGCAAGTATCGCTGGAGAACATCCCGCAGGAGGATCTCAACATCATCATGGTGAGGTTTTTTTTGGCCTTTCTTATGATGCATGACACTTGCCATAGGAAAAATGTGTGCAATTACGTGAAATGTGGCCGTCGGGAGTTGATAAACAGCTGGTAGCAGCTTCAACGAGGACGATTGGGTCTGGAAGTTGGAGCAATACCACTAGTTGTTTGTTATATCGTTTTGTTTTGTTCGGTACCGTGACGTGGAACTAAACTATAGAGTGCAGTTATGTTAGCTCAGTTGTTCACTAACCAATTATCCAGGCCTCTCCAAGCATGTAATAGAAGTCCTAAACACATGGCTAGATATGCTAGGTGACATAGACCAGTTGGTTTAGTTCTGTGGTAGGTTGTATGTTTATCGAGTGTAATGGTATAGAGGCTATTTGCTAGTCACTTCCGTTTTGTTCAGATCATAATTACCAGATTGGCGGCAATGACCTTGAACCACGATACCAATTATGTGGACCATGCTGTTCCGCAATTAAATGATTCAGGTCAGCGCATAGTATGGTTCACTCTCTGGTGGTGAACCCATTGATGCTCACAGCTTACCTAATTAAAAGTATTAGAAGGTGTCCATGGCTACTGCTACCTGATCCTTGCTGCGGCCCTCCAGTCCTGTTTTCATGGGGGCTTTTGGCCGCCTTAGTCATCTCTGTTTCTTCCCTTAGCTGCTCTCACCACTGCTGTCACTCATCTCTGTTGCTGCTAACCGAAGTTGTCACCCTTGCTCCTTTTTAATTTTTTATATTCCCACACACACACTGTGGTTGCTACTTGCTGAATCCATCGCCATTGCTACTTGCACCAAAATCTAGTTCAGTTTTTTGGTGGCCTCTCTCTTGTACTCTATTAGTCATTCTTCATGTGGTGAACAGAGAGAAGCGTGTTCAGTCGCTAGGTACAGACAGAGGGAGATGACTGCCTGGGTTTCCAAAGGTAGGAGACAATAACTGTTCACTTCCTTTTCCCCCTTTTAAGCCATGGTCCACATAAAACTATGTACCCTAGCCTTTTTGTACAACCTTTTTCTACTTGAGTTAGGTGCCAAATATTGGGTTTCACGGACCCCATTTCCGGTCTCTGAGCCACAGTGATATTTGCACTGCCGGAGCCCTAAATCTAAATTGTCGTATTATCAATGTGAACTGTGAACCAGAATGTGGTCAACGAAGTTCAGATACAGGGTTGTTTAGTGCTTGGAGCTGAACAATCTAGCACATAGAACTTACGGAGAGTCCCACTTGATTTGTACTATAATGATATTTCTTTGTATATATTATATTATGAACAATATATGATGTATCTGCTACTCATTTATGGAAGTATGGTTTAAGTTTTACCTGATAGTAAAGACATACTATTGTACACAAGGACTTCTTTTTACTCCTTGTATTCTTTATGTTTGTGTCAACCTGATAAATCCTATTTTATTACCAGGCTACCAGATTTTACTTATTTACTTAGCAGTTTCGTTTTTAGGATTTTATTTGAATGCCTGCAGTTTTGTGAAATTTACTCATTTTGTAATATCAATCGTATTGTTTCGGTTAAAAAAATATATATTGTATTGCTATCTGGTGTTCTGATAAATTGTTTTTTTATTGTGATGTTACCCTTCACGGTATGCTGGTGTGGCTGATTCAGCAAGAAATCGATCTATTGAAAGTAAGTCATCATTTTCTTTCACATTATCTATTTGTGCATTCATACTTGACCAATATATCTTCTTGGATTAAATTGTCTCTTATCCCCACCTCTTGTTTTTGTTGCATCTACTTCCCTTTACCTTGGATGTAAGTTTTTCTGTTACCATTATGCTTTTGTAACTATAGCATTTTATAAACAAATTTATGCTCAAAATTGTGGAGTTCCATCAATGTTTACCTACAAGTACCTATATATGCCCCAATTCTCAAAATTCAATTAAAAATGATAATCTTCCTTTTGTTCCATGTGGTTAGTGGTCACTTCTATTTACCTGAAACCTAAAGGTTCTTGACTTCTGATATGTATACATGTTCTCAAGAGAATTGTATTGCTATGAATTTTAAGTTCTGCAACTTTATGCAGAATCTGAATCACAAAAATATTGTGAAGTATCTTGGATCCTTGAAGACAAGGAGCCACCTCCATATCATTCTAGAGTAAGCAGTTCAAAATCATCATGACAATTAATTGATATGGGAGTACCTATTAAATTATTTATTTTTTAGCTTGGAAGTTTTAATGCCCATGGGATCATTGCAGGTATGTGGAGAATGGGTCACTTGCCAATATTATCAAGCCAAACAAATTTGGGCCATTCCCTGAATCACTGGTGGCTGTCTACATTGCTCAGGTGAATATGATGATTACTGCAACTTTCCCATTTTGCTATGTCCGTATTAATTTTTTTACATATCTAACCAGGTGCTAGAAGGTCTTGTTTATCTTCATGAGCAAGGTGTCATACATAGAGATATTAAGGGTGCAAATATATTGACTACCAAAGAGGTTTATTGCTCAATCACATCCATATTTCTCCCTTTTGTGCTGACTTGAGATAATTGCGAGGGGAATATCTTAAGTTTTGGAAAAATTGTTTTGAATCACATTTTTGTAAGCTGCTGACTTCTGTTAACATGAGAACACAAATTAAATACTCCCTTCATGTCATATTATAAGTCACTTTGGGTTTGTCCTAGTTCAAACCTCTTCAAGTTTGATCATATTTATGTAAAAATAAAGCAACATTTTCTACACAACATGAATATACTATAACAAAAATATACTTAATTGTGGATTTAACGCAACTAATTTGGTGTTGTGGATGTTAGTACATTTTCCAATAAACTTAGTCAAACTTAAAGAGGTTTGACTTAGGAGTTAGGACAAAACCAAAGTAACTTATAATATGAAACGGAGGGAGCATGAGTTAGGGAAGGGTACCCTGAGCTGAGCTCATTCAAATATTGCAATTAGCTGATAGGCAATTATGTACTAAGTTTTCTCTACGTGTTCTCATTTATATACAATCTCTTGTTTAGGGCCTTGTCAAACTTGCTGATTTTGGAGTTGCTACTAAATTAACTGAAGCTGATATCAACACACATTCAGTGGTTGGAACTCCATACTGGATGGCCCCTGAGGTTTGCCGATTGTCTTCTCTTATGTTGTTTCAATGAATCAACCGATTAGGTTTAACTCCTAATTCTACTAGTACTATCAAGATAAAAGATAATCAATACTGCCAACAGGATTACATTTATTGGTATTTCAGCATTACACAAAGCTTACCAGGCAAACTTATTCACATCTTGTGGTTTTTGCACCATACTTATTCTTGCAAGATGCTAATGTATTTGTTCATAAATCTATTGTGCATTAGGTCATTGAAATGTCTGGTGTTTGTGCTGCATCGGATATCTGGAGTGTTGGTTGCACTGTTATTGAGCTACTCACCTGTGCCCCACCATATTATGACCTCCAGCCCATGCCTGCATTGTTTCGCATTGTTCAGGTTGATTACTTGCAGCTGTTTACTTCCCCTACATTTTCAAAAGTCACTACCCATTCACACATGAGACTATGATTACATGAAAAGCTTTTATCTATGGACTATAGGATGTGCATCCACCAATACCAGAAGGATTGTCTCCTGAGATTACTGATTTTCTTCGACAATGTTTTCAAAAGGTTCTGTGTCATTCTGACTATATCTTTGATAACTTAATGATTATTTTATCTAATTGCTTGTTCTGACTTCAAGAAGCACTTGTAGGACGCAATACAAAGACCTGATGCAAAGACATTATTGATGCACCCATGGCTGCAAAACTCAAGGCGAGCTTTGCCATCTCTTCGACAACCTGTTCGATCACCAAGGTAGCTCAAATTTGATGTATCCTTCTTTTCAATTGATATTCATTGTAAATGATAAACCAACAATAATAACTATAAGTGTACAAACATGATGAAAGACAAATAGCTCCATAGCTTGTCATTTTTCATTCACCTGATCATTATAACTACAATTGTATATTCTGCATATTGAACCTGTACTGGTCAATTTTAATCAAGCATTGCTAGAGTCATTCGTTTAGCAAGTGGGATGCATACACATGTTCAGAGTTTAATTGCAGTTTTAGTGGGTTAAGTTAGGTAGGCATGGGCCCAGCTTCCTGTGAGAGATATTCCTTCTGGATGTTGCCATTGAAACCTCTCATAGTTGATACTTCTCTGCTTTTACATAGTACTCCCTCCGTCCCAAAATGTAACCGTTTCTAGAGCTGGGAATGAGGATTAAGAAAGTAGGTGTGAATGATTGGAGAAATGTTGTGATTGGTGGAGAAGAGAATGTAGGTGGAAAAATTAAATGGAGAATGGTTGTGATTGGTTAAGATGAAGAGGTAGGTGGAGAAATAACTTCATTTTGGGACATATGGTGGGTGGTAGAAATAGCTTCATTTTGGGATGGAGTATGTGTATAATCCCTTTCTTTCCTTGATATGTCTGTTTAACATTTTTGATTTGCTAAGTAGCATTTACCACTTGCATCTTGTAAGTGTTAGTTTCTTTGACATAGGCGGCATATCTTGGTCCATGTTGACCATGTCTGTTTCTGATTCTGGTTGTTGTTCACATTCATGTTGCATAGCCTAGTATAAGTCTACCAGCAATTACTGCTGTGTAGCAATCGAACCCCACAAAATTCTAATTTTAAATCTCAGCAAAATTGTTCGCTCAAAGAGCTGGCACCAAAATTATTTGAGCTATCTTTCGCAAGCAACCTTGATAGGCCATTGATAAGTTCCTGGTTTGTTAGTACTGTCAGGGATATTGATGGGGATGATGAAGGATCAAGTGGTGACAATCACTCTGGATTTTCTGGACCACCACAAGATACACAAACACCTGCTGCTTCTGACCTTGAACAGGTATGTATGCCTTTCAGGGTTCTTGGCATGCCATATTCTACTCATATTTTGAAATTAGTCTAAAATGGTGGACCCGCAAGCTTATTATGCTATCGCAATATAAACTTATTATTAACATTGCTTTAGGAGAATGGAAGAAAAGATCTGGTTTCTGAATCTGCCAGGCAAGATATATCTGATGAGTTTCATGATGGAAAGTTAAAAACTACTGGGAGTAGTAGTTCAAGCGATGTGGAACTTATGAAAGACAGCATGGTTCTTAATAAAGATCCTACATTAGTTTTCCATGAGAAGCTATCATTGGAATCTTCATCAGCCGTAATTGATTTAAATGGTAAAGTAACCCGTGAGGTATCAGAAGATGGTCCACCGAAAAAGTTAACTAGCACCGGCCAAGAATCAAGAAAGGGTGATGGTAAATATGTAGAAGATGAAAGTAAAGATGGTTCAAGTCTTGAGGATGGTGATGCCTTCACCTTCCAGGCTGGAAGAGAAAATATCAACTTCCCAAAAGTGAGAATTCTCTGCACATCATTTTGACCTTGCACAAAAAAGAAGTCTACTGTTCTCTTTGACAATGATGTCTATGTTTAACATTTCTACATGCAGTATATTGAACATTTTAAATTAAGACGTGCATGACTCAGCGAGTGGAGCAATGTTTTTATGACAATATTTTTATTTAGTGTTTCATAGATCATATTTTTTATCTACAGCTTGTCCGTTACTCAGTTGGCAGTCATTGTCTATTATCACTTTCCATTTTTTTCAAATGACTTCAGTATCAAAATTTTGAACATATCTGCACTATTGTGATCTCTGCATATTCTCATTTGAAGCTGTTTTTAGCTAATTAATTGCCCTTGAATGTTTCTTGTTTTAACAGGAAGGTAAAGCTTCAGTTGTTGAGATGGCTAATGAGCTAAGCAGATTCAGTGATACACCTGGAGATGCCTCCTTTGATGATTTATTCCCACCTAAGAAGCGAGGAGATCATGGGGCTCAAGCTTCAACATCTTCTACTGGCGAAGAGCTTCAGTATAATGGTGCACAAAATGATCTCGCAAAGGAACTCAAGAATAGGATGGCTCAGAAGCAGAAGGAAAATGATTCTGAGCCCATGAATGGTGGAGAACTTCTTAAATATGTCATGCGTTTGAGGGAGGAAGATATTGATGGAACGGTATTGCTTGAACTAATATAGTTATAATACTATGTTTTTATTTTGTCTATACCTTTGAGAATATAAAAATAGTGATGTGACTATGATGATTTCAGGTATTTGATGAGGGTATTCCTGGAGAGAGCTTGTTCCCTTTGCAGGTTTGCATGCCCTAAAAATCTTATGTTTCTGTGGCAGATGTGTACCTTTATAATGATGTCGCAATGTTTTTGCTTAATCCATTTTATTTTTACAATTTACAATGTGAATTTATTTGTCTTGTATGGATCAAGTGTCCAGCTATTCAACCAAGTGACATTTGCTATGGACTTTGGCAGCACTCTTCTGCCTTTTCACATACTCACATTTTGTATTAGGTGCCATTTCATGTGTATGTTAGCACCAAGGGCCAGCAGAATCACAATACTGTAGAAGTTATAGAATCCAATTACACTCTCTGGCAAATTTTCTATGTAGGAGGACCGATAGATTGTGCTAGTTAACATTTTATTCATCTTTTTGTTAAATCAACTTTTCTATTCTTGAAATGTATGCAGAAGTTTTTGTATTTTCCTTCCCCAAGACAATCATAATTATTGTATATGTTTGAAATGGCAGTAATATTTGCTGCATAGAAACAATTGTGTTTTTGATGGCGCCACCCCATGCTTGGCTGATGTTATCCTTGATTGACGCGGCCTCAGATGCTTCAATTGTAGATTTTAGTATTGAGCGAAAGGCTAATGAGAGCGCTCTTTCCTGTCTAACAGGAGCTGTTAGTCTCCTTGATCTCTTTACTAGGGATGTGTTGCTAATGCACTAGTTTGTTTTTGATCTCTTTACTAGGGATGTGTTGCTAATGCACTAGTTTGTTTTGATCTCTTTACTAGGGATGTGTTGCTAATGCACTAGTTTGTTTTAATTCTGTGGTGGTTGTCAGAGTCTTTCTTTAACGCCGTCCACCTTTTCTCCTCTTTCTTAATGAAATGGATCTGTGTGTTCTAAAAAAATATTTGCTGTATAGTTATTGATACATTTATGGTTATCAGAGATCATGAAATGTTTTTCACTGTTTTTTTTTTGTAGTCCGTGGAATACAGCAAAATTGTAGCACAGCTGAAACCCGGGGAAAGTGAGGAAGTGATATTATCATCATGCCAAAAGCTTATGTTATTCTTCAATCAACGGCCTGAGCAAAAACAGATTTATGTGTCACAAAATGGTTTCCTCCCGCTGATGGAACTTCTTGAACTTCCCAAAAACCGTGTATGAAGTTTTACTTTGTTTTTATAGAACCTTTTTGCTGAATCTTTACGCTGAAAAGTTTATTTTTTTCCCTGCAGATTATTACCTCTGTCCTGCAACTCATCAACCAAATAGTAAAAGATAATACAAACTTCCTAGAAAATGCTTGCCTTGTTGGCCTTGTAAGACCGTTATTCACATACCGTTCATAACTTCTAAATTCTGGTGATGTGGGATTGATAATTTCTGTTTAAACTTTTTTGCAGATTCCAGTGGTCATGAATTTTGCTGTTCCAGATCGCGCAAAGGAAGTTCGGGTGCAAGCATCTAGATTCCTTCAGCAGCTTTGTCAAGCCAGGTTTGTTCTTTGACATTATTATTAGTGTCTAACTATGTTTATATACAAATAAAAGTAGTGAAACTTTGTCGGCTAATTTTCAATTTTGCATCCACAGCACCTTGACATTGCAAATGTTCATTGCATGC
Source organism: Oryza brachyantha (assembly GCF_000231095.2). NCBI lineage: Eukaryota > Viridiplantae > Streptophyta > Magnoliopsida > Poales > Poaceae > Oryza > Oryza brachyantha. The sequence goes on along the minus strand of NC_023166.2, from coordinate 20,264,422 downwards.
CAAGGAATCCCTGTATTGGTGAGTTTTCTGGAGCCTGACTATGCAAAATATAGGTAAGTCCCTGTCCACACTTCTCTTCAGCACCCCTTTGGAATATTGTGGTGTAATTTAATGATTATCTCTAATCAATGTATTCCATATATTGTAAATTAGCAGGGAAATGGTTCATCTTGCAATTGATGGCATATGGCAGGTCTTCAAGCTCCAGCATTCAACTCCAAGAAATGACTTCTGTCGCATAGCGGCAAAAAATGGGATACTTATTAGGCTGGTTAATACTCTTCATAGCTTGAATGAAGCAACAAGATTTGCTTCCATCTCTGGGTCTGGGACTTCGGTAACACAGAATGGTTCCACCCCCAGGCGAAGATCTGGTCAATTAGATCCGGCAATGCTAGAAATTTCCAAAACGAGGCTGGATCATCACCATTCGTCTGGCTCACTACAATCTTTACAAGCAGATGCAGATAGGCATCACATCATATTGGATCCTTCATCATCACCTAGATTCACTGATATGGCTGCTGCTGGTCATATGGAGAGAAACGATAATGACCCCATTAGGCCACAACGGCTTAGTGTCTCTGCAGGAAGGACATCAACGGACAGATCACCAAAGCATATAGAACTAGTATCGAATGGGCATAGCAGTGGTCAAAACGATCAAATTCGTCCCCTATTGAGTCTCTTGGAGAAAGAACCACCCTCTCGGCATGTATCTGGACAACTTGATTATGTTGGCCACTTATCTGGTCTAGGAAGGCATGAAAGTATCTTACCATTACTGCATGCTTCAACAGAGAGGAAAACTAATGGTGAACTTGACTTATTAATGGCAGAATTTGCTGGTATACTTAATTCTCTGCTCTTTATCTTACCACTTTTCTGTTCACCTTGTCTTGGGCCATTTGGCTATTCATCTGCCTAATATACACAGTTTTATTTGAGTGTTTGTATGATTATAGAATATTCTGTGCAATTAGTGTGGGTGGTTAATTGTGAGAAAACAACCTTTCTTTATTCACTTATTGCTCTTTGTATTTCATGCAGAGGTTTCTAGACAGGGAAGAGAAAATGGTAACCTTGATTCCAATATAAAAACTTCAAATAGGGTTCCAAGCATGAAGTATGCACCATCATCGGGTCCTACAACTTCAAATGAGGGAGCATCAACATCTGGAGCTGCATCACAGACAGCATCTGGTGTGTTATCCGGATCAGGGGTGTTAAATGCAAGACCGGGAAGTACAACGTCATCTGGCCTATTAGCTCAGATGGTATCGATGAGTGCTGATGTGGCACGTGAGTATCTTGAGAAAGTTGCTGATCTTCTTTTGGAGTTTGCTCAAGCAGACACTGTTGTAAAATCTCTCATGTCTAGTCAAAGCCTTCTTGCACGGCTTTTCCAGATGTTTAACAAGATAGAACCTCCTATCCTTCTCAAGGTAAAACTACAAGCATTTCAGTGACTTAGTGTTGCTACTTTATCAGGTGACTGACTTTCTTGTGTTTCTGTTCTGTAACCATCTGTCCTATCCAGATTCTTAGGTGCATTAATCATTTGTCGGGTGATCCTAATTGTCTTGAGACACTTCAGCGCACAGATGCAATCAAACATCTGATACCAATTCTTGAACTTCGTGATGGCCCTCTAGTTTTTCAAATACATAGTGAGGTGAGTAGCTTCTATTTAGAGCTCTTTCTTATGCTACATGATTAAACATGCTTAGTGGGCTGAACATGTCACTATATCTCATTGTTTTTTTTATAGTTTTTAGGTGCTTACTTGCTTTCTTTTTAAGATAGTTTTTTAACATGGTTCTCTGCCCCTTTTGCATTGTAAAATTTCTGCTGATTTTCAAAAAAAAGAGCTTATGTTAGCTCTTGCAGAGCCACAGAGTTTAGATAAACAAAGTGATGAGACTGTGCTTACATTGTATTCCACCATACCATTATTCGTTAGGTACAGTGAATAACCGAAATCTTAGCACCTGATTTGTTAGATAAAGATGGTGTTCTGATTCCAAATGCAAGATATTTTAGATTTCTGCGCAAGAACTAAGTGAACAACTCAAATGACTTCATTGCCCTTCATTTGTATTTTGTTGGAAAAGATTACTCTTTTTTTTTAAGACGATTAGCATTTATTTAGCAAAGGTAAACATGAAGAAAAGATGAGAAAACTGCATATTCGTTCTAAATCGGCTTACATATAGGAAAGAATTGAGAAGGCTCTGAAACAACTTAACAGGCCACATTGGGGATCAGAGGGAGTACAAGAAATCAAAAATACAACAGTGGCGTCACAATATCAAAATGATTGTGCAATAGCATTTTTTCTGTGGATCACATTCAATTTATTACATGAGTTAATAACTTTATGACAGGGACAGATGTCACCACTGGTTATTCAGAATTTGAAATATGCCACATACACGATTTCACAGCACATTATAACTACATCTTCTTTTCTGTATTAGGTCCTCAATGCTCTATTCAACCTTTGCAAGATTAATAAAAGAAGACAGGAGCAAGCAGCTGAAAATGGGATCATCCCTCACTTGATGAATTTTGTCATGTCAGACTCACCTCTCAGACAGTATGCTTTGCCTCTGCTGTGTGATATGGCTCACGCTTCTCGCAACTCCAGAGAGCAGTTGAGGGCTCATGGAGGATTGGATGTGTACTTAAACTTGTTGGAGGATGATGCATGGGCGTGTACTGCGTTAGATTCAATTGCTGTTTGTTTGTCTCATGACAATGATCTCAGAAAAGTGGAACAAGCCTTGTTGAAGAAAGAGGCCATTCAGAAATTAGTGAAGTTCTTTCAAGAGTGCCCTGAACAATATTTTATTCATATATTGGATGCTTTTTTGAAGATAATCACGTAAGACCAGAGAGCAAGTTTTCGTTTTTTGTATTGTATTATGTGAACATGACGGAATAGAATATTGAGACACGCAATTGCATTGATTTGACTGCAGGAAATCTTCTCGGATAAATACTGCAATGGCTACCAATGGTTTAACGACACTACTGATTGCAAGGCTTGATCATCGAGAAGCTATTGCCCGCCTGACCCTGCTAAAATTAATAAAGGTCTGTGTTCCATGCTTTACCTTTCTGTATGCATATTTTAGTTTATCAACTTTCTACAAATAGTGATCAAACAAGTCTAGAGTTTCATTTTACTCAATTTCAATGGAATGTTTAATGTGGCCTTGAAAAGTTTAAACTCCATGATGTAACGTGCAATTTTTGGTATTTACTTCCAGGTTGTCTATGAACACCATCCTCGACCAAAGCAGCTCATAGTTGAGAATGATCTTCCTCAGAAGCTACAGAACCTGATTGAAGAGCGAAGGGATGGGCAACGTGGTGGTCAACAAGTGTTGGTCAAGCAAATGGCGACCTCTCTGTTGAAAGCGCTGCATATCAATACAGTACTGTGATTTGTGATTTCAGCCGTTTGCGTATTTTTCCTCTCAAGTTGTAGATGTTTGCCCCTGAGGAAAAGTTTTGTTTTTTTTCTTCTGCCGCTGCCTCTTTGTACCTGTGGTTTCCCTGTCGTGAGCGCCAGACTGTCTGTTGCACGCCTGATCCCTCTTTTATCGGGAGAAAGGTTCAACGTTCGGGTGCTAGATGCAAATGGGTTCTTAAAGCCCTCCTTGGTTGTTTATATTTAGTGCACTATTAGTGAAATGATGTAATTAGGTTTTACCCAGGTTATTTTAGACCTCGTGTAGACTTTCCTGCATCTGATGTTAGTAAAATTTTTTGCTCTAGTTGTGATGGCAACTCTTATCCATAGCTCGTCCATGTTTCATCTGTGAGCGTGTTTCGACTGGTACGGTTTATGATGTTTGGCATCATACAACTTTCCCAAGCAATAAACAGTAAGAACAGGTATGTTTTATCACGCTTGGAATCTTAGAACTTTTTTTTTTAATAAGCAGCAAACAGTGCAGAAGTTCGTTCATTCCAAACGAGTAAGATGGTATTATTTCGGGCAAAGTCGTGGCGACGTTTCATATACGACTCCCAGGAACATCTGACACAAACGTTTTATATCTGAAAACATTATCGAAATTACTATTGAAATATGCACTCTGGCAAGCAACACTTTAGATGTAAACAGACACCGCATTGCTTTGCAAATCACTGATTGTCTTTGAACTGTAGCAGAGTATAGCAGCGTAGACTAACGAGCAAATTCCCAGCAAACAAGAGCGTTGTTTATTCAACTAAAAAACAGTGGATACGAAATCAGATATCAGATATACTTATAACAGACCGCCAAATTTCAGCCTAAGCATTTTGAGCTCCATGAGCCTTCCAGAGGTTGGTCCATTCCTCCATTGCATCAGCAGCTTTGGCGAAGATTGCATTCTGCGGTCCCAGATTCTCCTTAACAATGCTGGTTAGTTCCTTAACACAGTCTTCAACTGTAACTGCAGTGCTCGATAGCTTCAGAGATTCAAAGAAGGAAAGAACAACGTCCATGACTTTCACCCCTTCCCATTCTTTCAAGCTCTCCAGAGCTTTACCTGCTTCTGCATCGCTTCTTATCACATAGGGCAGACCGGTCTTCATGCCATACCCTAAGCGGTCACACACTACTTTAGCACACAAGCCATTCCAAACGTCTTCAAGGGTATCCCATCTGTGCTTTCCTTCCTTGCGCAGCCGCAGAGCAGGGAACATTACAGGTCCAAGAACCTCACGGTTGAATGCAACATTTATCCCGCTCACAGGCATCATTGCACCAAGTGGAACTGTCATCACAGCATCCACATATTTTGTGTTATGTTGACTTCTCTTCACAACATGAGTCATTGGGTCGTAGTCTGCATTGTGAAGCCACAGCCCACAAGAGAGCATGCACTCAACCCCCTCACGCAAACTAAATGGGTATCCACGGACAAAGTCAGCCCCTTTGCGGAATGGATCATACAGTGTGTTGAAAAAGAAAGGCGTAGCAGGTGTCTTCAGATTGGACATATGCTGTGCAATAGCATCAACAGTCAGCCCGCCATTGTCCTTTGCTGGAAGGCAATTGTCATCAATTGAGATGACATACTTCTTGCGTGAGACAAGGTACCCAAAGTAACGGCATGAGTGACCAGAGAAGTCGATGGATGTGGTTCCAAGAATTCCCATGTCTGACTTTGTATAAAGTTTGAGATCGAAACCTGCAGGGATTTGAAGTTCCTCAGCCAAATCTGGATCTTTGACAACAATGATGTGGAACCGAGAGAAAAATGGCCTCCATGCCTCAAAGAAAGCGGTCAGGTTGGGCTGGAGTGCTGCAATCACAATGTCAACCTCACTGTCCAGAATTTCCAAAGACATCTTCTCAGGTAATAAAAATTGACTTAATCAGTGTCAGTTCTAGAACTTCTCAGAGCACCCTACATCCAGGAGAATCGTGTGTCAAAAAACCAGATCTTTTGGCATAATCACATAGCAATCAAATAGGTAGAAGATAGATTGATGAATAACATACTTGTGGGTAGGACCGGTACAAGCGGCTGCTTAATGTTGAGCAACTGAACAAGCAAAGTGATTTCCTCGCAATCGGTTGCCAGGAACAACTTCAGGACCTTTTCTGTCAGCTTACCAGCAGCTATAGTTCTCTGCCAACAAAAAATCCATCAGACATTACTAGATTAGCAAAATAATAGCAATAATATTACTCGTTATTGCTTCAGTTTGATCTCGTAATAAAAAGTGAATAGGATCACAACAGTGTAAGAAAACCTCAGAAACTTCCTTGATCAGATCGATCATAAACCCATCCTCTCAGTAAAATGAACAGGATCAACACACACATACTGAAGCCACTGGATTAGATATATACATTACAAAAAAGCGTAATCAAACATGCATCGTTTGTCTCCTTCCCAATCTGTCACTCGATCACATGTAAAAAAGTGGTGCAAATGACTCGTTTCCAATCCAAATAAATTTCAGCAATAGCACCACACGATGCACCATACATGAACCTAACTCTTTCCCAATCCGATAAATTTCACTAATTGCGTCACACGATGCAAACGGCAACCGAAACCAACCAACACAACCCCCAACCCAAATGCAACACGATTAAAAGATCAATATATACCACCACACCACAGCACAACACAGCACAGGCGCTCCGCAGAAGAGAGTACCAGAGCGAGACGAGACGAGACGGCCAAGGTCTGATCTGGGGGGGCGGAGTACCTACGCGGAAGAGGTCGACGAGGAGGTGGTCGGGGAGGCGGGAGAGGTCGGGGAGGTGGGCGATGCGGAGGAGCGCGGAGTCGAGGGTGAGGGAGAGCAGGGAGGGCGGGCGCATCGGCAACCAGATCTGGATCTCGCGCCCCCCCTCTTTTATATCCCCTTCCGTGCCACGCAAAGCGCGCGCGTTGCCCTCGATCCCTCGCCTCCCCCGCGCAGCCGCGCTGCCTCCGGTTGCCGGCAAGGCAATCGAGGAGGAGACGAGCCGAGCCAGCGAATGGATCGCTGACTTCTTTTTCTTTTTGTTTTCTTTTTTTGCGCCCCCTCTCCGTGGAGTTTCTCTCTCCTCCACCGTCCTTGTCCACTTGTAACGAGAGAGACGAGGGCGTCGTGGCGGGCTCGTGGGGTGTGGTGATAACAGAGATGGCCCAGGCCCAACTCGCAAGGGCGAGCGTCCGTGTCCTCCGTCACACCGACCTGCCTATTTTGCGATTTTTTTAATTTTGAATTTTGAATTATTAAATTATTTAAAAATTTAATTTTATGTTTCAAAAATTCACGAAACTAACCTCCTACAACTCTCCCGGCTGATTGATGGTTTTGACAAAAATAATTATTTCTTAGGAGAAAATGATAAAGATAGTTGTGTTTTTAAATACTATTTACTGTTGCCTCGTCTTTGCTGAATGCTATTAGGAGGGGGCCACGTTATGGTGCGTACTACTCCGTCCAAAAAAAAAATCTATGGTTGAGCGTTTGATCATCCGTCTTATTTAAAAGATTTATTAAAAAGTTAAAAAAACATTAGTCATACATAAAGTACTATTCATGTTTTTATTATGTAGTACAATAAAAATATTAATCATAAATTTTTTTAAATAAGACGAAAACTCAAACATTCTAAAAAACGCAGAAATTCATTTATTTTGAGACGGAGGTCGTAGATATTTTCTCTTTTAGCACAAATAACCGAATTTGATGCTACTCCACCCATACACGCGTGTGAACGTTCTGTATTCCTTAATGACTGGTCGACAAAGAGCACTGCATTTCCTCAACCATTCATACAATCATACTATCACCACAGTTCTCTGCACCCAGTGAAGTGACTAACAAACGAGTTAAAACACACGTACCGTAAGACTTGTACCCTCGATTAAATTTATCAGTTGATAAATATATATAATTTATATATATATCAAAATTTATTAGCATCCATATGAATATAAATCTAGACGAGATTAAAAAGTTTTATATTATGAAACGAAAGTAGCAGAAACCACCACCAAACTCCAGCAGGAATAGGGCTGTTCACCGTAGTAAAATTCCGAGCGTATGGCAAAAAATATTGACGAACTCGAGCAAAAGCCCTCGCCGGAAGTAAAATAATTCAGAAAAGTTTGGAGGGAGAGAGAGACGGCGCAGCGGAAGCAGGCCGCGTGGCCACCGCGAGTATAGGGTAGGCCCGGTCCGGTCCACGGAGGCCGGAAGGAAGGAAGGCAAGCGAGCCTTCGTCTCCCTCCTCCTCCTCCTTCCTGGCTGCCGTCCGTCCGCCCGCCCGCCTCCGCGCACCACGCGGCCTCTCGTCCTCCTCTCGTCGGGCCGCCAATTTTGCAGCTCCGCCTCCAAACCCTAGCGCCGCGCTCAGCCCCGCCGCGGCCCGCGCTTCTCCTCCATGCGCCCCCGCCTCGCCGCCGCCGCCGATTATGGCCGCTTCTAGGGTTTCCTGGGCCCGGCCATGGTGATCTCGCCCGCGCCATCGGATCCCTCTCCTGCGTCGGTAAGTCCCCGCCTGTCCTCCGCACCCACCCACCCCTCGCGCGGCTGTATGTGTTCACGATTCGATCTCCCTCCTCGCTCCCGGATGAGCGGAATCGCGTCGCTGAATCCAGGCTTTTGATGTGAATGAATGTCCCTCTCCAGCCTTGTACGGTTCGCCGGAGCCTGGATCCTGCCTTCATTGACGCGCCCGCTGCGGGGGAACAGCATGATGGCGAGGTCAGCTCCGCAGCTCACAATCTACTGTACTTAGTTTGGTGCAATGCAGAAGTGTAAATGGCTTTGTTGTTGCTTCCAGGTTAATGCAAATAGGGAAGAGCAGAAAAATAGTTCATGATGTGTTGGTTAACTCGAAGCCCAATAGTTTATGTTCACAGAACATTGGATCGAAATTTGCGTTTGGTTTGGCATATACAGGCAGGGCCTGTTTGCACGGGAAAGTTCCGAATGGACCGAGCACGTCATCCATGCTCGGAAGAACAAAGGAGAGCTTATACTGGAGCCCTGCTGGAAGAAACTTTTCAGTTCTCTCAACATGTAGCCAGAATGCATTTCATGGTCAACTTGCTTGGAAGCAACTCTTGACAATGGGTTCTCATGTACCAAAAGCATCTCCATTTTTAAGTAGGGTTGCTTGTGCCATTAGCTTGGCTGCCACTAGATCCAATTTACCTTCTTACCTCTTTGCTTTCATAGCTGGAGAGATGATGCTAGCTCAGAAGACCAGTGCGGACGGAGAGTACGTACCAATACGTGATAGTCTTTACACACGTGCTCAGGATGGTCGTATCTATGTCACCTCATTGATATTTTCAGCAGTAGAGCTGGTTATCATAATCTTCAGATCAATATATTTGGCATTGTTGTTCACTCCAAGTATACTCATGGCCCCATTTGCAAATACTCTTGGCAGTAAGTATAGGAAAACATGGCTCCGTCTTGTGCATCGTACCTTGGAGAAAGCAGGTCCTGCATTTATTAAATGGGGCCAATGGGCTGCTACACGCCCTGATTTATTTGAAAGTGACCTCTGTGCTGAATTAGCAAAGCTACATACAAAAGCACCTGCTCACAGCTTCTCTTATACCAAGAAGACTGTTGAGAAAGCTTTTGGTCGAAAGCTATCAGATATTTTTGAGAATTTTGAAGAAGAGCCTGTAGCTTCTGGAAGTGTTGCCCAGGTGCATCGAGCTGGTTTGAGATTCAGGTATCCTGGTCAGCACATAAAGCGTGTAACAGTTGCTGTAAAAGTAAGACACCCTGGTGTAGGAGAATCAATACGGAGGGATTTCACTATCATTAATGCAGTAGCTAAAATTTCTAGATATATTCCTACACTGAATTGGCTGCGGCTGGATGAGAGTGTGCAACAGTTTGCTGTCTTTATGATGTCTCAAGTTGACCTTGCAAGGGAAGCTGCTCATTTAAGCCGGTTTATCTACAATTTCCGAAGGTGGAAGGACGTGTCTTTTCCGAAGCCTCTCTACCCACTTGTTCATCCCGCTGTCTTGGTTGAGACTTATGAGCATGGGGAGAGTGTTGCACACTATGTTGATGACCTTGATGGACATGATCGAATTAAAAGTGCCCTTGCTCATATAGGCACTCATGCACTCCTGAAAATGCTTCTGGTAATTCATTCAGCCATCTCATAGAATTGTTATTATTATTTTGCATTTGAAGACTTACTTTGCGAAAACAATGAAATTTTATAACGTACCCTTCTGATCACTCCTGTGTCTTATGGTCTACTTTTGTGTTACTGTTTATGCTGTGAGCCTGTGAGTTCAGTTGGCACTGTTGCATTTAACTTTTAACTTTGAATGCCTGTTTATAAAGTTCACTGCCTGTTTACAAACATCTCAGGTCAATATTGAGATAGGTTCTTAAGTTCTGAAGCTAGCAGTGACATTAAGCAGAGTTGTTGTTCCGGTTTTGTAGAGAAAATTAATCTTAATCCAAATATATCTTTATGCAAGTTTGGAACTAAATATTTGAAATTATGCAAAGTGGGAAACATATTTTGAAAAGATGAAAAGGTTTTAATATTTTATTTTGTGCATGTGATGTCACTTGTGCTCCTTTGTTCTTTGTTTCTTACAGAATTACTGCATATGCAATTCCATACAATTTTAAATGATCGATTTTATTGTGATCCAAACTGAGGAGCCTCACTGGATCCTGACTCTCTCTCTTTACTGCATTCTATCTACTAGTTACACATAGGCGCTTAATATTTTAGGGCTTGCATTTATGTTTTTTTTTGCCACATTGTAGCCTTATTAATATCCATCTTTTGCAGGTTGATAACTTTGTCCATGCGGATATGCACCCTGGAAATATTTTGGTCCGTGTTATACAACCAAGGAATTCAAACAACACCCTTTTGAAGTCTAGGCCGCATGTAGTATTCCTTGATGTGGGAATGACTGCCGAACTTTCAAGCAATGATCGTGTGAATTTACTGGAGTTTTTCAAGGCTGTTGCACGCCGAGATGGTCGTACAGCTGCAGAACGTACGCTGAAGTTATCAAAACAACAAAACTGCCCAAATCCAAAAGCCTTCATTGAGGTAATTATTATGTCTTTTTGGTGGTCTGTTTCTTTGGAGTAGCAGCTCTGCTTTTGCTTGTTGAGGCTCTCCGTGCACCTTTTATTCCAGACAATTAATTGCTGCTATAATAGGTGGTTTGCAGCTTTAAGATATGAACTAATATTGGCAGGATATATTTGGGCAGTATACCTTGCTGTATAGCAGCTGGGTTGTTTAAACTTATGTGTTCTCTTTACTCTCTTGTTGACATTTTGTGCTTATTACATTTAAGGTCTTCTGTGTGATAATACCTTATGTTATGATTCATTGATTTATGACGCCTTGTGGATTGTGCTATGTTTGATGCGAGTCCAGGGGATGGTGGTCAGCTTTATGGTTGTTTGATACTACTACCAGTTACCACTTAATGCATGCATTAGATGGTCCAAACTGTTGGGCACACTTGAATATTTTTCACAACTCATCATATGAACTAATTCGTCACAAGTTTACAAGTGATGTCACAATTTATTTAAATGCATTTAGCAAATTAATTGAATCGATGTTGTGTTGCTACAGTACAATACTATTTATTCGATAGTTTTGAATCATACGGCACACTTTTTGTTCACACAGGAAGTTGAGCGGGCTTTTTCCTTTTGGGGAACCGCTGAAGGTGATGCTGTCCACCCAGCTGAGTGTATGCACCAGTTGCTTGAGCAAGTACGCCGCCACAAAGTAAACATTGATGGGAACGTTTGTACTGTTATGGTGACTACTTTAGTTCTTGAGGTACACTTCGTAACTTGTGCTTATGATGCACTTTTACCAAATTTTACACTTTGATATCTTATTATCGTGTACCTGAGTGTGTGTGCCCAATGTCAATAGATCAAATCACCATGACCTATTTCTCAAGATTACTTGACATCATTTATGATTGCACAGTACACAGTATAAGGAGATGCATTTGGGAGAACTCAATCTCTAGATTTCACTCACAAAGTTTATTAATGTCATGGTCAGATAATTGAACAACCAAATGTCACAAATATGACAAAAAGCTTCAGAGGTATTTGGTATAGGCATTTTTGTACCATGATCTTGACCATGATGGAATGCATAAATATGACAGTTTTTATCTTGATTGAATGATCAAGAACTTTGGATTTGTTAATAATCCCTAGTTTCCTATGGATACAATTGTCTGGCATAGTAGGTTACAGTCAAAGTGGTTATTCGTTGGCTGCATTATTTATTTATTTTTAAATAAAAGAAGTGGGGGAAAATCTGCTCTACACAACTCAGTTGTATTATGGGCAAACATTTTTAAAAGTTAAAACTAGAGAAAATTGTGTAAATAACTAGTAAATTATCATAGCTTAACTCCATGAAATATCACATATATGACTCGTATAGCTTACCTCTACAACAAAGTGTTCAGGAAATCTAGCTCCTGTTTATTTTTTTGAACGTAATAGTGGTTTATAAGTACATGTGCCTCTGTATTACTCTGTGTTCCAATGTATGTCTGCTTCTGTGTTTGTTTACTTGTGTTTGAAAAAAAAGTTATAATGAAGGGAAAAACATGTGATCAACTTTTGTTTCTCTCACTCGCTTGATTATATCTATAGAATTTTGCCTATTGCTCCATTAGTCCATAAATGATTCTTGAGTTTGTTTTCATTTTACAGGGCTGGCAGCGAAAATTGGATCCAGATTACAATGTTATGAAAACATTACAAACTTTACTTTTTAAGGAAGACTGGGCCAAGTCTCTTCAGTACACAATCGAAGGGCTTATGGCACCTTAGGGATGCATTGGAATCCACTAAAAAATTTTGACCCGTTCTTGCGCAGTTATGGGAGATTGGAGGATGCTACTTCCCACCAGTACATTTAGTTTCTTTTTTCATGTTTGTTTACTTTTAAGTCCCACAGTTTTGTACCGCCCATCTTGGCCAGCGCTGCTTAAATGGCCTTGCAAAAGTAATAAGTGCAGCATTTTTTCAAGCTACCAGAGAAGTGTTCTCTGGACCCACAACCTTGGGACTATCTGCTTATATGCGCTTTGCAGGCCAAAGGATGCGTTCTCCATGAAATTTCTGTTAATAGCTTTTAGAAGATGTAGCAACAGGCCTTTGTTCTGATCTTTTTGTAACTCGAGAGGTGTCGGTGAACAGAAGCTGTTTTTATTGTATACAAGAGATACAGCTAACTGTTTGAAAGAAACCTACGTCATGCCTGACATAATTCCTGATGCCCATAACAGAGTGCTTTTGCCGTTTCGCGTATGTTTGGAATGCACAATGCTTACAATTGTAAAAATGTTTGTTGATTCCAGACTGCCGCTGCGTATATGAAAAATCTTCTAGTGACTCCCCCTTCATGAACCTTGTACGGCGAACATGCAGTTCAGTTGGTTTTTATGGCTTCTCTTGCTGCTACTCTTGGCCAAAAAGCGATATGCGTGATGCGTAAATCGTTCTAAAAACTGCATAGAAATTCCTCCTGTCGGAGATGTCTGCATGTAAGCTTTTCTATCCGGTGCTTTCTGCTATTTTGCTGCATAATATTCCATATCAAAAATAATGGCTGTATACTTGGGCTGGGTCGTTTCCTGTATAAGATTTTTGGGATATTTTCGGACATGCTTTCCAAAATTGTAAATGGTGTGTTTCAAGTAAAATATTGCATAAAAGTTCTCATCTGATATTTTTAAGTAAGATTTTAACTCAGTGTGGCTAATCTAGTCATTTATACCCTCAAGTAGCTATGACAAAATTTAGATAATTCTTATCAGCTATTCTTTATTCTATAATATCAATTATGTTAAACCCAGCCCTGAAAGCATGTCAACGAAAGATTGTTTTTCCTATCGGGTGGTGACCGCTGAATAAGAACATCTCTAGCAGATCAGCTATCCTATCATTCATTCTGAAAACAAAGTATGGAGAGTAAAAATTTAGCTCCAACAGAACATCTATCACATCTTCTATTTTTGGATGTCATTCATATTAGGAGAGAAGTTATATTTAGATGTTCTATCTCCATTCTCTAAAAAGATATGAGAGATGTCATATATGTATTATCTACTGAAATATAAAGAGATATAAATAATGGAACTGTTTTAGATGATCATTCAAATGAAAATATGGATGACTAAATTTAGATAAGCTGTTAAGGATACTCTAAGATGTTGATACTTGAGACAGGAATGACATTGTTTTTCCCGGACAAGAATAGCCGAATAGGGTACTGAATTTCTGATAAAACCTGAGCTGTGTGGCCATGTGGTCGGATATAGCTGTCTACTCGTGCACATTAACACCGGTTGCACGAGCCAACGACGCGAGTGAGAGATCACCCATCGATCCTTAAAACCACGATGTGCCTCTCCCATCCATTGACCAATTCTGCTTCACAAGCAGGTGCATCAGGGCATGTCAAACCCTATCCTGAATCATTGCGTCAAGGATCGAGCAGACGAACAGCGTGCCAACGTGTGATCCCTGGGTGCCTGATCGGCGAACATGCCACAAGTTCTGGGTTGCTTTCCCGTTTCCATCGTCTCATACCGGAGAACTTTTCGGACCAGCTAGCTTGACCAGGTACGCGTACCCGACCGATCCTGTAGGTGCCCGTATCTATTCATCGCAGGAATGGAATATATACGCTGCTGCTGCATTAAGGTGGTGTCTAGTTGTCAAAATTTTTTGGCAAAAACATCACGTCAAACGTTTGACCGGATATCGGAAGGGGTTTTCGGACACAAATAAAAAAACGAATTTCACGGCTAGCCTAGAAACCGCGAGACAAATCTTTTGAGCATAATTAATCCATCATTAGCATATGTTGGTTACTGTAGCACTTATGCCTAATCATAGACTAATTAGGCTCAAAAGATTCGTCTCAAGATTTCTTTCGTAACTGTGCAATTAGTTTTTTGGTTCATCTATGTTTAATGCCTTATTTAGGTATCCAAAAATTTGATATGATGTTTTTGAAAAAAAATTTTAGGAACTCCTAAGCGTGCTCCTCTGCTTGCTGTGCTGTCTGACGTATACGGGCGGCAGGGAAGAGGCGTAGGACCTGGAGAGGAGAGAGTCAAAGAGGAGGACAGAACTGGAGACAGGGACTGGGGCCGGGACGGAAGCCCGTAGGTGGCAGGTCGCAGTAGGCAGCAGCACGCACGCACGCACGAACGCAAGAGCAGCGAGCGATCGGTCATCCATCGATCGGTATCCGGCCGGCCGTCGCTCTTGGGCCACGCCCTCTCGTTATCCGCATCGATCGATCGATAGGTAGGCGCGCGGGCGAGGGCGAGGGCGAGGGCGAGGGCGCCGGCCGGCCCCCACCCATGTGCAGCACATGACCGCGTCGCCAGCTACAGAGCCGGCCGCTGCTGCTGCCGCGGCCGCCGCCACCACCACGTCCGTCCGCGCCGCGCGAATCATCGCTACCCCCCTCTTTTTTTTCCCCCTATTCCCCATCAGAAGCGCGGCCGTGGCCACGACGACGGGGTACCCAATCATCAAATCGCGTTTCTGCGTTCGGTTTTTTGCCGTGGTGCGTCGTGACGAGTGATGAGTTGGTTTTGGAGTAGTCGGCGTGCGACCGGACGCATCGGTCATACGTCGTCCCGACGTACGTTGTACTTCAAAAGGAGACGGCTTAAAAAGGAGGATTTATTAGTTATTGGCTAACCTGTACTACGATCGACGTCACCAAATCTGCTGGAAAGCATTAGCCCGTTGTTCAACACCTCGCGCGCGCTCGACCGGTACAGTGCAACCACCGCCCGGGAGATGTAAGGCTCGAAACTCGCCCCCGGGACCGGGAGGAAGGGACGGACGGACGGACGATGGTGCAGAGCCCGTCACCGAGTGAGTACTCATGAGTCGACCAACGCTTATCCTTATCAGAATCGTGATGCACCGAGTACTCATAGCTCGACCCACATTTATCCTTATCAGAGTACGAATCACAATACAAAAATCTAAGAATCTTACCCAATTGCCACCGTCAAAGCGTTCATCCGCTTGAGAGGCACACCTAAAAGTCAGACGATCACTATGTACTTCCTCTCCTACCATGCACCATTTACCGTGACGGTTATAAATATAAACCTTTTATATTTTTATGTTTGTATATATTAATTTTATCTTTATACATTGAAAATTTATATATAGAAAGTATGTACATATAAAATTTTTATATATAAACTTTTTGAAAAGAAAATTATGTTCACGCGGGTTAGCGGCGCGTGGGTATTTGCCCGTTAGCCTTTTCAAGGATAGGGCCATTAGTATTGAGATATGTATGCGTGTGGTAGGGATGTACATGAGGGTGCTTTGAGATGATCATCAAGTTGGATTTTAATAATTTTTTTGGGCTAGGTTAGTGTTTTTTGAACTCATGATGAATGATGGGGTGGATGTGCATGTTCCCAAGCAGGGAGGCTTGCTGATGGCATCATGCTAATTGGAACGGGATCCTCTCTAACTTAAGTCAAAGAGACTGACATGTGGGCCCATGGGCGGTGGGGCCCACATGTCAGGGACTCACGTCCCTCTGACTTAAGTTAGAGAAACCACGTCCCATGCTAATTTGAAGGACCTCGGTTTCCATAGCAACAACTACCATGCCCCTAGTGGCAAGGTCCAATGGTGTGGATAAGTTGATTCAACTACTAAACAATTAAATCTAGGGACTTCGGTAGCATCCGTTTAATTGCAATGACACCTAAGCCTATTCAAATCGGTTTGGGTCCGGTTGGCTCGACCCGGCATGGGTTGACCATGCATCGGGCTCGGGCCTATATATTGAAGCATGAAAACCCAAAATTTATGAAAAACCCAAAAAAAAGTCAAAAAACCTAAGGTTCAAACCAGGCCTGGGCTTGGTTTTTTTTGAACTGTCGGGCTCGATCCTAGGTTTTTCGGACCTGGACCGCCCCAGCGTTTAAATAATCCTAACAACACTCATGGAGCCATAAATCTTTCCAGAAATAATTTTCTTTATCTCGGGTAGGTTTTTAGGTGAAAACATAGTTCCATATATCCGAAACAACAACAAAGACATCCTAAATGTTGGGATATTCTTAGAGGCATCACATTAGAGATTCTATATTGGTGTTGCGTCCTCACCATATTGGTTTCGATGGTTAGGGATGCGGTAAGACCTGGTCTTGAGATCCCCTGTTGGTGTTGCATCCTCGCTAGTCTGCCTTCGATGGTTATAAGGGTGGTAATATTTGGTGAAAGATTGATTTACAACTTAGCTACTCTTTAATATTATTTATTTTTTGGTTTGGTTCAACGTTAGTCACCAACGGTGATGTGAGTAAATCGCTAATTTCAGTGGTCGTGTTTTCTTATTTGACAAACACAAGAATACAATAGTTATGTAGTTTATCACCAAACGGTATTCTAATTAGTTTCCTTGTTTTAACTAAATTGTAGTTATTCTATTTGTAACCACTGTAGTGATTGTCGGTTTTTTAGGTAAAGACCGGAGTGGCGTAGTATATTCTATTATCTAATGTATCAAAGACCAATTTTTTATTAAGTGTTTCTGTTTTGTGTTATTAGGACATGTTGAAAGGTAAAACTCACTATAAACTCTTGTCTGATCCACGTTAGCAGCAAGAACTTTTATAATGGTACGTGCAAATGTATGATTTCTTTATTAATATAATAATTTTTTATTACACTAGTTTACTGTTTATCCGACCTTATACAACAAACGAACCTATGCGTTGCTCCACAGTAGTATTGATTAATCTGCACGTATACGGACCTACCGAATTATTGTGGCCGCCGCGAGCGGCGCGGGCGCACGTATGGCGACCGGTGTTGCAAGCACCGGCTTGTGTCCATCCATCCATGGCCGGATAAAGGAACAGTAGCACGCACAGTAGTACTGGACTACTCGAGTAGAAGTCGGCCAGCGTGCGGTTGGTTAGGCGGAGCAGTAATGATGGAGGCAGGCAGGCAGGTCGGCCCCCCGTGCACGCCGCGCCCGCTTGCTTTGGATTCGTGCAGTTGTGATTGGCCGCGGCCGCGCGCGCCCGGGTGATAGATATGGATGGATGGATTGGTGTGGTTGGTGCCGTGTCGCGCGGGAGTTGTGTCAGCCACATGCGGGACGGGGACGGGGACGGGGACGCCTTTCCGCGCCTCGACCCCTGCTGCCTTGTCGTGCCGTTAGCCGTGTCGTCCTCCACGACAACGACCGCACCATGCAACCGGGCGCCCCCTCCCCTCTCTCCTGACCCGCTCCCCCGCTCACTCCGGCTTAATTAGACAAACGTACATCTGCTTATTACTCTACGATCTTCGTCACACACTAGCTACATAGCGTCGAGATTGGTATAGGCATGTTGCTGTACGTAGCCCGGGCCCGGCCATATATAGGCGAGGGCACCACCGCACAGCCGAACTCGGGCGGTTTTGCGGCCACTGAATCCAGTCAATCCACCGCCGATCTAGCTCGCGAGGTTTGGCTGCCATACGGATACGGTCGTCGTAGCCCCGTAGTAGACAAACCACCGTCCTCCGTCGCGCGGTTGGCCACCGAATCCGGTCAATCCACCGCATACAACGACCTCGCCCGCCCACCCGCCCGCTTGCTTTGCCACGGCCAATAATCCACCACACGGACGCCCCGGTTAGCGTACGGCCCAGTTGCCCAGCAGAACCGGCCAGAAGCAGTACTATCATTTTAATTCGGCTCTATGTTTATAAGTTAAATTTAAAATTAATTTATGATTTTTTTCTATTTTTAAATATTTGCTACTGTATTATTAAGAACATATATAAATTCTTCAATATATCGTTTTGCATTTCCTCCAATAAAGTCTAATGATGATTGGCCTCTGTTTCTAGGGCCAGATTCAACCTTTTTTTTTCTCTCTTCTGCAACATCATATCAACAGAGATGCATCTGCTGTTGATATGAACGAGCGTTACACGTTTCGTGTGCCAGCAGCAGGTACCTTCCTGCTCCAGCCTCCAGCTATATCCGCTACTACCTCGGTTCCAAAATATAATTATTTTTTATTTTTTAAATATAATATTTTGACTTTCGTCTTATTTAAAAATTTTTTGTGATTAATATTTCTATTCTAACTAGATGATAAAATACAAATAGTATTTTACGCGTGACTAATTTTTTTAATTTTTTGTGCACATTTTTTAAATAAGACGAATGATCAAACATTAGACACGAAAAAACGAAAAATAAAGTTATTATGTGACTATGGACTTGTTTAGTTTGTAAAAAGTTTTTGCAAAAATATCAAATCAAATTTTTTGACACTTATTTGAAGTATTAAACGTAATCTAATTACAAAATAAATTTCAGATTCCGTCTGGAAACCGCGAGACGAATCTTTTGAGTCTAATTAATCTGTCATTAGTATATGTTGGTTACTGTAGCACTTATGGCTAATCACGTCCTAATTAGGCTTAAAAGATTCATCTCCCGATTTCTCGTATAACTGTGTTGTTCATGTATATTTAATATTTTATTTAGATGTTCAAAAATTCGATGTGATGTTTTTGGAAAAGTTTTTTTTTAACTAAAACGATCGAGATCTCGATAGTACGTGCCCCACCACAATGCATGTCAATAACGCACACGAACGCATCGACCGATCAATTCTCCCTCATCATGTCAATGTGCCAAGTTAGCGATCGAGCCATAATGACAAGCACTGTTGACCCAATGACATCGGACCCAGCCGGCCCCCTTGACCCTGTGCATCTCCATATACCAATATCGCTAGTGGATCGATGCAACAGTTGACATGCATGCTTGCACACCGTACCACATTGCTATGTTGCCTATATGCATCGACGCTTTCATCCATATCTCTGCACTGCCGCAGCACGCAGAGACCGCGACATCAAATCTCTTAAACCTCTCTTCCGAGACAAGCTAGCTAGGGCCGGGCCGGCCGGCCGGGTCACCTTGTTGGCTACAGCTCCACGACCATGACACTCTCCCCTGCAAATGCCTAACATTTTGCGAGAACGGTTTCAGTTGGGCGACACAGAGAGACGATTACATGTACTGATGTACACATTGGTCCCCTCTCTCTGATTAGCTAGCAAACTAATGGACGTCTAACCATGCTAATTAATGGGAGATTAAGGTGCAGCATTGTGTAATCAAAACCGTACGTACGTGCTCATCGATCGATCGATAGCTGGCTGGATGCATGATAAGACGAACAAAATTAAATAATAAAATTAAAAAAAAGTGTACTAATATGTAGTGGTGCACATCCGGCCGTTTGTTCAGACATGCATATATTAGACATAGAAGCATATATATGCTGATATATATGCACGCAGAGGCTTGTTCCTTTCATGAAAAAGAGAGGTGGAGTGCTTTGTAAGGCATGCTACATGGAAGTTAGCATCACGATTTAAATACATTTGGCAAAGTTCTTTGGATAGATCATCAGGTCTAACCTCCCACTTAATTAAGCATCAGCCCGCTGCAGAGACTGTATATATAATCTACTGGAGCATGGATGTACGTTAATTTGATTACTCTAGCAGTCTAGCATGACCTCTTAAATAATTAACTAGTAGCATGAATGAAATGCCAGCAATAAAATAAAAAGGATGATTATATATGCATATCAATCGTCTTGTTTACTACTTGTTGCATGCATGTGGGCTAAGGCCCCTTTAGGGGACCAAATCAGTGAGATGTGTACAAAGTGGCCCTCTTGTAATCTCCTAAAGTGGGATCCTACTTCTTGGAACCTTCTTTATTATCTACTGCTAACGGATCATAAAACAACGGAATCTATCTATCCGTCATGTCCTGCTCCTGCATATATAGATAAGGAACATGCATGCATATTGTCACACTTGTAAAAAAAAGTCCTCTATCATATGATATATACTTGTAATTTGTTGCATCCTGATTGGCTAGCTCTAGCTATATAACTTTATGTGATTAATCTCTCACTTTTAACTAACTGTAAGGCTCAAGCATGTACTGAGATCGATTAATTACAGAGAGCTAGTACAGACTCTACTTTAGTTGGAGACATGGGTGTGTGGTTTTGGAAGCATGTGTTGCAGTTGGATTAACTTTACTTTTCGGCTTGGCAACCGCTTCCTTTCGTACCATAGTGCACGAGCTCAACATGAGCAATGCCGCGAAAAGTGCTGCAGCTACTTCAAAAGACGAAAGTGAAAGCACTGTTAGGTCATCTCTGGTTATTTCAAGAAATCTTAAGTTTCTCCAGGATTTCCTGAACTTCTCAAGCGTGAGAGAGAGAGAAGGTCATGCAATCCTAGCTTAGCTAGGACCACTGTTCATGATGTAGAGAAAAGCTTGCATGCAGTTGCACTGACAGATTCTTTAGTTCGTACATAACTATAAAGGTTTCGAGTAATTTTACAGGTAGGTACTAATTTTGCACTAAAATTTTGGTAGCTCTTGGTACTTCTGAAGTACTGTAAAATCGCTCAAAGATTTTGTTGTAACTTGATCAATTGTAGATAAGTGCATATATATATATATATATATATATATATATATATATATATACACCATATTTCTCTCATATATGAATGCACATAATTAAGTATTTTTTAGGATAAGTGATAATCAATTTGACTGAAATCATATAGATACAAAATATGTATTTACTTCAATTAATTGGTTTGTGATATTTTTGCTGCATACATTTTTATAAACAGTAACTGGTTTTATTTATGATATTTGGGTACATATGACGAACTGGACATTTAACATGAGAATGACATTAGAAGGTAGGCGGTATGTGTCTGACAGGAACTTGTGTGTCTTAAGACGTATATGTTTGGACATTACGAGACGTTTGTGGAGCTACCGAAACTTGGTTTTAGAGAGAAGTACTACTTTTAAATTCAACTTCCTAACGAAATTTATTTTTTTGACAGTTTGGTCTAAGGTTTGTGAGTTATGTATTATATATTATTTTTGGTATACTAGAAATGTTTTACAATACGATACGTCGATCCTCTGCCATAATGGACACAATAATGAATTTACAGTGAAATAAAGCGTCAGAGTCGCGAGACACTTATATATGTAAATTTGTCATCTACTCTCTAAAGCTAACTTTGGATGTTTAATCTAAAATAATATTTCTAAGCTAGAACCCACTGCACCACACATATATTCATGTCAATAACTTATTTAAAATGCATGACATTAAAAAAAGAACTCTATTAGGTCTAGTTTGGAATGCAATAATTTTACAAGATTTCACATAAATTAATTCAACTCTAGCAAAATTCCTCAAATAAATCCTCCTATATTAATCCAAAGGGGACCTTATTTACAATCACGCAGGAATATAAAAAAGTGTACTTCTTTAGTGATGGAGCCATATATAAAATAATCAATGGCCGTATCTTATATCAAGCATTAATATATGTGTTTTAATCTGAGTTATCTTTATTCAATTAATTTTCATTAATGAATTCTCTTTCTCCACCAAATTAGCATACCAAAAAATTGACATGAATTAACTGTATGTGGTCGATTTATCAATTCGTTATAATTTAAAACAATTGTTAACTATAAACCCGACAACACTAAGAACACGATCGATGCAGCAATGGCCCAATGGCTAGGGAATGCCGGAGGGGTGCAGCATGGATGTATATATCATTAGAGGTTGAGCAGTGGTTTATCCAATTGTTTAAGCATCGACCATTATTAGGATCGAACAAATCCGGTGAGAATTTGGTAGCTTTCTAGTGACAGCATTATGAGCATAACCACTACAAAATTAATTAGGAAAGCCAAGGACACTCACAAAAATTTTACATTAGCAGGCACTAACATTAGTAAACCAATAATTGATGATTGGTTTGAACATGTACATATTATTAATGAGCCTGGTAAACATGTAGGGAAATAAGTATATAGATGCCTGCTAGTTTTACGACTTTAATTATTACTGGCAGTTCAAATATTACATGCGTGTCAATTCATATGATTTGATTAGAGAAAACATTGCAATTCTTAATTGGGAACATGGACACAAAGATTCCATGCACATGCGTGCATGACATGGTGTATATGAGATGCATATATACCCGTGGCTTTGCTCCAATAATTAGAGCTTAATCGTTGTCTTGCACTCCTAATTAATTCTGCTGTTGATGGCAACGAGTCAGCGGTCACGGGGAGCAACACACGATCCATCCATCGATTATTTCAGGCTAATTTTCTCTATATACAAGCTTAATTTGATTCTCTCGACACCCTTAATTAGCCAGCAACCTCCCCTGTTGATCTGTGCTCATGTGTGATTAGCAAGTCCTAACCATCGTCTCGTGAGACGACAACTGATGAGCCGTTCGGTTTAGACGTGCGACCAAACCACGACCAGATCAATTAATTAATTAGCAGCTAATTAGCCTCCCCCATAAATTAATTCATTAACCCTCAATAATCCATGTAATGCGCACCGTACATATACTTGTATACACGTTAATACATCAAACGAAGTATTGATTAATTGTTTAATTGATTACTAAAAATCGTTTTCGGTTGACCCGGCAGCCCGGGGGATATATATCGAGAGAGAGAGAGAATTAAGATTGATTAGTTAAGGTTCAGATTTTATGACCACGATCGATGAGCAGGTAGCTCTGCTAATTTATTTCGTCAGAAAAAGGGGAGAAAGAAAATACACGTACTTGATGGCTTGATGCGTACGTAGTATACGTACGCTTTGGATGGGTGCAATGTAATGAAACGCATCTCTCTCTCTCTACCGAATCCATCGTCCATCTCGAGAGAGAGAAAGGTAGGTGGGCCAGGGCAGCCATGTGCGCTCATGTGGTGGTTTGCAACGCCTGGCCCCACCACCATCACCACTTTCTCTCTCCTCTCCGACCCACCACTCACCAGCTGCACATACGTATACGTACGTAAACCGCCGTATGTATATACGTATATATGTTTCTCTCTCTAGGGTCTAGGCCTATATCTCTCGAAACGCCCTAACGGAAACGAAACGAATCGGCATGGTGCCATGTTACCTTGCTGCAAAGCGATTAGCGTGTACTTCATGGCTATTACTGTTTTAGGTTATCGTAAGTTGTTTTACTTTTCCCTATAATTATTTATAAATTAATATTATATATATATATTTTTTGTTATTAACATATTTTATAACGTGTGGAGGTAATAATTAATGGATCAATTTCTGATCAAGTTGCCAGCAACTAACGTAGTTATGCTAATTATCTCCCTGCCGCTCTTTCCCCAGCTGGGCAGTGCATGCTAATTAGCTGGTACAGTGCAAATGTACGTACAGAGGGCAGGAACTTTTACATTTGCATGGTGATGGTTCGATGAACGTGTCAAATTAAAATTCCGATCCCCGTAAGAGGTTACTCGTTTTACGTTGCTTACACGCACGCCGATTAATTGAACACACGATTAATTAACAACCACGATCGAGTTAATTAATGGTTCGGACGACGCGGACGGCAACGTGGTGGTTGATGATGATTTGCCCTGCGAAAAATTAAGCAGCATTTTGCCTTAAATTGTTACTATTTTTTATCCCTTAGCTACCCCTACACGTAGTAACCGTTTGTATATGCAGCACATGCATGAATATTAATTTATGCATGCATGGTTAATACTAATCCAGCATGTGTTGTTTCCTCATCGTCGTCGATGATCTAGATTTAGGTTTGTATAGGAGTAACACGCATCCATCGGTTGCCAATATCTGGTTGAGTAGAAGTAATGTGACCGATCGAATCGATCGATCATCAAATAATCCGACCACAGTCCGACCGGATTGCTTTTATATCCTGCACAATCTATTAGAGCACATGGAAGAGACCATAGCCAGTCTCTTTGTGGTTCTTTCTTAAACTTCTCCGCACCACATTTTTTTCCTTTGGATGTACTCCCAATGTTTTAATAAATAACGTCGCTGATTTTTAACACATGTTTGATCATTTGTCTTATTCAAAATAAAAGTTATATAATTATCTTTTATTTTGTTTTAATTGGATTCATTATAAGTGTATATCAAATGTAACTTTTATTTTCATATACTGAAATAATATTATTAATAGAGATTTGCTTCAGTCCAACAAAAAGTATCTCGAGGTATCGGTACCTCACGGTACCAAATTATTTCTGATCGTTGAATCTAATGATGCATACTCAGCTAGATCCAATGATAAGAAAACCTTGAGATACTTGTTGTTGGACTAGAACAAATCTCTTATTAATAAGATGAATGATGAAGTATATATCGCAACAATGGCATCAAAAGTTAAAATACGAGAGAAGTATCGCTTTGTCTCTCGTTGTCAACTAGGTATTATAAGACACCGGATCTTGGGCAGGACATTTGTGTCAGAGCCGTGCTTTCTTGCTCTCTTTCATCTCTCTACTTTCTCAGTTTCTCTCTCTAAGATCTTGGCCCCTCTTCCGCTGATCTGATCCTTTGTGTCAGAACCAAATCTTCTCCTTCTTCTTCCTCCGCTGATTCTCTCTCTCCTCTCATCTTCTCTTCTCTGTTTGGTTGGAAGGTGCGAGGTGAGGTGAGGTGGGGGTGAGGGGGTGGGAGGTTGGGCCGGCCCGTTTCATGGACGCGAAGAGAACGAGGCGTTCTCTACCGCCGCCGTCACCGCCGCCGCCGAACCCTAACCCTAGCCGACGCGGCGGATTCTTCGGGAGAGAGGAAGCGGCGGCGGGAGAGAGGAAGCACATGCTGGCCTTCCACTTCCTGCGGGCGCTGTCACGCATCCACCGGGAGGCCACGCCCGTGACGCGGCGCACGCGGACCATCCGCCGGGCGGCCTACTCCTCCATGGCGCGGGCAGCGAGCCCGCGCCGCGCGTGGAGCCGGGCGCTGCTCGGCCAGGCGCGCGCGCGGAGGTCCAGGGCGATGATGAGGCGGGCAGTGCTCGTGCGGAGGAGGCGCGTCGTCGTCCCCGCCTCCGCGAGGCCACCCGCGGCACCCCCATCGCCCGTCTCGGCCGCCGCCGCCGCTAGAGCCGACAGAATTGTTGCTGCCGGAGAGACATCGACAGCCGCGGCGGCGACTCGGGCTCTTCCGCTGCGGCAGCCGGGCGAGCCGCAGAGGGCCGACGCGCTCCGACGCCTGGTCCCCGGCGGCGCCGGCATGGAGTACTGCAGCCTCCTGGAGGAGACCGCCGACTACCTGCGCTCGCTGCGCGCGCAGGTGCAGCTGATGCAGAGCCTCGTCGACCTTTACTCCTGCCAATGATCCATCGAGTAATTAACATATGCATCATATGGTTAATTATTTCTTCGTCTTGCACCATCATATGCTGCTTCTGCTGCTGTTCTATTTCTACCTAGATCATATCGACCTATCGATCGTATCCCTTGTTCATGTGGATCGATTCGATGCATCATCATGGTTAAGATAGGGGGATTATTGGGAGTAATTAAGTGGAGGAAATAGGAGATTTGGTGGTGTTAATATACATGTTTTTGTTTTGTTGGTAAGATTATTGGTAGGTGATAAAAAGATTATTGGATACATATATACATCCATGTATAGCAGTATAGACCGGCCACACAGAATTGAACTGCACCAAGAAGGCTACATAGAGATCAGAAAGAGAGGTAATTAATTGTAACATATAAAGTGAAGGATGAAGTTACCTACAGTACTGTATGCTAGTGAATTAGTGCAGTGTTAATTGTTGTCACTTGTCAGTAAATCGATTTATCTGCGCATAAATGTGTGCTTGTGAATTGTGAAACATGCATGCATGTTTCTAATCTTTCAGCTATATGTGATGTGTTGGTAGATATTATTACAGACACATGTGCACTTTTTTGTTAGTTTCCTTTCCCCTCATCTTTTGTAGGCTTATCTGATTGGTGGAATAAACAGGTAATTTCTTAATCACCGAACTTAACCATGATTTCATAGATGAGTTGATATATTAATACATCTTGCGTGATAAAATCTCCCTTCTAATACTACATGTGTGCAGATTCGTTTTTGTTCTATAGAATTAAGTATTAATTGGTTGCTAGCTAGCTGCACATGCATGATGCATATGTGTGTGCTACCTCTATCTCATCACCTCCCATGCATCATCTGCTACTGGTATTAGCTAGCTAGGGGATTGACAGCTAGATGATGCTCTAGCTAGCTGTTGCATATGCCTTGTGTGATTAGACTATTAGAGTGCTAGCTAGCAAGCTAATTAACTAGGGGGGTGGTTATGTTGTATTGGTTTGGTAGAGTGCATCTTCTCTATCCTCTCAAATTTGGGAAAGTGGGAGCCACAATCTATGAGGGATAGGGTTGCTAATCTTTGAGCTTGAGGACAGACATACATACATACATAACTTGTGGCCAAAGTAAACTAAAGACATTCTCTCCATGGGCGGTTAGCATCTTTTTGATTAAAGGGCCTTGTGCTTTTCCCTTTGGAAATAAGCATATATATGTTTGTATTTTTGCTATTATTTTTTTCTCTCTCTTTTCTTTCTCTCTCTCTCTTCTTGTTTCCCTTCCATCATCTCTCTCTACCAACTTATCCCTGTTCCTTTTTAGGTGCCACCGGTTCTCCAAAGAGTATTCTTTGTGTACTTGATAGTGCTGGCTAGTTTTTCTGCTTGGCTCTTTTGTATCATGTTTTTTTCAGCTGGTTTTGACACATGCGTTTGTTGCTTCCTTTATGGGGTAAGAATCCGAAAGGTTTGAAGCTAGCCTCTTCTGCTTGTTTCATCAGAATCAACTATACATGCATACTACAAGCAGTATCAAAGAAACATGCATGCAAGTTTGACACTCATGCATCGTAAAAAGATATATAAACCTCTTCCTATACTTCGCTGATATAATAGTAGGTAAATCTTTTGCATGTCCCTGAAGAAAGGTAAAAAGATACAAGATGGAACATATGCAAGGAACTTTATTTGAACCATATATGTCTACATGTTTGTTTCCACACTAGCTGACTGACTATCATCTATGTGCACCTTGGTATATGAAAGTCGATCGATCGAGCCTGCATCCATAAAATACCCTAGATTTCTGCTCTACTTTCTCAAAATTTATTTTTATTTGTACTTGTATGCATGGTTTTCAATTGTGTGGACAAAAGATAGATATGATTTCAACTTAAGATATGTATTGTAGTGTGTGCTTTCATCTTCCTTTATTTTTATCTGGATATTCGATATGGGGATATTTTCTGTTCAGATATCGAATTTGTTCATTGGCAGTTGCTAGCTGTCATATATATGACAAAAGTAGTACACCTATTGACAGGACAAAGCTAGCTATGCGTATGTACATTTTGCTTGGAATTAAGATCACCATCCAAATTCGCAATTGGGCCACAAAATAGCTATATTAGGGAGCCATTTCACATCACTAAAAAAATTTTGGTACTTAAGTCAACAGCTAATCATAATTGGCCCACCGATTAGCTGTACTCGTTTGCATGATCAGCTGGCTATAATCATCCTTTCAACAGACACGTATGCTATACCTTAGGAATAATGCGCATTTTGAAATAAAATAATCAATGATGCGCATACACAGACACACACATACATGACACGCTTGTGTTCTTTTTGGTTGATTCTCTGCATTCATGCATATAATTGTGACGTACGACATCAGAATTTTCTAATAGCATCCATGCATGTTTAATTATATTACTGCTTGTCTGAAAACATGCGCTCCTTTCGAGCAAAGTGAACAAATATATATAACTCAAATTAATTAGTCCAAAATACTTAGTATCATGGTGCATGTTAATTTAATTTGTATTATAAGTATATACCAAAGTTTGGGCCTTGCTATATAAATATACATGTTGAATTGATGGTAGATGCATGAATCTAATTTCCGTCTATCAGTATATGACAGTGCTAAGCTTGTTTAGATTAAACTAATTATCAAGAAGGGTGTGGTGTGAAGTTTTAAGTTAATACTTATCACTACGAATACCTGACCATATGTATTTGTTAGGGTGGTAAATCCGTTTTATGTGTCATTGAAAGCTCACCGTACGTGGTAGTACGTGTCTTAATTTTATATGCTTGCTTATAATTTCTGCATTAGCAAAACCGGTGCACGAGGTAGATACATGAACTTAATTTAATGGGGTCACCACATTGAAAAATAATGTTATTTCAACAATAGTAATATTGCATATACACCGAACATCTAGTTGAGTTCCTCTTGTGTACAGATATTATACCTGGTGTGTGTGTGTATTTCCTGCATTACTAGCTATCTCTACAATTTTCTCGATCTAAATCAAGCAGGTTTTCATAAAGAAAATCTTGTCAGAATGTGCTACACACTGTTAAATGTTTGCAGAGCTAGCGATCAATGTGTATTTATACATGCATCACACAACCCAGCACTATACGAACCCTACCGTTAATTATTCTAATAAACTCCGTATAAGCTAGCTAGCATGCGTGGAACAGTACGTAAAGTACAAATTTTGTGTCGTTGAGTATAGGTTTGTATACAATTATAAATTGTTCGTCGTCTAATTTTGTATACAATTGTGTGTTTTGCGTGTCTATGATTCTAACATGAGCGAGCATGCAGTGTTGCTGGTAAGAATGGGTAATTGTGAAAAGGCTAACACGCGCATGTGTGCGCGTCCCTTGCACAAATCTATTATGAGTGTCTCCTCCTTTTATTTCTCAAAGTGCCAGCACGTAAAAAGTTTATACACGAAAATTCCTCCAAAGACACTTGTATATATGATAAAAACTTTACACGTATAAACATTTCACACAAACTTTCCTTGAGATGAGATTTGAAATTGAGCTCTATGTCATGTCCAATTCCGATTTGGCTCTAAGTTTATGCTTATACGTGAAAACTTGAATGCATGTGTGTCGTCAAGAAAACATGGCTAGTATGAGCTGACACGCAGGTTGATTTTCGAGTTCAACTTTGTGTAGAGAGTGGTTGGGCCGATTGAGAAACATATAGGCCTTGCACATTAATTGGCACTTCCCAGTTAATTTTAGTCATGGGTATAAAATACCCACCATCCCTAAAATTCACTTGTTTAGTCCCTTTTAGCGCCCTTCACAAGATATATATACCCCTGAGTTATATTACTAATTAAAGTACTAATTATGACCTTCTGTAACAAAAAGGGTTATAGTTCAGGTATGCAATGACAACTTTTCCTAGCTAGCGCTACATAAATACAGTACTGGTTTCTACCTCTTAATTGAGCCTATATGGATCAGTAGTCTATGACATTAGTATGAAGAAACATGCATATATAAGTGTAAGGTCCAGTCCATTTGTACTTCGCCAAAAAAATATAAGGATTTTATACCAAAAATATATTCCCATTGATTTGAATGTTGATTTTCCTACGAAATTAGGACGGTATATTGCTGTAGTATGTCAAATGAACACACACTGAAGTTATAGGTGAATTAGAGGCAACTGCTCTAGACACAACAAACATAAATGCATGGAAGTGTGTGGCTAGCTACCGAGTAGTTAATTAACTTTTAATGATATAGATGTAGATGTTGTATCCTGTACTACCAGAATTTGTCCTTTCTTTATAACATTAACAAGGAAATTACTTATAAATGGCAAGCTTAATTTTCTGTCCAGCATCGTCACATACTTAAGTTGTTTACGTACAGTGATGTACAGTTGTCTCCAACTACAAGGACAGACGTACTACCGCTGCAGAGATACGTCGAATACGTCATAAGTTAGGACCATCTTCAAGCTAGCATGTATACATTGTTGTTGTTTTCCTGAAACTTTTGTATGAAAAATTATATATTCATAAGACCTAGCTGTATATATAAATACGTATATAATATACTTTAAAAAAGCACATCAAGATATTACACTTTTTAGTACAAAAAAGTGACACTAAAAGTGTGGTACCTTGAGGTACCAAAAGTTTGTACTAAAATTCCTTGAGTTACTTTTCATGGATGTAAAAAAGGCCATATAATATGAGCAATTTTATAGTCCAATAAAAAGTACTTTGAGGTACCGATACCTCGCGGTACCAAATCATTTCTCACTAGATCCACTAGATCCAATGATAAGAAATGATTTGGTAACTCGAGGTACAGGTATCTCGAGATACTTTTTATTGGACCTGAGCAAATCTCATATAATATATGGGTTTTTTACCATCCTTTAAAAAGTATCTTAAGTACCACACTTTTTAGTGTAAAAAAGAATAGTATCTTGAGATACTAAAATTTTGTACTAAAATTCTTGATACCTTGAGATATTTTTTAAGGATGGTAAAAAAACCCATAATATATACCAAGAAGCTAGTAGGTGCGAGTACCACGCGCGTACGTACGTACACCTGTCTAGCAAGCTATATTCCTGTACGTATTTAGTGGATGGTACAGGGCCCGGATGTGATCAGTACAAATATACTAGTATTATATATTCATGGCAACGTGTAAGCTTCTATGCCATGGATAAATGCAAAAATGTTATTGATTAAGTTGGCGTTAATGACTCCTAAAGCTTTCCCCTGTTCTAGCATTTATTAATTAATTATAGCAATTTTTGTCGATTCCTTCCGGCGAATCTTTTGTCAGTTGCAACCTGATCATATATATCATCGGTAGTTTCTATTACTTTTGTATCCTGACGAGTGCTGGCTCTCGATATTAATCACATATC
The DNA here is from genome assembly GCF_000231095.2 of Oryza brachyantha. Classification (NCBI taxonomy): domain Eukaryota; kingdom Viridiplantae; phylum Streptophyta; class Magnoliopsida; order Poales; family Poaceae; genus Oryza; species Oryza brachyantha. The sequence goes on along the minus strand of NC_023166.2, from coordinate 20,233,175 downwards.
TATGATTGTGTTAGAAGTTCAATAATATAGCCAACTACTAGCTCCAATTCATCTATAGTCAACATAATAGTCAATTCATTCCATAGTTAACTACCAAACATCAATATATAGTCTCACATGCCATACACATATTTTATCTTGGAACCCGTGTGTAGCTGGCTATAAATTAGTAGCTCATCTCTCTTCTCTCCCATTTTATCTCTTTAAAATATACTTACAGCTGGCTTATAGTCTGCTATTGTACCTGCTCTTATTTTACCTAGATTATTCTTAGATTTATTTACTTTATAATAGTTAATTTTATCGTTTATACCATTAAATAGTATTGGAAATTAGATAATCTTTTATATTTAATCTTTCATTAAAAAAACACAATCATCTATAATATATCCTACATGTTACATGCTACATGTATTTAAGATCTATACTTAATTATATATGATGTCTGGCGCTTTATTTACCAGAAAACTGGAGAATCAACCAGCGATGATCGTTGCCTCTGTGTTGCAATCTGTTGATTGATTTTCCTGCCTTCGTCATAACGATCGATTATTAGTCGTCGTGCGCAGCACTAAGTTGCACCGGTTACAATAATCAAAACGGTGCAATGTTTGAACTCATGCATGTATTATATATTGATATATCATGTATTGTACCTAAGCCTTCTGCAGAGAATACGGGATTGTTTTTCTATTTTCTTCTGAATTGAACTGCGCTTACTAATTACTATGTACAATTCAGGTAAAAAGCTAGTCTATCCAAAATCCATGCTTTGGTCATTATTTGAGTACTCCATAGTTGTGTGGTCAGAACCGTATCTAAGAATTTGAACCCCACGAGCAAAAGAGTGATTAATAAGCAAAAGAGTAAATTTTATTAATGGTGGCGGTGATTTGCTTAGGTAGAAAAAACAACCGTCCTAATGGTTCAAATTTTCTTTGCCTAGATAGAAAAATGAAATCTTTAGTATGTAGACCTACGATTATTTGAGATCATCATGATTATCATGGAACATTTTATCGAGCCAAAAAAAGTTCTAGCCAAATCATATCACTTGAGAAAATGAGGAATATTTTTCAAAAATGGAATAAGTGGTCTGAAAGCTTGGCCTCGCACATGACAATCGGGTAGCTGTTTTTTCCCCTCGTTCTTTTCCATTTAGTTCACCTTTTGAATCAAAACCACGCCCTTATTAACTAATTAACGCCTTAGTAAACATTATTAACACGACAAGAAGAGATCATGGAAGTGTCAGCTAGATAGGAGTGTCTAGGACTAATCGGCTCGAGCATTCGATCGAGCCCTGACGTCGCATAGATCGCAAGCTAATTAATAAGCTATAAAGCGATCGATCGAAATGATCATACACGAAGAAACAAAAGAAAAAGGCAAAAAGAAAATTACACGAGGACGCGGCCGGCGCCACGCGCGCGTCAGGAATCAAGCGACGGCCGGGAGCGCGAGCGTGCCGACGAAGGGGAAGCTGAGCTGCGGCAGCGCCACCAGCTGCCGCCGCCCCGCCGCCGCGGCCATCTCCATCAGCGCCTTCCTGATCGGCCGCAGCAGCTCCGCCACCAGCCGCCACCGCACCAGCCGCGACACGGCCAGCCTGCAGCTCGGCCTTCGCCGCCCCAGCCACACCGTCCCGCCGCAGTACTGCCGCCGCCGCAGCCTCTGCCTCGCCCTCCTCTCCCTCCACCCACCGCCGCCGCCGCCGCCGTTCCACCCCACCACCGACGCCAACCTCGCCATGCCTGCCCTGCCAAGCTCAACACTACTGTGTGTCTGTGTGTGCACTGATCAGCTGAGCAGTACGTGTGTTAGCTTAGCTGTGTGACTCGCCGATGACTTGATTTATAGTGTCAAAGAGAGGGACGCGATTAGCTAGCTAAGTAGGTGAGGTGTTAATGGTAACTAGCAAGTTAATTGTAGCTTGCCCATCTTTACTCGTTTATTTATGAAATAAGCAAAATGATATATTTATAAATAAAAATATTTTATAAATAAAATATTACATGTGTTTTTTATATAAAGCCAAGGCTTAAAAATAAGCTATAATAAAAAAAACTTCAAAATCAACTTTAATTTTTTAAAATAGAAAATTAAATTTTAGATTATAAATATAAGTACGAGCGAAAAGAGAGTGAGGCGCATGCTAGCCTGCAGCTGAATGCGCTCACTGTGGTGATGATTATGATGATGGCGTGATGATATCTAGCCATCTCTCGAGCTAAAATAACTAGCTCGTTATACTTCAGAATTATATTAAAGGCCCTTCACACTCTACATGTATAATACTAATCATTTGCATGGCAGCTTAATTAAGTGTGTACATGTCCCACAAGAAAAGGGATGTGATCATACTATCGTACGCTAGCTACTAAATGGATATGTATTTTTACTAAAAGAAACTTGTACTGCCTACACTACAAAGGGTGGCTAGCTAAAGCATGTGAGATTAATTAACTTTAATTTATCAGCTTGATCTCTAGCTACCCCTAATTATATCTTAAACTTTCTTGTGCTCTCGCAAAGTAATTGGATATGTTATAAGAGCGTGAAAGCCAGCTTATCTTGATGGAGCTTAATTTAATTGGCGATTTTATTAGTTTAAGTCCGTCTGGGCCTGAAGCAGAATGGATTTGCTCCTGTTTACTGCCTAGTTGGTCCTTTCAGGTACGTACGACTAATGGTGCAACTGTGTTTCATTAACTAAATAAATCAATTAAGATATGATGGTTGTACAATGGATTGGAGGGCCTAGCAATTGTCAAGTAGGATAATTTTGCAGTTGATGTGATGATTGGAGCCATGTCTGTATAGCTAGCTGCGATAGCCTTTGCTCACCACTTCATCTGCTGCTTAATTGTTAGCTAGCTGCAACCTGATGTGTCAACAAAGCAAAGCCTAATACAAATTGCTTGCTTTACTTTGCTTGTATTAAATTAAGGAGGAAGCTAGGAGGGCAATTTGGACGCTGGTGTGTGAGGTATTATGTGTGCCAAAATGATAAGACTAATTAAGGTCGCCGGCGATAGCTGCCGGTTTGTTGCCTTCGAAACAGGACGGGATTCCCAGATACAAAATTCGCACAAATTTTCGGTCGATTTCCGCGTGCCAAGCTAAAAAACCAGGCACACCATCAGCAAGCAATCATTAGTTAAACTCAGAATTCGAAATTCTCGTCTGTGTTAAGGACTGCAGGGAAATCTAGGATTAAATGAACGAGCTGGTTCATTAATTAAATGATTAATCAAGCACATAATGGCTAGCTTGGCCATGGTAGTGAGGTCAGGGGATTGGCTAATCACTAGGGTTTGACATTGGTAATCACCCGATTGGAATAAGCATTTTCACGGTCTGGTGTTAGTCCACTCGTAGGTGGCCGCTGCCCCAATTTTGGTCTGATTAAATTAACCCAGGATAACAATAGCTTGGGGTTACTTCAGCTATAGTGTGTTCTGCTTTGCTTTAGCCAGGTAGCTAGTGCTTTCTGATTAGCTAGATTTGACTTTAAAAGAGAGGTGGCAAGTGATAAATCTACCACCAACTCTCTATTTTCTCGAAGACAAAAGGATGTTGTGGGAGTAGAGTATCTACATGTCAGCTAATCAACTCTACCTTTTACTAGAAGAAAAAAAATTCCGATTTGAGCTACAGGGTCATATAGTAGTAACAAATATATGAAGAAAATAATAGTAATTATATGTTAATGTATGTTTAATTACAATCGTGTTGCAACACACGACAATATGCTAATGAATTTAAATATTTCAAAGAGATGTATTGGCACACAAGTTTCTCGTCCCTGCTTTGTCTCTTTGTAGAGCGTGACGAGGGAAAGAAAGCAAGGGGGAGAATATTGTTGTACTCCATACCAATTTGGATCAGCTTTGGGCTCTGTTTTTTCTATATGGAATATTGTTCGAAACTGGCAAAGTTCTAATGAGAGGACAGAGCAGCTAACGGATTGACACACGTCAACAGTAATGAGCCTATCGCATCCATAATCTAGTCAAGAAAATTGTCATTTGCCCAGGACAAGTTGAACTACAGGCCAAGAAGAAGGCTCCAGATAAGAATCAGAAATGGCACCGAGTCACCAAGGCAACTCGTGGTTGATCGATCCTCTTAATATGACGAGGGGTAATCGTTTGACTTATTAAAAAAACCAAATGGATATTTACAAATAAAAATTATTCATGAATAAAACTTTTATATTCGTGTTTTTAGCGATTTAAAAGCGGAAGCTAAAAAATAAACCACTATAAAAATGACCCTAAAATATATTGATAATTTAAATTTTGGCTTACAAATATAAATGAAAGCGAAAAGATTGGGTCATAAAAGAAATGATAGGTCATGATCTTTGCTTCCTGTTTTTCATGTCATGAGAAGCACATTGATTAGCATAATCTATACACCGGTGGCTAAACGGGACTGGTTCAATTCGAACAAAATCTGGAATTCATCTTTGCTACTTTATTAAAGAGGGGGAAAAATGTAATTCTCTTATATCTAAGTTCGGTTGGTCTGGAAATAATCCAAAGAAAATAAAACAGAAGGAAAGAAGAATAAAACAATTGCATCAAAGTCATAATGCATGACAGAATAGTCACAGGTTGGCTACGGGTACTCGATTCCAGGAGAGTTCCAGCAGAGCACAGTTGCATAAAGGCGATTCGATGTTAAGTCATAAAATGGTGTCCTTTTCAAAATAAAATAAAGCACTCATAGCCACAGCTTTAGCATATTGAGAACATCCCACAAAAATAGCTGAAATTATCTCAAGCCTCGAAGGATTTGATTACCATTGGCAAACATCTTGGTAAGTCAGGCTTAGGCGCTTAGCCAAGGATAATCCAGCTAATTAGCCTTGCGCATGCTTTGCACAGTTATAGCACGTTGTTAAGTAAAAAAAACAATCAACTAATACGGCATGGCAAACCATTTACAACTAGGTTATACTGTGGTCAGATTTCTTAAGAGTTACCTATATGAAAACAACGAATAAGATTACACATGAATTACAAGTTGGCATATTGCCAAAAAAATAATCCGAACGGTGGAATTATCACATCTCAATGTCCTCCAAATCTGGCAAGGGAAATCGAAGTATTGCTGCGATTCCTGTCAATTGCGCCAACTCTGCTCAAATGCAAAAAATCCACCTTTAAACACAGAGAACAATGCAGTAAACAGTAAATGCAAACTACAAATTCATATTCCTGGTTCAAAAAGGCTAATGTGAAAATATTATAATTATTTAGGACCTCGTAAAAGCATTTACAACAGTATAATGGATTATTGCATTTAACTAATTCTATTGATTTAACGAATGGGTAAGAATACTCACGTTCACCAGAGGCATGCATTGAAGAAAATATGTGCACTGTGCCACCGAATTTTTTGACCGATTCAACCAAACGCACATAATTTTGTCTTGTGGCTATGTCAGAGTTCCTGCAAGTAGAAATCAATTTTACTTCTCACCACTAAAATTATATGTACAGACCAACTGTTTGGTATGAGACCTGTGAGTTCACTGTTCATGTGTCTCAAAACTAGAAATTTAAGAACTTGGCAGAAGAAAAGGAAACAAGCAGCAGTAGGAAATACTACAGGAAAATTAGCTCCGACTTTATGACTTCTCTTAATAAACACAAACTCACCGAAACAAATTATCTGTTATTAAAAGAGTTTGGATAGCAAGACGGTCATTCGCAACCTCAACATGCTTAGGTCCATAACAAGCTCGATCTGAGTCCTGCAATTAATCAGCAAAAAAAAGAAAGGTTGAGTTGGATATTCTTCAACTAAGCAGAAACAGTAGCTCTAACCATAAACATGCAAAATCAATATTTCCTTCTGAAATGAAATACAAATGTATATGCTGTTAAAGGGTCTAAGCAAGTAAGCAGTAGCACATAAGTAGGACGTTTCAATCCAACTGTTACATAGTTTTGCTTGAAACTTACATTAGTAAGCATGTTGAAGAAGTCCTTCAAAGCTTGGACCTTCAAATTAGAAAGAAAATATAAGAGTCAGGAAATAGATATGAGAAGCTGTACTTAGATATTGTTTTGAATGTGTTTAGCATGTTGTATAGTAAATCAATGCAGGGAAATGTTTGAGAATGCACCATAGATGTACATTAGGCCATTTAGTGGCATATCTTAGTCTGCATATGGCATACCTCCTGTGCCGCTTTTGTATCTTTTATTAGTGTCATCACACTTGGGCTTTCCAAAACTTCCTTCAGGCTATGCCTTTAACAAACATAACAAATCAAACAGAAAAAACAGATACCATTGAGACAGCTGAGAGAATATTGGCAACCAAATGAAAAGATATAATTAATTGCTGGTCATCCATCAAATTGTTCAGTTCAGTACAGGATTATATTAAGAGCATTTCAGTAGGACCATGCAACTGGTCACAGGAAAATGAAACACTTAAATCAGAGAAGATTCAATAAAGCAAGTTTCCACAAGCCAGAAAGCTGGAAGGCGTGACGTAAATTGGCACATATTACACTGTTCAGAATAGGTTCTAGTGTACCTAAAATGGAAGGTGCAAAGAGAATAGGTGGAGTAGATGGAATCAATTGGCTAGCAAAGATAGAAGAACTTACTTGTAACCTGAAGGAGCATGTGCAAGAATAATGCGTGGTTTGTTCTCAATTATTTCTCTTATGTCTCGCCGTGCAGCTTCAAGATACATATAATCACGGAACTGATCCTGTTAAGATATGGAGAGAAGAATAAAAGAATCACATAAGTTGTTTTTTTGGGGTGAGATAGTAGCAATTTGGTTCTGCTATTGCCAACAGCAATAAATGGACTAACAGGATACCAGATTTACTGTGGTTGCTTCTAATAACACACAGCAGATGTTAAGAATCAGAAACATGTGCAAATGATTAAAAAAACATATATTCATAAAATTATATTACCATGTGCTTGGCACAGGAATACCAAATTTCATGTAAAACGAAAATAAACTTCGCACATACACAAAGGAATAGACTATTCTGCTTATAAGTGTGTGATTACCTTAGTAAAACCTGGACTTGCAATTACAACACATTGGATTACTTCAAACTTAATATGCTTCTGGAAAGCCTACAGACAAGGTAATGCATCAGTTCAAAATTGTTTTCGTTAATATTCTCATTTCCTTGAGGAAACATTCTTCACTTACTGTCAAAACATGTTCAAAGAACTTCTTGAGGGCCTACAGAAGAGAAAAACAGAGTCAGTTAGGAATGGATAGAACATGTAGGATACACATTATTAGAACCAGTTTTCATACCGATTCATAACCAGCAATCGCAGGGCCATGCTTCCGAGGAATCGATGTTTCAATGCGTGCTCTAGTTACTGTTACGCTGTTTAGATAACCATGGCTAGTAAGTCAAATACAATCACAGCAAGAGATGACTCAAGCCTTTAAAATAGGGATTCAGACAGACCTACTATTAAGATTATTCTCTTTCATTAAAAACATTTTACATCACCAAAATTTGCATGTTATCATGGAAAGTTTTTTTTTTGCTGATCCTGCCATGGCACAGTGACTCAAATTACCTTCTACCAATGAGGAACAAATGTGCAAGTCCTTCTTGCATGAGAATAACGGCCAGATCAGCGCTTGCAGCTGGGTCTAGAGATGTTTAGATGCACTCAGTTAGAACATTGCATTTCTCAAGAAAGAGTAATAACAGAAAAGGGATTTGGATAAGTTGATAGAAAAAATTACTTCCTCCGATTCTTTTTATGTTTGACGCCATTGACATTTGAAACTATGTTTGACCATTTATCTTATTAAAAAAATTACCTAATTATCATTCATCTTGCTGTGATTTGTTTTACTATTAACGATACTTTAAGCATGACTTATATTTTCCATATTAGTGGTAATCTAGATTATGAATTTTAGGAGTAAGTGCCATTGTACAATCAACATAGTGCAAGATTTATTAGATAATTTCATCAGGACTGTTCGCAAGCTTTACAAATATCTCAGAACTACCCATCCTGAAAAGATCAACCACAAGTTCTCCCAGTGGCTTAAGCAATCTAGGCAAATGGCCATGTCAAGCGTTAAGTCTAAAATTTGATTTGAGATACAAGTCTTAGTGTTGCTGATGTGATAATCATGTAACCATTTAGATCAATCCATCATTGTTATAGTACTGTAGCACGTGGGAATGTAGCACTTAAATTAGATTAGGGAAGGTTTATCTTCCTAATATATATTAATATCAGAGCAATGAGACAAGAAAAGACACAAGAAATGGAGGCACAAAGTAGCTTATGAGAAGATAGCATCTCAGTTCCTCACATACCACATGCTTGTTGGATGATATCAAGTGCTAACCAATCCCAAACATCCTGCACAAGTAGAAATAACAAGCTCTGCTCAGGTAACCACAAATACAACAAACTAAAAAAAAGGTACATTCTAAACGGACCATCACAATTTACAAGAAATAAACAATGGTGATAAAAAATTCAAGAAGGATATGTATCTGAGAGTAATTGGGGAACATTATCCTCACCACTGAAAGACGGAAAGTACGTTAAGGCAATAATCATTATGATTTCCTAACTCCCCCTCCGTCCCATAAAAGAACAACCTAGTATTCGATGTAACACATCCTAGTACTACGAATTTGGACATACCTCTGCCCAGATCCATTATACTAGGATGTGTCACATCCAATACTAGAAATACACAGTCACTGTACACACTATGAATTATCAGGGACAGTAGCAAATCAAACAAACAGGAAGAAAAAGAATGAGAGGCTGGAAAGATCTAAGTTCCATGGGCAGGGACAAAAAAACTCATTCAAGATTCATTAAGGTAGTTAGGGAAAGAAGGATAGCAGTCTGATGAAAGTGTCAAAAAAATTTCTATAACCAAGTCTATATTGATTTTTAATTGAAAAGTGTTATGATATAAATATTGCAAAGCTAAGGAAAAATCCCATGGTCAAGTCATATTAAAAGAAATGAACCGCATTTGGGCAGCCTAGTATGGTCAAGATATATGACAGTAAATAAAAATGTGTGTTCAGAGGTGGTTGCTTCTCCTATTTCACTTATAACTTGAGTTAGAAAAAGGGTTTAAGGGCAAGCTGCAAACAGGTTTGAAAGTTTATCTATTAAGAAACTAGATCAAGAGCACCCTCTTTGTAGCACTCTCAGGTTAACACTTTTCAGGTAAGGCTTAACAAATCCCACACCAGCCTGGAGTAGCTGGATACTTGTGACATATTTCAACCATTTAGTAGCATATCCAAAATTTGGACCTAGTTACTGTTTAAGACAATCCTATCCATTATTAGCTGAGGACTATAAGATGGTCCCCTAGTAAAAAGATTAGGCAGTTTGATCAAATTTTAGGGCATACCTTCGTCAAAGTAAACTGTCTCCTCAGCTCAAACTCCATAGTATGAAATTGCCCAATCTTCACATAATCATTCTCAGTGATATTTTTTCCACGTACACGCAGGACAGATCCCTCCTTATCATAATCTACAGACTATGTGCAAAATAGAGAATCATGACAGTTATCATCAAGAAAATAGGTAGTAAGTCTTAATTTGGAGAGCATAGGGGAACAAACCCAATAAGAGACAAAATAAAGGCAGCATTATTTCTTAGTACACAAGGAGAAATAGATTTATTGACCTCCCTTTGGCTTTGGTGAGGCTTAGTTCTAAGTAATTCAAATGCTTAAGCAATTATACTTGTTGCTTGTCTAGGGAGAGTCCATTACTCTAGTCCATCATACAGCTCTGTATTACTATTCTAAGGCAGAGGAAGAAACTCTGCATTTAAGAAGTACACAATTCAACTCCAGTAACTATGTTTAGGTCCCAGGCTCTCTTCCCCAACAATGGTGGTGCCTCTCAAGTCAAAAGTTGAAAGGCACATATAAGTTACATCTGCCAATAATCACTAGCATAAGCTACTCAGTGCAGATAGAAGGAAGACAGATGATATATTACCTCCACTACAATTGCCAACTTTAGCCTCACGCGCTCAGAGTCACGCCCTCCAGATGCCATCTCTCTCAGAACTTTCCTGGAACCAACAGGAGAGGAAAAAAAAAAACAAGTTTAGGGGGTGTTCTCATGTGCAGTGAAAGGATCTAGATGTGTTTTCATGGAGAAACAGAGAAGTTTCACAAGAATAAAGGGGGCAGAATATTCAGCTAGCACAAATTACATTACCACCAAGGAGAAGTATGAGTATGATCAAAGCAACAACGCCTTTCAAGTAACTTCGTATATCTGATTTTTTTTATAATCACGTATATAAGCGTAATAGCAGTGAGCAAGGGCAAATGGGCAATCGTTTGCAGTAAACTTTAGCTTTTAATAAAATTGATGTTTTTTTAAAAAAAATGAACGAAGTGGTACTTGGTGATTACCAATTCCACCCCGTCTTTTTTCTCTTAACTCAATTCTCAAATCCCAGCCAAGGGCCAAAAAATTATAAAGCGAATTACGTCTTCCCTAAGCTACCAACCCTAATTCCTCCTCCAGTTCAGTACGATTGTATGACACTGAGGATCACAAGAGTTCCAGGAAAAAAAAAACAGCTCTAAACTGCTAAACCGAAATTAGTAAATTCAAATTCCATCAGAGGATATAGTTACTAACTGAGCTAGCATCATTGCAATCACCACCACATTAAAAAAAAAAGGAGAACTCACCGAACAGTGTAGGCCTCGACAGTATCCCCGGGAACAATCAGGTTGTAGGCATGCCACAGGTCGTCGTCCTCCTCCGGCAACAGCTGCGCGCGCACCACAGGGAGAGCGACCCACCCAATCAGCACCCGAACCACACAAACACCCCCCGAAAAAAAACAAGCCACGGCGATCGATCAAATAGAGAGCGAGCAACCGGGGGGGAGCGGAGCGGGACCTTGGCTTTGCCGGGGCCGTTGCGGACGAGGTCGCGGTGGAGGAGCTTCATCGCCGGTGGCCGGCCGGGGAGCCGCACAAACGCCGCGGGTGGGGGGCGCTTCTCCTCTCGTGCGGGTTTTCGCTCTGGGCGCCGGCGTGGGGGGGCAGAGGCGGCGCGGCGGAAGCGGGGGGAAGGCGTCGGGGTCGGGCTGTGAACCGGACGACGGAGCCCAAGCCGCGTGCACGCCTAGTTGGAGTCTCGTCGAAATCCGAGTCAGGACTGGAGTCGAGTCCGGCCCAGATTCGTGACACATCCACAGTGGTCCGGTCCGAGTGCAAGAGTGCCAGCGTTTTTAAATAGGTCACCGTATTTACCGTATTTTCGCTTGGGCTTATTATTACCAAAACTTAATAAATTTAAATTTAAAGTTTAATAAATTTAAATTTAAAGTTGTTTTTATGTATTTTACTTTTTTTAACTTTGTTTTCAGATTGCTATAAGAACACACGTATATACCTATAAATTATTTTATAATCATTAATAAGTTATTTTGTTTATGGATGAACAATGAGACTCGTACTTTAGACCAGTCTGGCTTGGTCAACTCGGACAAAAGGGCTATTTAAGGAATGTTCGCGTGCCTCCGTTCCGCGTGAACGCTCGTTATTTTCTTTTTGGCATATGACTACTTTATAGAGTTTACACCATCAATGTTTATATGCATATAAAGTTTACATATTCGACTTTAATTCGAAATAGGATTCAATTTCCAATTTAAAATCAATGTGTTTATATATCTATATTGAAAAAATTACATGGGTAAAGTTTATACATGTAAAATTTATATGCTTCAAGTTTATGTATTTAAAGTTTATACAGTTCAGTTAAATACGGTGCTCGCGCTTGTCCTCTACGCGAACGTTCACTAATAGACCCACCATAGTCCAGATGCTAAATGTTTTCTCCATCTCAAAATACAAGTAATACTCCAACTTATGTCATTTAAATTTTATCTTAAAATATAACAACATTTATATCTACACATTTTTTTAGTTAATTGCATGCTTTCAAGACTAAGAGCATTTCCAAGAGATCTCTAAAATTGGAGTCCTAAAATTTATGTATTAGGAGCAGCCAAAAAAATCTGGGCTAAAAAAATCACCTAATTCTTTTCTCCAAGAGATACCTAAAAAGTAGTCCTAAAAACTTAAAAATGTGCCACGTCATTGGGGGGAGGGGCGATTCTCAACTAATTATTGATGGTATTGGCTGATTGTAGCCCAATTGTGCGCTTTCGCGGGGATCGCATGATTGATCTCTCCCAGTCGCGCGAGGTTGATCGTGGAGGCGAGATCGATCATACTTCCTCGAGGCATATAGAACTGTGCTTCGAGAACTCTATACAGTATAATACTTAGTACTAGTCAATTAATCTTTTCGTTCTACATTCAATTCAGCATCGTATGAAACTTGAAAAAAAGAAAATTTTGAATGCATATATTAACCTCAAAATAATGATTTCTCAATCAATCAAGACTTGACATCATATTTCCCATTGTATACGACCAAATACAGAGATACCCACCACCAAACAACATTCAGATTCAATATGCAATAGAAAAATACAAAGATACACATTGATGAAACTGTATTTAGGTTCATTCAGTACTAGTGCTTAGCAGCTTGCAGCTTACAGAGCTGTAATGTCCGCGGCGATGGTACGGAGACAGCCTTTGTGGCGCTGCTGGCGGGGTGGATGGCGAAGCCCCAACAATGTCGGCGGGGTGGATGACAATGGCCGTAACGCTGACGGAGAGGATGGAGGCTGCACCCTAGATAGACATGAATAGGATAAAGGAAACCTGATAACGGCAGTGGGTACTGTCCAATGTGAGCGATACGAGGCGCCAAGGCGATGGAAGTAGGGCGAGGACGCCGAGGATGAAGGGTGACGAAGCGATTGGGGACGCCAGAAGCTGCCTCAAATCTAGGGCAACTTTAGGTCTATATTGGGCATGTGTAAATCTTGGGAACCTATTTGGGTGTCTGTTAGAGCCTTGTTTTAGATTATAATTCTAAAATTCAACTTTTGGGAATTTGTTTAGGTATCTCTTGGAGATGCTCTAAAGTCACCCAACCTATTCCATTCTCATGGTCAGTGATGATGTTTTTTTGTTTAATTTCACTAATCTTTTAATACCTATATCCAACAGGAAGAGACGTATAGCAACGTGGTCAATGCCGAAAAGTTACATGTTAAGGGCTAGGATTGAGACCGTGCAGGGCTGGAGATGGAGGATATATCACTACCATACGTTATATGAGTGGTGTTTTGGTAAAAACCCATTTACAATTTTACACTATGATATAAAAACTCCAAATTTAATATTGAAGATTTAAAATTTGGTTTATAAAAAAAACAAAAACAAAAGGACGGCGCCTTTGGAATATGATGTTTACATGAAATTTATTTCTTATTATGGCGTAATCCTGATTTTCTCAAGAGTTTTTATACCCTATAAATGATACATTGAGTTAATTTTAATATAAAAACTCAAGTTATTAACATTTTACGCTATAAAATTTTGGTATCAGGTCCTATAAAATTTCTCTTTTCCCAATTTTGTTGACAACATAGATTTCCTTTTTCCGTATGTGAGCATGCGTACATCGAATTTAGTCCTCACATGTTTTCAGTAGATAATACAAAGAGTCTATATTACCAATTTTTTTCATATGTATTGTACAGTTCACTTCACAGTGCTTCTGAGTTCAGATCGAGTGGCAGCCACACGGAGCTTGACATTTTGTTTCCGGCGTCTAGCTAGCCAAGCCTCTTCCTGATGACGCCTTCCACCGAGCCGACGAACGCGAAGGTGCCGACGACGAAGCAGACGACGCTGAACGCCTGAAGCAACGCCCACCGCGGCGTCCACGGGGGGATCCGCCGCTGCACGCAGTACATCTCGACGGGGAGGTAGATCGCCAGCGGCCAGAAGACGAGCGCGCCGAGCACGCCCAGCACCTCGTTGAAGTAGGGGAACACCACGGCAAGCCCCGTCGTGCTCGCCACGTACACCGTCCTGAAGCACACCCGCTGCAGGTTCACCTCGCACCTCGCCGCGCCGCCGCCCCACGGGATGATCTTGATCGAGTACGACTTGTTCACGAACGCGCTGTTCGGGAAGCTCGCCGCGAAGCACCGGTCGGCGAAGGTGAATATCTGCTGGCTGAACATCTGCACACATTCATGCGAGCTTTTCAGAACAGTTTCTCAGGGCATGCAATCTGAAGAAGTTTGAGAGGGAGAGACCTGGTAGCCGCCGAGGAGGTGGAGCACGATGCAGGCGTTGGCGAAGTCGATGAGCCAGTAGGGCTCGTAGAAGCCGAAGCCGGTGAGCAGGTTGCCCGGCGCGGCGTTGCCGAAGGCGGCGTACCCGAAGCAGCTGACGCAGAGGTAGAAGAAGGTGGTGGCGACGACGGCGATCACGTTGCCCTTCTGCATCGTCTCGCTCTCAGGCGGCGGCGATCTCAGCGTGTCCTGTCCCGGTCCCCGTCAGTTCCAGTCCAGATGAATCTTGCTTTCTCTCAGCTAAAAGGTGCCCAAAAAGGTGCGTGCTTTTCGAGCTCTGAAAATGGCCGCACCTGTATCTCCAGGAGGACGATGGTGTACGGGTAGGCGAAGGCGATGTCACCGATCGCCTGAGCCACTCGCCAAACCTTCTGCATAGGGGTCGCCATTGCAACACCAACAATGTTTCCTTTCACAGTTCCATTACCTGACGCAGAGCAAATGGATCAAGAATTTTGCACAGGTTGTGAGCTTGTGACATCGGAATCATATGGAAGAATCACTTTACCGATGGTCTTGGCGAGGCCGAGGCTGAGGCCGATGGTGGAGTAGGCGAACGACATGATCGCCGCGACGACGGACAGCCATGCCATCTTGTGAAAATTTGGGATGAAGGACAGCAGCAGCTGGGCTGCTCCGAAGAGCAGCATGTAGAAGTGTTCACCATTTGCGTCGCAGGGAGCGTCACGGCCTTCCCTGTGGTAGCAGTTCGCCCTCTTGATTGCCCTGTCAACTCATAACAAATTAAGCACGGCTAGAAGCAGAATTAACCGTCTAATTAAAACTACTTCCTGAAGATTTGTATGAAAAAAAAATGGTAAAGAATCACCTCATACAAGTCGCTGTAGTGATGGTGTAAGCGATTCCTATCCCATACAGGTTCAGATACTGCAGCAAACCGCATAACCAAGTGTGCTTCCTCCCTAAACATATCGCCAAGTTGCCACAAAATTCACGCCATTAATTTACTGCTAACCAATACACAATCCAAAAGAGGAATCCATGTTTGACCAATTGGACTTTCCGAGGAAAAATTAGCTAGCTTAGAACAGGTACAATAGCAAGCTATAATCCAGCTATAAGTATATTTTAAAAAGAGAAAAATGGAGAGAAGATAGGTGAGCTATTAATTTGTAGTCAGCTATACACGGACTCTAAGATACCGTGTGTGTATGATATATAGAACCATATACTAATGTTTTGTAGGTAACTATTGACTATAAATAAATTAGAGACAGTAGTTGGCTATACTATTGAACTTGCTCTTACTAACCTAATAACTGGAGTAGGATTAATCAAGGCACTACTTTATTACCCAAGTGAACTCTGACGGCGTCCATGTAGGAGTAGTTCCTCTGCATCTTCTCCGAGTCAGGCGACCTGTAGCAGTGCGACAGCAAGAAGGCCGAGATGTAGGTGACGAAGGCGAAGCACACCATGGCGACGGGCCCGGCGACCCAGCCGAGCTGCGCGACGCTCCACGACAGCGCCAGCACGCCGCACCCGATCACGGCGGTGATGATGTGCGCCACGCATGTCCACAGATCGCCTGAAATCAAAGAAGACGGCAGGGCAAAGCAAATCAGAAGAGAAGAGAGCAGCTGATTCGATTCTTGTCGCGACGAACCGAGGCAGATCGAATAGCAAGTCGATCTCGGCGTGCGATGAGAGCGCGCGCACGTACGTACCAGTGCGGCGTGGGTGGCCGTCGTCGTCGAGCTGGGGAGAAGAGGCGACCTCGAGTGGCAGCCGCGGCGCCATTGTCAATGCAAGGTTCAGTGAAGCCTTCAAAGTTGACTCATTGGACTATGGGAAGAACTGAAGAGTGACCAAACTGAGCAAGCCAGAGCTGTGCTGGTCTACTGACCAATTATTATATACTCCCAGGCAAGTTGTCACTGGATTGGAGTGTAATCTGGATAAGAAACCTGGGGGAGAAATCTGTCGTATGGACGGCCCGGAATCGCGGCTTGTTTTAAGCACACAATGGCACGAACTGATGGTCATGTTCGTCGAATCATCGTATAGTACCCTCCTGACAAGTCCAACTGGTGCACAGCCTGTATTGTGCTACAAGAGCACAAGTTGTCAGAATTGTCCGTTTCTAGGAGCGCCAATAGTTTGCATGGCTTGCAGAGAACCTCTAAAATCGCATATTAGTAGTCGTTACTATCAAGTTAGAGGTGTCATATATACCAGAACTAGCAACCCAATAATTTATGCTGATCAGGTACGCTATTATCAGGTTATAGGTATCATACCAAACTAGTAAACCATAAATTATGTTGATCAGAAAGGGCAAAAATCATGTTGATCATCAGGAAGGGTGCAAAATATGCTCCAACGTTTTGAAGTGATTGGAAATTAGCGGCTCTCGATGTTTCGCGGATGAATTGAACATTGCTAATTGGCTGCTCGCTAACAAGTCGATCGCTTGGTATCGTATTCATGGCTGACTGGTGAGGCCAAGGTCACCTCTTTGTTGACCTGCTGTTGGTTGCTTGACAACTTCTTCAGTATAGGTTATGTGGGCTGAATAAAGCCACGGTATAGAAGAAGTCCACCAGCATATCTTCCTCTTCTGTGTTCATAATGTATCCACATCTCTGGACATAGAGGATGCTGGGGAACAAACCTCCTTCCAGATGAGGTGGTTGGTACTTGGTTTTAGACGAGTCACGTGATTGCAGCCTTTATCTTTATTTATTTCTTGATATTGTGATTTGTCATTATATAAATTCATGGTCCTATAAAAAAACATGAAATCTACCTAAACTTCCAATGGTGTCATAGTTTACAAAGTCTTTAACAACATTGATGGATATGTTAAAGGTTACTTCCTGACATTGTGTAGTAGATGATATTTGCTTGTGGAACTCACCTTATTAACAGGGCATCAGCTCGATAATCTATTGTCAACCAGGTATATAGATTTGTACAGGAACTTGACAAGAGTCACAAGACGAACCACTACACTAACCAGCCACTCTTTTTTAAAAGGGTATTTTTATCTGGCCTCTATATCCAACCATTTTTATTTAATTTGAAAACTTAACTCAAATTGAAAACTTAGCCTACTAAATACTTAATCTGAAACTCATACTTCTATAAAGATTTAAACTCTAAGACTTGGAATGCGTACTCCGGTCAGAGGGAGCCTGCTCGTTGAATGCCACCGATGACCTGAGCGATGAGTTACCCCAGCTAGATGAAGATCGAACCAATACGTGGACCCCCAACCCATCACATGTGCAACATTAAATCCAAGAAGTCCGGTATTGTAAACTGGTAATATATAATCGTATAATCTTATCATGACAAGGAAAGACCGGTACAGAACATTGCGATTAAGCCGGCCGTCACCTTTTTTTTCTTTTCCTTAACAATCATTTTGTGGCAGCAGAAGCAGAAGTCCAAATTAAACCTACCTGAAAAACTTTCCGGAAGGCGATGAATTGGAGCGTAACAATATGAGCAATTTTATAGTTCTCGGCAGATACGAGATGTACCGAAATTTTAGTGTAAAATTTAGTATCAAGATATCAAATTTTACACTAAAATTTGATAGTCTCAAGTACCGTAAATACTGTAACAATATAGCGGATGCTAGCTTGGTTCAGCTGTCTAGCAAGCTAGTGGAGTAATGGTTGAAATCCTTCTGCGGATCATGTAATTTTGGCACGTTTTCGTGAGCGCGTCGCAGGAGTGCACTCTTCCCAGCTCCATGATGCTGCTCGCGGTGTCGTCGTTGACGAAGCGGCTCAGGGTGTTCGCGCAGATCAGCTTCAGCCTCTCCATGGCGTACATGTCGGCGGCCTCGAACAGCTCCCTCGCCATGGCGGCCGCGTTCCTGCCCTGCCGCTTGGTCGCCTCCTTGGGCAGGCTGTCGTGGTAGATGTAGTGGAGGACGGCGCCGAACGCCTCGGGGCTCCTCTCATGGATGGTGATGCGCGGCGAGCTCGCCTCGCTCCCCCCGCCGTAGAGGAGCGTCCGGAAGTAGGGCGACTGGCCGGCGAGCACCAGCCTGTGCGCTCTGAAGGTCGTGTCGCCGACGTGGATTTCCAGGTCGAAGGGCGCGTCGCCGCTGAGGAGGAAGTGCATGGCGTTCTTGGCGTGGCACGACGGCGGCACCTGGATGCCGACGCGGGCGGCGGGGCGGGGGCCGGCGCGGCGGCTCCTCCGCCGCTGTATGACGTGCACGGTGCAGCGCACCGTCAGGGAGTCGTCGTGGATGGCGCCCAGGGCGGCTCCCTCCAGCTGCTCCCGGGTGATGTACTTGCGGATGCCCCACGAGCTGTGGTGGTTGTCGAACCTGCAGGGATGCTCGCACCGCACGTTGTGGACGACGGCACCGCCGGCGTCGGCGTCGGCGACGATGTTGGGGTTGAGCAGCGTGAAGGAGAACTCGACGTTGTACGCGGAGCCGAACCGCGGCCTGTGCAACGACTGGAGGAAGAAGGCGACGTGGTCCGCCGTGGTGCCGTTGTAGCCGTCGGGGTAGAACCGGATGAACCAGGAGCGGCCGGCGACGGTGAAGTTCCGGGAGAGGACGGACTTGCCGACGCCTTTGCCCTTGATCGTGCTGTACTGCCGGATCGTGAACTGGTGCACGCCGGTCACCCTCGGCTCCTCGTTCACCGACCCCGACACGGCGGCTTCTTCGCCGCCGCCGCCGTCGTTCACCGAGACGCAGCTACCCATAGATGATGGATCGATCGCCGGCGGCCGGCCGGTTACGTTCGGGTTTTAGCCGCCGCCGCCGGTCTTCGATCGGTTGATCTGTGAGGGGAAGGAATATCGTTGATGGAGATCGTAAGGTGCATTACATGCAGATCGACGAAGATAAAACGGAAGAGCGGAAACCTCGCCAATTTAGATATACTATTAGTATTCGGCTATCCAGTGAGTAGCCTATTCACTTTTTTTAAAACTTTTGGATATACGATAATGTATTATATTTGAAAATTATATAATTATTAATTATTTTATTATGATTTAATTTATTATTACGAAAGATATTTTAGTCGTGATCTATTATTTTGCATATTAGTCATAATTTATAATTTTGCATATTCGCACAAAATTTTTAAAAAAACCACTGTCGGTTTAAAAATTAACAGCATTAAATAGAAAAATTGAATGATATATTATATAAATAAATACGGATATTTCATGTAGTTGATTTTTACTGGCCTTTTCCATCTCTGTGTATACGCTCTGTCACGTTCATATATCGCCACGTGCCACGCAAAACTTTTTTTTTTTTTGACATTGACGGCGTACTAACACGAAGATATATTTCGTGCTTTTGTTCGTCTCCGGGATGATTAATTGTTATTGCGCGCGACCTACGTAGGTGAGATCGACGATCAGTGTCCGTGGATAAAAGGAAAAAAAAACGACTCGGCTAAACCTTTGTGGCGTCTTGCACGCAACAGAACTCAGCAATTTGACGTCGACAAGGTTGCTGTCAGGAGCCGAAATTGCGAAGGTCGGCGATCACGTTCAATAGTATAGGCAATTACTAGCTTCAATTTATTTATAGCTAATCTAATAATCAACTCATATAATAACTATCTATAAAATATATACCATCATGTCTCACATGTCATACATCCATGCATATGTCATACACATATTATGTATTAAAATCTGTGCTACAGTTGGCTACAAATTAATAGCTCACTTACCTTCTCTCCTCTTTTATTTAAAATATGTTTATACTGCCTTATAGCCTACTATTATATCATCTGCTCTCACGCCCGTTCGACCGTCCGATCGACCGACACTAACCTTTGCATGGCGAGCAGCTAGCCAGCTAGCGAGCCGGCCAGGAGGAGCTATTACCATAATTTCTTAATAAAATCCTGTTGATCAGTCTATGTAAACAACGAAGTCATCGATACAGATGTAGACATGGGTTGGCCTGTATATAATACATGACCATAAATAAACTAAATAAATTATTTTTTATTTTTAATGTATCAAAAGTAAAAACATAATACATTTATTTAAACTATAGCCAGCCATAGATTATTCGTGGGCCACGATCCAACCTTCGCTCATCCCTACATCAGCACATGGATGAGACTTTTATGCTTCAGGCGAAAAATAGGTGAGGCCATCACCTTTGAGCCCATTGGCTGGATTGGGCTGATAGGCTATAGAAACATACTCACTCACTCCGTCTCTAAACATTGGACATCATTGACTTTTCTATATACGTTTGACTATTTATCTTATTTAAAAGATTTTGTAAAATATGTAAAGCTATATATATGCATAAAAGTATACTTAACAATAAATAAAATGATATAAAAATAACTAATAATTATATTAATTTTTAAATAAGACGAATGATCAAACATGTATGATAAAGTCAATGACGTCAAACATTTATGGACAGAGGTAGTAAAATCGAGTCAACAAAAAGTGATGTTTGGGGTGAGACTTATATATTTCTAATATTAGCAGTTTAAAGGTCAAGATAAAAAATGAAAAAAATATGTCTACAATAATCTAATGCTCCTTCTAATTTTCTAATTTTTATATTTGATGTCATCAAATTTTATACATATGTTTAACCAATCATTTTATTCAATATTTTTATATAATTATAAGAAAGTAGAAGCCATGCTTTAACGAACAAAATAAATAATGATTACATGTTTTTTAAAATAAGACGAATGATCAAACACAAATTCAAAAATCAATAAGCAATCAATTAAATTCCTCGATTTTATATGTGGCTTATTTAGAATTCTAAGTTCAAATGGTCCGACTTATATAAATTATTTAAATACCATAAATATATCATATCAAAAATACAATATATGTTTAAAATTAATTGAAAGTTCACCATCATGTATTATTAAGAGAACATTCCTCTTTTTTCTCTCTACAAAAGTAACCTTTTCTTTTTTTCACATTAATATATACCTTAGATTATATTTTTTTTGGGTGGTGCCAAGATCACCCCCTACTCCCCTAGATCAGCCCCTAAATTCTATATATATAAGAATCCATTCTTTTCCTATTAAATATGTTGGATTTTTGTAGGCATTCTTTCTAAATCCCTAAATGATGTATTACGTGCAAAACCTTTATATATAAAAGTTTCTAATCTTATCTTCGTAAAACAATATTTCAGGTTTATACAAGTGAATTCAACTATTTAGACTGTCTAATAACTATATAAAATGAATCAGAGTTCACTCAATCAAAAAAAAAAATCATCAGACAAGAATAGCGCACAAATGCTTTTTACATACGGTATATATACGTTATTTCGACATGTTTTACCCTGCACAGAAACTGGAATATGCAGTACACCATAGACGAATTCGTGAACCCACAAGAATTGCAATGTTCTCCTTTCCAACACAATCTGACGTTGCAAGTTAACAATAGATACCTTTGATCAATTTGTAGAAAAAAAAGGTAATAGTAAAAACGTTAGAAGATTCTAATCCTAAAGGAAACCATTTGAAACAAATGATCGAGTCATATTATTTTCTTTGAAATTTCTATGGATATATCCTACGTAGACATCGGAGATAAATAAGCCTGGGATCAGTTTCGCATTTTCTTCTTCCACCGCTCTAAATTTCTATCCTAATCATCTTTTCATTTCTGATTATGCTTATAAATCGAAATTTAAATTTTTAATATTAAATTTAGAGTTTATTTGGAGGGTTTTCACCGAAATTTATTTTCTAGCATCGCCTACTAAGAGTACATATATAACATTTTTATTTATAAATTATTTTCTGTTTGTAAATATGTCATTTAGAAAAGCCAAATGATCACCTCATATGTATTCTGGTGTATTAATTACATTTATTTTGTTTCATCTAGATTTATTTATGAACAAATAAATATGTTCTATGCATATACATATAGACCAATCAGAAAATCTTATAAAATAGTGATAATTAAAATCTTATAAATAGTGATAATGAACAATATCGTTAGAATTTTTCTGTGTTTTTAATTTCTCCACCACGCGGGAGGACGGTGATCCATCATCGATGTTCTCGAAGGATCATGCAGAAAACCGCGAGGAGCCACGTTCGGTCACGTGAAAAAGGAGCCCCACCTCGCATCGCACCGCACCGCACGTCACCTGGTCCGTCCGAGCCCCGCGTTGCAAATACGCGGGAGCCCAAGGGGCCTGGCTGCAATTCCCGCCACGAGCAACCGAAGCTTCCACTAGAAAATGGGCGGCCAATCCCGTGGCCGCCTCCTCCTCCCCCTCCCCCTGCTCCGCTCCTCCCAAATCCCCCCAATTTGACTCGCGCGAGGCCCGATTCGGTGGGGGTTGCTCCCTCCCTCCTCCGGCTGCTGGGGGTTCGTGAGCTCGTCTGGTGATCCAGGTGGGGGTGGGGGGATGGGGTACTTGAGCACCGTGATCCCCACGGATGGATCGCCGGTCAGCGGCGGCGGCCTCAGGTGGGAGCGATTCTCGCGACGCCTCTCCCGTTTTGGCTGTTTGTTTTGGTTGGCGTCTGCTTCACCGGCGTCGTGATTTTGTGGGGGGCTTCGTTTAGTCAGTTCGATTGGCATGTTGTACGCGTCCAGCTCTGCTCTCGTGAGCGAGCAGATGGATGGAATGCTTTTAATTATCGTCAGTTCAGTACGGTCCCGACGTGTGATACGTTGCTTGCTGCACCACACACGAATTTCGTGTGACCAATCGCTTAGGTCTCCTTTGCTTGGAACAAACTGCTTTAGCTCAAAAGCAAGCTGGAGTATGGGATAAGCTGCTAGGCTCTGGCTAGCCATCCCATTTTCAATTGTCTAATGCTTTTTTAGTGAATCCAGGTGGAGTTATGTTGTCTATTGAACTAGGATATTCATAAATTTCTTATTTTTTATACCATTTACACACCTGATTTAAACATAGGTAGCTGCCTCAAATTAATGGACGGTTATTGTGAACACAGAGAAAATGTACATATTGCGAGGCCACCTTAGATGTGCTATATTGGTTGAGATCAAGAAAGTTGATGAATGGTTTGGGCAATCGGTGCTGTTAATTGCTACTTCCTTCCCCCCAATTCTCAATTGCATTGTTCTATGAATGTGACATCTTGCATCATGCCATGCCTTCTTTCAGTAACAGCAGACAATTCATGCTGTTGTGGCTCACCAAGCAACACGGCTGGTTTTAGCCTTTAAAACTAGTGAACTGTAATAATTGTAGTGCCTTCAATCTGGCTGCATATACAAGTTTAAGATTATGAATAATGCTTTGTTCTTCCTTGAATCAATGGCATCATGGATACTTGATTTTTATGAAGTGCAGTGACTAGGATTGTTATTTTGTAGTGCCTACTTGCTCAACATTTCTCATTCATTTTCATTTTTGCCAGCCAGAATGGTAAGTTCAGCTATGGGTATGCGAGCTCGCCTGGTAAAAGGGCTTCCATGGAAGACTTCTATGAGACAAGAATTGACTCTGTTGATGGCCAGATTGTTGGTCTGTTTGGAGTTTTTGATGGTATGTATGAATTTGTCACATTTGACCATAACTTCTATTAATTGGTATTCTTTATTATTTAAGAAAGTAACATTTTTAAGAATTTCAGCCTTTCAGGTTTGGAAGCTATCATATTAATGCATTTATCTCAAAATGTTTCTTGCTTTCTGTGGCTAGATCTAGTGTTACTGTGAGAAGTCCATGGAGAAAGAGCATAAAAATTACTCATAATAGGGCACAGTGCATAAAATTGAATTAGCAGTGTGGAAGATATACCAAATTATTGAGCTTCTTTTAGGAAAAAACTGATGTTAAATGTATGGTTTATTTTATAGGTCATGGTGGTGCTAAAGTAGCTGAGTATGTTAAACAGAATCTCTTCAGCCATCTTCTTAGGCATCCAAAGTTCATCAGTGACACCAAAGTGGCAATAGGTAGTGCTTTGTTCTCTTTCCATAATTCACTAGATGTTGAGTTGTCATGTACACAGTTAACAGAACTACTGCATGATATTATTTTCTGTAGACGATGCTTATAAAAGCACGGACAGTGAATTCTTGGAGTCTGACAGCAGTCAAAACCAGTGTGGGTCAACTGCTTCAACTGCTGTTCTTGTTGGTGACCGTCTCTTTGTTGCAAACGTTGGAGACTCTAGGGCTATCATATGCAGGGGAGGAAATGGTAATCGAGTTCACATCTCTTTAGCTTTCTGGCTGCATTAACTTGATACTTTCTGAAGATAGTATAATACATGACTAAGGCATATCTCATTAAAATTTGGTATTTTGAACTGATGTGCAATAGTGGGCACTAAAATTTGGACAACTTTAGTGAACTTTGGGGCCATTCTGAAAGGGTATATGGTAAATAATTTGCTTGTTTTTCCTTATTTTATCGTGTATCTGCTTCATTTTTTTGTATGCTTAAAAATCAAGCGAGCCCATCATATTTCATGTATTCTATTATTAATGGAGATTGCTCTTAAGGTGAGAATTTTTGTTGCATTGTTTTGTTAGAACACTGTATTTACCAATGAGCACCAGTATTGTTCGTCCACACTAAGCTAAGTGTCATGATCAGGATTTGTTAGTGATAAATGAGTTCTGTAAGAATTGAGAAGTAATCTTTAGGTTAGCTGTGATAGTTGATCACTTCTTCACATATAAATTCTACTGGTTTTTGCAGCTATAGCTGTTTCGAAAGATCACAAGCCTGATCAGTCAGATGAGCGACAACGTATTGAAGATGCTGGAGGTTTTGTGATGTGGGCAGGTACGAACCATTGCATTCTCTTCTCCGTATCTGGATGGACTATGATCGTGTTCCTAACTTCGGTACTTTGTTTCTTAGGAACATGGCGTGTTGGTGGTGTACTTGCTGTTTCTCGTGCTTTTGGTGACAAACTCTTAAAGCAGTATGTAGTTGTGGATCCTGAGATTCGGGTATGCAATGCTGACTGATTTAATGCCCATAATGCTTACTTATTACCTCTAAAAAATGCATATGTAGGTGAACGACCATCTTCATGATTCCCTTGTGCCATTGAATTAGACGTCAGGGGGTCATTTATGGTAGTTGCAAACTTAATCATGATATACCTTTTGAGGGGAGATTTCTGGCATAATTTTTCAAAGGAAAAACTTCGGATGGCATTCTACCAACCTGAACATTCTATTGATGAACATTGCAACAATTTACATACAGATTGTGAAGAGGTACAGGGGGTGATAGGGCCTGAGGGGAAGCAAAAGAGGCCTATATACAAGAGGCTAGAGTTTTTTCCCTGCAATCTACTAGACATTGCTGGGTAAAACTGTTCGTGCTGCGATGGGACCACAGGAGGCCTTCTGCACGTCTTGTCGTAGTCCGTGTGTGCTCATCAACTTATCGTTGTTGCTGAAAACCTTGTTATTACAACGCTTCCAGAAATTCAATGGCTTAACTGATAGGACAGTCTGATGAACGACTAGTGATTTTATCATCAACATTGTTTTGTTTTGGCCTTTTTGTTAGTTTTAGCCTGACAGCTGCACTTCTGATCTATTTCTACCTTTTTTCTAATATATGCTTGTGTTACTTTTGGCTGGGTGAGAATAATCATCCTTTATGTTCACCTTTCACAAATAATGACCTTGTTCAGTACTGCTTTTGTGGCTCATAGGAGGAAGTAATTGACCACTCTCTCGAGTTCCTCATCCTTGCAAGTGATGGACTGTGGGATGTAGTAAGCAACGATGTAAGTCAAGAAAATGAAAAGAGAAGACTTATCATGTCTCTTAATCATATTCCTTGTGCTTGATGTACCCTCCTTTTACATTTACTTTTATGCAGGAGGCTGTCGACATGACCAGATCAATCCATGACCCAGAAGAGGCTGCAAAGAAGCTCTTGCAGGAGGCCTACAAGAGGGAGAGCAGTGACAACATAACCTGTGTCGTTGTGCGCTTCTTGCATGGCCAAGGGAGTAGCGGATACGCTTAAAGCAAAGTGGTAAAAGTAACCCAATGTAGTTGTGTACCACCATGTATACATGTTTTAATTCAAATTTCACGATCAAATGGAGAGAAACTTGAAGTAGGATACGTGTACTCTGATGGTTGAACAAAGCCGAAGGGTGAGTGTACCTTAGATTAACAATAAATTTGCTGGTGACCGTTCACCATAGTTTCGTTGCTATTGACCTTGGATATGATGATAGTGTTGTATTGTTACGGGAAACTGGATGTCTTCCCCTAGGTTCAATGTACTACTTGAATATTAGTAGTACTTGTCTATTGTGTTGTTTGTATCTTGCTCCATCAATTCCAGTGAGCCAGTTGACTTTGCAGCTGTTCTTGTTGCTGTAGACAACATTGGGACACTGATTGCATTTGCAGACTGTTTAGAGGTTTGATTTTGTTTCTTTTTTTTAATCTTCTGTACAGTTTGGCAGGTTTGAGAACCCATTCTTTTACCCTAAAACATTTATGCCGCTGTCCAGTTTTGAATTCTAAAAGTTAATTTTAGAATTGTTTAGGGTTTTTTTATATCGTAATTTCTTTTTAGTATAAGTGTTTAAGTCGCTAAAGATACAAATATAAAATTCTTATTTTCTATAATATGTGTTGGTTGTTTATTTTCTTTTTATTTGGCGTTTGGCATGTTTTTAGTAATTGGTCAGCCGACGAGGCCCCATGCTGTTTGACCATCCGTGGTCAGATCTGAGGGTTCCTGTGCACAGCCACCAATAGACACAAAACCGAAGGATCGTGGGAAAAGTGCACCAAACGTCCCTGAACTTAGAGCCGAGTTTATTTTTCGTTCTTTAATCAGAATATTAGAGATATGTACCTTAGACTTATAGAATCCGTTCAAAAAAGGTCCCTTGACGGTATTGACTCATTTTTCAACTGGTCTTGCTGATATGGTGTTTGGTGGGTCCCACATGTCAGGTTATTTTATTTTTTTCTAAATTTTTTTTTCTTCTCTCTCCTCTTCTTCGTCTCTTCTTTGTTTCTCTCCCGTCCTGGGGCGGACAGCGGCGGGGGCAGAAGGGCTGGGTGCGCGGTCGGCGGGGGCTGGGCGGACAGCGGTGGGAGCGTGGTGCGGAACGCGTCGACGTCCGGGACCAGCCGCAGAATCTCGTCAGCAATGCGGACGCCGTTGAGACTGTGCACGGTGGCGAGGTCGAGGCCGCGGAGCCCCGACCGGTCGCTCATGTCCAGGTCACCGGGCACCACGGGGAGGTCGACGCTGGCGTAGAGGAGATCCACCTGCACGCCGTGGAACCTCATCTTGATGACGGGAACATGTGCGCCGGGCACGGCTGCTGGAGCTCGGTGACCCCCACCGTCTCCACCGGCGCGCCGGCCAGCACGTCGAAGAAAAGTCACGGTCTGTTATATATGATCCATGATCGAGTCAGTATCGTTACTAACTGTGTCGTAGTTTGTTAGCATGTTAGTCTATGCCCGATACATGCCGCGTCCATGCAAGGCACGTTCTCCCTTCCCTTTTCTTTCGCGTCGTAGGTGTTATGCACGGCTGTACGTACGTGGGATGGCAGTATGGCACAATTCGTAGTGGCATGCGTGCCGCGCATATAGGCAGAATCGCTGCCATGATTAGCTTAGTAGTTTCTTTATATAGCAATCGAAGAACACCAGAAAAGTTGCCGCATATTTTTTGCAGCACTAAACACTCGAGTTCATCGTGTTCTGAGTGCGTTCCCGAGAGCTCGCCGGTGTTTCGACTTCCGGCGAACTCTGACACGGTCGACGTACGATGGTCCGACGACGAGCGCGTCGATGTCGGAGCCGCGACTGTGGACGCCGAGGCGGTAGGAGCCGAAGGCGAGCACCAGGGCGGTGGCCTGGTCGACCATGCCGTCAGGGTACCCGCGCTGCCGCGTGAGGCGCTTCACCCAGCGGTCGACGATGCCCCGGAGGTCGCGCAACACCTCCTCGCGGACCACCGTCGCCACAGCCGGAGGTTCTCCAGCCGCACCGTGCCCTCCAGGTCGGCCGCCGTCCGCGCGCAGCTCGCCGGCACCCCAGCTCGTCGGCTGCCGTCGTCACCCGCCATCCGCACTCGCCGCTGCCCACCGGAGAGCAAAGAGCTAGATGCACCGGAGAGAGGAAGAAAAGAGAGAGGAGAGGAAGGGAGAAGAAGAGGAGAAAAGATAAAATAGGAAAAAAAACTGACATGTGGGACCTCTGGACTCCACGTCAGCAAAAACCGGTCGAGGGACCTTTTCTGAACGGATTCGGTAAGTTTAGGGGGACACATTTCTATTATTCGGGTTAAAAAGACCAATAACAAACTCAGCTCTAAGTTCAGGGAGCTGTGTTAGACTTTTTCCAAGGATCATAGGGTAGTTTTTGGTTGGCTCAACGGAGGCCCAAACATTCCCGATACGGGCCACGAAAATAGCCTCTTACTCCTCTCTAAGCCTAATAAGGCCCATACCAATCCTTGGTGACAACGAAGATGGTGAAGCCATCACCGTTGATTCTGAACAATGTTCAGGTCAAGAAACCAGAAGTTTTGGAGGAGATGGGTTCGTCTATGTTCGAACACCGATCGCATGAAAATTTTCCAACGTCTCCTTCAAATTTCCAATATCCTCGTCTTTTTGGTTTTTGGTTATACTTATAAGTCAATTTTCTTTTTTTGCTGGAATGACCGTTATAAGCCAAAATTTGAATTTTCAATTTTAAATTTAAAGTAAATTTTAAGATTTTTTCATATTAGTTTATTTTCTAAATTTACTTTTAGATCAATGAGAACATATGTATAAAGATTTTATTTATAAATTATTCTCCGTTTGTTTTTTCTCCAAACAGGCAAAAGATGACCGCCCAAGGCATATGAGAAGGCAAATTAAATTAAAGACAAGAGAGCAGACTCTGAATGAAACGAGAAAGATCATCGGTAAGAACAAATACAGAGCGAAACCATGTCCGGAGAAAAACTGAGAAGGCGGCACTGCGACGGCACCGAGTTTTGGACGAATTTCAGATCAAAAAATACAGCTAAAACGAAACGGCACAAAATCAAGAGGAGAGCGTGGAGGACTCAGTGGACAGTACGATTATGATCATCAAAGGCATGGGTGTGCATATGAGCAACGCCATGTTAGGTTCGGCGAGCGAGCCTTCGTGGTTTCCATCACTGTCCTCCATGCTCACAAATTTGGCAACTTAAAAACAGCAAATTAACCAACTACTGAAAGAGACGATGAATCATGGCACCCCTACTCAGAAACCAGAAGCTAAACACAGACGCAAAGCATGGTAAAATTAAACCTGAGACAGAAGAGAAGAGAAGAGAGGGCATGAATATGATGATGAAGAAATCGCAGGCAGCATGAGTGAATTGTGTTAGCAACCAACTCTAAGCAAGTAGAGAACAACACGAAGAATAGGATGAACATAGCTTGGTTAAAAGTGCCAGTTAAGTCGTGGTCTTCATATATAGTAGCACTAATACCTGCAGGAAACTGCGAGGGAGAAGAGCATTTCTTGGCGCCTACGGATTTGGGTTAGGTGAGAGCTTAAACATGTTGGACTTTTTGCTAAAAGATATTAGTTTTGAAAACAGAGCATGCAGACACGAACTATTCCATCACCTAACAACGGTATGATTGCTCAGGCTCAAAGTCGATAGCATACAGTATTCCTCCTTGCTATCGGTTTCTGCCTATTGGCTCTGAAGGATCAGACTGCCAATCCAAGTGGATTGGTGTGTTAACATCACTCGTCATGTTGAGATTAATTAATTTAGGCCTCGTTTAGTTCCAAAAGCATCACATCAAATCTTCGGACACCTAAATGAAACATTAAATATAGATGAATATTAAAACTAATTACATAGTTACGGGGAAAATCGTGAGACGAATCTTTTGAGCCTAATTAGTACATGATTAGCCATAAGTGTTATAGGAACCAACATGTGCTAATGTCGGATTAATTAGACTCAAAAGATTGTCTCGTAGTTTTCAGGCAAAATCTGAAATTCGTTTTATAATTAGACTATGTTTAATAATTTAAATGTGTGATCGTACATGCCGATGGACCCCTCTTTCAAATTTTTTTTTTTTGCCTTTGGAATAGGATCACCACCTCCTTCTGTTTGGTTTCGACGTCAGTCACCGATGGACATGAGGCCGAAACTCGATCCATACAAATATAATCCGTTAATTTTAGAGATCCTGTATTCCTGATTCGAGAAAGACAAGGGGTTAAATGTAACTAATAGGTCAGTGCTACACATAATGGTTTATATATACTTTGATCAAACATAAATTTAAGAGAAAAATCTAATAAATGCAACTGATAAACACCTAAGTCTAAGTCTAAGAAATACTATTGATTAGTGTGAGCAAAATTTAATGTACAACGATTTTGTCTAATAAATATCATCAACTTTAGGATTCCATTTATTTCACGCCGTTATATCACCATTCATATTATAACACTCAACGTAGGGCTAATAACATAACCTTAACGACGATAATATTTTTTAGACAAAGTTATTTATGCATTGACATTTCACATAACTTTTACTCGTCGATGACATTTCTTAATTTTTTCTAAATGAAAATATATGTATTTCATAAGTTGGTAATCTAAGTAGTTTTTTAATCAAACTATAAATTTATAATTTGCAATTATTTGTGCTATTGCCTCTATAATGACCTCATAGTTTTTTTTAAAGTAAAGGCTAAAAATAATTTCTTTTACAGAGTTATTACTAAAAAGTTATGAAAATTTCGAAAAAATGTCAAGTGACGTCTTACAAAATAGATAATAATTATAATTTTCTAAATACCCATAATCTAGAAAATTCCCCACCTGCTTCTATTGAAATAGTTTGCCAAAATCATTATGAAAAACTATAAATTAAATATAAAATTAAGTTTGAGAATTAAACTTTGGCTTATAAACGGTTGGAACAACGAAACGATTCGAACCAAGTTCTTCCCTGTGAAAGCGTAAAATTGATGAAGAGATAGAATTACGTAATCGAGACAGGCAACACAGATTCTCAGTCTTACGTATTCGCAAGTCCGTCTCCTCTCTCTCTCTCTCTCCACACGTTTCTGAACGGCCTCGCCTGAGCGCCGCCGCGCGCCGTCGCGAACCGAGTTCGCCGAGATGCCCAGCGCGACGAAGCCGAACAAGAGGAAGAAGCGGAAGAGGTGCGGCGATGGCGCCTGGCCTTCCTCCTCCGCCTTCAACCGGCGGGTCTTCCCCATCCTGCTCGCTGCCTTACGATCTACTCGCCAGACCCAACACAGGCACGGCGCCGACTCGACCGTCGCCCGCCTCCTGCGCCGCGCGCTCTCGTGCTCGCCGCCGTCGCTCTCCCCTCTCCCGGGATCCCTCGTCGCGCTCCTCCCCCTCCTCCTCACCTCCAGGTAACCTCCTCCCCCGTTGCTGTTCTTGCTACAGCCTCGGCCGCTTTAGCCTGTGCTAATTCGATAGCATTGCAGCTCTGCTTCTGTGGCGGCGCTGAGCTGCGAGGTGCTGGGCGCGGCGGCGCTCCAGTCGATGGAGGCCAGCGAGACGCTGGCGTCCGATGCCGCCGTTGCCAACGGATTGGCGCGGGCGCTGCGGAGTGGGAGCCGGCGAGTGGCGGAGGCTGCCTGTAATGCTGTAATGGATCTGTCTGCTTCTTCTGTTGGCAGGGGGCACCTTGCTGATTCTGCTGTTCTTCCGAGCATATTGTAAGCATATGCATCCCATGGATCTCTCTGTTTGTTCTGTTATCTACTGAATGATCTGACTGTCTTTCAAATGCTATGCTTTTCCATTTTACTAGCTTGTGCTAATACTACTACTATATAGATTATGAAATGTTAACCACCATCGTTGCCCCACGAGATCAACTTAAATAATGTGCTTAATTGCAATGCAATTGTTATAGTAAAATTGCTCTGGTAATTGGTACTAGCATATAGTGAAAATGGCTCTATAGTTTATAACTAATCTAGATAGGAAGTATTGCGAGTCCTTTTATTTTGATAAAAGAGATGGGCCTCTGTTGTACTTTTGGAATATCTTCGACCAGTGAATTTCACTTCCTGTAGGTATCTATTTTCTCAGGTGGAATCTATTTCTGGAATCACTGATAGCAAAAGCACTGATTGCTCACAAAGTGCCTGTAAAGCAAACAAATCTTTCTACTTGATCATCGACACAGTGGTACTCATGTTGAATTCTTGTAAGGTTGACAGGTTGCATAATCTGCAACAGGATCTAGTTAGAAAAGTTCTGCGTTTGTTGTATAAAATCTGGAAGAAAGTTGGTATCCTGGGATTGTCAACTGACTGCATCAACTCAAAAAATCAACTTCAAAGTAGGGAACATGACATATCTGAAGCTATTTTTAGGCTTTCAGTGGATATTACTTATGCAGCCCACATGGAACCTGATGAAGTCAGAAGAAGCATTTTTGGGCAATTGGTTTCTGACTATGAAAATTTTCTCCTAAACTACTGGGAAAAGTCGACTTACTTGCGCACTAGCAAAAAGAAGAATCTTGAGGAGGATAGTGTATTCACTTCACTTCTTAATGGATTTGATCCGAAAACACCTGATACTATCATCCAGTCACTTGTTAATGGGATTGTTTCTTGCCCCGCTATTGCTTCTGATGAACTTGACATTAGTTCATTTCTCCGTGAGGTTCAGGGCTCCTTGGGCACCACTGTTAAGTATAGGCAAGATATAAGGGTTGTTAGGACACGAAACCAATGTGATCAGACCTCAAGAAGTTATGGGGTGGAGGAACATTTCTTTGATGATGGAATAACCTTCCAAGATGCAGATGCATTTGTTGAAAAGTGTAAGGATGCATTTCAAAACGGTTTCTCAGTTGCCTTGCGTGGTATGGAGTTCCGTTCTGAAAAGATTGCTGCTATAGCTTCTGCTGTGGCTGATTTGTTTGGGCAACCTTCTGTAGGGGCTAATATATACTTCTCGCCTCCAAGATCTCAGGGACTGGCCCGGCATTATGATGATCACTGTGTACTTGTTTGGCAACTGCTTGGACACAAGAAATGGACGATTTGGCCTAATGCAAAATTACTTTTGCCTAGACTGTATGAACCTTTTGAATCTCTAGATGAGTTGGTGGATAGCGGTGGGAGGATGGAAGTTTTGCTTGAAGGAGACATAATGTATGTTCCTAGAGGCTTTGTCCATGAGGCTCACACTGATGTTGATGTTGGTGAACTTCAAGCAAATTCAACTGCCGATTGCTCGCTCCATTTGACCCTTGCTATCGAGGTCGAGCCACCCTTCGAGTTAGTACTCTTCATATCTATGTAATATTCTTGTGTTTCATGTCTAGCGTTTCAGTTTCTCATTGTCACTGTGGTTGCAGGTGGGAAGGATTTACACATATTGCCCTTCATTGTTGGACAGAGAAACACTGGAGCTCTGCGTTTCTTAAGTCCGAGGTGGATGATCAAACTTCATTATTTGCTCTCCTGTTGCATGTGGCAATTAGGCTGCTTTCAGAAGATGACGCAACCTTCAGGAAGGCATGCATGGTTGCGGCAAAGCTTCCACCATCCAGTTCATGTACCAGGACTCATTTGAAGGCTCTCGAAAGCAATCAAAGATCAATTTTTGATGAGATAATTAAGAAGGTCGACAAGAGCTGCAACTTCAAGGAGACATTGATGTGCATTGAGATAGCAGTGAAAGAGAAAAACGATGAGCCCTTCCAGTGGATGTCTTGGCTCCGGCATTTGCCGAAACGCGGAGACGCAGATGACAAAGTCGATTTCTGCAACATTTTGGGAGCCCTTGAAGAGCTTCTTGAGGCAGTCAGCTGTAATCTTGAGCAAACCTTAGCTGAATTCACAGATTTCAAGTCGAGATTTTGTAGGTATGTTGTGTATGAAGACGCACGTGAGAGCTTTGAAATGTTGCTTCAGATGTATAGAACTACTAGGAACCAGTACATGAGGGGAATGCTGGCATTGCACAGGAAGCATGAAAATTGGCTGGTGTAGAATTCCTTCTGACAGATAACTTCAGTGATCAGCTAGGTTTATCTGTTCTCCCTGACTAGAAAATCTGTCGTAAACCTTTGCCCCCACCTCAATCATCATCCATAATTCTGATTAGTAGATTTTAACTCAACTATCAGCATGTTGTCGTTTGTCTTTGTTCGTTGGCCTCCGTCATTATAAGCCAAATTTTAAATTCTACAACTTGATTTTGGAATTGGTTTTGTTAGTTTTTCTCATTATATCTTATTTTAGAAACTTGTTTTTGAGTTGCTCTGAATACTATATAATAGTTTCATTTACAAATTTTTTTTTGCTAATAATCCCTTTTGCCTTTCCTTCCAATAAGCGAAAGGATGAGAGCGAACGTGAATTCACTGTTCTCATGATACGACTAATGAGTAAAAGAATCAGTTGCTCATGCTGCAAACCCCCCACAGAATCTCACATGAGTACATCACCACTTGATTTGTCGATCATCTGATCTACTACAAAACTACAAGTTGATTTAAACAAACAAATACAATTTGTTGCCACCGACCAGATGGAATCCATGGCATCCGGCCCCCAAAAAACCCATTGGCGTTGCAAAGAGATGACGATTCTAAACCGCTAATCTCTCCCCCAATTATTGCACTACCCCTGGGTGTCAGTCACAACCTCTTTGACCGTCTTGTATTTTCTGAATTTCTTGGCTGCATTTCCGCCAGATTATAAACATAGAAAAAAGATTAAATTTTTAATCGCAGGTCAATCAGAGCTGCACATAAACAAACACGCGGGGTCGGAGGCGGACGTGACAAGGAGAGCCGCATCTTTCATATCCAGCAGAGGAAAAAAAAGATGGAAATTTTATCCTGGAGACGCTTGGATTTGTGTGCTTGCTGCTCGTCTCGTTGCCTCCGATGGTCGCAAGAGCCGGAAATCTCGTCCACCCAAACCGGCGGGAGCCCTATCCCCTCATCAAAAGCCAAGAAGCTAAAATATTTATACGCCTCGCGCGCATAATCGAAATCCATCGACGTCGCCTCATCTCCTCTCCTCTCCGACCCCCCGTCTGCTCTGCCTGCGTTCCGGTGAGTGCGTCGCCTCGCTCGGGGGGCAATGCAATGCCTGCATTTTTTTCGCCGATTTGCTGATGGCGGCAATGTGGTTTTTTTGATGGCCTTGAAGGTTGCTGAGAGCGGAGTTGGTGGTGGTGGTTTTGGGTGGGAATGGCGCAGGCAGTGGTGCCGGCGATGCAGTGCCAGGTCGGGGTGGGCGGCAGGGCGGCCGTGCGGGCGAGGCCGGCGGCGGCGGCGGCCGGGGTTGGTGGGAGGGTGTGGGGCGTCCGGAGGAGCGGGCGCGGCACGTCGGGGTTCAAGGTGATGGCCGTCAGCACGGAGAGCACCGGGGTGGTGACGCGGCTGGAGCAGCTGCTCAACATGGACACCAAGCCCTACACCGACAAGATCATCGCCGAGTACATCTGGTACGTACGCCCCTGCCTGAATGTTGCATTTTTCTCCCTGTTGCTGCTGCTGCATCTCACACTGTTCTGCTGCCTGATTTGAATCGCTGAACAGTAGATTCAGACTTTCAGATAGGCCAAACCACACTTTTTACCATACCATTTAGTTTCAGGAGATTAAAAAAAGCTACCCCACACTTTGTAGATCTTGCACTGTTCGATTAAGGGGTTGGATGGCTGAGATAGGATTAGCGTGTGTGTGTGTGTGTGTGACAAACAGTGCATGTTTGAGTTAGTTTACATAAAGCAGCTGAAGCGTGGGTGACTGGTGACTCACTACTTGCCTTTTCAGTTCCCACACTTGAATAATGCTTCATCAGGAGCACAAATCCACCATGCTTTTCCTGGTGGAAGGAGCAATATGCTAACGAATCTGCAATTTTTTTCGTCACTGCAGGGTTGGAGGAAGTGGAATTGACCTCAGAAGCAAATCAAGGGTATGCCGATCTTGTTTTTAAGAAGATAAATGTGTACTTCTAGGGGGCCAGCAGTGTGCACTGAGCATTCCTTTCACTATTAACTTTCCTCCTTTTTGCTCCTTGAAAGAAAAATTGAACGCTTGCATTTCAGACAATATCAAAACCAGTGGAGGACCCCTCGGAGCTACCGAAATGGAACTACGATGGATCAAGCACTGGGCAAGCTCCTGGAGAAGATAGTGAAGTCATCTTATAGTAAGGAAAAATGTGGCATTCCATGTGATGTTTCAGTCTAGCACATACAAAGCGTTCTAGACTTCTAGTTCTGTTTTTTTCTTTTCTTTTTTCTTATGTTTTTCCTCCGATTTCAGTCCACAGGCTATATTCAAGGACCCATTTAGAGGTGGCAACAACATATTGGTACCATCCGTTTTCCTGGCTGTTTCATCCTTTTGAATGTTCCTTCATACTAATCGCTAAGAGAAGCTCAGTAATGGAATGGTTAGTGGTGCATGTGCAAAATGGCATGCTAGCTAATACAAACTCTGTCGTTTCAGGTTATTTGTGATACCTACACGCCAGCTGGGGAACCCATCCCTACTAACAAACGTCACAGGGCTGCACAAATATTCAGTGACCCAAAGGTCGCTAGCCAAGTGCCATGGTAACTATGCAGTAAACACTTTTGGGCTATAAATTACAATACAAAGCACACTTCTTTTTCCCCATCTCATTTCTTTTACATGTCAAGTTGAGATATTTTCTATGTCCTATTTTCCAAGGTTTGGAATAGAACAGGAGTACACTTTGTTGCAGAGAGATGTGAACTGGCCTCTTGGCTGGCCTGTTGGTGGCTACCCCGGGCCCCAGGTATTGTACTGAACAATGAAGCTTTCTTGATCAGATAATAGTAAAGCTAAGGATGGTTGAAATTCATGTGTTGCATATGCTTGATGAATCAGATCATGCTGTTTGCAGGGTCCATACTACTGTGCCGTAGGATCAGACAAATCATTTGGCCGTGACATATCAGATGCTCACTACAAGGCATGCCTTTATGCTGGAATTAACATTAGTGGAACAAATGGAGAGGTCATGCCTGGCCAGGTATGTTTTATTATTTGTCAACTAGTTTTCTGAATCAGTAGATATTTTTAACTTATTTGAAGGAAAAATCCCAGTGTTTAACAAGTGGGACTTCACAATCTTATCCATGCAGTGGGAGTACCAGGTTGGACCTAGTGTTGGTATCGAAGCTGGTGATCACATATGGATTTCAAGATATATTCTTGAGGTATTTCAAATAATAATCAGTGTTTCCCTGGCATAATGACACTTTAGTTCTTTCCCCCTCTTAATTTTCAAACGATGGTTAAAAAACCGAGCAGTCTGTACATTATTGTCAAGACGTTTACATGTGCACATATTACACTCTGTCTTGACATTCTTACAAACAAGCTTGTTAAAAACCACCATGCTTGCTTTGTTCAAAACAAGAGGGCTGCTTCCTATGACTAGCTATCTTTCTGTTTATACCAATTTATGCATCAGTGAAGCACTTCTAATTATCATCCTGCCCACCATCACCAGAGAATCACGGAGCAGGCTGGTGTAGTGCTTACCCTTGATCCCAAACCAATTCAGGTATGTCCCAGTAAGTTGTTTAGCTTTCAAGCAATTCATATGTTAAAGGAGATTGAACATGTAATCTAATGACAGGGAGACTGGAATGGAGCTGGGTGCCACACAAATTACAGGTTCCATTGCCTTCTTTTTTATCTTAATTATCCTGCAGCTTAAGCTTAGAACACTTAACACATTGTTTGAACTAATGCCTTTTCAAGACAAATGAACTCCATTGGTATTTGGTAGGAAAGAAAACATATGTGCAAGACCTAACATAGCAATCCAAACAGGACCTGAATATCATGTGGTGTCAATTTTTTTCTTTGACACAAATGCGGTAAATTGTTATTGAATACAGATCCAGAATAGGCCACTTCAATTGACTGCCTTTATTTCTGAATGCTTGATATGTTACTTAGAAACAATCTAATAGAATGTCTTGCAAATGTAGCACAAAGAGCATGCGTGAAGATGGAGGATTCGAAGTGATCAAGAAAGCAATCCTTAACCTATCACTTCGCCACGACTTGCATATAAGTGCATATGGTGAAGGAAATGAACGGAGGTTGACAGGTTTACACGAGACAGCTAGCATTGACAATTTCTCATGGGTATGGGAGGAGCAACCTTTTTGTATCTTTTGTTTGTGTTTCAATTTCTTCCTATTTCTAAGTTATACTAATGAAACACTTCCTTTAAGGGTGTGGCAAATCGTGGATGCTCTATTCGGGTGGGGCGAGACACCGAGGCACAGGGAAAAGGTATATGCTCTGTATTTTCTGAGATTGTTGCGTTTGGGGTTCAGAATCACAACAATATAGTTTTTAGCGAATAAGCACATCATGCGGTAACTCATTATACTCCTTATTTGTACATTCCATGTTTCAAATATTTATGTGTTCCGATTTAAAATGCAAACATTCTTTTCTGAACTAATGTGTATACCTATGCCACCTCATCACTATTGACAGTTTGACACAACTTAGTAATTTGACTTATTATTTCGCATCTTCTCCTAAAAACATATTTACATCGCTGTATGTTCTTGCTTATAGGTTACTTGGAAGACCGGCGTCCGGCATCAAACATGGACCCATATGTCGTTACATCACTATTGGCTGAAACCACTATTCTTTGGGAGCCAACCCTTGAAGCGGAGGCTCTTGCTGCTAAGAAGTTGGCACTGAAGGTATGAAGGCCTTGGACGATGAATCATCGGGGCAAATAAATCCCAGCAAAAATTGCTTGCTGTCCATATTGGTCTTGATCTTGTATTTCTGCTTGGGACTTGGTCTGTACAAATCTGGAGTTTCCTAGAACCACGTCGCCTTCCATTCGTCAGTTTAACATTTTGCTTGAACACCACACTTGATCTGGGTCGTCTGTATTTTGAGTCCATCTGTGAGTGACAGTGACAGATGAAGAAACACGCATCTGAGACACTTGTTCTTCAGTTGTGCTTGTGCATCGTTCGCTCGAAATAAGAATGGCTTTCTTTTCTGTTCTGGGCTAAAACTAAAGACGAATTTTGGTTTCTCCTTCGTTTGAAAACCATTTCAGCATCAAAGTATAAATCCACTTCAGTATTTGCCATGGAAGACCCAAACCTAACGAGTGATCAGTTCCTTCGCCTGAAGATCACAACAGGCGTTGCGAGATATGAGTTGTAGACGATACTGTAGTCTGTAGTTATGAAAAAATCACTTATTAGGGCTAATTTTGGAGGAATTGAACTCTTTATTGCGAAAGCTTTGTAAAATTTTTGTTTTTTGAAGGAGCCTTCAGGGTTTCAGAGGAACTAAACAGTTTCTTATGAAAATCCTATAAAATTCCCCAAGTTCCAAGAAGCCCTAATTATCATTTACTTGAGCAAATCATGGTCTCCTGTTAAATTCTCTCAGCTCTGGCGCAGCTAGCTTAGCCTGCTACTGCAGCGAAATGCACGAGCACAGCCATGGCGATATATACAGAACAGAAGCAGCAGAAACATTGTGTTTATGAAGAAGGCAAGGGTACATGCAACTCCATGACGGAATTAGACTAAAGCTAAATAAGATTATACACGGACAGAACGAGAGACTGGTCGAGCTCGACTGGCTATGGCTTCTTTGGGTGCTTGCGTTTGGGCGGAGATGGAGAGTGCATGGCCACCCCGCTGT
The DNA here is from genome assembly GCF_000231095.2 of Oryza brachyantha. NCBI lineage: Eukaryota > Viridiplantae > Streptophyta > Magnoliopsida > Poales > Poaceae > Oryza > Oryza brachyantha. Next base: position 20,193,197 of record NC_023166.2, on the reverse strand, counting down.
AATCCGCGCTTTCGATCAGCCCTTCTTCCCTCTCCCCCTCGTCCTCGTCCGCCCAACCAGCCGTGCTCGTCGCTGCCGTCCTCGTCGTCGTCGTCTCCATTGCTACTTCCTGGACATGGACACACCATGAACTTACCAAAAAGACAATCTTGTTGTTCTTGCTCGAGTGCACATGAAAAGTTGAAAACCCACTGGGGCAATTCGATCTTTTCTGCATTTTCATACAAGTTTAGGGACATATGAACTCACCTCGTGCTGCTGCTGCTTGTGGTCGGCTTCATGCCGGTATGGGTGGCCTAACAAGCCTTCACCTTTCAGCTCTCTGCCTCTGCGGCCAAGAACTCGAGTCGCCTGAACTTGCTGCCTGCCCAGTGTTGAAGTTGAAGAAGCATCTGCAAGACTGGTGAGGAGGAGGATTCCTGGGACCAACACTAGAAACAGTAGCCTCTGATCCATACCACTGTGGCGGTGCTGGTGAGTGCTCAAGACTAGTACTGACCACTGGACAATGGAGATGGAGATGAACTGATGAAGCGAATGCTAATGCCTCTTCGAGCTATATATAAATCGGTGACAGTCGCAGGGACAAAACTGGGCCATGGTGTCTGCTCTCTTGCACATTTTATCAGACCAGAGGCCCCATCCTGAATAATGCTTTGCAAGGAGGTTAGCTCACAAAAGGCTAAGTTAGCCATTAGCATGATTGAGAGCCATGCACCATTATGCAAAACATGCCGAGACACAGGGCACTATTACTACCATAATCATGTGTAGTTTGTGGACCATAAACGTCACATGCATGTGAGTGAGCAAACGTTTGGAGCTGCACAGCAGTTGTGCTCATTAGGTAGTAGGAGCAGAGAGGGGACAGCAGCATTTGGCTACATGCTGTAGCCTTTTGATACTTTTTTTTCTTCTCATCTCACAGATCGATCCCTGCTCAATGCGACAGAGCTGAAGGTCGTGAGGACCCAACGCCCAAGAACACCCAAAAATTCTGCTCTACTGAAGTAGTACTGACCAATGTTGTCTGCTCTACCAGCCTGATCTGATGAACCCATGCTACTGTGCTACTCCTACTACTGAACTTTTCTTCTCATCACGGCATCACGCATGGTGTCTGGATGTTGGCTTATGCCCGTCCTAGCTGCATGGTGCATGCATGGACAGCAGATGGTGTCGTCAGAGGGTAGGAGCTAGCTTGATTTGATGTGTCTGTCCCAGTAATGTGTGTTCCTGTGCTAACCTAGTTAGTTATAGATTTTTTTAGATAAATAGAGAGGTTTACATATCCGGTCTGTGCCGTTAGGTACACAGATAATAGGTGGTTCTACTAACACCATAAGTTTTACAAGACAAATTAACCCTATCTCTATCCAAATAAAACTGATATAGATAGCGAAATGAAATGAAAAGTCGGTTATAGATAAGAGCTGAGCATCCAGGCTGATATATCCTTGATGATGGCAGTTATTAAATACGATCAGTGAACATGTATGAAGTGCTATATGAGACAATAAGTTAGGATATATGCATCACACAAGAAATGGTCCTGAGAGGCTGAAATCTGAGCTAACAAGAAGCTGCAGTGCAGATGAGCCATGATGGACCACAGTGTAGCTACTTGGATTGAGAGAAGGCAAATTCCAAATCCAAATGCGTATCATATCTTTCAGTGGACACATACGTAGACTGGCAGTATGCTTTGGCATGTAATTAGCCTCTGCATTATAAAGCTGAAGCATCTCATTAATCCCCTGGATTGTAGTGATTAGAGTATGGCATGAGGTAATGCAGTATGGGGGGCTCGAGACAAAGCAGGTCAAGCTCGATCAGGAAGGGGCCTTCTTTTATCAGACCAGACTTTGTCTGTTTGCTAGTCACGGAGCTGGCCATCTCTCTGGATTATGTTTGTGTATGGAATTATCAACTAAAAAAAAATCTTGTCAGCAGCCAACAGCGTTACTGTTGGTTGTCACTTTGGTCACACAGGTGCAGGCAGGCACGAATGATGCGTTTCTTGGCTGCTTCCCTTGTGCTGTGATTAGAATAGAGTTAGCAAGCGATATTATACTAATAAACTAAGAATCGAACGGATTGTTTAGCGTGGTAATAATTTAATACTCCATCCATTTCATGTTTTGGCTCAATCTAATTAATCTATGAAGTAATAAATATGATTATGATTTATATATGTGATCAGATTTATTAGCATCGATATAAACTTAGAAGTACCCGAATATCTTTGTCATGTGAAACGGAGATAATACGAATATACGATCAAAGTTTGGTGAGATTATTCGCAACGGAGTCGAAGATGCAAGTTGGAAGGGTTTACTCGAACGGTAGTCGCAAGTGGCAATGGATTTGGAGCGTTCGACGAACAGAATGGGCCAAGTGGCAATTGGGTGGATGGATAACACGTCCTTGTTGGGCCATTCCCCGTCGGCCCACATATCTGTGGCCTCAGGCTTTTTCTGCACCGCAGCGCTCGGTGCCGGTGCGTGTGGGATCGCAAGCAGAGCGAGATTCGCTGGGCCACCCCCAAGCGATCCCCGAGCTTGGTTTATGAGTCTAGTTCATTTAACCTTTTGCCACCCTGTATTAACGAGTTTATATATTTATCATCTTATACGTATATGAAATGTGTGTTTTGTATCTATATATTATAGACATATAAATTAGATGTCATATATAAGAGTGATAAATAGATCGAAAGGTCGGTTCAGTTCGTGGCTTGGTTTATTAAACTCGTTAACGAGATACATACCAAATTAAATAAAGACAAAAATCTATTTAATCAATATTTAAAAAAGCTAGAGAATTAAAAATCTTAAGCTGTATAAAACGAAGCAAATCACAGTAAAGTCGGTTGGATAGATGCATATAAGTATTTAATGCGCGTTTGAAACAAAGAGCGGTTGCTTGCATTTCAACTGATACATAATAAGCTATTTTCCTTGTACAATGATCGATTTGAGATTTTCTACGCTTGTATATCTAATTTAAATTAATTTACGAAATGATATCTGATGCCCCGCGAAAATGAAAAACAGAATCCCGATGAACCTGAGCAAAAACACCAGCAGTAAAGGCCGCAATGGGTTCCTCCCTGTGGTCAACAGGCAACAGTGCGTAAAACAGCAGCTAGTGGAGCGCAGCAGAGCGGCTGACAGAAACAGTTATCCAAATGCATACACAGATCGATCGCGTCAATTCAAGGCTTCCATCCAGCCCATCAAGACTGTAATAAACAGCTCGACTCCTATCTCGCAGAAAGAAAAAGAAATGCTCCTGCTATATATCTGTGTCATCGCCAAACACTTCAGTTAACAACAAGCTGTCATTCGATTTCTTTTTTTAAAAAAAATCAAACGGAAAATAATTTATAAATAAAATTTTTATATATGTGTTCATGTTGATCTGAAATTCAAAGCTGAAAAATAAACTACGATAAAAAGCCTTAAAATCAACTCTAAATTTAAGATTAAAAATTTAAATTTTGGCTTATAGCACAATCATCAGGCAAAAGATAAGGTGTGAAACTTCATCAGATCGACGAAATCCCAAATACCTTGCTGGGAAAACCGCTTTTGTTGTGGTTGTGACAGTTGGAGGATGAAATCTTTTTTTCTTTTTACTTTTTTGGCTAGTTATTTAATGATATAGAGAATAGAATTAACTAATATAAAGTTAAAATTTACTTTATAAAGATGAGATGATGAAGTTTTACTCAAGTAAAAATATTTATTATTTACGATAAGATTTGGTCAAACTTTTCAAATTTAAATAAACAATTTTATATTAAAATAAATTTATAAAATCTAATAATTTATGATACCATGATAGTATTATTAATTTGAGTCGATGCTATTTTTTCTTATCTCGTATTTAGACTAAGTACTTAAGAAATTATTGATGATCAGAATTTTAAAACTTTTGACCAAATATAACTAGAAGTGTTCAATATTTTTTTATTAGGGAGTACAGTATTTAGCCGTTCGGAAACACAAAAAGAAAACCTTTACGAAAACTCGGGTAAACTTAAGGAAAAAGAAACAATGTCTTGGTCCTACTGTCACTGGCAGTGCCGTTACGTGAATACCGGGCTACACGATATTGACAGAGCACGTATGCACCGACAGCGGCGTCGCATTGCCGGGACGGTGAGAGCGCCAACTTGCCAATGCTCCGCGCGGGCGCGGCTTCTGCACTTGTCTCCATCTCACTAGTGCCTCAGCGCGCACACTGCCTGCGTTTAGTTCCCAACAATTTTGGAAGACAGATGAACGGCCAATCATTTGAAATATTAAACGTAGTCTAATTATAAAATAAATTTTATATTTTGCCTGGAAACCGCAAGACGAATCTTTTGAGTCTAATTAGTCCATCATTAGCACGTGTTGTTTACTGTAGCACTTATGGCTAATCATGTACTGATTAGGCTTAAAAGATCCATCTCACGATTTCCCCCATAACTACGTAATTAGTTTTAAAGTTCGTGTATATTTAATGTTTTATTTAGATGACCAAAGATTTAATGTGATGTTTTTGGGAAAAGTTATTAAAAACTAAAAGACCCCTCTTTTCGCTTTCCCTTTTTCATTCACAGCAAAAATGGAGTTAGTGGCGCTGCAGCATGCGATGCGACCGTGCACATGTTTGTTGCGATGCGATGCCAACCTCTGCAAGATACGCGTCGAGGTGGGGTGGACGACGACTCCACTCAACTACTCTTGCTGCGCCATGCAACGAACTTTCGGTCGCGTGGTTTTGTTTATAAGTTAAATTTAAATCTTTAATTTTCTGTTTTAAGCTGATTTTAAGGTTTTATTATTTTAGTTTTTATCTTTATATCGCTAAGAACGATTATTTTAAAATTTTATTTATAAATATATGGTTTTACTTTTTCTCTGGCACCGAGAGATGGTCATCTCACTTGCTGGACGGATGGACAACGCCACACGGAGAGTGTCCACTAAATTCATACCAGTTGTTCTCGTAGGATTAGTTAGCCCATGCTCTAAACTAGTACTGTACCTAGTGAGGTTTGCTACTCCCGCAATGGCCACGTTCGAGTAAGAGAGATATAAGTTAACTTATTTGTACGAAATATAGTAGTAAGATGGATAATTAAATGTGTATAAAAAAATTAATGGCGTCAAACATGTAGGGAATGAGAGAGTACCTATCAGTGTATCACCTTCCTTCCTCACTTGTCACACCCGGAGTTTTATCCCAAGCCTAAATTCGTAAAAGAAATTCGTAAATAATAATTGGCTTAATTAACTCAGGAAAAATCCCTCTAAAGAAATTAATTTAATTAAATCGTGGTTCGCAAATCGATTAACTGGATTTAAACTTAAATTGAAGAAGTATAAAATTTGGCCAAACAAATTGATTTAAAACTCAGCAAAAGTGGGGCTTTCCTTTTTCCACTCTTTTTCCTTTCGTTTTCCCTTCCTTCCCAAATTAGGCCGAAGTCCAATTTTCCTCCTCTCCCTTTTTCTTTTTTCTTTTTCTTTTTCCCTCTTCCTTCCCGGGCCGGCCCACCTCTCTCTCCAAGCCAGCCCAGCCGAGTCGGTCTCCCTCGCGCCGCACGCCTCCTCCCTTCGCCTGGGCCGCCGGCCCCGCTCGCTCGCCGCCGCCTCGGCCCAGTGCCCGCGCGTCGCTGAAGTCCACCTCGCCTCCCTCGCCCGGCCGAACCGAGCCCGCACCGGAGCCGTCGCCGACCCCAACTCCGCCGCCCACAACGGCCGCCGCCCGCCGCACCCGCGTGCGCGACTCGGTCTCCACCGGCCGCCCCGCCCTAGCCGGCGCTTTCCCTCTATAAATCCCGTCATCCGCGTGCCACCGCCACTTTTCCCCGTCCGCCCAAGCTCTGTCGCCACCGCGCCCTCCTCCTTCGCTGCCGCATCCGATCCCGCCATCGAGCGCCGCTCGCCGTCGCCCGTCCGCGTCGCCAACCCTCCGCCGACCTTCGCCGCCGCCGGAGGACATCCCCGCGCCCTTGCCGCCTCTTCTTCCCCGTAGCCATCACGCCGGACCTCGTCGTCCGCGCGCCGCTGTCCGCGCTCCGAACCTCACCGCCACCTCGCCGACTCGCCGTCACACATCCCTCCTCCTTGCCGACTCTCCACCACCTCCGCCACTGCTGGTGAGCGTCCCCACCTCCCTCTCCTCCTTCCCCATCATCCCACCGCTGCCACTGGGCTACCCGCACCGTCGCCGGGCGCCGTGGACCACCGGACATCGCCGTCGGAGTGTCGCCCGACGTCACGGCTGCCACGCCGACGTGGTGATGCGTCCATCTTCCCGTGCAATTGGCCCACCTTCCCGCACGTCGTTGCCGTCGTCCTCGACGCCGTACGCTGCCTCCCGTCGTCCTACGCCCGGCACTGCCCCGCTACCGCCGTCGTCGCTCTCGCGCCACTGATCGTCGCCGTCGCTGATCCTCTGCCAGCACCGCCCGCCCCGCCGACGTCGCCCTCCGTCGCCCGCTCCGCCGGCCGTCGGCTCCCTCCTTTCCCGACCGAGGCGATCTTCCCTGCTCTCCCTCTCTGACCGACGGGCCCCACCCGTCGGCCACACCTCCTCCCTCCCTCTCTCCCAACTGATGGGTCCCACTCGTCGGCCGCCGATCGCCCCCTCTCCTCTGTCCTCCCCGTGGGACCCACTAGTCAGTAAGCCCCGTTAATTGCGCAATAATTGATTTAGGACTTTTCTGTTTAGTTAAAAAAACCCAGAAAACTTCTAAAATTCATAAGTAATTCATCTAGTCTCCGTTTAGGTCCATTCAAATTTCATTAAATTCATAAAATTGTCAAGAATCCATTAAAAATACTTTCTTTTACTGTTTCAGTAGAGTTTGTGCCTGTTTTATTTATTTTTGTGCTTTGTCGCTTAGATTCGGACCCCACCGAAGAGCCGGTTTACTTCGAGATCGTCGCCGAAGTACCCCAGGGGCCAGAGCAAGGCAAGTGGCACTCATCTTTGATCATATTGAACCTATTATTGCAAATTTCCCGCTTTATTTATTCAAATATGCATTGTTTTAATTAAAGTATTTAATATATTTATTTCTCGGGTAATCCTTATTATTATGCCGTTGATTATCCAGCTTTATTCATACTAGACCAGGGGTAGCTTGACTAGAGTTAGGCCTAGGTTAATGCTTAGCCGTGCTTAGATCAAGTAGCTCATGTGATCATTTAATAATCATGTTTAGCTCGGAATAGCTGTAATAATGATTCATCACCCGGTTCGGGTTGATGGCAACTAAAATATTGATAATGGTGGGCTGTGGGTGCATGGTTTTGAGAGTCGCACCCATGGCAATTAAGGACCGGTTCATGGGAAACCCTGGAAGTAATTAAGTGCTAACCACATGCCGAATGGGTAAGGTGGGATCTGGAGCATGGTTTCGAACTATTTGACGTACCAAAGCAAGGGTAGGCGTGATGGAGTATGGACGGGCAATCGTGGTGTAACGAAAGCCTCTGCTGCTTCCGGATCTACCAAGGCACAAGAGGGGACTGCCCGACTTGGTGTAAAGGAGGGGGTGAAACCTGAAGTGCGGTACGATTAAATAGGGAGGGTTATGTGACGAGTCCTATCACAGTCTCCTTTTCGGTATGCCATGGTGGTATGTCGGCGCACGTTCAAGTATAGTGGAGTCGTGTCTTGTGGGTACAGTAGTACACCTCTGATCAGAGTATAATCTATTCGAATAGTCGTGCCCACGGTTACGGGCGGACTCCTAGCTTCACTATGATTAGTGAACCTTTAATGACCTGGGTAAACTGTTTTTCACTTGGGACTACTGCAACGTGGTGTAACGTTGAGTAGTGGTTGGGCCTGTTGCAACGTGGTGTGACGTTGGACAGTGTTGTGGTATTTTACAACTGTTATCTCCTTTAATGTATTTAATTACCTTTATTCGGTTTAATCTCTGTTTTTTATTTTAAATGCTGTTTTATTGTAACTAACCCTAGCATGTCCTTGATGATCCTTATACATCATTTATTACCCTCTTTTTCATGATACTTTTTGAGTACGGTGTTTTGTAATTAGCCTTACCTAATTTCGTCCTTCAGAGTTAGAAGTTGAGTCCGATGGAGATGACTCTCAGGAGTGAGCTGGTCTGCCATCGAAACTTTGCCTGTGGACTGGAGCCGTACCCGCTGGAGCTAGTCTACCTTTCTTTCCGCTGCATTTTCGTTAGAATAAGTGTTATTTTCAGTTGTTTCAAAGAACGATGGTTATGTAATCAATATTGTCTTTTTGTGTACCCTGGTTGGTCTTGGACATGGATTTCAATACAATTAAGTTCAGAAATTCGTATGAGGAATTTCTGGGACATCCCTATCCTCACTTCCTGGTTCCCCATTCCAAAGGTTGAACATGATGACCAGTAAAGGTGAAAAAGAAAACTTTGTACCAAATGAAGCTTATGTTTCCCAACCAGGCAGTTGGGTCTTAGCAACAGTGACATTAGGCCCCTCCATCTATCCTTGGCCCATGAGGTTTTCATTAAACAAGAAGCCCATATTAAAGACCATGTGCTTTAGGTTTTCTTTCCTAAAACTGATGATCACAGAGCCATTAAAAAGATCAATGGTTGCAGTTCTGTCTTTTTATCATAGATAAAACCGTGGCATAAATATTGCCTGACTTCTCACCTGAATCTCTCTCAGGTGTACCATGTACGTACTTGTCCGTTCCTTTTTATTAATCTGTATCCAAGCATTTAGAAAGATCATAAACAAGGACAAGACGACAACCAAAAACAAGACACGCAAAATGCGCGCAGCTAGATGATGATAATAAATGTACGAGATATGATATAAAGATGCATTTAATCGAAAGATTTACTGGCCCCAAATCAATCGAAATGATCAGCACGACGTACCAGGTACCCACTGGTACGGTGTAATGTGGCAAGCTGACAAAAAACGGCGGCAGAATTATCATAACTACGCAGTCGGATCATCATATCTAATCCTGGCTTTGTGTATATAATGGGTCCTCAAGGTCCTTGAAAAGGATAACACAAGTATGGTCACTGTCATATATATGACTAGCTAGCATGAATGATAAGACTCCATATGTTCATTTTTTGGAACTAAACTGGCAGGAAACTATAATTATATTTCAATTAAGAAAGAGTGAAAACCCTAGCCGTCCAGATTATAGGAAAAAGAAAAAAAAAATCATGGCCGGTAACACCACACAACACACAACTCTCCACCAACAAGTGCAGAAATCGACATAGCCCAACAATCCACGTATTCATACAAATGTAAATGAAAGTTAAACAAATTATTAATATATTTGCAATGTATATATTTTCAAAGAACTTGGACCCTGTAATTTTTTTTCCAAAATTTTGAAGCCCATTATATGCTAGATTAGGTTATGACTATACATGCATGTTGCTAACGCTATCTTAACAGTGCAGAGCTGCAGCATGTTAGTGGTTTTGGTTGGTCAAAAACGTGCTACAGCCACATTTACAAAGCAAAATGCTAGTAGTAGCTCTTGCTCCACCTCCATGTTGGATTAGACCGAGGAGCTGACTTAGGCCATATCTTTTGGCCTATGATGCCTATACCATTATCAAGATTTAAATTTAAAAGATTAATTTAGAATTTTTTTGTCGATTCATTTATCATAGTTTCTTTTTAGTACTGTAGATTTTTTAAGAAAAAAGAATATAAAATTTAAACATAAATTATTTAAGTGTCATTTTTTACATCGCCTGACATCCATTATTGGTTAACTGATGTGGCCCTCAGTGCTGAGTTTTCCTTATAAACTGAAACTAACTACTCTTTTCTTCTGTTATGTTAAGACTTAAATTTTAAAACCTAATTTTAGTCTTTTTGTTAATTATTATCATAGTTTCTCTTTATAGTGTAGATTTTCAGTGGCTAACCGTAAAAATATAAAAATTTTAAACACAAATTATTTAAGTATTATTAATAAGCCGAGTTTACCTTATAAACTGAAACTAACTACTCTTTTCTTCGATTCCTAACAAAAAAACAGGACCACTTTTCCAAGGTTTATTCAAGGAAAAAAGAAAAAGGACTACGGAGCTGAGCTAGCTAAAATCAATTCCCACTGACACGGACAACTAGATAGAGAAAACCCTACATATTGACATACACGGTACACAGTACATGTATAGTAGTGCCACTGTAGTGCTGTACCAGGTAACAGGGAGTCCATATACACAAACACTGTGCCCACAAGACGCCTTGCATCTTTTGCCAGCAAACAATATGTACCACTAGCTAGGACCAACTGAATGAACTGGTACGTGCAACGGTGCAAACCCAACGCCAAAATAATCCACATGTCATGAACTTTTGCCGATAAACAATAACAATGTACGTGAGAATCTTTCAAGCCTGTCAGCGTCATCTTTTCACTTATGAGCTAAAACTTGAATTTTTTAAAACTTAAATTTATGGTAGATTCTAGAGTTTTTTTTTGTCATTGTTTATTTTTCAGCCAGAGATTTTAGATCGCTAAGAATATATATATAAAATATTTATTTATAAATTATTTTTATTTAGCATTTTCTAAAAATAACTAAACGATCCCCCTCGTTTGAAGTAGATAAGATGGGACATGTGGTTGTTCTTTGTATGGCACGTTGTGGTCTTGTGGACGCAGAGGTGGCGAGAGACAGGGAGCGATGATGGTCTCGTTGGATGGATGCTGTTGTTGCCGGCCGTTCCCCTCAAAACCTGCAGAAACGACCCAGAGAAGGAGGAAACGGGGGAGGATTTCTCCTGTTCTTTTCTTCTCCAGCAACCAGCTTTCGTCGCTACTCCTCTCTCTGCTATAATAGTAGCTGTCTCTCTCGCTCGCGCCGTGCAATAATCTTCCCTCACATCTCCCATCTTTCGCTGACCCGTTTTTGTTTTTGTCCACTCTTGTTTGTGCTCCAAAGACGGAGGACACAGCTCATTCGGCTTCACGATAAAAGATAAAATATTATTCGATAAAATTAACCTATCATCAAAGATCAAATATTATTTAATGGTATAAATGATAAAAATAACATGTCATAAAGTTAAAAATCTACTCTAAAATAATAAGGTGATGAATCTATGTTTAAAAATATTTTGTAAGAAAATATATCATTCAGAAGTTTAAAAAACAAGTAGGTATAAGATAAAAATTCCGATAAAACGATTGTTGTGGCTCTATTGTGCAGAGTGATAGATAATACATACATGTATGCATGATGCATGCAAGAATGTGTGCTGGGGATACAGGATTACAGGCAGGCTTGTCCCAGAAGCAAAATAACCGGGGAGGCCATAAACCCTTGTCTGTGGCATTACCCCTCTCTCTCCATTTATGAACCATGATGCTTGTATATTTATTGGCATCTAAAAGGGGTGAGAAATGCCCATGGCCATGGGGCATGTGGCAACCATCGGCAGGGCCTTTTGAAAGCTTGTTTTGACCATGCACCGCCTCTAGTTTAATAGCCACAGGAGTCATTTGCGACCCACACTTTACTGCAATCCACTACAAAAATTGAACAGAAAGGCAACAGGGTTAACTGTGCTGTTTCACCACCGTATATAGGCGTGCTTGAGGAGCTTAATGTTTTAAAAGTTAATAAATAGTATGGTTGATTGTTTGTTTTTAGAAAAAATTCAAAGGGTATATTTATAAAAAATAATTTATGAATTAAACTTTTATATGCGTGTTTTTAGCAATATAAAGTCATAGCTGAGAAATAAACTATATTAAAAACATCCCAAAATCTAACTCCAAATTTTAAGTTAAAAACTTAAATTTTGGCTTATTAGCATAAACATAAGTGAAAAATAATAAGTTCTCGTAAACTAAACATTGTTTAGGAGAGTCATTGATAACGAGAGATTCTACGTGAAGTTTTAGTTAATCGAAGCCCCTTCAAATAGAGATAGTTATCGGTTAAAACCTTTAGATTTGATAAACAAAATAACATCCCTCGTGTTAGAATATAGCCACTTCTACTATTCAAAATTATTTCAAAATATTGCTACTTTTTCACGTATATTATCTTCTCAATCTATTACCACCTTTTCTCGTTCAATTTCTTAATGTACTTTTTCATCTTCACCCGTCACAAGAATTCCTATCCTATTTCTTAATTTATTTTTCAAAAAATGAGATAAGTCTCCATATTCATAACTAAAAATAGCTATATTTTTATATTAAGGCTAAAAGTATAAAACTTGTCTTAAAATACAATTATTGTCCACTTCCTTATGTGAACTAATCACATGACCTCATCGGTAGGCCATTGGCGAAAAAAACTTTATTAGGGAAAAAATTGGTTACAACATGTGTATTTGTGTTATTATAGTCTGAAACAACAATATTGAAAAAGAAACTATAATGAGAAATTCTTAAAAAAAGTTTCAAAATTTAAACTTTCGTAGTGACATATATGGTTTAGGTCAAAAGATAGAACCTACAATCTCACTCCTATATTTTTTTATCCCCGATGAATCACGTATGTCTTGTTCTATTCTTCGACATCGGGCACCTTTATTTGGAGAAAGAGGGGTATATTTTAGGATTACGAAGATAACACAACTTTTTTAAGGTTGAAAATAAAATTTAATGAAAAACCGTAAAAATTCAAATTTTAATATATAGTGATTGTTACTGCACTTTTCTACTATGGTTTGAAGCTGAGGTGGTGTTTAGATTGAGAAAATATTTGGGAGAGGTGTCGCGTCAAATGTTTGACCGGATGTCGGAAGGGGTTTTCGGACACGAACGAAAAAACGAATTCCACGGTTAGGCTAGAAACCGCGAGATTAATCTTTTGAGCCTAATTAATCCTTCATTAGCACATGTTGGTTACTGTAGCACTTATGGCTAATCATAGGCTAATTAGGCTCAAAAGATTCGTCTCAAGATTTCTTGCATAACTGTATAATTAGTTTTTTTTGATTCATCTATGTTTAATATTTTATTTAGGTGTTCAAAAATTTGATGTGATGTTTTTAGAAAAAAAAAATAGAAACTAAACCACCTGAATCCACCCTTAGGTGAAAATAAGATCGTGGAGCCCCTGGTCACCAACCTTTCCATTTCCTCCCCCCACCTTTTTGCTCTGAAGAAAGTGGCCTTTGTGTGTGTGTGGGTGTTTCCTTCTCTTCTCTCTCTTTATCTCTCTCTACACAGCTGAGGGGGAGAGAGAGCTGAGACAGTGGCAGGGTGGGAGGAGCAGAGAATTGAAGATCCTTAAATGCGGTTTGGTGGCATCCCCCCACTGGCCCATCCCCCTCCTCTTTCTTCCAATTTTGCACTGCGTTTTTCGCATCTGTCAGCTCTGCATAAAACCCCATTTGCAAACCTTGCAAGAACTAACCTTTGCCACTCCCCCTCTTCTTCTTCCTCCTTTTACCCACTTTGACTCCACTCCACCTAGCTGCCTAGCTAGCTAAGCTAGCTTCACGTCAAACTCCTCCTCCGCGTTGTTGGGTGATCGATCGCCATGAGGAGGCGGTGGTCTCGCGCGGCGGTCGTCGCGTGCTTACTGCTGCTGCTGCTGGCCGCCGCGTGCTGTGCCGAGGCGTCGCGCCCGCTGCCCGCGGCGGGAGATGGCGGCGGCGGCGGGACGAGGAGCGCGTTCGACGTGGTGGTGGCCGGGCTCGTCGGCATCGGGCTCGGCCACCGGTGGCGGCCCGGCGGGCAGCTGGTCGACGACGAGAAGCGGCGGGTGCCGACGGGGCCCAACCCGCTGCACAACAGATGAGTACGCATGGACTACGTGCGTAGGCACGTAGCTAGCTAGGCTGCGAAGCGAGCGTACGTCCATTGCCACATACACATATATATTGCCGGCGCCATTGGCGTGTTCGCGAGGAGCTCGAGCTCGCCGGCTGCCGCGCGTGGCGGCGGCGGCGACGACGACGGCGACGAGGAGGAGAAGAATGGGAAGGAGAGGAGAGGAGCGTCCAGTATTATTTCCCTTCTGCTTCCCTTTCTTCTTTGTCCCTCGATCTCTCTCTCCCTCCCCTTCTGTTTCTCTTTTTTTTCTCTTTCTAAATTTGTTTTCTTGGTTTTTGTTTTGATTTTGTTTTCTTCTTGTATTTGATTGGTTTGTGAAGTGGACAGCAAGGCTATTCTGTTGATTGAAAGAGATAGAGATATGAGTATAGTGTTTCTTGTTTGCACATATATATTCATCTCTTAATTTATTATATATTTATATCTTATTGATTGTGTTGATAATATATATATTGTGGAAGCATGCATGTTGACTTACTTGCATTTTGGGCTGCAAAATGATTAATTAGGCAGGGTTTGTTTTTTCTAATTATTCCAAAGAAAATAATATATGATAGTACTGCATCTTTGCAGGGGAGTAGTAGGAAAAAAGTTCAAAAAGAAATACCGTGGATTGAAGTATACGATAACTTTTAAAAGAGAAGTTCATCAACGAGGGAATGGATTGAAAGGGAAGTCTTCTCGGAGAAGAGATGGCTACGTGAAAAAAAACGAAATACATATTTCTTTAAAGTAGAAGTTAGGAAATGATGAACATTAATCGATCGATCACTCCAATGTGAATTCACTTTTGAATTTAGCATGAATTTGTTCTGCCTCTTTTCTTGGTTGACTCTTTAGGTTTTGAACCCCATTTACTTTGAGTATTTTCCTGCCCTCTCTTTTATTTGTTTTTCCTTTTGCATCATCGCCTATCAATTTCTCCCTCTTATTAATTCAAGTCAACGTCAACGTGGACACTAAAACCATGGTAATTTTGGATATATGGAAAACAGGAAAAATATATAAGTTCAGAGATAGCAAAAGACAACGATGCTCTTAACTTATTCTACTACTAAAAACTAAGCACTCATAGATAAGTATAAAAAAAATCCACCAATTTCGTGAAGAAATGGAAAACAAACAGTGTCCAAATTTATTCCATCTGGTTGGAAATTTTTGCAAGGTTTCATAAATGTTGGATGTGATTGGTGGACCAGTTGTGCCTCCACTATTCCCAGTAATTGCCCCTTATCGCCCAAACAAATCTTTCACATCGATTTCTTGTCATCAGATCAGCACTGAAACCAGGGTTGATATCTCAACGCGAAGACCCAAATCTTCTTGCATAGTACTAGTAGTAGTGTGGTTCCCAAAATAGAGCATCACATCGAATTTTTTTTAAAAACATCACATTAAATTTTTAGACACCTAAATAAAATATTGAACATAGATAAATCAAAAAACTAATTGCACAGTTATAAAAGAAATCTTGAGACGATTCTTTTAGGCCTAATTAGTTCATAATTAGTCATAAGTGTTACAATAACCAACATATGCTAATGACGGATTAATTAGACTCAAAAGATTCATCTCGCGGTTTTTAAGCTAGCCCTAAAATTCGTTTTTTCATTCGTGTTCGAAAACCCCTTTCGATATTTCGGTCAAACATTTAACGTGACATTTTTCCAAAAATTTTTCCAGACACCGCCTAAAGTTGAGAGATCGACCTAGAGAATTACGAATTTATGATCCATCGTTTCTGTCACATTTGAGTGGCTTAATCTGGTGACCGATGGATCGTGCTGTAGGTGTTTGATCGATGTGACGCCATTGCAATTATTTTGCCATCCATGGTGGTGCTCGCCAGGAGGCTCTCTAATCCCACACGTATCATCAAGAGGCTGTCCTCCTACAGCACTCGGACAATGAGTCGCATTGATAGATGCCACAGCTGCATGCTGTCCGAATTAACACTGACGTTAATCTTGTCCCTGCGGCCGGGGTTCTTGGCTGGGTGGTTAATCATGACGCTTATCTAGGTGGTTTGCATATACAGTAGTAGCACTACGTTGACTCTCACAGCAATAAGCAGTAAAACTACTAGGAAATAAATTTGTACATCGTCGTCCGGATGACCGTTTGGTCTATGGATGATAAGCCATTGAGAAACAACCTAAAGGAAAAAAAACAATACTTTTATATATGTATTTTTAGCAATTCACCGTTTGATCTGTGGATGATAAGCCAACGAACAAAAACAATTCTTTTCTATATACAATACTTTTATATATGCATTTTTAGCGACTCATCGTTTGATCCACGGATGATAAGCCATGAGAAATGAATAAACAAAAGCAATTTATAATAATATGTTTTTAGCAACTTAAAAGTTAATATAAAAATAAAATCAAATTCTACGATAGTCTTTACTGATGGTAGAAATCAGATAGTCAAACAAGACACATGAAGGTGCACTGGATGCATGACAATTGGCAAGTACATGCTGGCTGGGATAGCCTGTACAACACCAATTAGCTGGAGGAGGTGAGCCAAGGTAATAAGCAAGTGCCGTGAGCCAGTGACAAACAGCTCAGGAATCTCGACGACATGGACAGTTCTCCTACTTGGGCACGAACAGTATCGATCCCCAAATCTTGGCTCCCATAAGCTATTAACCAAGCAGATGCAGCAGTATTAGCATCATTTGCTGTGTAACTGGGGCACACGCCTGCGTTTCTGTCCCAGCTTATATCTGAAAATCTGAGCAACATACATACTACACACACTACACGCATTTCATCAGATTGTAGGTGGACGGGTGCAGCAGCAAGCAAGCAAGCAGAGGGGGTGGGGAGAGGCTTTACAGAGGACACCATCATGTAAAAATGGAAACTTTACGCTGCATTCTGCCTGAGAATTTTTTTACCCCCGGCTGCTTGCTTAGGTAGGGTTTACAAAACCGATGAAAACCGGTTGGTTTTTGTGAAAACAAAACCTCTTTGACCGACTTAACCACACTGGTTTCCCTGAACAGGTTGAAGAAATTTTTTAAATAAATTTTAAGTTTTTGACAAAATCTGATCAGATTTTACAACCGGGAGCAGACGGTTTTCATTGAAGCAAAACTGTTGTGGCTGGCGTGACCGCGTGATAGAGGAGATGAAGGAAAGGAAAGGAGAAGAGGATGCTTTCGGTGAGGCCGGGCGGCTGGGTGGCCACTGGCGAGTCAATACGCTAGAATTGCCGGTGCAGCCTGCAACTGCTGCCATTTGCCGTTGCTGCCCGGCTGCCCCCATCGATCAATCTCCAGCCGTGTCTTCAATGGGGTTTGGGACCGTGGGGCTTTGCATCATGTACTAGCAACAAATTGTGTTTACAAAGATTTGTTTCATCCATTGTGGGCCCGTTCGGCAAAAGAGGGGGGTAAGTTTAACTTACCAGCACGGAAAACGAACTAATAGATTAGTACATGATTAATTAATTATTAATTATTAAAAAAATAAAAATATATTAATTTGATTTTTTAAAACAAATTTCCTACAATTTTTTTATAAAAAATACACCGTTTAGCATTTTGGGAAGCGCGTAGACGAAAAACGAGAGAGATAAGTTAACTTAGTCATGCCTGCGAACGTGGCTTGTGTCTTTCTAACAGCCCAGCTGTAGGGGTTCTCCACCAAAATTGTTCGGAAATCCAAATTTACTTTGTATATTACTTGTAGTTTGGTCTGGTTTAACTAGTGACCCTCGAAATTTTAGGAAACCAACCTATTTTTCGTCCATTTTTAACCTTCACTATAGTATCACTATAGTAGAGAAGAAAAATTCAATGTACTGTCTCAAACTATATTGACAAAGCACTTATCCTCCTAAATCACTTTTTCGCTCATTTTACACCCTAGCTTATCGAAACAATTCAGTTTATCACTAATGACATTTCTATTTTCTTCTCCCTTTGTAATATTTGCACCAAAATTGAACAGAATGATGGTAGATATACTACGACTTACTCCTAAATCTTTTTTTTAAAAAAAATTATCATGTTTACATAGGTTGGAAACACTTTAGGCTGAATTAAACACTGAATTTCAAAGTTTAAATAATCATAAAAAATTAAAATGTTTTTTTCTGAAAACAATCGAAAGTATATTCAAACTTTGATAATGTGTCATCCATGGTTCACAAAATTAGGAGAACAACTTAAAATACAACTTATCAGAAAATAAAAATGTTTCGGTAAAAGGAAAGGGGGAGAATGGTGTTCGGGCGTAAAGTGAAATATTCAGACAAAATAAAAAATAACCTAGGACGTTAAATGATCTAATAAAAATAGTTCGATGGATCATCCCACCTTGCAGTAAAAATAACCATAGGGTGATTGCTTGTTTATCTACAAACGAAAAATAATTTATAAATATAAAATTTATATATGTATTGTTAGCGATATAAAAACTAATAGTGAAAAATAATTTTCAGTGAAATCTCCTCAAAATTAACTAAATTTAAGATTAAAATTTTTAATTTTAACGGATAATCATAAATATAAATATAAGCGAAAAGATCGGCAGCGCTCTCGAAGCACTGAAGCGGAGCTCAAATTCAAACGTTGTTCAAGAGACCTGGAGCGTTACAGTATTGATTACCGCCTACGCCCATAAATGCTGTTTGATTCTCCTGTAAAGGTAAATTCGGAACCATCGGTACGGTCGATGCTCTTCTATTTTCCCCTGCTACATTGCGCCGTTGTGTTTCGAACTGATCGATCTATCTCATAAATTGCTACACTCTCAATCCAACATACAAAAAATAGAGAAATTTTGAACTTAAAAGACGAATTTATTTTAGAATGGAGGGAGCATGTTTTAAGAATTATGTGATCCAAAAAGAAGATGAAATTGTGAAGCAAATCCATTTACCATGAGCAAGTGATTGAAGAAAAAACAGAGAATACCAAGAAAAAAAATCTAGAATGTTAAGGAGGAAACCAAATTCATGATCGGACAAATTATTTTTGTCCTTCATCTCTCTTAGTAACGGGGAATTCTGGGTGCTTCGATCATCAATTCACTGATACGCCGTTAAAAATGGGTAATCTTGTGCTTGCTCCTGCTTTGAAAATTCGTGTGAAAAAAATGCACCAAATTTCAGGTCAAAACGTTTGATGTCAAAGCATGCGTAAAATAAGAGTGCCCTTAGAAAATTAGGGTCGAATTTGCAAGGACATACTACATGCCTTTGACACCGTCAAGTCCATAGTGGTGGCAAACACAAGATTCAGTTAAAAAAATAAGAAGAAATATTAACTAATACATAATGTTGAAAAAACAGGGTAAAATCACCGTTGAAGTGAAAAACATGTTAAGGAACAGTTTTTTAAAAATTGGCAAACTTCTCTATACTGTATGAACTTAAGACTAGGAGTTTTTTAAACATGTTTGAAAAGTATCTCAAGATATCATATTTTTAATATATAATTTTTGTAAGTTGAGATAACATAATTTTGCACTAAGATTTTTTACACCTTAACCGACTAAGGGTATTCCCAACGCAATGACTAAAATGATGTCCATAACATTAATTAAGTTGCGACCTAAGATGAAAGATGATGTGACAAGTGAATAAATGAGGAAAGAGAATGAATAAGACATGGTTTCTACGTAACATTTATTTAAGATATCATGTGAGATAAGTAGAATTAAATTGAAGTATGGAATAGTGGTATTTGCATTGGAAGAGTAATGTTTAGTACTAGTTTCTTAATGATGTGGAGTTTATAGAAACTACATCTAGTGTTATGGGTTATGAATGCCCTGAGAGTAGACAGGCACTGTCGGTCTAGGGGTGAATCTTAGGGTGAGTTAATTTGGGCAGTGTGTAGGTGACCTGAAGAAGGCCGGCCAAAATAGAGGCAGCAATCAGTGGGAGAATGATTTTTGACCGTGATTTAAAGATCATTTTTTATGGTTGTTGAATGCATCAATGTTCCCGGTGTGCAAGCTACTAGTACTATTGACCGTGCACCTTCCTTGTAGCACACTCAAATTATCGGAAATGCCAACCATCATTTTGGAGCTTTCTCTGCTCCTATTGACCCCAAGTGCTATGCCAAAACTAAAAAAGATATTAGTACTAGTATATGTGATCATCACCAGGTATTAACCTTTTGCTCTTCACATGATGTTCATGGTAGCACAAATCTTTTACAATAATAGTATCCAAAAATGCACGGATGACACAGTTTTCTGTTGTTTGACTATCCAAAATGTTAATATCTACAAGAGTATAAGAAAGTACATACGGAAAACCCGAAGCATTGAGAAATATGGAAAAAAAGAACACCACACATTTTACTATCAGTTCATAGTCATTAAGAGTGCAAATTACTGAATGAGCAGTGAAAATTTGTCTCTCCCGGCTTTTTCTTTAATCTTCAGTGGAGAAGTGTGTAGTTTATACCAACCTCTCTTCTTATTTGGTACTAATTAAGTAAACTACTAGTAAGTGAATCTGTACAAAACTGATGTTGTGCACACACAAAAAAAAGCACCATAAATATAGTATTTGTGTTAGATTGCCAGCAAAATGGTAGTATTTCGCTCTAGTACGAAACAGTTCTTACCATTTCATCGTCACAATGGCGACTTCAATGCTCGATCTTGCCTGTACGGCAACCACCAGAACGCCGGTGTGCGAATGCGCGATCATTATATGCCACAGCTCATGTCGTACGGCCGGTCGACCATGGGCGACGGCGTGCCGAGCCAGTACGACGTCGACCTCATCTCGGCCGCCGTCTCGGACCCGCCGCCGCCGCCGCCGCCGCCGCCGTTGTTCTTGTCCGTGAGGCTGTTCCTGTCCAGGAACGCCGGCCTCACCGGCGCAGGGATGGACTGATCGGTGGCCTTCATGGTGAGCATCAGCACCACCTCCGACATCGCCGGCCGCATGTTCGGGAATGGCTGCACGCAGAGCAGCGCGATCTGGCACACCCGCGCCACCTCCTTCTCGTCGACCCCGTCGGCCTGCAGCTTCGTGTCGACCAGCTCGAGTATCTTGGATTGCTCGTACAGCCTCCATGCCTGACAAAGTTCACGAATTCTTCAGATATTAAAAAAAAAGAGATTTCCATTTTTTGTGACAGTGAAGTGATGTGAGTTAGTTGGGTTCAGAAATATGCATACGGACATGTTCAGGCAGGTACTGCATTTCGTTTGGGAGAGAGAGATCCGTGTTCTTCCTGCTGCTGACGATCTCGAGCACGAGCACGCCGAAGCTGTATGTGTCTGCTTTCACCGTGAGCTCCCCTCTGATGGCGTATTCAGGCGCAGTGTAGCCCCTGAAAATTCATGGATCACAGAGTTCTTCAGAAAATCCTATTCTTTATGGTCAAAGTTGTAGAAAAATCTAATCACATGTATTATGACATATGTGGCATACCCCTGGGTATGATGGCACAAAGATTCTACAAAACCTATGCTTATGTGACAGGTCCTGTGGTTTTTCAGAACGCTGACCATAAAACATGAGTTCTCTGAAATTTACTCTAAAAACAATTACGGCCTCGGCATGTTTCAGGCTTTTAAGGCTAGCTACAGTTCTAAGCGAGCTGATATTTTCAGTACTTGTGACTTACAGTGTGCCGGCAAATGCAGTGCTAAGGTATGTCTGATCCTCGGGGAAGAACCTGGCCAATCCGAAGTCACTGATCTTGGGCTGGAACTTGTCGTCCAGGAGGATGTTGCTCGCCTTGATGTCACGATGAACAATCCTCAGATTGGACTCCTCGTGCAGGTACTGCAGGCCTCGAGCAATGCCGATGATGATCTGGTGCCGTGTCTTCCAGTTCAGAAACGGGGCACCATCAACACCTGCAAAGTTAGTTAAAACTTAAATGGACATGCATCACAAACGTAGTTAAAACTTAAATGAAAATGTGCATCAAGTGACAAACTTTTAGTTGTATTGGCAATTTTAGAAATGCTTACCAAACAGTATCTTGTCCAAACTTTTGTTCTTCATGTACTCGTAGACAAGCAGCCGTTGCTGCCCCTCCGAGCAGCAGCCCACAAGGCGAACAAGGTTCTTGTGCTGGATGCTGGTTATCATGTTCACCTCGACGAAGAACTCGGACTCGCCCTGACCTGACTTGCCGACGCTCAGCTGCTTCACAGCAACCTTCCTGCCATCGTCAAGCTTCCCCTGATGATGAACAGCAAGCAGCATTGCAACAAGCACCATACAATCAGAAAATGTCAGGTTGTACTGATACAGGTTCAGTGCTGTCTTATGGTGTTCTTGGCAGGGAAAAAATGTACCAGATAAACAGGCCCAAAGCCTCCTCTCCCGAGCTGATTCTTCTTATGGAAATCCCTTGTGGCCTTCTTGAGTGTTGCATAATCAAAGTAAGTGATTGTCCGCAGGTTGCCGCTCATGTTGCCGCTGAAATACTCAGGTACCTCTGTTACACAGACAGAAATAAACACCGGAGTTTCATACAAAAATTATGATGGAGCAGTTTAGTTTTTTTTTTGTTGATCAGCAGGCGTGATGAGAATGATAAGTAACTAGTTTCACCTGAAGGAGCTTTCTTTGGTCTCATCAATCTCCTCATGATATCTGGCCTGAGGAACTTCCAGCAGAAACCAAGCAGGATTAAGATGACCACGATGAGAATGACGATGAAGGCCAGGAAGACCGCACTGGCATTTGGGTTTGCCATTGATGCCGTCTATTTCTGCATATTCATCCAACCCAGTCATCGAACTAACTTTTTTGTTTTGAATTTAACAAACAAACATTTTCAGGTGAAACTTGTTCAGAAAGTTGTTTTGCCAATTACTTACTACTAGTTGTTTGTACACAAGCAAAGCACAGGTGAACTGTACGTGTTCTAAACGACATGCTAATTGGCAAGAAATTTACGAAAATAAATGAAAATCGACAGCAACCACTTATCGATTAATTACTTGTCACAATTCACTTCACTCAAGCATGAGGTAATTGAGTGCAGTAATCGAATAAATAGCATGATAAAGAACCGCATGATGACATGAACCATCTACTCAGTTCAAAGAAAAGTAGCCATCTTGTACCTACTACACGCAGCCGGTTGATCGCACGGCCGGCGACGATCACCGGACGAGACGCCGACGCCGCCGTCCTCCCTCGCCGCCTCGCCCTCTGCGCAGCCGCGGCCGTACCAGCAGCTGCAACGCCAAGGAGATCGGGGGAGGCTTCCAATGCCAGAGGGCGGCATAGTTATCGGTTTCTCCGAGGCGCCACGCGCGTCCTGTCCGGTCCGATCGAGCTGGCTGGCGCGGAGCTGCCGCCACTGCCGGCCACTCGCTAAGCCTAAGCTCGCCCAGAGGATCACGGATGACAGCGACGGCAAAGCGCATTTGTTAATTGGTGGTGGATCACCGCGAGGAATTCGTCCAGTGCGATGGCCGCTTGCACTTTGCAGCAGGGGGGAGAGAGAGGCCCTGCGGCGTCGCGGTGCCCGCGTCCGTACAACGGGGGGAGCGGCGAAGGCGCCGCCGGCGTTTCCTCGCGACGGCGAGCATGGCGTGCGGGCGGCGCCCGGAAAAGATGCACGGGCCCATCGTACGGCCCATCCCGTGAGGCCCACTTGGGGTGATAGATACGTGGGCCGAAAATTTGGGCCCGCCACACAGTGTACTAGGCCAATCCACGGCCCATAAGGCCTATGAACTACTAGGGAATCCAGGCGCACCGAGCGCTCACAAATCACGCGTCGCGACGAGAAATTAAAAAAAAAATCGAGCAAAGTCATTTCAAACGAATCCCCTCTACGAATCGAATCAAACAGCTAGGGTTTCGTCTCCCCCCATCTCTCCGCCCCAGTCTCCATGGCCGCCGCCGCCGACGCGTCCGCCGAGGCCGCGGCCATCGCGCGGCGCCTGGCCTCATGCAACGGCTCGGCCCGGGAGCGCGCGGTGCGGCACCTCCTCTACACGTTCCTCCCGGCCTCCGCGGCGCAGCTCTCCGCCTCCGACCTCCTCAAGCTCTGGAAGGGCCTCTTCTTCTGCTTCTGGCACTCCGACAAGCCGCTCTACCAGTCCTCCCTCGCCACCCGCCTCGCCGCCGGCGTCTCCTCCGGCCCCTCGCCGGCCTCCGCCGCCGCCTTCTTCGCCGCCTACCTCGCCACGCTCCGCCGCGAGTGGGCCCACATCGACACCCACCGCCTCGACAAGTTCTACCTCCTCAACCGCCGGTTCCTCCACCACGCCTTCCTCCTCCTCGGCGCCAACTCCTTCGGCCCCGACCTCACCACTCAGGTCATATCGATCCTGTCAGAAAAGGCACTCCTTCCAGAGGCGGACAACGTAGCTGCCGGCTCCCCTCGTGGCCTTGGGTACCATGTTGCCGATGTGTTTCTGGACGAGCTGTTGCCGCTGCTCCCGGTGAGCTTACCGACAATGGAGTTACTGCTATCTCCTTTCTTCACTGTGTTGGAGAAGTCATCCGATAGGGTGATGGTGGCTAAGGTTAAATCTAGTGTGTTTGAGAGGTTCCTGGAGAGCGGCAAGCAATTGCTTGAAATGGCGAAGAAAGGGGAGGGAGTGGAGAAGGGGAGTGCAGAGGAGAAGCTTGGGAAGATTGGTTTGTTGTTTGGGTTCAGCAAGAGGTTCTCGGATATTGGGGCGAAGCCAGAGACTGTGCAAGCAAACCGAAAAGTGTTGTTTGGGTTGAGGGATGCGTTTGTGAAGGTCGAGAAAGGATTGGAGCTCTCTGGGGTTGAGATTGCTGTGCCAGAGTTTGAGAATACTGATGCGCCAGCAGTGACAGGGGTGGACAAGAACATGGATTTGGATGAGGTGAAGGTGGAAAAGAAGAAGAAAAAAGCAAAAAAGGCTGCATTGGTTGAAAGTGAGGAGGAGGAGGCCAAGGCTTCGAAGCAAGGGAAGAAGGTCAAGAAGGAGAAGAAAGAGAAGAAGAAAAAGAAGAAGGTCGAAGTTGTTGATGGGGGAGATGTTGCGGAACATAGTACAGACGCTCCTGCCAAGGAGGATCAACAGATGGGTGATGGTACTGATGCCATTACATTTGATGAGACATTGATGTCCAATCTCCAGAAGCAATTTGAAAAGGCCGCAGCAGAAGCGGGGATGGTCAATGGAGGTGGCGACTCAAGTGTTTCGCCGGTTAGTAGCAAAGCCGCAAAGAAAAGGAAGCGAGCAAAATCTGCAGATAGGCTAGCAGCTTCTGATGGAGATGATGGCAGCAGCGAAAGTAATGCTATTTCCCAGGACGGAGAGAAGAGTGGTAAGAAAGTGAGGTTCTCAATGAAGAATAATCTAGTTTGGAAGCCTCACAATCCTTTGCCACCACAGTGTTTGAGACTGCCACCATCTGCTACTCCAAGAGGGAGTGCACTTAAAAAGGGTGTTCAGCCTGGGCCTATAAAAGAAACACCCACACCTTTGAAGAAGACTAAGCCAAAAGCAAAATCTGCAAAGAAGGTCTTGAAGAAGCCTTCCTCAGCCGTGAAGCGCTTGCGGAAGTTGCAAAATTTTTCTGCATGAACTCTTCTATGGATTGACACTGCAGCGATCGTGCCTTCCGTTGTGCCTTTTCAATTCTGTTCTATTATTACTTAATTCTTCACCTTGTAGGTTAGTCTTATACACTGTTGACTCTGCAACATTTTTATATTTATGGATTGTTTAATGTTATGCCCTGTCATAGTGCATTCATGGTAATCATGTGGTGATCATTCATTGGTATTAACACTAACAGTAGCCATTTTGATCTGGATATAATACAAGTCTGAATTCCCCTCAATTTACTCTTTCTGTTCTAATTATATGTCTTCCTCAAAAAAAAACTATATAACTTCCTGCTTTCGCAGCTGTGGCTTAGTGCAGTATACTATATATCAATCGCTTATACAAGCTTATTAATTTTTTAGTGATCGGACATATTGAATTATTCTTCCTAGCACTATGATGTTCCATTTTACACTAGTGTTTTCCATGTAGGCCCTTTGTTAGAATGTTTCTTTCAGTACTCACTAACGTATCTGTACAAGCAAAGGATCAAATTTGTATATGAATGATTATAACTTTTCTGATGGCTAGTGCCATTTACTTCTGTATGTGAAAGCAGCACGGCTGCTAGATACTACTATCTCCAGTTTGGAAATACTTGTCCTTTTCAAGATTAATTTGTACATATGGTCTTCATGTTTCTAAAGTAAATATTTGGCAAGTTCATAGTTAAAAGTTATAAAAATTTAACCTAAGCCTTGCCCACAACAACAAATATTTTATAAACTGGAGGGAGTAGCATATAGCATGTTTCACTTCTTGTGCCCAATATCTCCCCAAGAATACAGAAATCAAGATTCATTTGGAAAATGTGGGAACAGGGTTGTTGCAGATACAGCATTGACTTTCCATGTCGTTCAGTTTTCTGAGATCTTGCTGTGATCAAAAGATAGCTTCCCTCTATTTTTAAGCCATGCTATCCGAGAAGAAACGAGGATTCGGAGCAAAGCACGGCTCACCTCCCAAGCCCCCGTGTCATGGTTGCCGAAACGAGATGATCCCGGCGAAGGCGTCCTCCCCACCGCCGGCGCCACCCCCTCTGCCGCCGCCGCCGCTCGCCGTGGACGTCTCTGTCATCGTGGGCGTGCTCACGGCCATCCTCCTCGCGCTCTTCCTCTTCCTCATCTACGCCAAGCACTGCGGCCCGGGCGCGCGCGGCGGCGGCGGCGGGCTGGGCCTCGGGTTCCAGCCTTCCTCGTCGTGCGACCGGTGCCGCTCGGGGCTGAGCCGCTCCGCCGTGGGCGCGCTCCCGGTGCTCCGGTTCGGCGACATGGTGGGCGCCGGCGCCGGCGCGGCGAGGGACCGCGCCACCGAGTGCGCCGTCTGCCTCGCCGCGTTCGACGCCGCCGAGCTGCTCCGCGTGCTGCCGCGGTGCCAGCACGCGTTCCACCGGGACTGCGTCGACGCCTGGCTGCTGGCGCACTCCACGTGCCCGGTGTGCCGCCGCCGCGTCGCGAGGGAGGACGCCCTCGTCGCGCTGCCCGAGCCGGACGCCGGCGAGAGCTCCGGCAACGCTCGGCGGCAGCTCGCCGGGAGTGTCGCCCCCGGTCGCCACTCGGCCGGCGAGGCGGAGGTGCGCGTCACGGTGCACCGGTGCGCCGACGAGCCGACGCCGCGGTGGTCGACGGACTGCTCGGTGGACCGGGTCGGTCATCTCGAGGCGGCGAGGCATCGGAGGGACACGATCTTCCTACAGGAGAGCGCGCACGAATCCCGAGGCTTTGACAACGCACGGTCAAGATGACACTTTGATCTTGTACACGCCAGTGTGCATGAGTTGCACATAGTTAGCGAGACAACCATATTTCATAGACGGCTTAGAATTGTAGTTGCTTCGATTGCTTGTAAATTTCAATGCGTCACATGAAGAATCAGAGCAGGCACACCAATCCAAGAATTGTGCAGAAGATCACAGTGAAAAATTCTATAGAAACTTAGCACAGGTAAACACAATTTATCAGGAACAAATTCATGGTTATCAGAGTGTCGATCGGTTCAGGAATAAAAAATAATTTGACCAAACCGCACCTATTTTGAGTCCAGTTTCACAAAAACTGCGTAGATTTGACACATATCACATAACCACATATATTATGGTCCTACAGGCTACAGTTTTTTATAAAATGCAGTGGTATGCATTTCACAAGGAACCTGTTGGTGACACTGATCTAGTGAAGCAAGTGAATTATACCTCATTACCTCACGGCATAACTTATTATTCCACACATAACTTATTTTTAAAATTTATTTTAATTTATATACTTAAAATTAACTTGCTCGGTACCAGGACATTTTTTTAGTTATTTTAAAAGTAGTGAGAAAAAATAGATTTTGAAATTTAATTCCAAAAAAGTGGGCGTTTTTATGTGAGGCGTTCCGGACCCCGACCGTGGCAGATAAGGCCCCAGCGGCGTACGGCCGGCAGCTCGCTGACGCACACGGCAGCAATCGCCATGGCCGCCACTTCCCTCGCCTCCTCCGCCGCGCACCGCCGCCTCCGCCTCTTCCCCTCCACGCGCTCTACTGCTGGCTCCATTCTCAGGACCCCCCACCGAGGCCGCCTCCCGTCCGTACTATGCTCGTCGTCGTCGTCGTCGTCGTCTTCGTCTCCTCAGCCCACCGCCGGCGGTGAGGAGGAGGAGGCGGGGCAGGAGAGGAGGCTGTCGAAGCAGTCATCGTGGGAGGCGAAGGACTCCGAGGGCGATGACTACCTCTACCGCCTCGGGAAGGAGGCCGACAACATGAACATCGCCGTCGGCGCGCGGAGCGGCATCGTCGACGATCTCTTCGTTGGCAATTTCCTCGGCAAAGACTGTACGCGCTTCAACACTTGGTTGCTCTCCTCGATCAAAATAGTACTAGTACCCGATAAAATGTCGTCGATTATTGGTTCCTATTGATTTATTTGGTCAGAACATGATATGTTTCTGCATAGTTCAACACTAAAGCTAAGTAGCCACTGGAGCTGAAGACTTTGGTTAAATAAAAGGACAATATTTCCTGTGTTACAGTAACTTAAGTTTATAATTACTTGTTTGCAGCGGATATTGTGTTCGATTACCGGCAGAAAGCGACCAGAACATTTGAGTACCTGCAAGGAGATTATTACATCGCACCTCTCTTCCTAGTGAGTTAATTTTAGTTCATCTGCAGTTGATCTTTATAATGGATCCCCATACTTTTATGCTGTTTTAGTACTTGATTGACAATGGTTTGACACTGCAGATTCATTGTGTTGCAGGATAAAGTTGGTGAGCAATTTAATGTAGGAGGAAGCACATTATTATAATTAGGTATCTCACTCTTAGCAGTTTGAAAACAATTCCTCTTTCACTTCGATTTTTTAAACAGTGACTACTGAACATCAGTCTTTTTATATATGAAACTCAACAGTTATACAAATGCTTCACAGTTACTGGATAAGTTTACCATCATAGACCAACAGTTGCTAGACTGAATATATTTGAGTCAAAACTATCAAATAATGACATAGAATGTGGGAAGCATGTGAAAAATCTACATTTCTTATGTGACATTAGTGCTGATTACTCTAAACTCCTCCTTAGTCTTGAATTTTATAGTATATGTTCTTGTAGCTGTAGTATGATATGTGCTTGACAAATTTCCTGATTCTTTTTCTCCAGGTGCACATGCTAAAAGGACTGTTTGATGTTTGCAGCATGTCATATTGTGAAGAACTACATTGCACATCTTCTTAATATCAAGATTCCCCTTATACTTGGTAGTGTACTATACTTGTTTTGTTTCTCTTAATGTGAATGGGATATGAATATAATGCATGGTTGTAGTTTACTATTATTCTCTAGTTCGTTTTCAATGATTTTGACGAACATTGCACAATGCAGGAGTCTGGGGTGGAAAAGGCCAAGGGAAAACATTCCAGACTGAACTTATATTTAGAGCAATGGGTGTTGAACCGGTTATTATGTCTGCTGGAGAATTAGAATCTGAGAAAGCAGGTGAAAGACACTTGAATTTGTGATTACTGTTTGCATGCTTTATGTACTCTCCTATACTTTTCAAGGTTTGCTATTATGGGGCTGCTCGATTTTCCTTTGGGAGAAGACCATATAAGCCTCTGTCAAATCTTTTTCAGGTCCTGTTTTCTTTTATTAAAAGAAACTTGTTCTGTGGAATTACAAAACGATAGCATTCTTTTCCTGGTCATTTGTCATTGCTATACATATGGTGTTCTGTATATATGCATTTCTGTAAATTAGCATAAGCCTTTGGTTGGTCACAGCAGATGTCCTAAATTTGGTCCCTCTGGTGGATCAATTGTGCTAGTGTACAGATTTATACAATTCCATGTCTATTCTCCAGGAAAGAGCTGCTCAGATTAGTTATACGACATCAAAGACTCAGTTTCTGTTAAAGTTCACCAACTCCAAATCCATAGGGGAATTAGTGGTTGCTTGCTCTTTTGTGGTTGTGATAATTTACATTTTGAACAGTTGGATGGTTTGGGAATGGATAAACTGTTTATTGGTTGCTCAAGTGTGTTCTACTCTTGTTACAGGAGAACCTGGGAGGCTTATTCGTGACAGATACAGGACAGCCTCTCAAGTAATTCAAAACCAAGTAAGCAGGTGTTTCCAGCTACTCAGCTGTGCTTTTCAAATTCATTTTTCTGTGTTTTGGGCATGAAATGAAATAATATCAATTTTTTGTAACCTGAGTGTTGTTTGTTCATCTGTTGGAGGTGAAGTTTTTTGGGGAATGCTTGATTCATGTGGTGTGTTTTATGCCTCAAGATAGATGCAAATGTCCCTTAATGACTTGATGCTTATCTAGTTATCTGTTATGAGAAATACAAGTGCTCACTTCTCTGTAGTGCTCTACTCTTCTGTATCATTACTGTATTATTACGATAATGTTAACAGGTTAATGATGCTTGTTAGTTTTGTTCATTTTTCATTTCACTTCAATGAATTCCTGTTTTCATCATTTTTTTTCATGGTATAGGGTAAAATGAGTTGTTTGATGATCAATGACCTAGATGCTGGTGTTGGAAGATTCGGTAAGTCATTCTGTAAACATAGTTTGTATTGCAGTGTTGATCACAGTGACCCTAGGATATTTTCTTATTGTTCTTTTTCAAGAGCTTGTCTACAATAGTATCTTCATCTAGCTGGTTTATGAATTATTTGCCAAGTATTCTTCACAAGAATAGTACATTCTGTAGGAACAGATGAATCTTAGAGTTTGTCGTTCATTGGCCATATAGTGATTTCTTTTTGAAAGAGTACTAATTATTACATATCACCATTGTTTTCAGGCAATACACAAATGACAGTAAACAACCAAATTGTTGCTGGAACATTAATGAACTTGGCGGATAATCCGACCAGGGTTAGCATTGGCCAGAAATGGAGAGAATCTGATGTAACACACAGAGTGCCAATAATAGTAACTGGAAATGATTTTTCAACACTATATGCTCCCTTGATTCGTGATGGAAGGATGGAAAAGTTCTATTGGTATGCTTGTTCTTGCATCTGAATTTTTTTTGTTGCATCAAAGCACATGCTAAAATTTTTGTTTTGCACTAGTCATATTTAATTTGGAATGGAAACTTCAAATAATGATACTTGAAATGTGGTCTGTGATTAATAGGCAACCTGACCGTGAAGATATAATTAACATTGTTCACCGGATGTATACAAAGGATGGGTTGTCTTTTGAGGATGTATCTAAAATTGTAGACACTTTTCCAAACCAAGGTAAACCGTTTCACAAGAACTGTTATTTCATTTTGCAGGATATGAAACAAGGTTCTATGTTTCTTGTCATAAAAACTTTATATTTTGATGATAAGTACTTAAGTAGGGCAAAAGGAAATACTAGAAGAACCAGAACAGTAATATAAACATCATTGATTCAAGCAGAACCGGTGGAAATTATTTTTTATTGTTTAGCATAGAATGTATCCATTTTAATAGTTTATTCAAGAGAAAACTCAACTCGCTGGTTGCAGCTCTGGACTTTTATGGAGCTTTGCGGTCCAGGACATATGATCGGGCAATCTTGAAGGTATCTTTTTTGATTTAGGACAGAGTTGATAGTTCTAGTTTTACGGTTGATTTAGAGAATATTTTTCATCTAATTTTTGGTATGTGAAACAATGTCATGCCTGTTACTCTGTTTAGTTATTGAAGATGTACTGGTATGCGACAGCAGTGTGTCCATGACAACTTGACAAGCAGACATCTTTTTCTCAAAAAAGTTTTAGCAGTAGTATTTCCGATACATTTCCAATTAGGATAGTTGATTGCTGTATTGTCTTTCAGATGCATACTTCTCTGTAAACTGAAAATCTCCTGGGTGCAGTGGGTAGAAGAGATTGGTGGTCATGAACAGCTAAATGAGAAGCTTCTCAAGCGAAAGAAAGGAGAGAAGCTTCCAACATTTATTCCTCCAGAGGTATTCAATTTTTTCAGGCAACATACTGGTTCTAATAGGATTTCTTTCAGTATGCTAAATGTCACAACAACAGGCTTACATACTGATTATTCATCACTCTACTGAATACCGAAGCAGTAATTGTTATTTCCTTCATTAATATGTACAATATCCCGGTGTTATTTCTTTATCAGACAACTGTAGATGCATTGATCGAATCTGGGAACTCACTGGTGAAAGAGCAAGAGCTGATAATGAATTTGAAACTGTCGAAAGAGTACATGAAAAATTTGGATGATTAGTTCAAAACACAAAGGCAAGTAGGGAAAGTACTCGAGGTACTTATCTCAACCCAACCTTTTGTATTTCTTTTTCATTTTTCAGAAAATTGCACCTTTCTCCTGCACTCCCCTTGTGTGGGTGCTCTTGCATCCTACAGATCAGTTGCATGTGCAAGTATATGACAGTGTATAAACGCACATGAAAAGATATACAAGATTTTTTTCGGCTGTGTTATATGTATGTCAGGTCTGCTGCGTAGCATAATCATTCTGAGAGTATGTTGTAAATGCCTCTTTCCCCCTCGTTCTTTTTATGGCGGTTCATTTGGTATCATTTCTACAATGGTTTGTAACTCTGAACACAGTACGGAGGAAAGAACTTCGTGCAATGCTTCGCTTTCAGAAATTGTCCATAATCTGTGGTTTCAGATATGCACGATTGAAAGAACAGATGTCATCGTCGCCTGGCTCTCATTATTGCCAGAAGTTGTCTCGTACTCCAGTTGACATGGTAGGCTTTTTCAGGCTTTGTATGGTATGGCACAAGGATACAAAATGGTCCATGCATTATGAAGCAAAAGCGTCCAAACGTTACAGAATGGAGGCAGAGAAATTACCTGAAGGACTGTCTTGTAGTTTCTATGTATTTGGATTTGCATCAGGACAAAGACTCATTTTGTAGTATGGATTATCTCACATTGAATTATCACTTCTACCCCTAATTTCAAGGTGAAATTGCATGCACGTGAGAACAAAATAAATGTCATGCATCAAGTTTGTATGCATGCATGCTCACGGCATGCGATGCTTATTTAATGCGGTAATAAAACCAAATTGACACGTTGTATCAAATTGTGGACGAGGGAGTATACAGAATAAGGGGAAACACGGGAATTTTATTTCTTTTAAAAAGAATCATTTAATATGATCCAATTGCAGAAGATTTACCACATATGTGAAACAAACAATTCACTCGAATTTTGCAGGACACGCTACTCTGTTTCAATGGAGCATTGGAATAGGAAGACCCATGTCCACATGTTTAAAATGCTGGGTACAATTTACAACTAAACTAATAACCAAGGGACTATTCGGTTTGGATGAAAATAAATTATTTGGATTTATAAGGATAATTTATATGAAGGTTATTCCGTTTGTCCTAATATAATATAGAAAAACCAAGAAAAATTTTCCTATAAATTGTAGAGATAAAACATAGAAATTCTTTTATCCACTTAATCTCTTTAAAAATTCCGATTGGTCGATTTGTGCATGTATCCATTCATTTTCTTAATCTTTATGGATTAGAGTTCCTCCAACCCAAATATGCCCAAAAATGCCTACCGTTGCGACATTCCCTAGTATTGGATAATTTGCAAAGGAAGGAGACATGGAGTACTAAACTGAAATCCACATCATTCCGAAGTAAAAAAAAACAACAAACTGGATAGTAAAACAAAACCAAGTTACACTACACACCATGATGCTTGCATGCCAACCTGCATGGTACCATATCTTGGAACACCAAACACTAATCAAAATTCTAAAAAGCTTTTAAGCTGGGGTTAGCAACGAGGAGGCACAATACTATCAGTGGCTGCTGGCGCTGCCCCCGAGGCAACGTGGAGCGTCGCCAACGCGGTTAGGTGGCAGCACATCATATCATATCACATCACTTCATATGCCCCCAAATATATATAAAAAAAACTTTAAAACAAAGAAAAGCACTGCATCACTCGCCTCTGCTCTCCAGCCTCTCTCTCTCTCTCTCTCTCTCTCTGCTTTGTGACAGACAAGGTCGGAGCCAGTCGCCGGCGATTAGCCGGCCGGCGATGGAGTGGTGGCAGAGGGCGGTCGTCGTGCCGGTGAAGCGCGCGTGGGTCGTCCTCGCCGCGCGGCTGCGTCGCAAGAAAGAACACGGTAACATCGCTGAAACTTTTTTTGTTCCTCTTCTGAAAAGTTTCTCCTGGGCAGCCGAATCTTCTCTGAATTCTTTGAGATAGTTTGATCTTCTTATTTTTGCATCTGCATCATGCTGAAACTGGCCTGCATGCAATGCGAGGTCTGAATTGAGAATGTCCTCAACACAAACTTTGGAAATCGCAGAGTTACATCCTCAGTTTTTTTTTTAAAAAAAAGAAGCGATTTTGCAGAGTGAATCTGGATAACTGGATGTTCAAGTTCATCAAATCTCCATAAACTGTTTTGTTTTCTATTTGGATTGAGGAAGTGGACAATTAGTCAAATCTGTTCTTCTCCAGGAAACAGTGAACTTGCAGGATATATAGTAGCAGTTCATATACGTCGTGGGACACGTAAGCCTACGCGGCTGTCGTCGTCTTCTTCCTCAGGAGTAACAGGCCAAGCGATGCAATATTTATCCTAAGCTTAGCATCAGCATGCACGCGTGCAAAATATACAATTCTGCCCTGAAAACTCTGCACATTTTTTCTTCGAGGAAGAAAATAAAACAGAACAAGATTGTTTTCGTGGCACGTGGCTCGGTGGCTGCATTCCGGTGCCGTACACCTCGCTGGGTTCCACTTCCACACCCACACTACTGCGTTCGGCTGGTGCACTCATCACAATCGCTTGTTTGTGCTATCTCCCATTTATCTTTTTTCTTACGAAGCTAAAATTTGAATTTTCATCTTAAATTTAAAATTATTTTAAGTTTTTTTATCGAAGTTTATTTTCTAAGCACTAAAAATAAATATATAAAAGTTATATTCATAACTTATTTTTCACAAATAAATACGTCGTTCGGCAATCAGGCCACGTCTCGATCACTACGTGTGGAGATTAATTATAGCTCTAAAACCTACTAGTAAAACACGATGATTTTGAATGTCTGTTAGTAATTACGTTTTGGATCTAATTTGGCGATGTCATTTATCAAATTTTAAGTAAGGTAGGAGGAGTCGGTTGTCTCAATGAGCGGCGCTGGAATTGAACACATCACACAAACAAGCTAGCTAATGGACAGCAACTGGCATTTCCTTGTGGCATGCATGCACACCCCCAGATATCTTGGTGTCTAGCTTGTGCTGGGATATTTTAGTGTCGTGTGTATATATATACATTACCTATATACTATATCTGGTTTTTAATCAATGACTATGTTGATTTTGGAATTACGTTTCATATTATAGTTTGTCACAACTAGAAAATTATTAAATATTTTTTGTGACTTGTTTAACCATTGAATCTGAATTGAGTGTGACCTATATTTATACATGCTTATACAAGATTTGAATAAGATGAGTGATCACATATAAATTTAAAAGTAAATAACGTCGTATAAAAAACAGAGACGGCACATACTTAAATTATACCTAGACATTTATGCTATTGCATGTTTACACATGATATTTGACCTTTTGCTACTCTCTGACGGATCCACGTGCAAAGAGCAGCAAAATGTTAAGGGTGATTGTTTGGTTTTTTCATGCTTACAAATCGGGAAATAATTTATGAATGTAACTTTTATACACATATGTATTCTTAGCGATTGAAAAAACAATGTTAAAAAATATATTTCAGTGAGAAACCCCAGAGTCAAAAAAAAAATTTAAGATGAACATTTCAAATTTTAACCTATAAACATAGGAACAAGCGGAAAAAAAGGTGTGTAAATATTCCTGTTTACACACATTGGTAGAGAAACCAGACAAACTAGGCAGAGTGTGAGTGACACCTGCAGTACGTATGCATGGAGAGGATGATACACTCACCAAGTAACCGCCCCTGCCACTTTCTTGGCCTTGGAGTTTGGACGGACACTAGCCCTGCAGTCAGCTCACCACTTTGCCTTCTAGAAGCGTCTACGTGGCATGCTTATGCACATAGATTTCCGACCCATGGCCATGATTAACAAAGGGCGCCCATGCTCGATTAACCATAACTGTATACAAACTGCCTGCATCACCATGTTAATTTGTGTGTTCATTAAGGTATGTGGATTAGTTGCAAGTGCATGCTTGTCTTCTCTTTTGCTACATACACCTGTGATGATATGGTGTCGACGGATCGATCTCTATTGAATAATTAAGACTGTGATGATAGTGATTGATTAACCTTTGATGGACTTTTTAATTGGGCAACGTCACCCATGCATGCATAGTTTAGTCTATCATATCACTCTACGTAACCAGGTAAAACAGTTTACTAGTTATTTCTCATTCCGAGGTACGCGTCGCATTGTGGATGCACATATGAGTTCATTAATCAAAGTATTATGTCGTTTTCGATAAGTACACCGTTTTTTAAAAATAGTTTTGACCACTATTTTCTACTGTAATACATGTGAAAATATCAATAAACATATGATTTATTGAAGTAAATTTCAAAATTAATATATACACAGTCTCCTTCCTTCTAAAACAAATAGTTTTAAAGGTATACGTAGTTGTGTCCTCTTAAATCACCTAGTCAAAAATCAATGAAGCTAATTAAGAGCCGCTTTAATTACCTTGATTAGCTTAGCACCGCAATGATGATTAATGCCAGGTGTGTATGTGCGCGCATGGAGCACGTGCGAGTGAAGGACACGACAGGAGCACCAAATCCGGTCTAGGATTTGCTTTCCGCATGGATCCAATTCTGCAGTCGGCTAACCACTCAATCATACAGAATTATAGACGCAGCATCACATAAATATTCAATTTTCTTTGGCAAAATTATTCTAGGCATGGATGATTGATTATTAGCACATCTATAACCTCAAAGTCCAGAATTATACCTTCTCATTTTATTAATTTTTATGGTGATCTTTACTGGTATCACCAACGTGTTAGCTGTATATAAACACTGACGTTGCAGGAGGTACCTGAATTTTGTTGTTCGTCAGATGGACGCGGCGTCCTGGTGAAGCTGCACGAAGACATCCAGACGTGCGCGTACGAGGACGTGCAGGTGATGTGGGAGATCCTGCAGCGCTCGGAGACGGCGAGGTTGACGGCCGCGCCGCCGTCGCCGGGGAGCGCCCGGGCTCTGGTCTGGCTCGGCCGCGCCGCGCCGCCGTCGTGCCGCCGCCGTCGATGACACGGTCATCCACAGCTGAGCTCCCGGCTGGCCTCCCTGCCATCGACTGGCCATGAATGCGAACCCCTTCAGCTGCTGTATAGCTTTAGATGCTGCACTCTTCTTTTCATGATGTAAATATTTACAGTTTCAATACCAGTTTTGTTCTTTGCCGCAGTCTCTCGTTTCAGCCTACCACCAGCCTGTCGCCATTGCTCGAGCACTGCAAACACAGGTAGACTATTCAGTTCAGGACGGTAAGTAGGTTCAGGAAACATTGGTCACACCTTGTAAAAAGAAAGCTTCAGATCAACGATGCAATTGCAAGATCTGGATTGGGTAGGATCAAAGAACTTCAGAAAGCAGTAATCTAACTGTCAGATAGTAAGAATGGACACTCTGAGAAGCAGCTCTCATATCGGTGAAATGTCATGGTGACTTGCCCATCATTCTTACCATACATATTATTCAAACGACCATATATATTTTAGCAGTCTCGTTTTATACATATTATAATTTCCAACAGAATCTCAATTGCCAATCAAATGGATGTAGGCAACAAGCATAGGATAGCAAATCAGAACGGCATTGCAGTGCCCCAGTGTTTCAGTGAATCTCGAGCTATGCTACAGAGAACAAGATCTTACCTATCAGATGTCCATAATTGAGGTTCAGATGTTATTCCCACTCTCCAAGCATGTTAAGCCGCATGTATCATAACTTCAAAGGTGAGATCTAACAGCTTTCTGCTTGAAAAGAATGTTAGAATCATACCAGAAGCAGAGTTAATTACATCGCAGATTATATTGAAGGATACTCGGACGAAACTATGTTCATAAGTAACCAGCAAAATAAAGGACACGAGAGCAAAACCAAATACAGGTCTGATATTATGTCCGACCCTCGAGGAAAAGCTAGTGACGTACCAGAAATCAGATGCATCGAACACTCTGCAGCAAACTTATACATTCTCATACATCACATTAACACCCCACAGAAAGGGTTTTGCATCCGTAGATATTAAGCATTAAAGTATAGAAGTAACCCATTCCTATTTCATCACCTTACGATGAAAAAAACGAATCACTCAGGCAATCAATTAAAAATAATGATAGTGGTGAAAAAAAAATTCTACTCAACAAGGCAATTGGTTAAAAAATTAATGACAGTTTGTGGATTAGCATTACATTAAAAAAATGGAGACAGTTCATGCTACCAGGTACAACAGCATGACCAGGTCTTCTTCAAAGCAACATCAGATAGAGCAGAAGAGAAAAGTTAGACACAACATAATTACAAGTTAAAACATGCAACTGTCATTGTCAAAATGCTTCCATCAGCCACATATAGAACAGAAAGACATTCTTTTCCCCATACAGAAGAAATGTGGAACAAGAAATTCTAGATAATAATACAATTTTCATTTGGGAACCCACTTGTGTCAGATAATAAAGTGAAGATCACAATCATAATACACAGCTTGGTCATGAATATATCTACTTTTTCATATCTGGAGTGATGACGGAAACATCTACCCACTCCCAAGCAGACATAAACACATCGGCAGAGAGAAGTCTTAGAGATCTAAGATATAACTTTCAAAAACACAGTTACAAAAGAATTTAAATAAAATTAACATTCAACATCCCTGAAATTAGTACTGAAGATACCCTAGAAAATTTTGGAATCAATAATGTACATCCTGACCTAGAAACTTACAGAACATTTTCCTATAAGTTACAGGACAGCACTTGCATTTTGCTGTCTTCTGTCCCCTTATGCCAAATGTTACATTGAAGTTGGGACTTTTGGATGAAGCAGTCTCCATCTCAGGAGTGCTAGTGAGACCTAATCAATGTCAACAGAAGATATTCTTCTTTATTAGGGCATTTTATCAGGAGAAAAGAATTGGCTTTCATTCGCTGCAAATCTGACAGCAGAATTCTGCCTTTATCCCCAAATGTGTATCTTCTGTTGCTTGACTGCAGTATTATCGCTTCAGCTCAAATGCACATCCATGGGCACCAAAACCATATTGGTACAAAAATTTCATTTGAAGTAGCACTTTCCACCTGTCAGTCATTTTCTTCTGGTGAACATAAGCAGATCTTCTCAAGGAGGACTGGCCAGTCCTCCCCGAGCTGTTGAGGATTTAGCTGCATAGCTACCTTGAAATCATCAATGGAGATCAAGTGGTTACTTCTGATATCATTGGCTGCGCCAGACGGTCCACTGCTTGATTGCATCTGAACATGATTTGGCAACCAAACACCATTCACATTCTTTCCATATGAATGCTGCTTGTATAATGCACCTTTTCTTGCATCATTTTGAACATTAGCTCCTATTAACTCAACTGATGACCTAATCAGATTCTTCAAGTACTTGTCCAAACCACTGTTCAGAAGGTCAGCACAATCCAATGTCACACCAGCTAAACCCAGTGACTCTGCTGTTTTCTCCATCCGCCTATGCAACAATTCTGTATTTAACAACTCATGATGCTCACAACAGCTGGTACACTGATCCTCATCTGCACTAATTGGTGGTGGTAATTTCCTTGCCCCACCCACACTCACTGGACAAAAAGGAATTCCAAGTGGAGCCCGTAAAGGGCTATTTGAAGCTTCTGCAGAATGATCCGAGACATTGCTCATACTTCTTCTCAACTTGATTATGTTTCCAGTTGGTAACTGCTCCACACGTTGGTGCTTTGCCAATGGATCTGCAGATTCACGTTGAAAATGCACTGATCTCTTAAGGTCGGGCGAACTTAGGGTGCCATTCTCTGCTCCTGCTGCACCACCATGAGCACTCTGGTTGTGACTGGCAGCAGCCTCTGCCCTACAACTCAAGCCCATGCTTTTCAGCCGATCTTTTGACTGATGATCTTGCATTGTGCCCATATGCCTTGATCCCTGCATCTGTAATAGCCTTATATCCCCATTGCAAGAATTTAATGCTTCATTAGCCTGAGAAGCCTTCTTCACTGTTGCTCCCACAGACCTCCCAACATCTGGTGAAGGTGCTGGAGGTGGACACTTCGCATGGTAAGCGTTGTAGAGAACTGAGCGGATCAGTCGATTATGTAGTCGGAGGTTCTCTCGCCCCAATGTGAGGAGACACATCTTGTCGAAATCTGCCTTGCTGAGCCTCTCCGACAGGTAGCCTTTCAGGTAGCTGAAGTACCGCCTTGACCTTTCAGGACCAAGGCGCTTCTCCATCTGAAGCTTCAGCTCACGGAGATCAATACGACCATTCTGCTGCTGCACCGGCGGCTGCGGTGGAGGAGCTGACGGCTGCTGCTGCGCCGGCGCAGCCAGCGGCCACGCCTCCTCCCTCACCATGTCCATGAAAATCACCACACCCGGTGAACCCCAGTACCGGATTCAGAGCACAGGAAGCACGAATCAGGGCACAGCGCACCGCA
This sequence comes from Oryza brachyantha, assembly GCF_000231095.2. Taxonomy (NCBI): domain Eukaryota; kingdom Viridiplantae; phylum Streptophyta; class Magnoliopsida; order Poales; family Poaceae; genus Oryza; species Oryza brachyantha. The sequence goes on along the minus strand of NC_023166.2, from coordinate 20,152,671 downwards.
CCACCCAGCTCGGATCAAACCACCACCACTACGGCTTCCGGCGCTTCCTGCAGAAGAGCGCGTGCCCGTAGCCCAGCAGCCATGGAGGCGATCTCATCTCCGCCGGCACCACACCAATCCCCGCGGAACCAACCACCCGCCCCAGAACCGGTGCCGCGGCTGGCCCGAATCAAGCATACAGCGCCGGCGCGCCGCGCGGCGGGGGCAATTGGAGATGACTCCCACCCCCCAAACCCTAGCGCAATGGGGGCATGATCCCGGCCCCACCCCCGGCGAGCTCCCGCCGAGTCCGCACCCGCCTGGATCTCCCTCGACGAACCTGGCCCCCTCCTCCCCCTCCCCACCCGCTCACCGCCGAGCCGAATCGAATCCGAGTAACAGCGAGAATTCGAGCTGACCTCCGGGGAGAGCAAATTGGGGGGGTTGGCGGAATCGACGAATTGCGCCGCCGCCGCCGCCGCCGCAACGCCGGATGGATTGGCGGATGCTGGTGGTGGTGGTGGTGGTGCTGCTGCTGCTGCTTGGTGGGGGTGGAGGGTGGGACGGGGTGGTGTTCGTCTTGCTCCCGCTTGTTGCTTCTCTCTTCTCTTCGTGTTCGTCTTGGCTTGGGCTTGGCTGGCTGTCTCTTTTTTTTTTTTGGGTGTTTGGGGATTTTTTTTTCCGGGGAGGGGTGCGGGGGAGGGGTTATTTTTGGGCCGTTGAACTGGATTTGATCGCGGAGGCGAGCCGAAAAGAGAAGGGCGGGGAGGGGACACCTCGGCGAACCTGTCTCGCCTCTTTGCAGTATTGAGTGTGTTGTGCGTGCATTGGTCTCTCGACTCTGACCTCTGATTGACTATCAGACTACCAGTACAGTATGAGTATGACTCGCTTGCGATTATAGATATAATCCATACTAGCAAAATACCCATACTTTACTACGAAAATATATCACAAAATGTTATAGTATTTTTTCTCAACTGCACTAATATCAATTTGTTTGAGCCAAATATAAACTATTGCATAATATCAAAAAATATTATGGGCTAATTTACAAAAGAATTGTACAAGGCAGTGGGGTGTCAGATTTACTGCCACCACCACTAGAGAAATTTAAAATAGTATAGATAATTATTTTAGATTCTAAGTTTCAGATTATAAATTATAGTTAAAAAATTACACATATACACCGTTTATTCTAAAATATAAAGTGTGTTGGTTTTTACACCATCTTCAATATTGTATTTAGGCTGTATTATTAATAACCACATGATTAACATTATACAGATGTTTTTAAATGTTGGCTAAAATTTAAATGGTTGACTATGCTAAAAACAAGAGTGCATTATATTTTAGGACAGAGGGTATCATTAGTGGTTTAAAAGACTAGGCGCAACTCTAGTTTAAATTTAAATGTTAGTTGGGTTGATAAGCCAATGAGTAGTCAACGGTAAAATATGGTTTGAGTTCATGTATGTTGGGGTAAATGCAATCTTATTGTTTGACTAACTACATATATTTTAATCAAAATGCGAGAGGAGATACAGTACTATCTAGGTACGATTCACGGATTAAGGCATTGTTTATTTGGATTTATATCAGCTTATTATAATCTAGAACACGGATTACTAAATCTAGAACACGGATTAATGTAATCTAATAAGCTCCTCTAATAATGTTTTTTTTTCAAATTATTCAGTGGCTAAAAACCCACCGCCGTTATGTATTTTAAATTAATTACATATCTTACCATGCAAACCTACTTCAGCTTATAATAATCACTTATAATAATCTAGCTTATAGTAATTTGTCCTAATAATCTAGATTAAGATAATCCTAAATAGAAAGAAATAAGGCCTAATATATCATTAAAGAAGTCCAGAAGAATCCAACGTGTTTCCTCTGAAAGTTAAAGGTTAGAAATTGCACTGATAAACGTGATCCAGATCACAGAACTCTATTGAAATTAACTTAATTCTCACCCAGGCAAAATTTGGTCAGTTATGTTTACACATCAACTTGTGACCAGGTTAGACTGATTAACAAGAAATTTAGAAATTAACAAGTCCTGGTTTTAGCCAAACTTCAGAATGTTTACACATCATAGTTCATAGAAATTCTAGGTTCACTATTTAACTTGGCAGAGCCGATCAAAAAAGAGATACGGTAATGATTTATTTTACAACCCAATGAAGATGTTTCTCACTTCAAATATATCCATATACAGGGTATGAATACTGACCCGTCCCCTCAAGTTATGTGGATCTCAATAACATAAATCAAATTTGAAATTCCTCAGTTCAGATATGCATGCCAAAAAACAACAAAGATTTGAATAGAATGGAGGAAACGTTTTGACACTCCTTGTTGCCAATGTCCCTTATGCATATGATATAATAGTTTACCTGCAACAATGAAACATGTAGAGGTGAGAATAAAGCAAGTGAAAAAAAATATAGTTAAGGTTTCAAAAAACAATGTGTTGTGAAAAATACATGTACATGACCAAAGGCCAAAGCATCTCATCATTCATAACTGCAAGCAAATAAAACGATACTATTATGCACTATTCGGTATGCTTCAGTGACTTTCTCTATGTAGATGCCATTCTGATCATTCTAAGTTAGCCTCGAGTTTCCCCTGAACCACTGATTTTGATACCCTGAAGGGGAAAATAATGAGGGGTAGGTCACTTCACATGAATATGCATCAATTCTTTCTGTTTAAGCTTTGTGCAAAATGCCCCTATTGCTGTCAACTACGTTGCAGATTAACTCAGGAACAGGTGGCACTTGACTATAACGCTACAGCTTTCTTTATTGTTAGTTTTTGCAAATATTCTCAACCTCCAAATGTTAAAGACACCAAGAGTAAACTTTTCAAAAATTTGGAGGTGGCATACTAGTACCAGTTATGAACACTAGGTGCCACTTTCTAAAAATCACACCAGAAGGAAAAAGTCAGGCACACTTTTAAATTTCCGAATTTCAAAGCACACTCTACAGTACAGTAGTGAGAGTACCAACAGCACAAGCACAACAGTTCTTTCAAAGCACTCTACGGTACGGTAGTTAATACAACTTCATAAAAACTGGCCTGTTTGCTGTCAAAACTCTTAGTTTGTGCATATGTTTACTGACCACAGATCACTCCATAATCCAGACACTTGATATCAGAAAGTGCAATACATGCTCTGGTAGTCTGGCACGTCACCTAACATCCCCCGCACTTCTATAAGAGCATTTTTCCCATGAGGTATCACTGTTTTTTATGTAAAATTTATTACTTCTTAGTACCTTAGATGCTAGAAGATACCAAATTTCATATAGAAAACAGTGGTACCTTATAGTATTTACTTAAGGATGAGAAAAATGCTGTTTCCATAGATAGTGGCAGGCTTGCACAAAAAAACAGTATGCAGATGATTAGATTAAAAAAGGATTCTCACCATTATAATATGGACTATGCATGGTAGCATGTGTATTTCCTATGTAAACACTATGTTGATAACTTTATACAGGACCATCATACTTCTAAGCAAATTTATCATCCTTAAGAAGTAATAAGAGGTACCACTGTTTTCTATATAAAATTTAGTATCTCTTGGTACCTTAGATATTAATAGATATTAGGAGGTACTAAATTTTACATAAAAAACAATGGTGTCTCCTAGTACCTTCTCAAAGATGATAAAATTGCCCTACTTCTAATCTGGATGCAATACTATGCTGACAGTTTTTACATAGGACCATACTATTAGTAACGTCACCAACTTGCCTGGAAATTTAGTAATCTATGCTCTCAACTCAAAGATGGGAGCATGTTAAAGTCTGATACTCTTTCAAAGAATTTTCTTTACCTGGATACATATCTACTAAGGACACTAACTGATTGAATCTTCCGGGACATTAGAATCCTGAAGAACACGATCAGGGTCCAGCTGACCACTGTAATAGCTAGATGGAACTGCAGATAGTTCCAACTTTCCAGTCCACTCCTCACCAGGCTTCAAAGTAATCTGCTTGTCTATAGCAGCTGCCTCCACACATACCATGCGTTTATATTCATCGTCCCCAAAATCTGACATAGCCTTAGCCTTTTTATCCCAAGGGTTCCAAACAACTGCAAACAAGAAAAACCAACACAAGTCTTAAATTGTTTTGTCGTTTATTGTAATGACAATAATTTACAATGGTTATAGCTCTAAGCAAAGGAAGACCATCATTCACTATACCAGCATCAGGAAGGCCTCCTTTCCTCACAACAAATGTTCTTTTTTTCTCATGATCAATAATGGCAATTTTTGACGGTGTGCCCAGATATATTCTGTCTAGCTGTATAATAAGTTTGCATTTGCTTCCTTAGTTAGAATGCAAAGAAAGATGAAAAATGGTCTAAGATTGAAATGTTTTGTTAACGCACTTCAGATTCAAAAACAATTGCATCGCCCTGTTCTGTGAATCGATTTCTTTCTTGTAAGTTGTCTAGGTAATCCAGAGTTTCCAGGCCTTCAACTCGTACCTCGCTGAAATATTAACACGAAATTATGCACAATGAAGAAATTGTTTCTGCATGTCTAAGGAAATTATTCAAAACGGAAAAGGAATTCAGAGACAATTAATTATAATGACTTAATGCCCACTGTTTTAGACAAAACATTAGGTGGACACTGGACAGTAAGTATGATCACTTCCAATACTGCACCATGCCTTTGAGATGAATTTTTCAGAACTGATGAGCCTTGTAGAGAGTTAAACAAGTGTACCTGATATCAGATATTGAAAAGTATGTGTGATATGCAAACGTAAAAGAGAATGGTTTCCCATCAGCATTGGTATTTCTTATACGTGAGGTCAGCATCAGATCTCCACCAGGTCCAAGTGCAACCCTCAGACGGAACTCGAAACTGAAATAAAGGATTTGCTTTTACTGATCCATGTGAACACACAAGCAGCTACCTTGGCTTCTACTAAAACAATTGAATGATAAAAAATAGAGGAAAAGAGCATTCAATATCTTACAACGGCATTATTTCACTATTAACATGCAATTATTTAGTATATGCCCACCTATGCGGCCAGATCTTTAGATCTTCTTCAGTAGATTTAAGGATTAAATCAACGTAAGCTTTATTAGAGGTTGGTACTGGAAATGGTGGTGGATCATCTTCAGTACTCCAGGTCCTGTTCCTTGCAAAGCCATGTGGTTCCAGATTTCCGAAGTTGGAAAACTAGAATACGAAGTACTGAGCAGATTTAAAATTTGAGAAAGTGGAAGAGATTACTGGAGCAAGAAATGCAGGAAAGGAAAATCACAGACCTGAGGAAAGCAGATTGGTATCCCTCCGCGTATAGCTTTTGGAGGTTTGAAAATGGCCTAAGAGAACAGAGACATCAACCAAGCAAATCTTAGGCAATGAAGGGACCATGTAACAAGAATATTAGAATGAGATTCATAATAAAATTTCATTGCCATGTCAGCAAGGTTAAAGGAGTAGTACATATGTGACAATAATCATATGTGACAATAATCTTCACCACAAAAACATAAGGTGGACAATAACATAGAGAAAGATGATATTGGGAATTGATGTGATTTTTGGCTTCTGAATTGAGCAGTTAGTCATAACTCAAACTCAAAGATAAAATTTGTTATTGACTGACTGCAAGGACATACTTTCAGAGTAATTGAAGTATAGAAATATTTCCAGTGTAATTGAAGTATTGAACAGACAAAACTGCTGTCTGCTGGACCAACTTTCTGAATAGGTATGTATATAATATGCATGTCTGGATGGTAACCAAGTGAAGGGTAAGGATAATATTCTACCAGCTGAATTAGCCTACTGTCAGCCGCTCAGACAAGCATATGGTGCAGCCAAAACAATGATGGAAGATATTTTAGAGAAATAATGGCACCTTATTACTAACAAAAAGCAGCTCCTCTCCATGCTCATCTTTCCATGATGTGACATGGCCACCATGCAGGTACACCTGAAAGCAGCAAAAGGAACAGAAATAGTAAACAGCCATATGTTTGAAACAGGATGCATACAAGAAAACGGAAAAAAATATTTGTGGTCAGGTTAGAAGCAAGGACTTGATATATATAAAGAGACAAGTCACAAAAATGCACATGCAGAGCTCTAATGAGCTTATTCTGCAGTTTTATGGTGTGTTTGTTTCCACTAGTTGGGCAGTTTTATGGGCAGATCGTTTCCACTAGTTGGAAATGTAAACCCAGCATGCAAAAACGAGAGGCGGATTAGTGCATCATTTATTATGTATAAGATATAAAAAAAACTTGAATATTTGATTAATATGTTTTTTAAAACAATTTTCCTGTTGATTTTTTTTTGCAAAAAATACATTGTTTAGCAGTTCGGAAAAGCATGCGCATGGAAAACGAGAGAGTTGATGTTGGGAAAAGGGGCAGCCTTAACTTCTGGGGCATGTCCTGGTGATGTCCATCAACCATATTTGTGGGTGGAGGTAGCATGTTTCTGCTAATTACTAATAACTATTCAAGGAATAATATAATTTTTAGTAATGCATATTCTTGATAGCCCGAATATAGCATACAAGTTCAGTAGGGCTATCTCTTACGGTTCCCATGACAAAACCAATAGATAGATAGATGTAGTAGAGTACCTTTGCTTTAAATTCAAGAGTGAATAGTTTAGCTTGCTGTGATTTTGTCAAAATCAATGTGGAAGTCTTGGCGTTGAGCTTCCAATAGTCCTTACGCAATACCACTATAGCATATATATCTGTGATTATTTAGCTCCATATGCTTTCCTTTTACATCTGATTCTCCAAATAACATGGACTTCTTGTTATAAATCTGATTCGCTAAATAACATGGGGCTGGCCTACTAAATGCCAACAGAAAACACATCCAACATCCAAACTGTAGGCGAAGCATATGTTGTAGGATGAGTGCTGTGAAGTCTAAGTGTGATAATAGGCATGCCGTATGCCACTAGTGGATGAATTTGGAGGAATTGTTTCAGCAAGGCTGACTATTTGAGTCACAAATCAGAACCAGAACCAGAACCAGTAGCAAACATGAATAGTAAGTAGTACACAGGTGTCATTTCTCCATCAACTCAAACCATCCTCTGCATTCTTTCCTCACTTCTACCAGTGTTGATCCATGAGCTTTTCACCGTTTTGGAGTGAGAATAACATCATGGAAGTGGCACAAATGGTGGCCCGGTGGCCCCACTACTCATCATCAGAGACAGTGGAGATCAAAGTAAGCAATAAGAAGAAGAATGGCAGTCTCCTCAAGTGAGTGATGAATGGTAGCATGGATTCCATCCCACCAGTTTGGCTTGATAACATCATCCATAATTTCTATGGAGTATGGATATCTGATTTTTTAATCTTGTACAAAGGATACACCAAACAACATAGTAGCTAGATATTTGACCCACAAATCCAGAAGCTAGAACAAAATGCTCATGATTCTAGAAATTAGCTGAACCCGCTTGCCAAAGGTAAAATTCCATTATTGATCCCCTCCTAAAAAGCTAATCCTGTGTGGTCCCGCAACCCACTCTTCAGGCTCTTTATACAGCTCAGACAACCATGAAATAATCTATGTTTCTTTTGTCTAGTCTACCATTTTAGGCCAAACTAGCACTCTCAGGCTGTAACGGTATTACGCATCTTCGAGCCCAACAACAAGAAGAATTGGTTGTACAGGGTCAATAGCAAAAGTTGGAAGTTTTTGTATTATTATCTGTTAAATGACAGGTTGCTTTTGTTAGAGTACATGGTAGTTAGAGATGTATTAGGATATGATTGATTTGTGTGGACTCTTTCGATATGTAATCCTTCCTTATCTCCTCCCTATGTACTCCTATATATACCGCCCCCCTAAGGCTCAATATAGCGCATCCACGTTACGCAGTATTCTCTCCCTCCTATATTATTCAACAGCTTTTTAAGTTGACAAAATAACACGCCATCACAACTGAACCTCCCTGCTAACCTGGATATTCTCAGACCCCAAGATACAAGGATATTATCCCCACTATAAAGTGAATGTTGCACACGCACATGTAGTGCAATGATAGAGCCTCTAGTAGAGAGAGGATGTCAACCTAGGCTCGAACCTGGGTTTCGCACAAAAAAAAGCCCCCTCGCAGACGCCGGTAGTGTGCTCCCTGTGTGAGGTTGAGCATGCCTGGTTGCGCGCTGCATCGTGGAATTTTTTCTCAACTTAGTTGAATGCTGTTGGCCATCTTAACCCACTAGTCAAGTTTTTTTTTTTTTTTTGAAAAATAAAGCGAATGTTCATCATCCTCATGTGCACATCGATCAGATATATAAGGTAGCAAATATCATGTTTAGGAGTTATAGAAGTGACATTATACACTGTATAAGCCAGTTTTATAATCCTATTTGTTACTCCCACCATTTAGTTTACAAGAGACGCACATACTTCAGTACTGTTTGACGAACAATTAGGGGTGTAAGTGGGCCGGTCCGCGAACCCGCTTATAGGCCAATTAAGCGGGTTGCCCGCTTAATTGGCCTATAAGCGGGTTGGTGGGTCTGCCCACTTACACCCTTACGAACAATGACTAGTTATATTTATAAGTCTAGGGGTAAGACAGTGGTACCATCAAATTCATATTCTAAATACTTTTGCATGATCAAAATGTTGCAATGAACAAAAGAATTAGAGGCCAAGGTTCAATTTTGACAATTGTGCCTTACGAAAATTAATGGAGGGAGCATTTCTCAATCACCATTCACCAATGGAGGCTAATTAAGAAGCCAAATACTCTCAACCCTGAATGCATGAGGCTCCGACTGCGTTCAGAACACTCATCTGTTGCCTACAACGAGTAGAACCACAGTCTTACCCGCAACCAAACCAATATTATCTCGGCACAGAAAAACTAAAAATCCACTACAAGAGTAGTACTAAAGCATGGTAAGTGATCGGAGCAGCAGTTCAGCTACTACAAGCAGATCAGCCCCGTACCACCCATGGTCGATCTGCGCCGAGATCCAACAGCTGAATTAAAGAGAGGCAGGAGCACGGCACAGCTCTTACCTCGGCAGAGCTGCCTCGGACCTCCCGGAGGACGACCTTCTCGAGCCCGTTCACCCCCTTGCACCTCTCCACCGGCCCCGCCTGCTGCGGCTGCGCTGCGGCGGCACCGGCACCCTCCTCGCCTGCCCCTCCGGCTGCAGGGGCCACCGTCGACGACGACGCCGACATGCCCGCCGCCTCAGCAGTGAAGGTAGAGAGCTGGTGGTGGTGGTGGATGGATGGATGGATGGAGACGGAGAGATCTCTCCTTGGGGGAATTTCCCGACACTGCTCGCGCTCTCGTCTCTCCGGGTACTTAAATAATTATTCTCGAGATGCCTTTTCCTGATCGCGATTTCTTATCCCCAAAAAACGCAAGCTTTTCTCCTAAAAAATGCAATCTTTACTCCTAAAAACGCCCGCTTTAACCGAAACGGAATTACTCCTCCTCGAGAAGAAGCAGCAGCAGCAGCAGCAGCAGAAGCGTGTGAAGTGATCAAGCGAGTGAATACGTGTCCTAGCTCGAAGAATTTGGGGAGATTTGGAGGCAAAAGTATTTGGCTTGCTTTGCTGTTGCGTTTTGATGCGCTAACCGCTAAAAAGGCCTTGGCGTTTCTTGGACGCATTTTGTCGGTGTAGGTCAAGCTTTTTTTCTTTGGGTGGTTTCTATGTCGTACGAATCGCAGCCTACCGGTGAGGAATACTGATGCTTGTTTAGTTTTCCAAAATTTTTTTCAAAAACATCACGTCAAATCTTTGGACACTTAAATAAAGTATTAAATATAGATAAACCAAAAAACTAATTATACAGTTACGGAAGAAATCTTGAGACGAATCTTTTGAGCCTAATTAGAAAGTGATTAGTCATAAGTGCTATAGTAACCAACATATGCTAATGACGGATTAATTAGGCTCAAAAAATTCGTCTCGCGGTTTCCAACCAAAATCTGAAATTTGTTTTATAATTAGACTACGTTTAATAATATGTATCAAAAACTTGATATGATTTTGCAAAAACTAAACGCCACCGGAACATCGGGAATACACTCACACTGATCACTGCTGTAACTGCAGAATTAAAAACCGGTTTCAGATAAGGTTATGGTTGTCTGAATTTGGCTTTGGTGTTGGAAGTACAGGACTGAGAGGTGAGATTCTTGTATGTCTTGTAAGTAATTCCTTCGTCGTTAAAATAATATTTTATTTTCAACGATTAAGATGCGTCAAAAGAAGGTTATCTCTACTCTCTTAATCTACTCCTGGTCTACAAATCAAAAAGCTGCATCTCTGCATACTACAGTATCCCTTACATTACATACCACATGTTATGTTTCATTGGTTTCTTCGTTACCACTAATTTGCCGTCAGTTTATATTATAAGATATTTTAATTTTTTTAAATCATTGTCATCAAGTTTATAGAAAAACACGATAACATTTTAACTGAAACGAAACATATTGTCAAAATATATGCAATGTTATATTTAATCGAACTAAATTAGCGTAGTCAATGTTCATATATTTTTATAATACATCCGTTTCATAATCCAAGATGTCATGAGCCTCTCCAGATTCGCATGGATGCTAATAAATTTGGTTACATATTTATAACATATTATTGATCTATCGATTAATCTATATAAACCCAAACTATTTATAAAATAAAATGAAATGAGTATAAGCTTAATCAATTTTAAGAATTTTAACTTTTTAAAAAATAAAGTATCTTATAATATGACACAGAACTTAATTGCTAAAAACAGGTGAGAGTAGTAGATTGATTTTGTGAGACGATTTAGCACACTTGTTTTGACCAGCAGGTTGGGTGCGCAGTCATGGACCATCGATTGTTCCAACATCCGATGAAAATAACAGCGCGTTATTTCCAGCGTATCTGGCCGAGACAAAGCAACGATTTTTGATTCAGCGGTGAGGTTTGCGGTGACGCCGGACTGGACCAGAGAGCGCCACGCCGGCGATCAAGGTGATGGTCGATGGATCGCACGTCGCCGTCAGCCTGCCATCATGCGCCATGGGTCAATCAGTGCGCGCCTGCTATGATGGGCGGCCGGCGCCGGCGACGGCGACGGCGACACCGCAGATTGACCTCTCGCCCGGGATGCCGCCACGCGCTCGCCGGCCGGCAGGTCAAAGCTAAGCCCGATCCGGCCAGATCCGCTTTTGGTGAGAGTGAAGTGAAGTGAAGCCTACGCGACTGATCACTGATGTACCATGGAGACGGAGATCCTCTTTTAAAGCATCCTAGCGGCATATAAAATGATCTGTTGAGTACAAAATAATATGAAAGATGAAACGATGATTATCCAAATAAATATATGAATGACCAAATTTAGATGAGCTGTTTAGATGCTCTTATGGTTTCAATATTTTTTTCATATTTTTTTCTTTCACTTATATATTTAACACATTGTATAGAATAAGCACTTAAACGAGAGCTAACACCATTTTTTCCTCCCTCCTCCGTATAAGTTATACCATTTATTTCTTTTCTCCCTTATCCACGTAAGTTTGTTTGTAGTTGATTTGCTATTTGTTATTAATCTTGCTCTAACACTTGCTCTTATATTGATGTTAGCATGATAAAATATCGGGGAGAATTGTCGGGAGATGAGCAGTACTTGGAGCATTGATTCCAGCTTAATTAATGTAAGTACAGGTACACCAGCAATTATTGTACGTATAATAGAGCCAAGTGGTCAAGTGGGCTGTTGGACAATGGGCCTCTGTAAAGGCCACAACAATGTGAGTTGGGCCTTCCATGAAAAAGATGGGCCATAGAGGCCATAATTAATTTTCCTTCCTGGGCCATTGGATCTCATTGTTCGGCCCATTAGGAGTGTATTTTCGGGTGAAACCAAAATTCCAACAAAAAAAAAGAAAAGCAAGGCAAATATTTTCTTCAGCTTAAATAATTAATTAGAACATGGCACATACAAAAGCAATCTATATGGTATAACAGAACACCGGTGAATTGAACAAGCATGAACTCAGATTTACATCGATAATCTACTGGCATCTAGCAATGCAGCAACCACTGACGACGGCGCCGATCGATTCACGGTCAGTCACTTCTTCTTCCCCTTGCGCTCGGCCCGCCGTCGCGCGCGGCGCTGCCGGCCGCCGGCGTCGTCGAACTCCGAGTACTTCTCGTCGAGCTCCTCGAAAGATTTCTGAAACCATCGACTTGTGTGAAACAGAAACGAGAATGAATGTAGAGGAGGGCAACGAGAGGGGGAGAGAGAGCTAAGAACGTACTTCTCGGAGCTCCATGAAGCTGACGGCGTAGAAGGTGACGGCGGCGGCGGCGACGATGGTGAGGATCGGAACGGCGAACTGCGCGGCTGCGCCCTCCATGGAATTCAGAGGTTGGCTCTGACGAGATGAGAGGCTCTCTCAGTTTTCCTCAGCCAACCACTGAGCTAACCACTACTAGCAGCAGAGCCCCCTATCCAGAATTCAGATAACTCGTATCATCAGCTTTTGTCGCTAACAGGTCAGCCTTCAGTCCTTCACAAACAAGATATTTCATATTTACTTCCCAATACAACGCACACAACGTTACAGTGTATGGCCGTATTATTTTTGTTAATGAAAGATAAAGATTATATGACTTTTTGATAATATTTAATAGTACAAATAATGTAATTAACTATTATAGTATTAAAAATCTACACTACAGATATGTGATGATGAGCTTCTATATAAAAATTTAGTTTAGTGGTTCGTGAAACGTGCGTGTAAAAATTTAAAATAATATGGTTAAAAAAATAACAATAAGGATGTGTAGGGATGAATGGATTCAACTAAATTGGGGGGTGTTTAGATGTGGTTAAAGTTTTTTAGCCCATGTCACAGCAGATGTTTGTGCACTTAAATAGACTAATTGTAAAACTAGTTACAGAAATTCTGAAACATACTATTATGTTTTTTATATAAATATTATTTCTAAAAGATACATACAACAATAATTCACACATATATATATATATATATTAATTATTATCATACAGTATGACAGGGGCCTCTGGGTCAGCAGACGCCATGGCTGCACGCAGATGCAGACGCTGCTAGGTTTGCAGCCATGGATACTACGTTCGATCGTCAGCAATCAGCGGTCGTCATATGTCCTTGGGAATGCGGCCGCCGGCGAGCGTGACGGCATTGACGTAGTCCTGCACCCTGTGGAACGGCAGCGACGGCAGCGCCACCGCCGCCGCCCTCATCGCGAGCAGCAGCCACCCTTCCCGGCAGTAGGCGCTCCTCCAGTAGCCCAGGTACGCGCTCCGGGCCAGCTCCCACGCCGCGTTCAGGCGGCTCGTCACGACCGCCGCCGGCGGCGCCGCCGAGCTCCCGTCCCCCGGTATCTCCTTCACCACCTGCAGCGCGATGAATCACAACTCAGAGTCAGAGCAATGGATCAATTTTCAGAGATCAAATAGGGGAATTCAGCCAGGAGGCGATCTAGGCATCTAAGAACATGTTTGAAAGAGCTTCTTCGTAGCTATAGCTTCTCACATAATTTTTTAGAAATCAGATATTCTTTTTAACAATACTTAGTTTCTGAGAATAATCCTTAGTTTCTGAGAATATGAAGTTATAGAATCCAAAAATAAACTAGAAGCCCAAAATTGGAAAACCCAACTTTTTAAAATTTTCATAATCTTAAACTCCATCCGTCTTTAAAAAAATCAAACCTTTAAATTCACGTCTTGACGTAGCACTATATTTAGATTCATATATAATTTCAGTTTTTTTTGGGGAGGGGATGTATTCAGGATCAACTCTATGAAATGGTAATGTTATATGCTTAGAAATAAATAATATTTTGTTAATAAATTGTAGAAAAATCAGTTTCAGCATAGATTTTTTTAACGAAAATAATACATGCACAAAACAAGTATTTGCTTCTGAGAAAAAGTTCCACCAGGGGCGGATCCAGATCATCAAATTAGGAGGGGCTAATTGCCTTCTTCCTCCTTTAACCCCCTACTCTTCATATTTTCTCTATTTTTCTTTCCTTCGTCCTTCATATTTTCTATGAGGATCTAGCAGGTAGGGAGTCTTGAGCCCCCAGCACTCACGCTGGATCCGTCCCTGAGTTCCACGAAAAATACATAAAACATATATTGCAGAAAACTGTGGAAGATTTGTACTACTCGGGTTCAGTGGTTCCCATTGAATTCCCCTATCCACCACACTTAATTTATCTAGTCTCTGCATCAACTGTAAGCACCGAGCCAAAAATTTTGTGGCCTTACATCAGCAATGATTATTCAGGCGTCAAGACTTTGGAAACCTGCAGCCTGCAGATACTGGTGTCATAGGAACCCAACAAAAGTTTCCTTCCCTTTCACTGGATTCTCTGTCTGGATTGTTCATACGATGTGCTTGCTGTTCCATGTAAAATGGAGTAATGGACACAAAATCTAGTGGTTTCTATATGCTTTTAAACCAACTTCTTGATATTTCAGTTCAGGTGAAATGAGATATTTGCAAAATAATACGTGAATAAAACTTTTATATATATATATATATGTTCTTAGTGATTGAAAACGTAAATACTGGAAAATAAACTACAATAAAAAACATTAACTTTAACTTTAAGTTTAATATTAAAAACTTAAATTTTAACTTATAAACATAAACATAAGTGAAACGTGGGTGGATATCTATATGTCATATCGTGAGTATGATTAAGTCATCCAGTAGAACCAAATTGTTCTACTTTTTGCCCGGGTCGGGCAAGAAGCTCGACCAAAATTCATTAAGATTAAGGAATGTACAGCGCAAATTGTCCTACTATACTACATTGGGTCAAAATTAGCCTATCTAAGATTGAATAAAATGTCTGAAGTACCATTGAATTTAAAAGTTGACAATTATGTTCTCGTAAAAGCCTGGATTGATCAGAAAAAAGAATTGAACATTTTTTTTGATAATCTGAATTGAGCATTTCTTGAGTGAAATTATAAGAGCAAGTAGTGATCGAGGTAGAGAAGAGAGACGTCGATGACCTTGAGGTTGTAGAAGCTGTCGAAGTGGAGGCGGATGCCGAAGTGCAGGAAATGGGCGGCGGAGCTCTCGTCCGGCAGCCGCGGCAGCGGGTCGTCGCCGTAGGTGATCCGGAAGTGCCTCTTCCTCGGCCTGTCCAGGTTCCTCTCGGCGAACATGGCGAGCATGGCGTCGCCGACCTGCGGCTGGCCGAAGGTGTACACCCCGGCGAGGCGGTCCAGCACCGCCTTCTCCCTGTGGTACGCCAGCACCGTCGAGAACAGCACCGCCAGCGCGCCGCCGGAGCCGTGACCGGTGACCAGCACCCTCGCCCTGCCGCCGCTCGCCTCCACCAGCCGCCTCACGGCGTCGCGGATGGCGTAGTAGGCGTACACCCGCTGCGGCTTGCCCTTCACCTGCTCCACCCACTTGGGCCACCCGAGGTTGCGCTGCGCGCCCAGCGCGTGCGTGTACGCCGCGTGCGCGCGCCCCAGCCGCGGGATCTTGTACCACGACGGGTCCACGTCGGCGCACCACCGCGCCGCGTCCAGCGCCGGCGTGCCCCTGAACGCCACCACCACCAGCTCCGCGTCCGCCGCCTTGTCGCAGAACACGAACGCCTGCGCCGTGTACCCGTTCTCGAAATCTGCCACGCCATACAAAGCATCAAACACCTTGCGTGCGCGTTCCCGACAGAAATAATCGCGTGTCTTTTTTTCATGGCGCTCACCGTTCCAGCAGTTGTAGAACTGCACGAACTCCATCTGCCAGCGGCGCGTGACGACGTCGCGGATGAACGCCTCGTTCTCGTAGGCCACCTTGGACGCCATGACGCAGAGCGCGGCGTGGTACCGGCTGTCCGTCGGCTGGATGCTCCTCTCCAAATCAACCCTCGGATCGATGAACCCGGTGATCGATCGGTACGACGCCGACTTCCGATCGGGATACTCCATTCTCCCTGCAGAAATCGAGCCTGATGACGACAAGCACGCGCGCAAGCAAGAATTAACCATGCAATGCAAGAACGTGGGCGCACTGACCATGGAGGACGTTGCTGACGAGGTTGAGCGCGAACTCGAGGGCGCCGCCGAGAGCAGCAACGGCGGGGCCGACTAGCGAGAGGAGGAAGAGCTGCAGGAGGAGGTTGACGAAGATGGACAGCCGGCGGCGGAAGCTGTGCACCTCGGTGCTGGTGAAGCAGTCGACGGCCCTGTTCCGGCCGACCTTGGGGGAGAAGAGGAGGTGCAGGAGCTCCAGCGGGCCGGCCCTGTCCGGCCGCAGCACCATGTAGTCATTGC
Source organism: Oryza brachyantha (assembly GCF_000231095.2). Taxonomy (NCBI): domain Eukaryota; kingdom Viridiplantae; phylum Streptophyta; class Magnoliopsida; order Poales; family Poaceae; genus Oryza; species Oryza brachyantha. The sequence goes on along the minus strand of NC_023166.2, from coordinate 20,136,332 downwards.
TGAAGCAGTAGTCGAGCTTGCTCATGGTGACACTCGATCGATCGATCGATTGCTAGCTCCTCTTCAATGGCTGTAACGAGTTGACGACGACGACGACGAAAGATATCTATGCAAGCCGAGTGAAACATTTTGGGACGAGAGATATGATATCAATGGCGCGAATAAACAAATCGAATGGCGTTCACAAAATATACTTGTGGACTGGACTGTAACATTTTTTTTCGGATGAGAGTATCCATGACTCAATACTGATCAGAAGCTCTCTGAAACCTTCAAGAAAAAGAAGGTTCACATATTTCATTGGCCATGGAGCATTTCTTCTGGTATGTTCGATGGATATCTTCGGACTATTCGCTTGTGGGTTTACTGTAGATTGGTTTTTTGTGGCCGTGAGATGTTCAATCATGACGACTTTTTTTGCTCAAGATTAAGGACAAGTGGACAACCAAGATGTCCATTGTACAGTTGTAGTATTATTTTCAAAATCAGAAGCCATTTGAATATGGTTAAAAACCAATGCAAATTGCCAATTGGCCCGAGTAGACAGAGATGGCTCTTACAATTTCTACATGATTAAGACTATTTGCATACAGTAGTTTCTGACGATTCGAATAGCTTTGGTTCGGACCGGTGACACTAACAAGTTTCGATTGATGTGGTTGCCAAGCATAGAAAGATTTGCTTCGTAGCCGTACATGAATTATTATATGACTTTGGAGCTTTGTTGGGGAAACAGTTTTTATCACACGGGTGTAGGTATACCCATATGCTTACATGTCATCTAAATAGTCATAAAAAATATGAAAAAATTGACAACATAGATTAATATGCGTTATATCACTACACAAACATGCAAGTTTAAATTCAACTTCTATAAGTTGTAGCAAAAAAACAAATAAAACTGAGACTAACTATACGCATATTCATAATTATTTTTGTTATTTTTGTTCCAACTTGTATAAGATGAATTTAAGCTTGCATGTTGGTGGAGTGATATAACTCATATTAAACTATCTTATTAAATTTTTCTATATTTTTTATGACTATTTAGATGACATGCAAGCAATATACACCTGTATGCTAATAAACTGCTTCCAGCTTTGCTGCTTTGATTGTGTGATGCAGCGAAATCGCGAAAAAGACAACGGTACTTAGATGCTTCGCTGCTGCTATGACAATGAGATAGCACCCCTATGTACTTCAAGGTTCAGTATTCAGAAGTCCTCCAGCTTTCCTCCCATAAATGTTCAGGAATCAGTATCATCCAGAAACAAACGGGACACTGACAGGGAAACCATGAAATAATTTAGTGAGAGCTATAAGTGTTAGCTGGATTAGAGTTTGAAAAATATAATTTCATGGCATGGCTTGTCGTCCCTCTGAACTCTGAATTAATCTGCAGACTGAACCCTGGAGTCTGTTCTCAATATTCAGAGAACTTGCTCTCCTTGACAGAAAGAAAGTCTCGGTTTTTTTTTCTCTATGGCTGTACCGATCATTGGCCGCATCAAAAATCTGAGGCTGAAAGCCACCACGGAGATCACGGCCAATGCATATACGACTTGAGAGTTCAGATTTGCTATGATCACTGACACTGACATGAACGAGCATTCGTGCAGAGCCACTCGGTCACAGATGCTTCTCGCGCGTCGCGAGCGCTGAAGCTTTTTTTGTTTGCTAGCTCACCTGCATCCAGCGCCACTCGCTCGCCGCGATAATCTATCCACGCAGGACGCCGGCTCGAACGAACCTGCAGCCATAGCTAGACATGTACGGTTAAAAACCCCAGACGCAGCAGCAGCAGCAGCAGCATGCTGGATTGCTGATTGATTCGTACGTTTGATCACTCACTCATCGGCGGTAGGAAGAAAGATCGCAGCAGATCACTCCGGCGGGCGAGTGGATCGATCGATGGGGGCGCTGGCGGCGACGATCGCGTCGCGGCTGCCGTCGGGGGTGTCGGCGGCGCTGGCGGCGGTGGCGGCGAGCCCGGGGGAGGTGGCGCGGAGGGCGGCGGGGCTGGAGGAGGAGCTGCGGGAGCTGGTGGGGCTGCGAGGGCGGGGAGGCGGCGCGGAGCAGGGGCAGGGCGGGGATGGCGATGGGAAGATGACGCGGGAGAGGTTCGTGCGCGCGTACGAGCGGCTCAAGAGCGAGCTGCTCAACGACCGCGCCTTCAACTTCGACTTCACCCCAGAGACCAGGCAGTGGGTCGCCAAGGTCCGTTTTGATGCGGTTGTTAACTTTTTGTATCTATATTTATTTTATTTAAAAGTTTTATATAACTATCAATTATTTGTTATGATTTAATTTATTACTAAAAAATATTTTATAACTGTGCATATCCGTATGTTTTTACTCAGTAGTATCTCTATTGTTTCTGTCAAAAGCTGGAACGTGATAACGTGCTGTTATCTTGCAGATGATGGACTACAACGTGCCAGGAGGTGAGCAGGCGTCCATGACGGCATGATGCAGAACTGATCTACTCCATCCGTCCCAAAAATAAATCAAACTTTTGGTTTCCGTGCCTCGCATTAAATTTTTTTAAGAAATTGAAAAAAATTAGTCACATGTAAAATGCTATTTATAATTTATCATCTAATAAAAATAAAAATATTAATCGTAAAATTTTTTTAATAAGACGAAAAGTCAAACATTATAGGTAAATAAGACGGAGGGAGTATATTATTATGCATAGGGCTCCTGCATGCTTACATGTCTCCTTACGTTTGTCCTCTCTCTGAAGGGAAACTGAACCGAGGGCTCTCCGTGGTCGACAGCTACATGCTGCTGAGACAAGGAACGGAGGTTGACGACGAAGATTTCTACCTCGCCTGCGTGCTCGGCTGGTGCGTCGAATGGGTACGCGAGTAGCACCGACATCGCCGGCGGCCAATCTGAATCTGCGACGAAGCAATTATCTGATGCATTGAGAGCTGATCAGTTTGGTGTCTGAATTCTGCAGCTGCAAGCGTCAGCCCTCGTGCTCGATGACATCACGGACAACGCCTACACGAGGCGAGACAACCTCTGCTGGTACAAGCTACCAACGGTGCGTTGTCGCTTGCTGTTCTTCGTGGTAGAATCTCTGAATCTTTTTATCCTGGGAATGGCAGATGACTGAAGATGTTCAGATGATTTGGCAATGTTGTCAGGTTGGTTTGTCTGCTATAAACGATGGCGTGCTGCTCAAGTGCCATGTCCAGGCAATCATCAAGAGATACTTCAAGGAGAAGTTCTACTTCCTGGACCTCATGGAGCTATGGAACGAGGTCACTGGACTTGTTATTACAAATTTGATCTTTGATTGGCACATTTGACTCAAATTTGGTTTTTGTTTGTGTGGGACAGATAGGCTTGCAGACTGCAATGGGGCAGATGTTGGATCTCATCACCACTCATACTGGCGCCAAAGATCTTGCAAGATATAGAATTCAAGGGTATGCATGGATATGTGCATCATTTAACAACACTACTCAAGTTAATTTTTTTTTGTGATTTCTCATGTTTAACCATCCAATTGATTCTGCCAGGTACCGTCGCATTGTCAAGTACAAGACGTCATACTATTCTTTCTATCTGCCGGTCAGTCTAAGATTCAAAACTAAACAGTCAAATCGTTAAAAACTACTCCTTCTCTCCCACAAAAAAACTATTTTTTTGGTTTTCGTATCTAGCGTTCGACCATCCGCCTTATTTGAAAAATTTTCAAGAAATTTTTAAAAAAATTAGTCACACTTAAAGTACTATTCATGATTTATCATATAATAAAAACAAAAATATTAATCATAATTTTTTTCAAATAAGACGAAGAGTCAAACATTGTAGGTAAAAAGTAAAAGATTAATTTATTTTGGTACGAACGGAATATATGCTAACAATGCTGTAGTACAGAATTCAGAAAGACAAACTGTTTGTTTTGGTTCTAAATTTTGCTCCCTTTTCATACAGGTTGCCTGTGCATTACTCTTGAATGGTGTGAGACTGAGCGACTACGTTGAGCTGAAAAATGTACTCATCGAAATGGGTGTGTACTTTCAGATACAGGTTCGTATATTTCCAGTGGTATAAAAATGGTTGTATTGGCCTCAACTCCATGACTTATTCTGACTGAAATGCACTTGTCAGGATGACTACTTGGATTGCTTTGGCGACCCTGAAGTGATTGGCAAGGTACAGAACAAATTGCCCTTGCCATTTTGTTTCTGCAGGTAAAATGATCTGCTTTACTGAACCCAGTGTGGTACAGGTTGGAACAGACATTGAAGATTACAAATGCTCCTGGCTAATTGTTCAAGCTATGGAACTCGCTAATGAGAGTGAGATGAAAATACTATACGTAAGAAAATCAGCCCATTTTTTTCCTTTTATGCTACGATCTCTTCAGAGAAAGCAGCAGCTGAGCCAGACTTTCGTTGATTTCTTAGGAGAACTATGGTAAATCTGACCCAAAATGTGTTGCGGAAGTGAAGAACGTATACAGGGAGCTTGATCTTCAGGTAGTGCAACTCTTTCAGCCTCATCTTTTGACATTATTAAGCATAAGTGAAACGGTTTATGGACGATTAAAAATAATTTATGGATAAAACATTTATATACATGTTGCTAGCGATCTAAAAGCAAAAGCAAAAGCTGAAAAATAAAATATGATAAGAAAACCTCAAAATTAACTAGAAATTTAAATTTAAAATACAAATTTGGCCTATAAGCATAAGCAGAAAAAATGACGCTGTGTTTTTCACTCAGAATTACTTGCTTCAAACGTACCAAAAGCGTAGTTATAGTAGTAAGTAGCAACATATGCAATGCTATGATCTTTTTGAAAAGATTAATCTGTTTATATATTAGCTATCCTGATGCTTACTGCTTTACTGTACATAACTCAAGGGGGGAAAAAAAGGAGTTTTCCTACCACTGGAAACGGAACATCTAATTGTAAAACTTTAATCCTTTGTTACATAGGACATATTTTTGGAGTACGAGTCAAGAGTTTACAAGCACCTGGTTTCGACCATAGATGCCGAGCAGGATCGTGCGATTCGGGATATTTTGAAGTCGTTTCTGAAGAAGATTTACAGGAGGAAGAAGTAGAACCTCTCCAGAATGTTACATATCATGCATACCCTGATACTTTTTACAAAAAAAAATGGACAAAAAAGAAAGTGACATCTGGACCTGAGAGAGGATCCTCTCATGCATGCATATGGGCAAAATAAAAACTATATAATGTGTTGCAATGTAACATTAATAATATGCAATACAATGTTCCTCCTATAGTATGGAGAAGTTTTTTTTTGTAAAGAAAACAGTATTTTGGTGAACGTTTTTCGTACAATGGTATGTGCATATAGTTTTTGTACATAAACCCGTAATATACCAGTGCAAAAGACCAGTGACTCAAACAGTTCTGTGGATCGAGCAGAGCTTAAATAATTTGGCAATGTCAGGAAACGTTACCGAGAGAGAGAACATGGATCGGAACAGTATTCTAACCCAAGACATGGATACCAGCTGAGCTAGCTGCTGCAAGAGGCGAGCCGAATCCCTCGTATTCTGCCTGGTGAGATAAACAAGGCAGCATATGTTTTTGCTTTTCCTCACGATAGATCCAGGGGAGCAGCAGACTGCAGATGCGCCCGTTCAAGGCGCTAGAAAACAACATGCCCTAATGCAGAGTAAGAGAGTGTGCACTGTGCAGGGAGTCCAGAGAAGGTCTTAGATGGCATTAATCTACACTGTCAAGTTGCTTCCATTGTCAATAACATAGTGTTAGAGCAAGTTCAATAGTATAGCCAACTACTAGCTCTAATTAATCTATAGTCAATCTAATAGTCAATTTATACAATAGTTACCTACAAAGTATTAGTATATGATCCCACATATCATATACACATTGCGTCTTGGAGCCCGTGCTACAGCTAGCTATAAATTAGTAGCCTACTACTCTTCCCTCTCTTCTCTTATCTCTTTAAAATATGTTTATAGCTGGCTTATAGCTTGATATTGTACCTGCTCTTAATTAGCAGTAACTTTTTGCTTCTCCATTCTCCAATGTTTGAGTACATCACCCCACTGATCCATCCACCCCATTTCTGAATTCCCCCGAGAAAACAACTCCCTGCACCACTTGGGTGGTATGTTGGTCTTTTGAATACACTTAGATCTAGGCGTCATGTACCAAAACTCTTTCCTTCTAATATATTGACGTGTAAATTTTTTGCGCACTCGAAAAAAAAACAGTCAGATCGTGGATTTGTTTTCTGCACCCAAGATATGGATCGAAGACGTATTTAGTATAGAACTATAGATCTTTGTATGCACTAGCTTGTTAGCTAGTGTGAACTGCTGTGGAGTACTCCCGTAGCCATTTTCTGAGGTTCAGTTCGCAAACAAAGAAAAGCAAGAGATTCATGGAGCTAAGCTTCTGAAATGTTGGTTGCTCTTTCAGATAAACTGGTGTCTAATATTGGTTCATCTGAACATGTTGCTCTAATGAAACCCGTCCCCGGTAATGGCTAATTGCTGTCACCATTCCAAGGATGTTCTCAACCTCATCGCAACTTACGGAGGAAACAATGCTTGCACATTACAAGTGCACTGCAGCTGCATCAAGTTGGTCACAGCCGAAGACGATGCTGGAGTGTTGCTTACTGCACACACACACAGCAGCGTAGGGGGATCGTAGTAGGCAGGGGGAGGAGACGGGCGTGTTTCTGTGCGTCATGTCCGTGAATCTTGTGGTTTTGTCCGGGGGCGCGCCTTGGGTAGTGGACGGAGGTGGAGGTGGCTGGACGCAACGAGACCATGTGAGATCGCTTTGGATGGTAGCTACACTTTGAGGCCCCCCTTGATTCAAACAAAAAGAAAATTCATATGAATTTTTAAGGATTTCATTTCTATAGGAATCTTTTCTATAAAGCCATTTGAATCAAAGGAATAAAATCCTATGAAATTCCTATAGAACGTCTCTTCTCATACAAGTTTTGGAGAAAATTTAACAAAAGGCAGAACCTTATAGGAAAAATCCTTTGAGGTTTTTATCTCTTTTAAATTCCTGTGGTCCAATCAAACGATCATTCGTACGTTTTTCTTATGTTTTACACTTACATAATATTAAATAATATTAATTAATATTATGAATATTAATTATTAATATTAATTAATCATTGGATATTACTTCTCTTTCAATCTTATAATTTAGCTAATTGTGGCAGAGTGGTAATTTCGGGCGTTCTTGCATGTTGGCATGTCCATGTGCACTGCACAGTCCTAAAAGTGGCAAAAAGTTAAAAAAAATTTCTCTTTCCATGGCAAAAAAATAAGTGCAATGGTAAGAGTGGCATTTGGCTAATTGCCAAACTAAAAGTGGCAAATAGTTAAATTTCCCTATGTTGGAAGCTTCCCTTACATCTTATCTGCAGGGCCCCCAATCTACTGAAAGTAGCTTTCGAAGTTGAAATCGTTGAATAACTATTTGAGATCTTTAATGTCCCAAGAAAGGTTAAATGGTTTGGCATCTTTATTTATGCATTGAGAAGAAATTATTAGATGGAATTGATATTGATAGCAATTTAGATCACAAATATTATTAGGAGCGTAATCGTGCCAACCGATCCAAATTAGCCCATGCTAACGGAAATGGGGATAGCACGATCTGCCTAACCCACATGCATTCATTCCCGAACAGTCCAACAACAGATTACATCATGTTGTTTATCCCACAAAGATTTAATTTTTGATCAATTACTACATTAAAGTTAGGTAAAATAGAAAACAGATACATTGTGATTTAAAAAAGTAGTCGACATATGCATTGAGGTTTCAAAAGTAAAAAAACATTATGGTCTTTGTAGCTTTTTACAGGTATATATGAGGTGTGATAAAAATGAAGTCTTTTTTTTGGACGGAGGAATTAGTAACTAGCAAGGCACGTCTTCTCGCGAGACACTATCACAGACAAAGCTAATGCATTAAGAGACGCAGCTACTGTTGCAGCAACAGCAACCTTAGCTTGCCGCAACAGTACGTGCGCTGTAGTTAGCTGTGGCACGCATGCATCAAGAGACGCAGCGTGCCAGCATGTTAGGCGTCACGTTAGTGGCCTTGATCGAGCCAAGCACGCGAAAGTTGGCTCAAATGGCGTCCAGAATTGCATATCTGAGTACTTTTGAGTTGCCGCCGGTGCACGCCATGAGATGGTGCCTGGTCGATCGGCCGGAAACGCCGGATCGATTTCTCGATCGATCTTCTCCTGGAATCAGTGGAGGAGAAGGCGCGATAGAGGCAACAATAGCTGGGAAATATATGCGACTTTGTCCAGCAATTGGTTGATTAGTTAGAACATATCAACAGTAGTTTATAGAACAGATCAACAGTAGTTTATAGAACATTTCAACAGTAGTTTATGTACCTCTGACAAGGCAGGCCTGCAACTTGAAGGTGGCTGCATCGTCGCATGCATGCATCGCCCTCGCCCAGTGTACCGTTAGTTCGACGTGATGATGATATGATGCTGAGTGTGTCAAACATTCCAGCTCGATCATTGTTCTTTTCGCCATGACAAAGCCGATATAGCTGAAAAACATGCACATCGCATATCAGTAACACAGTAACAAGTCATACGAACAGCTAGAGCTAGCAACCACCGCCGAACCACCCGGCCGGCAGAAAATTGAACGCTCGCGTGCGCCAGCAAACTGAGCTTTGATCTTCTCTCGCCACGTTCTGCATTTGTGCAGAATAGTAGTGCAGTGCAATCAGCAAGGACCAGACCCACTAATCCAGCACCGGGCCTCTATAAATACAGCCCCTCCACGGGACTTGCTTACCTCGCAAGCAGTCGCAAGGGGAAAGAGGAAGAAGAACTAACCATGTCCATGCAGGTGAGGCCTCTTAGCAATAATGGAGACGACGGCAGGAGCACCGGCGTCGAGCACGAGCTCATGGAGAAGCTGAGGTTGCGAGGCGAGGCCTCGTCGGTGAAATGCACCAGGCAGGAGCAGCGGTGGCAGTCTGATCATGGCATCGCCGACGCCCGCGAGAGGTTCATGCTGGCGTACGGCCGGCTCAGGGACGACCTCGTCGGCGACGACTCGTGTGACCTCACCGACGAAGCCAGGAGCTGGCTTGCTCAGGTATATGTTTCTTTTCTCACTTAACAGAGAACGTATTAATCTCTGTATAGTCTCAGCGTTAATAGTTTGAATCTTTTTATCTTTTGAATCCATTTGGACAGATGATCGACTACAACGTACCTGGAGGTGAGGAGCCATCTTCTTTCGTGCAGCTAGTTTGAATGCCTCTGATCTGAAAATTGGACAAGAGTCAAAAATTAAAGTGCATGCTTTACATTCAGAGTACAAGTGAAGCTAGCTGATTTTTTCAGTAAAAGAATACCTGAGTTTTAGTTTTGAGCAAACCTTCGAACAGTTTCTAAGTCACAGAAAAGTTTCAATATAATCATCTATTTATCTATAGGGAAGTTGAACCGAGGGCTGTCAGTGATAGACAGTTACTTGCTGTTAAAACAAGGAAGTGAGGTTACTGAAGATGACTTTTTCCTTGCTTGTGTGCTTGGTTGGTGTGTAGAATGGGTAATGCTACTCAGTCCATCTGCTCATCATCCTTTTGTCTCAACAACTTTCTTCTGCTCATGTCAATACTAAGTGGCTTCAATTCTCGTCATCCGTATAAAAAATTGCATGTAGTTCCAAGCATGTGCACTACTACTTGATGATATCATGGACGATTCATATACCAGGAGAGATCAGATTTGCTGGTACCGGCGACCTGAGGTTCTTCAACCATCTTCACATGATACTCTAATTCTCTCTATAAGCTTTAATAAAGCATGCTACTTAGTTCTTCCACTTATAATTCTGCTATAGGTTGGCCTCAGGGGTATAAACGATGGAATTCTACTAAAATGTCACATCCTGATACTGATAAAAAAGTATTTCAGAGAAAAGCCTTACTTTCTTGATCTCCTGGAACTATGGAACGAGGTCAGGAAACATCTGAATTGCTACTGAAACATCAGTTGATTTCATAATTTTTGGTGGCATTTGATACTGTTTAGAATGGATATTTTGTTCAGATAGCTCTGCAGACTTCTCTGGGGCAGATGCTTGACCTTATTGGCACGCACACTGGAGCAGATGATCTTGCAAAATACAGCATCCAAGGGTATGAGATCCATGATCCATCTACCTCTCTCTCTCTTTTAAATGTTAATATTGGGATGCTGCTCTTATTAAGTACTCCCTCCACTCGAAAATGTAACCACCTTTGGATCCTGCCAGTCTTTGAGATACTATTTTGACCAATAATATTTACAAAAATAAGTTATTTTAAATAAAAATAGTTGCATATTATGATAATTTGTTTAATGATAAATATAGCTTTTTTGTTATTAATAGTTAAAATTTAAAATGTTTGACTTCGCACTATTCTAAAAGTAGTTATATTTTAGAAAGGAGGGAGTAACTATCTTTTCTTTTGTCATGTAGCTACCGTCGCATTGTTAAGTACAAGACAGCCTACTACTCCTTTTACCTTCCTGTAAGTCTGGAAGACCAAAACTCATGCAATCCTACCTTTTCACTTCTCTCAGTGTCATATATCTGAGTATTATAGGCAGTGGAACTGTAAGATCTGCAAGTTCACGAAATCACAAGAATTAGATAATAGAGGCCTTTTTTGCTGCAAGTTTTTGAAAAAAAATGCAGGGGAAAATATGTTCAGGTCAAATGACATTGGCTATTCTAAATTCTGATTATACCTGTTTTTAGTTGTTGCATGAATCTTTTAAAGACAGAACTTCCATTCTTCAGATGATAATTGTGTCACACAATAGATTGCTTGGTAATCCATTATCCATGCCATGTATATTCAGTCCGCGCAGTATGTTCATATTTTCCTCTACGGCTTTATATAGGTGGCCAATGCTTTGCTCTTATCTGGTGCAAAACTTGAACACTTCAATGGTCTAAAGGATATACTTATTGAGATGGGCATATATTTTCAGATACAGGTACGTGGCATGCTTTTTAAAAAAATAAAACCTTATGTTAATTTTACCTTTAGTTTGACAGTTCAGGAACCTCTTGTCAGGATGACTACCTGGACTGTTTTGCTGACCCCAACACCATAGGCAAGGTAACAACAAATATCAAAATAGTTTTCAGAAACAGAGAACAGCTGACATTATTCTATATTGAAGATGGGAACTGACATCGAAGATCATAAGTGCTCCTGGTTAATAGTGGAGGCTCTGGGTCATGCTAACAGCAATCAAATAGAAGTATTACATGTAAGTGTAAGTTACCATTTCGTTCTAACTGAAAAGTGTGGAGATGAACAGAAATAACACCACACATACACATTCACAGAAGAACTATGGGAAGAAGGATTCAAGGTCTGTTTCTGAAGTAAAGAGGACATACGCAGCGCTTGATTTGAAAGTATGACTGTGATATTTTCTCTTTATCTCGACTCGCATCGCATCATTGCATGCTCTAAGTAATGTTGGTGTGGGCTATTGATTTGGCTGACTGTGAGTGCTGTCCTGCCCAGGATATCTTCTCCGAGTTTGAACGTCGATGCTACAACCACCTGGTCACCTCAATCGAAGATCAGAAAGACCGTGCAGCACGGGAGATTCTGAAATCATTTCTGAAGAAAATTCATCAAAGGAAGAAGTAGTTAATAAGTTGTAAAACAATTGTGACCAGCATGAGCTTCTGGTAACATTAAAAAGGATCAAAATCTATCTCTCCCATAAGATATAATAATGCCATGTTATCAACAGCCATATCCATTGTAATATTCGTAAATCAGATCAAAAACAATTATAATAAAACGGTGCTTGGGTTCCCAATGACTTGGTTTCCAATATTTCTCTTGTCTGATTGATCACATCCAAATTTCAATTGATGAATAGCTGAATGAATTGTGCAAATCAGCACAACCACATATCCTTGGCAATACTGGGATGGTGCTATGTTGACTCGACTAAACCAACTGGAATTTCTCCGAGATTGAGAGATCGGCAGAACATACCTCTGCCAGATTTCAAGCCATAGCTTTCAATTTCAAGTTCAATAGGGGATGGATGGCCAGCCGTAGTGGAAGCACAGCGGATTCTCCCTTCGACCACATCCGCCGCCGATCTCTTGAACGCTCGCTAGCACCGCACATACCAGCGTCGTAGCAGCTGGACTCCCGTCTCACTCGGATTGGCGGCCAGATTGAGCATGTCCCCCCGCCGCCGAACCGTTGCCTACGGAGCGCCGCCGCCGGAGGGTTTCCTCGTCAGAGCCGACTTAGCCAGGAGAAACTACAAGTATAAGTAAGAGTAAGAGCGCGTCTAACCCCCTGGCCCGTCGCGGCGGATGCTCGCCGGAGCTCCGCCGCCGCGGCGTGTCGGAGAGAAGGGGGCGCGGGAGTGAGGAAACGCAAAGGGGACCTAAAACAGAAATAAGTAACTCTCCAGGGTCTTTCTGAAAATAACCGTCTTCCACCACACATGTTAATCCGGAATTGGCAGTTTATCCCCTAAAATTAAAATATTTATTCAAAAAACAAATCGTGTCAAAAACTTAGCAATACCTTGGGTTAAAAATATTTGTTATTTAGGACTTGGTCTAACTTCTACACCCTCGTCTTCTCGTACTTATAAGTGGTTTTGCATCATGATAATCACGATGGCTTCTCTGTCGGCTTGGTTAATCCTGCTTATAAGCCCATTTAAATTAACAACATTAAACTAGACGTTGATTTTAGGTTTGTATATTTTTTAATTATCGCTAAGAACACGTATACATAAGCTTTATTTATAAATTATTTTTATTTGTAAATATTTCATTTGTTTTTCTAATCATTCCCTAAAATTCTAACAGTTAATTTTATGTTATAATAAATTTATAAAACCTAATAAGTTACGAAATATTTTCCGATGACCTCCTTGGTGATCAGTACTAAACATCTTTGTTCTTTTGGTGAGCATTATGTATGCATCGTTTTTATTATTATTTAGGTGTTTTTTCTTGGTAAACAGTATCTCACGCATCCTTTTTTTTTCCTTCGAATCCTGATGGTTCACTTGAATGCATAAGCCTCATACTGCTTGCCCTAAGATCTCATTATTGCCTTGCTAGTGTTATCAATTTTTAATGTGTAAACAAGATTAGCGTCAAAGCTACCAAAGTTTTTTTACACCACTGGATAAATTTCTCAACGCTAAAGGATAAGACACTAAGACGTTTTATTTCAGCGTAATCTTTAATGACGCCGATGTCACGGTTTATTGTTGAGACAAGTTTTTGGCGTGGTTCATTATTATAGTAAATTTAGAAAATGCTCGAATTGTCAATTTTTTTATTACTGGATGGTGTAATCCAAATTAAGGGCCCATTAGATGTAACTCACCTATCGCAAATTCGGTGACCTTGCCCCAAGACATTTTCGGTCATTGAGTCACTGACACATGTCACGTTAGTAACTTAATATCACTGATAATGTTACGGGACAATGTCACCGAATCCGAGTCCGCGTAGGTTGTTAGTACAATTTGCTAGTATACCTAGTGAGGGGCTTGTTTGTAAATATTAGGAACAGTACCAAATGGATGTAACAACCCAAATGAGGGGCTTCTTTGCACATCCGTGTCGTAATACTTTTATGCAAACCCGTCATTGTCAAAGTTCGTAGTCAGCCCTGGTGTGTTCTTTCATTAAATAAAACGTAATATCAAATATTAAACATTTTTAATAACTTTTATTATATAAACAATGGAATTAACTATTACAAGTTAAAAGTTTAGCAATACGGAAGCAGACTACGCTCCACCGAATCGCTCTATGCGACTACGCCTCTTTGCGCCACCGAATCCGTAAAAAAGAACACTTAAAAATCATTGAAGGAAAAAATGTTCAACAAACTATTGTGAATTTAAGGGGCTGATGATTGCCTAAAAAGATTAGAGATCTTTCACTCCCAATAAAACTTTTATATACATGTTATTTATGATCTAAAACAAAAACTGAAAAATAAACTATGATGAGCAAAACTCAAAATTAACTTTAAATTTAGATTTTAGTATTTAAATTTTGGCTTATAAGCATAAACGAAAAGATGAGGTTAATACGCTCGTCGTTATTATGGATACTACTGAACCGAGAAGTATATATAAAATATATACACTGATTTATAAATAAAAATATTCAAAGCAAAAAAATCCTACATCATGGTACATATGGAGTAATATCATTTTTAAAAAGATCCTCATGAGTTAAAATATCAGGCTATCCATAGTCATATCCACTGGAAAAATTCTTAAATCAAATAGAGATGATGCTTGGGTTCCCAATGGCTTATTTCCTGAATTTCTCTTGTTCAGATGGCCACTTCCAATTGATCCATATAACTGAATGCATGGTCTAGCTGTATGCCTATTGTATCCATCGTGTACATGTGCATGGTGCTAATATTTCCCCCGTGATTGAAGGGAAATCTTTTCTGCCATCTTTTAAGGCAACATGGGAACCGGCTCGCCGAAATTGACAGGATTTTGTCCGTGATTGAAGGACCGGCAGGACATACCTTAGCCAGTTTCAAGCTCCCAATTAGGGCATTCCTAATCCAATGACTAGCATGGTGTCCATAACATTTGTCATTTAGAATAAAAGATGATGTGACAAGTGAATAAATGAGGAAAGAGAATGAAACCATGTTTTGCATGAGATATGGTTTCTACACAACATTCAAGATATATCATGTGAGATAAGTAGCATTAAATTGAAGTATGGAATAGTGGTGTTTGCATTGAAAGAGTAGTGTCTAGTACTAGTTTCTTAATGATATGAAGTTAATAGAAACTATATCTAGTGTTATGGGTTGGGAATGCCAAAGAGATGGTTTAGCTAGCCGTAGTGCAAGACATGGTTAGTTATTCCGGTACTGTCTCACACTTCAAGGACTGAATTATCTGAAGAAAATTGTAGCCAGTTCTGTAAATCTTACAGCGACAGAGAGGGGATGAATTGCAACTTCAGTGAGGAAAAAGATTGAGAGTTTCTCAAAGTCTCAAAAGCTTGTCTTTTCATTTCTTTTTTCCTATAAACCAAAATTTAAATTTTTAACATTTTATTTAGAGTTGATTTTGTGTTTTTATCATAGTTTATTTTTTAGTCTTTGATTTTAAATCGCTAAGTACATGTATATAAAAATTTGATTCACAAATTATTTTTGCTTATAAATATATCGTTTAACTCTTTCAGATAAAAATGCAAAAGACCAGTGCCTCAAACAGTTATGTGGATCGAGCGGAGCTTAAATAATTGAGTCCGCTAGTGATCAAATGTTTGAAAATTTTAATTCTATAAATTAAATCCGGTCAATACCGTTAGATGATAATCTAAAGACATGCACGCAAACTCAAAAATCACATACACGTCTTCTCTCAGTCCCATACATTGCGCATGTGTTTGACAGAAGAAAAAAAAATTAAATGTTTGATTAATAAAAAAATGTAAATAATTTGGCAATATAGGAAACGTTACCGAGAGAGAGGATATGGATGGAACAGTATTCTAACACAAGACATGGATACCAGCTAGCTGCTGCAAGAGGCGAGCTGAATCCCGCAGAAATGTCCAGAATCCCTCGTATTCTGCCTGGTGAGATAAACAAGGCATATGTTTTTGCTTTTCCTCACGATAGATCCAGGGGAGCAGCAGACTGCAGATGCACCCCTTCAAGGCGCTAGAAAACAACACGCCCCAATGCAGAGTTAAGTGAGTGTGCACTGTGCAGGGAGTCCAGAGAAGGTCTTAGATAGCATTAATCTACACTGTCAAGTTGCTTCCATTGTCAATAACATAGTGTTAATTAGCAGTAACTTTTTTGCTTCTCCATTCTCCAATGTTTTTGAGTACATCATCCCACTGATCCATCCACCCCATTTCTGAATTCCCCCAAGAAAACAACTCCCTGCACCACTTGGGTTGCATGTTGGTCTTCTGAAACACTTTCTCAGATGTGGATTTGTTTTCTGCACCCAATGTATGGGTCGAAGATGTATTTAGTATAGGTCTTTGTATGCACTAGCATGTTTAGCTAGTGTGAACTGTTGTGGAGTACTTCCATAGCCATTTCCTGAGGTCCATGGAGGCCTCTGAATGTTGGTTGCTCTTTCAGATAAACTGGTGTCTAATACTGGTTCATCTGAACATACATGTGGCTCTAATGAAACCCGTCCCCAGTAATGGCTAATTACTGTCTGTCATCATTCCAAGGATGTTCTCAATCTCATCGCAACTTACGGAGGAAACAATGGCTGCACATTAGTCCATCGTCCATCGATGAACAGACCGGGCGGGCAGCACAAGTGCACTGCAGCTGCTGCAACAAGTTGGTCACAGCCGAAAACGATGCTGGAGTGTCGCTTACTGCACACACACACAGCAGCAGCAGCAGCATAGGGGGATAGATAGTAGGCAGGGGGAGGAGATGGGCGTGTTTCTGTGCGTCATGTCCGTGAATCTTGTGGTTTTGTCCGGGGGCGCGCCTTGGGTAGCGGACACAGGGAAACGGGGGCGTTGCTGGCTGCCATGGATGGGGGTGGAGGTGGAGGTGGAGGTGGCTGGACGCAACGAGACCATGTGAGAGGGCTTTGGATGGTAGCGACACTCTGAATATGCGTGCAAGCGGAGGGGGAGAGGATTCCAGCGTCTGGCCATACTGTGGAATCGGTGCATGCACGCGATCTGTTTTCCTCGCTACCTATCGTATAGTCCTCGCCGCTTGGGTAATGTATACACCTGTAGGGTGCTATCTCTACAGTAGAGAGGTACATGTGCCATGACGGTATTCTGATAAGCGGCTGCTTGGTAGCCCGTTTCTGAAAATCTGGAAAAGTTCCTAGACCCAGCTTCTTCAGCTTTATTTTTTAGAATCTGTAACTACATATTCTCAGAAGCTGTGGACTATTTGGGACAGCTTCTGGCAGAAGTAGCTTTTGAGGAAAAATTGTATCTAAAAGAAGCTCTCCAAACAGGCCTTTGTACTGCTCTCCGCTCCCCTTTGAATCAAATAATTAAGATTTGCTCCGGTCCTTAAGGTAACCGGTATCTCATGATACTAAATTGTTTTGATCTAGCTGAGTAAGATGAGCATTGTTAGATCCAACGATCAGAAACAATTTGGTATAATGCAGACTTTGAAGAAAATTTAGCAGGGCCCTAATCTTTACAAAATCGTGGGGAGAAAAAAACGTATGAATAAAATGCCGCACGTTAAATTTCTATAGGACAGCAAACTTAAAAACTATTGCTTGATTGTCACATACCAAAAACACAGGAATTCAAGACACAGGAAAGCCAAAACATACAGGTGACCTATTGCTTATTTTCCCTAAAAACCTTCTATAACAGCTCATTCCATAGGAATTTTAAAGGAATTAGGTCGAGTTTGGCTGTTGGGTCATTAACACACACAAAAGACGTAGCAATGACTAGTATATGATTCAATAATTAATATCTATAAAAACTTAAAAGATAGATTGATATAATTTTAAAGTAAAAATATCTTATAATTTTTTGCAAATGAATAAAATGTTTACTCGTTCGCGAAGCGTATACCGGTAAGACGAGAGAATATTGATTCAGAATAAAGGGGTAAAGAACATGACCGTAGTAAAAATCAATCATTTGATTCAAAGAACATCATGGGATTATTTTGTATGGATAACAAATACTTTATGATTTCTATGGATTTTCTTTGTTTTAAAGGGGTCTCATTGGAGTAAATCTCTTTCATCGAGGTGTTGAAATAATCATTTATGTATTCTCCCGTATTTTACAATCATTTATTTTATAGTACATGCCTATAAAAACACATTATTTTTATTATCTCTCCCTTCTTTTAGTCCTATGTTTTAAAATGAGTTCTCTGAGTAAGAGTATTTCCAACAGCTCGTTTTAATTTGACCATATATTTAAATGATCATCTAAAATAAATTCTCTCTATTTATATCAGTCATCACTCTAGGATGAAATATCTTCTGGAACAATACCACCATCACATACTCTATTTTTAATTTTTTGGATGGAGTATTTGTTGAATAATCTAAGGTCCCGATAGTTAAGTTGTGGTACATCAAAGCGTAAAACCCTGTTATTCGTTGAAGATCGGGTAAGATTTTTCGCTGTGCCGAAAACGAAATAACCCATTAATACACAATTAATTAGTTAAGGACTCTTTCTGGGTTTTTATATTTTACATCATTAACGGTTAGATCGATGTTTCACCGTTAGTTTTACTCATTTTTTACAAATATGTAAAATTATAATACATGTTTAAAGCGACTCTAATGCTAAAATCAAATTGAAATAAAATAATCAATAGTTATGTAAATATTTTAAATAAGACGAATAATCAAACTCAAAACGTTAAATAAGAAAAAGTGGAGGCGTATTTGAAAAATTTTCAAGAAATTTTTAAAAAAATTAGTTATCATCAAAAAATATTATAAACTTACTCCATCCATCGAAAAAAATCTAACTTTTCGGTTTTTTATCGAGCATTTGACCATCCGTCTTATTTGAAAAATTTTCAAGAAATTTTTTTAAAAAATAGTTATCATCTAATAAAAATTAAATTATTAATCGTAAATTTTTTAATAAAAAGAAGAGTGGGACAGATGGAGTATGTATTTTAGAAAATTAATTTGAAAAACGTACTCACAAATAAGAACTGTGCATAAAAGTAGCAAATGCACACGGACCAGTGACCCCAATCGAGCTAGGTTACGCCAGCTGAGTCAGCCTCGCAGCAAGGCTGAGCAGAGCCTGCGCAAAAAAGCGCGGTAGAAAAAAAATATTTCGAGTTCATCGAAAGCCGGAAAAGGGAAAAAGATATTCCGTCCCATCTGCGCAGAGATCGTAACCACTTCCCATGATTCTATCTCGATTCCCGCCGTAATGTTTCCGGTACCACGCTTTCTCCTCCTCTCCATCTCCACCTCAAGCTCGAGCTAAAGACAAGAACCACCCCCAGCTAGCTATATATGCACCCCCAAGCTCCCCTCCAGTCCGTCCTTGTGGTGGCCGTGGTGTAGTGTGTCACTGAGCTGAGCTAGTTTGTTCGGCGATGGCCATGGCGCGCGGCGGCGGCTCGTGGTGGATGCTCGCTCGAGCGGCGGCCGTGGTGGTGGTTGTGGTTGTGGTTGTGGGCGTCGTGGATGGCGCCGGGGCGCAGCTGCGGCAGAACTACTACGCGAGCTCGTGCCCCAACGCGGAGTCCACCGTGCGGTCCGTCATCTCGCAGCACCTGCAGCAGAGCTTCGCCGTCGGCCCAGGCACCCTCCGCCTCTTCTTCCACGACTGCTTCGTCCGGGTGCGTACGTCAAGCCTAAAGCTGGCGTTTTGGTGTATTTGGGCAATATCCATTAATTAATCTCGTCTCTGCAGGGGTGTGACGCGTCGGTGATGCTGATGGCGCCGAACGGTGACGACGAGAGCCACAGCGGCGCGGACGCGACGCTGTCGCCGGACGCGGTGGAGGCGATCAACAAGGCGAAGGCGGCGGTCGAGGCGCTCCCCGGGTGCGCCGGCAAGGTGTCCTGCGCCGACATCCTCGCCATGGCCGCACGCGACGTCGTCTCCCTGGTTAGAAGCACTGCCGATTCTTCTTCTTGTTCAACACAAATGCAACCGTAGCGTACGTAGTGCGGGCACGCCATTGTCAGTCAGTCTCACGAGCTCACGACGCATGGTCCATGTCTCCGGCGGCTCTCGGCGCTGCACGTCTCCACGGCGTGCGGTGGCAGTGTGCTAGCTGTTCTGGTTTGGTTCAGCTGGGTTCCCTCCTCTATCCAAAGAAAGAAGAGAAAGGGAAAAGCGGGTTACGGAGACATGTGAGCCGTGTCGGCCTCGCCATCGCTGCCGGCGCGGCGCGAGTCTGCGGCGCGCGCGGTCATCGTGCTCGATCGAGCAGGGTGACTGGTGTCTTCTCTTCTTCTCTGTCTGGACCCTAGCTAGTGCTATCTTTTGAGATGGCAAAAGCTTGCAGCGTGCCAGCCCAGCGACGCTTTCTGCGCCATGGATTTCTGCGAAAGCGACGTCTCGTAGGAGTAGCAATATAGCCTCGCCCCGTCTGGGTTACTACTACTACAGTAGCCAGTACTACTACTTCTCCGCAACTGTTCGCTGCCATGTCTGTAACCGCTGGTGCTGCCCGTCCGTGACGCCTGCCATGGCCACGGCCAAACAGTCTCGTCGTGGGCGCTGCCAGTGCCAGAGAGGCCCAGAGCGAGAAGAGTGTCTTGCAAAACGCGCATCGTTCTCGCACACAGAACCTCCATAATCTCAACGGCGTGACGATTGCCATTGATGAGCTGACACTTATTAGTGCATTGGATTGCAATTTGAGGTGGAAGAACAGTGTAAATTTGACTGCAGATTTACTGAGACACGCATCATTTTTTCTTCAATTTGTGGTGTTGTTAGACCGGCGGGCCGAGCTACTCCGTGGAGCTGGGACGGCTGGACGGCAAGACATTCAACAGGGCCATCGTGAAGCACGTCCTCCCCGGCCCAGGCTTCAATCTGGATCAGCTCAACTCCCTTTTCGCCAGCAACGGCTTAACGCAGACCGACATGATCGCTCTTTCAGGTAACCATGCACGCATGCTTTTATTTCATTTCTTCCTCCCTGTCTTCCAAAAGATTCATCCACATGAACAATCTTCTAGTACTACATTCTTGATACTAGCACTAGACGTTATGAAAAGCATCAGTTTCCACGGTTACTGCAGCAGTGAGTGGGCACGCACTATTTTCTGAACGTTGAGGACTTGAGCCGACTGACAATAGCCACAGAAATTATTAGTAACAGTTTCCTCGTTAGGGTTGCAGCTTTATTATTATTATTACTAGTACTAAGTGGCATTAGTAGTAGGTTTGATCGCAGTACAAGCATCTTTCTTCGTGGTCTCTGCCGTTCACGTGAGTGACATATCCTCTGTTTGCAACAGAAGACAAAAGCACTTCACTGTTTTCTACTGGCTTCATCTGTTCTTTTCGTTTTCGAAAAGAGGCAACATTTGTTTTGGTTGATTACAATGCAAAGTGGACAAAAGAATACACAAGCGTGTAGTACGAGTAGTACTTGCTTTGCAGAGAATTATTCCACATTAAGATGTTAAAAAGACCGGCAGAAAGTGATGAAAAATATATGGCACTTTGTAGTTTGCACAGTAACACAACCCGTTTTTCTTTCAAAGATAAAGACATAGGTGCAGTAATACATTGGAGATCTGGATTTTTAAAGAATTTCCTGCTCTCTTTTTTCTGACATTTTTTTAGGGTTCTTTATGTTTGTTTAATCTTTGATACCCTGTTGGGACAATGGAAGAATAAACAAGTATCAGTTATAGTACATGAGAACAGAGGACATTTTGTCTGAATGTTTTTGGTCGTGTCATACCACAAGCTTATTATTAGTTAAACAATCTTTGTGCTTAGATTTGGACACTACAAGAGGCCCTACCCCTATGACAAAATCGAAACCACCACAGCCACTAGCCGCGGCAACTTTTGACCGGACCAGTCCATCCTGACTATGCATAGGCCTAATACAGTAAAAAGCTACAAAAACAACTGTACAGGCAGGCAGGACCAAACAAACAATCTGGCCCAAACGAGGAAAATTGATTCTAATCACTCATCACTCAAATGGACATGAGCAAATCTCAGAAAACTATCGCATCGGTGCAACTTTAGCATTTCAGAAAATACAAATATACATAATCGTTTTGTTGCAAAGTTTGTTTGTCTAACTCACATGTAACACTTTAGTCTCAACATATAATTATTTTTATATTATTTAACTGAGATTAAGGTTGAGAATAAAACACAAGAATTCTCCCTAATAAACAAGGAATGAATGATTATGTGAGGCTAGGTGGGGGATAAAATACAAACAATTTGAATGAAAGTAATTGATAAGATAAATAGGACTGTAAATAATATTTGGTACATGATTTAAATTCTAGAAATATTTATATTTTGGAATGGAGTGAGTAATAAGTCAAGTTGGTCCCACATGTTAAACACACAATAAGAGATAAAATTGTTTTATGATAAAATGATTCACTACCGTTGTACTTTTATGAAACATCTAAAAAGCTGTAGCAAAGTGATAATTCTACCAAGAAAGTTATAGCTTTGGGAAACTTAGTCAGTGAACATCTTATCGTCTATGCGTGTCACCAAGTAGTTATTAAAACTAAAATAAAAATAATCAATAAGATGGATTAGTATATGATATATCACTAAAAATATGCTTTTAAATTTGACATCTGCTATAAGTTATAACAAAAAATAATAACTTAAATTCTAATTATGACATGCATATTTACAACAATATTTGTTTCTTTTGTGATTTACAAAAGTCAAATTCAATCTTTCATGTTTGTATATCGATATATATCACATTTTCACGGTTATTTTTGATAAGGAACAAGGGGAATATGCTCTTGACAGCCTGAAAAAGCTCTAACCAATCAGTCTGATTTTTACTGCCACCCCCTTGCTTCTGCTTATAAGCTAAAATTTAAATTTTTAACTTTAAATTTATATTGATTTTGAGATTTTCTTATTATAGTTTATTTTTCAGGCTTGACTTTTATATCACTAAAAATACATATAATGGTTTGATTCATAAATTATTTATCGAGTTACTCCCTCCGTTTTATAATGTAAGACTTTTTAGCCTTGTTTATGGATACAAACGAATCTAAACATGTATATAAATTATATACACTCATCAATTGATGAATTTAAACAAAAATATAAAGTCTTACGATATGAAACGGAGGGAGTATCCGCAAATCTTGGCCCGGTCGGTTGAATCTGAAAAGCTTAAGCCGACGAGGGAAAAACAAAAAAAATAAAGAACGGGTGACTCAAATTTGTTGTCCACCATGGGTGGGACGCATATGCAGGGGCGCACACGATCGGGGTGACGCACTGCGACAAGTTCGTGCGGCGGATCTACACGTTCAAGCAGCGGCCGTCGTTGAACCCGCCGATGAACCTGGAGTTCCTGCGGTCGATGCGGCGGGTGTGCCCCATCAACTACGGCCCCACGGCCTTCGCCATGCTCGACGTCTCCACGCCGCGCGCCTTCGACAACGCCTACTTCAACAACCTCCGCTACAACAAGGGCCTCCTCGCCTCCGACCAGGTCCTCTTCACCGACCGCCGCTCCCGCCCCACCGTCAACCTCTTCGCCGCCAACTCCTCCGCCTTCTTCGACGCCTTCGTCGCCGCCATGGCCAAGCTCGGCCGCATCGACGTCAAGACCGGCTCCGACGGCGAGGTCCGCCGCGTCTGCACCGCCGTCAACTGATCAATCATCTGCTGCGTGCCCGCCATTCTTGCCTAGCTAAGCTTCTTTGCATGGGTTAATTAGGGTGGTGAAATAGAAGAGACGTGCTACGATTGATTAATTCCAGCGCAGCAGTTGCAGGAGTTTTTTTTTCTTTTCTTATGTTCTTGCTGTTGTTTATATGTTCTTGTGGTTGGGATTTTGTAGCTGATTCTTTGAGCTGTGCGAGCGAGATCGATGGAACGGAACGGGTCATAGAATGATGCCTTTTCTTATGTGTTCGTTGTGTTCTTGCTTCCTCTCCATTGTAACCGATGGAGATGGATTATTCTGTTCTGCGAGATGTTGGAATTGGATGGAACGGTAGCAGACGAGGGAGGGTTATTTATTCGACGCGAAATAATTAAATTTTTTATTAACTATAAAAAGTTATAAGATAGATTAATATGATTTTAAAGAAACTTTCATATAAAAAGTTCTTATAAAATATATATCATTTTAGTATTTTGAAAAGCGTACGAGCAAGAAGAAAAAAAAAAAGAGAGTCGAACGCTGCCGAGGACTGTCAGCAAGCTATGCAACAAGAGTAGATACAGATTTGGTGCGGCGGCGAGTCCAAACATGTCACATGCGAACAGTTCGAGAACATGCCATGTCCATGGGGTTGGGTTGGGTAACATGAGGTGTCAGATACATTCACCGCACCTGGCACAAAATCCACACGCTCGCGTCCCCAGCCTATGGGCCGTGAAGGTTTCTCTCTCCAATAACCTTCTTGGGCCCCCACGTAAAGCCCACTCACTAGCTTCTTCCAGCAACAAACGGCCCAGCAAACAGGCTTGTTACTCTATCCGTTTCGCAATATAAGTTTTTCTAGCGTCGCCTAGATTCATATGGATGCTAATCAATCTAGATACATATATAAAATATATACCTTCATTAATAAATGAATTTAGACAAGACTAAAAAGACTTACAATATGAAACGGAGGTAGTAATAAATAATGACCATGTCTTGTCTCAGCCTCTCAAATAGAATAATACTCCCTCCGTTTCATAATGTAAGACTTTATAGCATTTTCTAGATTTATATGAATGCTAATAAATCTAGACATCTATATGAATTATACATATTCATCAATTGATGAATTTATGCCATGCTAAAAAGTCTTGCAATATAAAACGAATACGGTAGAAAACATATGAAACAGAGTATCAGGAGAGGTGAAAGCAAGCAAACAAATGAATGAATGGATGATGAAAACGTGTGTGAGGAGGGTTAGTAAAGAACCCTAATTAATCACCGACGTACGTACGTACGAGTGTACGTACCTCCACGGATTATACGGCGGCGAGCTCCTTCGATCGATCGATTCATCCGCACCCCACGCAACGTATGTAATGTACCTACTGCTCCACGCTTCATCGAAAACAAACAGGATCCAGGGCCCGTTCGGATCTGAGCTTGAGCTGATACACCATGTGTCTGTATACAGGATCCCGTTTACTGATTTGCTAAACGGAGTGTTTTATAAAATTATTAATATAGTTTTTCTAGAAAAATTAAAGAGACATATCGTCCAATCCTATAATAATATTAATTAATTAATTAATTAATAATAGACTTATGTCTTGCCGCCTTCCACGCACCGCAGAAAATTTCCGCTTCGAATGGGCCTATAATAATTATCTAATTCATTGTTTATTATTATTATTATTATTAATGGTGTGATTTTCATATATATATATATATAAGTTTTTTAAAAATAAATTAATATTTTTAAAATTTATGATAATTTATACTTAATAATCTCGCATGATATTGTCGACGAGCTCTGCCAAACACCCGCATTAATTCGATCGAACAAGTTGTCTTGGCTTTGTATCATTCCATTCCCCAACAAACATGCATGCACATCTGCCGATCGATCTCATGCATGTACGGCCGTCGACTTTCTTTCTTTCTTTCACAAACAAAAACAGTGACATATATATAGGGCGAACTAATATTGGATCCCGTAGCTAATTAAGCTACATTAATTATGCATATGAACATATATGTGCCAGCTAGCTAGCTAGCTGCATGTGTACGTACCCAAACAGCTGCAGGTTGGGAGGCCTCTTTCTGTGAAACATATCGCGTGACAATTACCGACAAGGCAGCACCCAACATGTCCTTCAAGTAAGTATACATAGATAGCTTCAGATCGAGGCTAAACCAAACCCTAGCCTATATATCTTCATCGATCCATCCATCTCACATGAGCAGCTAGCACACACACTACTGCATATCATGATCAGTATATATCTAAGCATGCAGAAACTGCAAACGCAAGGCACGTACGTACCTACCTGCACGTACAATTAACTGCAACACCACGTACGTTAGCTAGCTAGGTCATGTAATTAATGGTGCCAAATGAATCTCTCTACTACTACTCCTCTACCAGAATATAAGGTACTACTAGATGTATACTACATAATGGTCTCTTATTACTATCTGCCATTCATTCATGCATGCATGCCTAGCTAGCAAATTAAGCTATTGTTGCAGTTTCATAAATGAGGCTAATGCAAGCTTGATGTATCATCATGGATCGATGCATTAAGCCTCCATCCATGGGGGGTTAGTAGCTGTGTGCATGCATAAGTCAACTTTCAACAACCGGGTGCCGTAACCTAATTAGCTCTCCCATCCTTTGTAATTCCACGATTAGGTTGATGAACCCAAAACAAAGTAAATAATATATAGGTTCTACCTTCTGCCCACACGGCCAAGATGCACGTACTATTGGTTATTTTCATCTTAGCTTGGTAAGTACACCATTGTGTTTGATAAATTGCTCCACTGGAAAAATATCGACGTAACTAATTTATTTTGTACATTTATACTTTGTTACACAATTAATGGTTTAACTATATATCCTCTCTCACATCAGGAACGTACATTTATGTATTTCGTTAATTACCTGGAACAACGGAATATAATTACATACATATGACAAATACAAGGACCAACATTTCCCTTCCCAAACTAATTATTATTTATATACTCTGTTTTGATGAAATGGTTGCATGTAAATAATTAATAATGCTGAAACGGATGCCGTACATATATGTTAATTAATGGGGTTATCTTTTCTCTTTTTAAGGAAAAAACCAAACAACAAATTTACAAAAGAAAAATAATTTGTAAAGAAAACTTTTATATAGATGTTCTTACTTCAGATAAAAATTTAAAATTTGGTTTACAAGGAAAACCCGAGAAGATAGAGGTGTAAATTAATAGCAACGAGAGCAAAGAATATGCAGTACCAGATGCGCTATGTAGCTGACGCTACCTCATGAGTCATGATGCGTCAATGATCAAGTTTTAATATCTAAATTGCAGTACCAGGTCTATCGTTAGTTTACATATATTTATCATCATAAATAGTAGCTATGGATGACGTCAAAGTGCGCATTGCACATATGCATATGTACGCTAGATAAATCTCCATCTATACATATATGAACCTCAACAGAGGATAATTAATTTGCTAGTTAATTATATGCATGATATCAAGACAAATTAATCCTGATCAAAGAGTTTAAGCTGTTTTCATCTAGTGATGTAAAACACAATTTAGATATTGGAAAAAAGTATTTCCCTTAAAACTCATGTGCAATTTATAAGGAAACATTAATCATTAATTGTTGCTGCTAGCTTCAAGATACTGAAATATCTAAAGTTTCCAGGCAGAACTAGAGTATATTTTAGGACACAATTTTGTCCTCACTGCAAGCAAGTGCAATGAGATCCAGTTTCCCTTAGAAATGAGGGAACTTAATTAAGCTGATGGATTAATTTGGTGTAAATTTAACATGATCGTTTTATTAATTATTTGCTGATATATGATCATTCACAATATATGTTGATCATAACGTAATTATGCACAGCCGCCCAGATCTGCATAAAGATGGCTTCATAGTGTATAGAGATGACCCTAATAATCTTGTAGTCTTGATACGCTCCCATGCTACACATCAAATATAGGACAAAAATAAAAAACAAATTGCACACCTATGGAACAATTTGTGATGAATTATAAAATTTAGGGCCATGAGATTATATTGTTATGTCATGATTGCCCGCTACTGATCAAATATATATGCACCCCGTTCATGTATTCAGCTAAGTTCAGTGAATGATTTTGATAGTGTAATTATAACACATATATTAGATAATAGTCATAAATAATTTTCTGAATGTATATTTGACCTTCTTTGCCATATTATATCCATAGGGCCTAATGTATATCCAGTGGGCTACGAGGGGTGGGATTGAGAAAATGAGGTGGAAAAAAAATGGAAGGCTAGGATTAAAAATTACCTCCTGATGAGTGGGAAATTACCCATTTCCCATTATCCAAACAAGGCCTAATCTCTTTTGTTTTTTGTTATCGCAGCGCCTCATATATCCGTATGCCTCGACGTGCACCCTACAATTATTAACATTATATGGATATAAAAGAGAACTTTGTATGGATCATCTTGGCTATAATGGACAATGCGATTATGTTATGAAAGATAAAATCGTGTCTATGTAAAAATAGCAATACAAATGTGTGTGTGTGAAAACCTTACAAAGTTGATAATTCATCAAGTATATTACAAAATAGGTTTACCGAATTGTATACATGTTAGAGTGATGTTTACTTCAATTGTATAAGAAATGCATTTTTATTTTGCAAATAAATGCAAAAGCTATAGTAATACTACTCCATACAACTATATACTCAAAGCACTATAATCTAACCATGTGCATTTGCACGAAAAATTCAGGTAGTTATGTAGATATCCGTACAACTTTCATGTGGTGCATCTTCCTAGATGAAATTAATTAATTAACCAACACACATGTCTATAGCCTCAGCCGGTGCACACCAAACTAAGACTAAATTTGATGTACCAGCCATTTAGCCAGCTTCTCCAACGAGGAAAACTGCCAGTACACATGACAATAATGCATAAGCTATCATTATTATATCCAAATTACAGTGATTAATAAAGACAAGATGAAAAGAGAGATGTCCGGACGTACACACACGTACGAGGGAGAGAGAGAGAGGGAGGGAGCTAGAGAGAGATAGGGAGAGATGATTGAGATAAATATTAATTAATAATTATACTAGTGATCGAAGTCGAGATCAAACATCGCCTGTCCAAGCTGAAGGATGTTGCTGTGTTGGTGGTGCTGATGGAACGCTAAGCTTGGCTCCTGCACTTGAGCTATATTTGATGTGTTGTCAGTGCTCGACACAGCTCCTTGGCTCTGAGGGAACAAGCATGAGCCGGACGACGACGAAGGAAAAGGGAAGCCATGCTGCTGGCCGCCATGGTGGCTCTGCTGGTGAAGCCCATGGTGTGCTTGCTGCTGCTGCTGCTGCATCGATGCCTTGCCTTTGGGATCTACTGCTTCTTTCACCACCTCTCCAAGATCCATGGCTTGATCTTGATCCTTGGACATGTGTGCGCTCCCCAGTAGCTGTGCCTCGAAGCCGTCTCCAATGCCTGCGTTCTTGCTGCTGCTAGTTCCTGCTTCTGTTAATTATGAAGGAAATGTTCTTGAGATCAATTGGCTAATTGTCAAACTAAGCAGCCATTCATATACGCATGCATCGATCATATCTTAGGTTATAATATGCATGTATTTTAAGGGTATAGTTGCTTTGCTGAAAGAAAATACTGAATAAAGTGAGAGAGAGAGAGAGAGAGATCACGCACTGTCTTTAGTAGCTGCCGATTTATTCGCCTGCGCCCTTCTCTTTTCAGCAGAATGCTCGCCGTCGGACGGCTTCGACTTCCTCCGCCGGCGATTGTGGTCGGCGAGGCGCTTCCTGCAGCTCTTCTTGGCGTCGTCGAACTCATCAAGAAGATGGAATCTGAATGAACAAGTCAGAGAGGAAAAAAAAGTTAACATCCAGAAATGTGATGCATAGATGCATGTATGAAGAGTTGACGAGACGAACAATACACATGAAATACTACGGTACAACAACGAAGGCCGGACATTGAAAGATGAAAGCAGTACGTCTACGATAGAGAATTAGCCTGCTGCATGCTGCTGCAAATATATTTCCTACATAGCGTTGCATATTAGCGAAGACAAAATGACAGGTTGCTCAGGCCAGATCAAACTTCGTCAGTTCAGAACTGGTGAAAAGAACATTCTGGGGACCAACACATATAGCTAATGATGATCCCGATCGAACACGAGATAGAAGCATATACATCTAAACTGTTCCATCCCAGAGACAGCTTGGAGTTTTGCAGCTGACTCATATGGAGTGTCTCACATATGGTGTGCCATACTGCAAAGAGTTCCTGTTTTCCCTTAAATGCATTGCTGAGCTTAACACGTGCATGCTTAGGAGACATCGATCGAAGGTATATATGTAGTTTCTTCAGTTTCTCAATCCAATCGGAGCCGTTCATCGATCTCATATCGCTGATGAGGTAAATTACTGTTAATTAATTACTTGCTATGCTAGTTGCTGCTTGCTAGCCACACAATATTATTCTCAGGGGTAAAGAATGAGATCAGAGAGAGAAAGAGAACACGTTGCTTGGAATTGCAACTTGTGCTGGTACGTACATATGTACGTGAGCGAGCTGTACAAAGTCTTGCGATACTTGGGAAGAAAGTCGCCTTGTTGCTGACTTTGAGAGGCCAGAATACATGTACAGACGGCTCGCACTGTTGGAAGTAACCACTCAAATTACACATGCCAAGGAAAGAGAAGTCAAGAAAAATAAATGGGAAGGGCTAGTGTGTCAAGGAACAATAACCAAAGGAGGAGAAAACCAGCAACTCTATCTAGGACAAGATCAATATGTATCTGTACATATGGTTATTTCCAAGTCCCAACATGTGATAGGTATAGTCCAGAGGATTAAGTTCTAGCATATACACTGGAATTCAATCTTTTGAAACGCAAGAAAGGAAAAAGGAAAAAATATTTTCTTTTGCAAAATCTGAAAAACAACGAAAACGAGATATATGTCATATGGATATTTAGTTCATCACCTGGCCGATAAAACCTACACCATGGATGATGCATTCCTTTTTTGTTTCTGTTTTGCAAGGCGAATGAATGAATGTTTGTCTGCACTCATAACAGCGATAATTCACATTATATTTTGTGGTTGAATTGATTAATAACAGATTATCTTAGCATATACTGTAGGCAATCTAAAATCTCCTCGCCTTAGCTAATTGAGAAGTCGGCATGATAATAGCTTGCTAAGTGCATATATCTATCCATGAGGGGCTGAAATGTCTTAGAAAAGATCATTAGCGAATCAGATGTGTTTCACTCACCGAGAACAATTAGCAATTTCAGCTCTAGATGTTAAACATGAGATAATTATCTAGGAGCATGTATAATTATTTTCAAGAAGTGTAAGGGCGCAATTAGGAAATCTGGGCAAATGTAGAGCAAGCATTGAACTGCTTATGGACTGGTGAAGCATGGAACTGGGGAATAAACTCAAAAGAAAAAAGAAGCCAAATTAAGAAGATAGTACCACACATCCAATTAAAGTTCAAAGCAGCAATTGCCATCTTCAATTTCATCAGACTGTTCCAACTAACGTAATTACTAGAGGGCAAACAGTCGAGAAATCATGAGCTGAAAGTTATTTTACTTCTTATGTGAAAAAGCTTAAATTCCTAGTTTAGGATACTAATTTTTTCACCCTAGCTTGCTTCGATCTCAATAGTGAGCAGAATGGAACTTCCAGATCAGTTAATTAATGCAACTCTCGATCTGATCCTACAAATCATACTCTCCAATCAAATTAAACACGCCGCAACAAGATGTGTTCCTCATTAATTAAGCCAATGGATCGGACATGCAAGCAAATTAAATCCGGGCCGGCAGCCTCTTCTGGAAAAATCGATGAACAGTGGGGGTGGTGATCGAATTGGGTATGCAAAAAACACACTGACCTGCTGCACTGCTGGCAGAACCTCTGGTGCAGGCCGCCGGCGGTGACGACGACCGGCGCCTTGGAGTGGTGCTCGCACACCTTGTGGCGGCGGTGGTAGCGCTTGGCGCTGGAGAGGTCGGCCTTGCAGCCCTCCGCCTGGCACCGCGGCGGGTGGTGGCCGTAGGTGTAGCCGCCTCGCGGCGGGAAGTAGGTCCGGTAGCCGAGGTTGAGGCCCAGCTGCGTGGCGGCGAAGCTGGCCATGTTCTCCTCCGCCGAGCTGACGAGGGTGGGGAAGTAGTACTCCGGCGCGGCCTGCGTCGGCTGCTGGTAGTACGACTGGAAGGTGCTCCCTGCCGCCGCCGTGAAGTGGCTGTAGGGGTTGCCGCCACCGGCGCCGGCGAGGTAGTGCGAGGTAGGGTAGAACTGGAGGATGTCATGGGGGGATGCGTGGGCGATGGTGGCGTGGTGCGCGGCGGCGGCGGCGTTGGAAGGGGGAAGCAGAGCTAGGGAGCTTGGCTCCAGGTTGTATCCGAGGTGCTGCTGCTCCCTCTGGATGCCGCCGCCGCCACCGCCGCCGCTGTCCTGGTCCATGATTGGGAGAAGCGCCGGCGGCGGCGGCGGGGTGGCGCTGTGGTGGTGGGGGTGGTGGTGAGGCGCTGCCGCGTAGCCGAACTCATCGCAGGAGCTCGCGGCAGCGGATGGTACGTTCATCATCTTCGCTGCCCCCTCTCCTCCTCCTCCTTTATCTCCCTCGCTCTCTCTCGGTGGCCGGAAGGCGCAGTCGCACACACACGGAAAGGGATTAGGAATGGAAGAGAGGACGCGGCAAGGACACCATCGTCTCCCTCGATCGAGCTAGACACTACCACTCTTTATATGGCGGGAGGAGAGACAGATCGATCGATCGAGCTCGTCAGCTAGCCATGGTTCATCTAGGGTTCCAGGTAGGAGGATCATATGAGCAGCAGGTTGCCGCCTAGCTATATCTAGCAGCAGCCTGTCTCCCTCCCTCCCTCTCTCTCTCTATCTCTCGCTGATGCTAGGGCCAGCACCAAACCAAATTAACCAGCAGAAATCGATCGATCGAGAGAGAGAGAGAGAAGGAGAGAGAGAAGCAGGGCTGGGGTTGGGCTGGCCTGGAGCTATCTTAATTGGAGTTGGTGAGTGGTGAAAGCAGCACGCAGCTGCTCCTGCTCCTGCTCCTGCTGCCGCTTTATGCTTGGCCACCGTTTTTCCATCGCTTGCATCCGTATATTTAGGCGCGAGCGTAGTGGTTGCCGTTTCAACGCGAGGTACGACACTGTAGCATGTGTTCGCCTTGAACGAGACGATCGATATATGATCGTCGACGACGAACGCATCACGATGATCATCTCAAAACTAAACCCCAATTAACCATGTCGATCGACCTCTCCATCCACGCATTGCTGGCGATTACTTGCATCATATCATCGTCATCATCATCATCGTCGTCGTCGTTGCACCAGATGGACTAACTCGCACACATGTGGGGGAAGCGAAGCGAGGATGGAAGCTTGAATTGGTGTACGTACATGGCGCTTGCGCCGATGGAGGTACGCTCCGTGACGCCGGCCGGCCGGCCGGCCCGGACGGTCCCCATTCATGAGATGTGATCTCATGGACAGGGTACGTACAGGACGGAGGACCTCATCAGCTACTAGTAGCTCTACTCTACTAGCTCCATGGCAGCAGCAGCTGCCTCCATCGGAGTGAGGTGTCATCGATCATCACCGGCTCGATCTCTCTCGTTTCAACAAAGCGTCATTAATTTTTGATCGATGATATGATCCATCCAGATCAGCGACTGCTTCTACTGTATTTTGCGTAATGAGGTGGACGCGTACGTACATTAATTCGTACTGCTACCCGTTTCATGGTTTGCTGATCATCTCTCTCGCTCGCTACGGCTAGAGCGTAATTCCTTTTTACAGATGGGTGTACTGCAATTAAGGTGCATGTGTGTGTGGCTGGCTAGCTGTAAATATTAATTAATTAGTTGATCGATCGATGAGAGTAGTAGTAGTGTATCGTGTCATTATTTGGGGGGCAATTAATCGAAAGTTTGCGCGTCAAGGCACTTGCAAACATTTAGTGCTGGCAAAATTGCTTAGGCGTGCAGCCTTCACATGCTTGCTAGCTAGCTAGTCGACCTCTGTTATAATTGACTCGCCTGGTCAATTGAATTTAAGCCCCCAATTATATTCAGATCAAAGTTGGAAAAAACATATATTATTTTCTAGAGTTTTTTACAGTTTTCTTTTTTCGACTGAGAGCCTCCACAAAGGAGCATAAAAGCCTCATCTAATTATTGTGTCATCCTGTCGGATTAACATTTATATCCTTTGTGATTATATTTTTAATAAATTTCTATTTTTCTTTTTAGAAACATCAATATAGTAAATGGGGAAAATATTTAAACTGAGATAATTTTGTAATACACAACAATGGAGAAGCCCAAAGGTGGGTTCATAAATCAATCGATACATCTTGAGTCAAATCTTAATGCCTACAATGGTATGGTTTTATAAATAGAATCTAGCTAGTGATGTTAGAAATGTACCATTAATTTGCTTCTATATTTATTGAGCGTGTGCTAAGACAGTGCACTTGTGAGTGTGTGTATATATATGCGGTGTGGTGTGGTGTGCTCGTATGTATTTCTGTTTTTATCCCCCAAAATCGTAAAATAAAACATGCATGGAAAAGGAGTAAATATATATAGAACGGAGTCAGACATAATATAATTTCACAATGAAGCCAACTTCATTTTAAATAGGAGAATCATGCTAAGCTGCGGGTTCTGTGGTATTTAATCAAGCATGCTTAACCTTATAAAATTACAATTTATCTATACCAAATATGAACAACATATCGTGTCTCATTTTTTAAAGAAAAATACTAGTTAATAATTGCACTCTGATTTCCATCAAACCATGCATTAATGTTTTATCCCAGAGAAATTTTGGTATACCAGATTGTACATACACTTAAAAAAATATTTTAAATATGATATATACATCCTCGCTCTATAGTTACTCGTCAGCCATTGAATGTCCATACATACACGATAGATGTCAAATATTTGTGGGCACATACCCTCGTATTTTTATTCCTTTTCTACTCCCTCTATTTCAATTTATTTGTCATTCTAGCTTGTATTTATTTTTTTTCAAAATACTTGTCATCCTTGTATTCTAAAACATTTTTACTTGTGTATTTCCCTTCCTACCCCTTCATCCGTGCAATGCTTCCTTAGAAAAATGATTAGTATGTAATTAATAAGGGTAAGAATATAATTTGCCCCCACCTTCCAGCTCAGCGTGAGATTTGCTAAAATGACAAGTAAATTCAGAGGAAATTAATAGCTTTTCCTCATTACTAGAGGGCAAAATGAAATTAATTATTGTGCATATGCCATATACACAGGATAATTTCGTTCGGTCAGAAACAGTGTAGATTTTTTCTCGGATTTTGCCAATACACTTCCCGAAATGTTAAATGATATTTTTAAATAAGACGAATGGTCAAATGTAAATAAAAAATCAACGGCGTCAAATATTTAAAACGGGGGAGTAGTTTCAAATCTCAGCGGGACCTTGATGGTCCCGGGCCGGCCGCTCTCGCTAGCTCATTTGTATATTCCAGCGCCCCCTGCTAATTATGCTTCATCACAATCAAAAAGTCATTTTTTCAGCCATGTTAATTACTATACGTACTACATACAGCCTTTTTACCTCACTAGCCTGTACAGCATATATATATATATATATATATATATATATATATATATATATATATATATATATATATATATATATATATATATATATATATATATATGTATACCGCATCCTTAAATTCTAACCCGTCAACTACATGCGTGCCTCAGATTAATTATTATTAAGCAGTACGTACTCTCAATTAAGCTACTAATCAATTATAAAATCGACGAGGAAACCAGACCGAGCAGAAGAGAGTAAAATATATTATTATATTGCTCCCAGTTGGTTCGATCGATCGATCGGCTTGCGTGTACGGCGGCGACATTGCGACGAGGTTAATACGCTCGCTGCACGGCGCGCCGGCTGGCCGGACAGGTCGCCGGCCGGCCTCGGAGACGACGACACCTACGTACGCGCAACCGGCCGATCGATCGATCGGTTGGTCGTCGGCGATCTTGGAAGAAGCTGTCTCTCTCGCGCGTGCACTTACGTACGTACACACATGATCATCGGCTACGAATAAGCCAATATATTTGTGAATGAAAAATAATTTGTAAATAAAATTTTTATATATGTGTTTATATCTATCTAAAAGTCAAAGTTGAAAAATAAAATACAATAAAAAACTTTAAAATCAACTCTAAATTTAAAGTTAAAAATTTAAATTTTAGTTTATAAACATTATAAAAAGCCAAAAGATATGGGTGATCATGAAACGTTTAATTTATATTGGTTGTGTATATATGTATATATGTGTATATTATAGAACATTTTTACCATAAGCTTTTTTTCCATCCTTGAGAAGGTGCCAAATTTACATAGAAAACAAGGTTTTTTTTTATCATTCTTAAAAAATACCTCAAGTTACCAAGAATTTTAGTATAAATTTTTGGTACCTCAAGATACAATATACTTCAATGTATCACATATTTTACACTAAAAAGTATGGTACCTTGAAGTACTTTTTCAAGGATGGTAAAAAAGCTCAGAAAACAATAGTATTTTATGGTACCTACTCAAGGATGTTAAAATTGATCTTTTACCATACTTGAAAAGTATCTCAAGGTATTATCCTTTTTGTTACATTGTATCTCGAGACACTAAAAATTTACACTAAAATTCTTGGTATCTTGATATACTTTTCAAGGATGATAAAAAAACCCATATATATATGATCACTGTATGGATAGCATAAGATCATATATAAAGCTAGATCGATGATGAAGAAGCAAATCACGTACATACACATGCACATCGTCCAATCGCTGTATCGGTGTTTCGCAGTCATGGAGATCGATCTGTACTCTTGTGATATATACCCCATATGGCCAAACAGGCAGGCATCCATATGGTATATATAGTGGTATAGTATAATGATATATACTCTATCGGCTTAATTAGCTATAATTAATTAACGGTGGTCCTCCATGAACCTAATACACGCTCATTTATAGCAACAGGGAAGTTTGGCTACCGGCAGAAGGAAAAACAAGCTATACCATTAATGCGAGAGGAAGAATAATTTCACTGAAAATAATTGAAAGAGGGGCCAGGGTTATATATATCACAACAGAAATTTGCTGATCATCAGGGGGGCGGTCCCTGTGCATATGCCTTAATTTGCCAGCAGCAGCTGGCCCCTGTCTCTCCCTCCATAGGGTATATGGTAAGACCATTTTTCCCATCCTCGAGGAGTAGCATTAAGTACCACTGTTTTCTATATAAAATTTGGTACCTTCTAATATCTAAGGTATTAAGAGGTACCAAATTTTACATAAAAAACAGTGGTACCTCTTCGAGGATGGGAAAAATGCTCATTTGGTAAACCGTAATGCAATATTTAGTACTGCGCCCCTTGTTTAATTAGATCTAGCTAGTGCAATTATTTTACCATAGAATATGTACATAAAAATGAGACCCACATTTACCACTACTCGTTAAGCTAATTTCAATCGACTACGCTCACTTACCAAAAAAAAAATCGACTATGCTCGCCGTCGATATTTGTACAGAAGATTCATGATTATGTTATATTGTTATTGTCTAGCAACTAGGCCTGCTAATGGGTTGGATTAAAATGGGTTAAATGAGTTGGTTTTAATTTGGATTGTGTTTGGTTAGGTGCAAATGGACTTTAACTTCAAATGGCCTGGATTGGATTGGGTTATAGAGACAAATGGATTGGTATGGATTGGATTTGGTTAGGTTATTTTAGGTTCTAAATGGATTTAACCCGTGGAGAGTAAAATGGATCCTTTAATTGGATAGCTAATGGATAAGATAATAGACATACGTGGCGCCCACATGTAGAAATCGACCAAAATTTGCACAAAGTTGCTTTTATACATAACAGATCATCCCATTAAATTTTAGTCAAATTTGATAAACTTTTATAGTGTGAACGTGAGTTTTAAAATTTTAGGTCCGAGTTTATACATATCAAATAGTGCATTCATTTTGCAAGAGTGGGTTGAATCCAATTTAACCAAATGGGTTGGTGTGGGTTGGGCTAAAATCAAAGTTGGATTGGTTTGGATTGGATCCCAATGAAGAATAATTGGTGCGGGTTGGTTTGGTAGACTAATTAGCAAAGAAATGGATTGGAGTGGATTTGGATTGGATTACAATCCACTGGCAGGCTTACTAGCAACGACGTCTTCTCTACCACTGGCTATGGGACCTGGATTCGGTGATATTGCCCCGTGACATTCTCGGTGACATTGAGTCGCTGACGCGTGGGACCCAAGTGGGTCTAGGCACATGTGGGTCCCATACGTCAGTGACTCAATGTCACCGATAATGTAACGGGGCAATGTCACTGAATTTACGTCCCTAGCTATGACTGTAGTGGTGGCAAGCTGGATTAGGGTTCAAGATGAAGATTCATGTGGATAGGGAAGAGGAAGTTCATGTGGGGTAGTGGTGATCGATACCGGACTTGAGAAAGATGAGGACAACGGTGGTGGCAAAAATCCAGGGGAGATGGATGGAGGAGGGTAGGATATATGCATGACGACCATGCCTTGTTAGCGCAAACTCAACACGGTCGAGGCTAAGGGTGGTGATGGCGACGATCCGACGGGCAAAGGAAGGGTGGCATGAATCTTAAAGTAATCCTAACTGTCAAAAAATGATTTTAGGAGAAAATAAATTGAGTAATAAATAGAAAATCCCGCATAATAAAAACCCTATAAAACTATACAAAATTCATGTGATCTATATGCATGGGAGCTTGCCCCATGCATGCATTGGGGGCAGGCCGGGTACGTATACGGTGAGCTTGAGCATGTTTTTCTTTAGGCATGCAAATGGCAGTGAGAGGCCCCTACCTGCAGTGCCAGTGAATCAGTGATTTTACTTTCTGAAAGGCAACCACAAGTACAGAAAGCAGAGAGATCGTAAGAACTGTTGGCATGCGTAGCTAGCTCTCAGCAGATCATTGACATATGCTGCCTTAATTAACCAAATGCCAAATACTAAGAATTTCAGCTAGCTAGTGATCTGGACAAAGCTAGCTAGGAATCCTAATTAAGAGGATCGAAATTAGGTTCCAATTAGGAAGAAGAGTTTAGTCTTCGAACCACCGAACATATGTGTACATAGCTATCCCCATCCACTGGAGATCGAATCTGTCCCCACAGGACATTGGATTATTGATCTCATGAGACATGATCAAATTAATTTTCTTAAAAACAGCATGCAGCTGCTGTTAATTACTGTATATCTTTTGACAATAAGACAAAACCCATACATATATCCCCCACTAAACGTACCCGTCGTGATAAAGATTTCTAGCTACTATACGTACGTACGATCGACGAGCTAGATATATGGATGCATGTATACTATCATGGCAGCTAGCAAGCCAGCATGCACGTACGCATGCATGGATGTATCACATCCAATCTATATATTGTACGTACATGTGATATTTATGTATGCGTACGTCAAGGAAGCAAGCGAGTATATGTACACGTACAGAAAAAAGCTCATATATTATTCATGGCTAGCTCAAACCTGTCCTGGCTCGATCATGCAAGGCCAAATGGCCAATGCAATTAAGCCATAGCAATTGCAGCAGCTAGCAATAGCTTGCATATGGTTAATTTTTTTTTAAGAAAGAAAATGCAGAAAAAAAAGAGGCTGGTGCAGTGGATGCACACAGCTGATCTCAGCCGGCCACCTATCCAACTTCACTGTGGCGACATCACTCGCATTGACTCACGCACAGTGCAGGATCTCTCAGTGCCCATTAAAAACACACGCCAAAAGATCAGCTTGTCTGCATGCATACATATCGATCGGCTCTGTCAGGTCGCTATCCATGTCTTCTGCGCTCCACATTTGAACAATCCTGCTTCGCTAGATTGCGTTGCGTGCATATAATCATATCAATATTCGCAGTGTATATGCAGTGTGTGTGTGTGTGTGGTACTGTGGTAGCTAGCATTCATATGCATGCATGGATGTATCTCGGCAGGCAGCCATCTCATCTCAGACACTCCATCAGCTTTAGGTACAGTGATTAATTTGTGTATGTAGTATTAATCATATCTCGGTGTATCAGTATCATGTATCGTCAGAGATTCAGAGTTCATCAGCAAAAAGTTGCAGCATGCAGTGCAGTCGACGATGGTATAGTATAATGCAGTATGATGCATCGAAAGAGTTAAGTGAAGAAGAAATTAAGTGATGGATACATGGATCATGATCGATGAGAGCATGGGATGATTTAGAGAGACGTGCGTACGAACAGTGCGTGAGCAGGCGGATCGCTGTAGCTTAGGAGAGCAAGCCTGCAATGCTGCCTGCCACCTGAGACCGTTGTTGTTTGGATCGGTGGATTTTTGGTGTGGTCGCAGCAGCCAGCCATGGCGCCCTTAGCATGCATGCACCGGCCGGCCGTCGTCGCCTGCCGCTAGCTGTCGCCGCTGCTCTGCTGCCTCTCTCTCTCTCTCTCTATCTCTCTCTCTGCGTACGTGCACGCACGGTCAGAGAGAGCAGCAGCCGCCCGTGCGTGCGTGTGGGGGTCGTCGAAACAGTGCCAATTAACTCGAGAGACGAGACGGCCGGCGACGAAGACGAAGACGACGACGACGACAAGCAGAGAGGTCGTCATCATGCATGGGCATGGCCGGCCTTGATCGATCGATCGATCTGCCTGCTGCCCCTCTCGACGACGACGACGATGACAAGCATTGGATCCGCACGCGCGCGCGACCGTTCGCTCGATCGATCGCCCGTGCCGTACGCGTGTGTGCTCGTGCAAGTGTACTGCACTGACGACTGCATGCAGCATCACCGGCCGCGACGAACGTACGTACGCGAGATATCAATCGAGATGTACTCCCAGCCCTGCCACCGCTAATGGGTTGGATGAAAAATGAATTAAATGGGTTAGATTTTAGTTTGAATTGTTTTTGATTGGATGTAAATAGATTGTTACTTTAAATGGTTTGAATTGGATTGGATGATAGAGACAAATGGATTAGTATGGACATGATTTAGTTAGGTGATTTAAGGTTCGTAATAGATTTGGCCCGTGGATGGCAAATGGATCATTTAATTGGGTAACCAATGTATAAGAGAATAAACACATGTGGGGCCCACATGTAGAAATTAATCAAAATTTGCATAAAGTTGCTCTTATACATAATAAATCATCCCACCAAATTTCAGTCAAATTTAATTAATTTTGATAGTGTGAACACGAATTTTAAAATTTTAGGTCCGAGTTTATACATACTAAATAGATACATGCATTCTACTAGAGTGGATTGGATACATTTTAACTAAATGTTTGGGTGTGGATTGGGTTAAAATTAAAATTGGATTAGATCCTAATAAAAAATAATTGATGTGGGCTGATTTGGTAGATTAAAGAGATGGATTGAAGTGGATTTGGATTGAATTCAAATCCATTAGCAAGCTTTAATCCCTCCAGGTTAAAAGTATTTGTCAGAATAAGATTTAGTCAAATTTCTAAAAGTTTGACAAACAATTATTTTTTAAATATTTAGTTTAAATACAAAATAAATGACATATCTACTACAACGTACCGTCCTAATTGCATAAACATATTAGATTTTACATATTTATTTTTAACACAAAATTACTTGTCCAAATTTTATAAGTTTAATTAAATTTTATCTTAAATAATAAATATTTTTGATGAGAGGGATCAGCAGTTTATTAGTATATCGATCGACCTTACTCTACTCTAGTTTGTGCATGCCTCAGGACACACGCACGGCTCTTGCCGTGGTGGTCGTCGACGTGATCGTGGAGTGAACGTGCGTGCACACATGTCGTCGTAGCCGTACGTCCAGGCCCATGAGGACCAGCACGTACGCAGCTTTGACACAGATTTGAATCCGCCAGATGAGTCCAAAGTTTCGTAGGAATTTTAAAGGAGAACCAGTTTGATTATATTTCTGCAAGTAGAAAGGCAAAAGTTACCACGTTTCAAGAAGCTCGATCTCAAGAGTTGGAAACTGTTCCATATGCATCACTTTGGGAATCAACTAAACTGTGCTAGAATCAGTATTACAAAGAAACAATGCTCACTCTTTTTTCATACATCAACAGAAATTGATAATGTAGTCAACTAGATAAGCACGGTGCTTAGATATGGCTGCCTGACCTACCTAGGAGGTCGCTCCAATGCTAACTTCATACTCTTCGTGTATTTCTGATATTCAAATTTATCCCATAAGAAATATATTTATGAAGTACTAGATATCCTATTAATCATCTCATGTTTAAATCTCCATCCATTTTACTCATCTATCTCTCACTCCATACTATCTGCTTATTTAATAAGGGGTATCGAATTTATTTTTTTAACTAATTTACCTCTATAGTGTTAGAAATATACTTATATTTAGACAGGGGAGTATATATTTAATGTTTAATATTATCTACTCCATATGGATAGTTCAGATTTAACCATATACTAAATTGTAAATTGGTGTTTTTTATAAACGAAGAAAAAAAATGTTCAAATTCGCTAGAGGCTAGCTTTAGCACATATGCGCATGGTTTGGTTGGCACAGTGTGATTTGGACCCCCTTGATGTTCCGGAGATCAAGTCAACAAATAGTTGTGATTTTGGTATCGTCGTTCATTTCTTTGCAGACCCTAAGAGCCACAATATAATATT
Organism: Oryza brachyantha; assembly: GCF_000231095.2. Taxonomy (NCBI): domain Eukaryota; kingdom Viridiplantae; phylum Streptophyta; class Magnoliopsida; order Poales; family Poaceae; genus Oryza; species Oryza brachyantha. Next base: position 20,094,063 of record NC_023166.2, on the reverse strand, counting down.
GTTATTAGTCCTTATACCACTAAACTGTAATGATGTTTTTATTGAAAATATGTACCCATCTACGGTTTAAGAGAATCTAATTTACCTTAATTCTAAAATAAATTATAAAGTTCTTAATTTATAAAAGTTTCATCCGTCCAACCACGTAGATACTAATAAGCTATGGCAGTCAATATATTTAGCTACACAAAAAGTTAGCGATAGTTCACTTTTGTTACCGGCAGATAAAACCCCTCTCCCAAACATAATCAGATATAATAACACATCAGACTGTAAGTAAATTAGCACCACTGTCTTTTCGTCCGTCTAAAATTTGTAATTTTTTCAACTTTAAATTTAGAATTAATTTTAGATATTTTTTTAATAAAATCTATTTTTCAATCTTGATTTTTAGATCGCTAAAAATATATATACAGAAATTTTATTTATAAATTATTTTTCATTCACAACCATCCTTAAGTACGCTCAATTTTACCAAGATTCAAAAAGACCCACCCCTTCTGTAATATATAAATATGCAAAAGCACACTGGGATGGTACGCAGGAAGCAAAGTCGTGTCGAGCCGCCGGCCGTTGGTGCACAACATTTGGCTTTTGGCAGCAGGGGGCCGGCTAATTTGCATTGCACGGTGTACATGTGCGCGTGCATGTACGTGGTACTACCCAAAAACAAAGAGGAAAATTAAATAGAAAGGGAAAAAAAAGGCATGCAAGCTGCTGAATTTGCATGTGTGCGGCGGGGCCTGGCGTTGGAGTCGACACACGTCACTTTGTTCGTTCGGGCCACAACTGTGGCTCATGTCACCCGACCCGGGATTGTGGAAGACCCTGCGATGCGATGGTGGTCCATGCCCTCCCCGGATCCCCTGCGGCTGGCCGCCCGGGTTTTTTTTTTCTCGGCGATGCCATGTTTTCGGGTGAATTGGGCGGACGGGTCGTGGAGACTCTCGTGTGCATTTTTGTGGTATTAAATATCGCGACGGGTTGAGATACGTTGCGAGATCTTCGCTGGACCTGCGGCGGCCGACCATCATCTTAACCCATCCCCTTAGGGCAAGTACAACACTTGCGTTAGAGACATCAGTTTTGTTAAAAAAAAAAAACCCCCAACTTGAGCTGCAGCCGGTCATGCTCTGTCTGTTCATCCAGCGACGACGTCGGCTCGTGTTCCTAGAGAGAAGAGATGAGTTCAGCACTGTTGTATAGCTCGTAGAGAATGAATTTTTAATAATTTATTTATAGTTGATCTTAAAAAAAATTAAATAATTTATAGTCAATAAAATAGACTTTGGGTTAGAAGAATTGTCTTTTTAACTGTCTAAATTAAAGATGTCTAGGGATAACCACCATCCGTGGATTGAACATGCTCTTAGCATGTCTTTATCGTTATGAATTGACGTATTGTTCAATGAATCAAGATATTGACATGTAAACTCATGTCACATGCTACCTAACTTACAAGCAGGGCTATCTTTAGGTCATCGGTGAAAAAAAAAACTAAACGAAATATTTGGTGAAAAAAACTAAACAAAATATTTACAAATGAAAAATAAATTTATAAATAAAACTTTTACATACGTGTTATCATAACGATCTAAAAGCTAAAGCTTGAAACATTTTTTGGTGAAAAAACCTTAAAATCAACTTCAAATTTAAGGTTGATAATTTAAAGTTAGGATATAACCCAAACCTAAAGCCAAAAGATGATGATAAAATTGTCTAATAAAATAAAAATAAAAATCACGTTCCTCAACTACTTAGATTTTGGATATTACATAATCAGAATTTTACGAATTCTATGGTAGCCTAAGGAAGAACATATAGGCCTGTTTAGAAGAGTTTCTCACAGCTGCAGCTTTTCTCAAAAGCTGTTTCTTCCCAGAGCTGTCCCAAACAGTTTATAGCTTTTGAAAATCCATAGTTACAAATTCTTAGAAAATAAGCTAAGAATCCAAAAGCTGAGTTTAGGAGATTTTCTAAATTCTTATAAGCTGGATACAAAACAGCTGCTTCTTAAAATCTAAATCTTTCCCAACAAGTCCCAAATACATGAGGACGGAGACGATCCTACGTAGCCGCAAAGCGCCGTACAAAGTGGCAGTGGCATGAAAGACCACGTGTGCTTGTCCATGGCTAGGGAGGGAGGGCGTACGGACACTGCCCCCCGGATGCAATACTTTGAAGTGAACAGAGTTTTCCCAGGGTAAAAAGCAGCTGGTAATAGTAACTGACACGGGCAGACAAGAGAGAGCTACGGACCCACCGGTCAGTTAAATAACCAAAACTGATTAATTAATTTCTTCTATATTTGGCATGAATACCAGGGCAAATAGGGGAATAGTCACGCTAAATAGTACCTTTCCTTAATCGACTATTTGGTAGCCCTGCAGTACATTCGATCTTCCTGCTTGTGGCGTTTGCATCTTCTTCTCTGTTTTTTTTTTCTGTTTCTTTTTGTCTTCCTTTAATTGTTTCTTTATTGATGCATGGTAAAAAGGTTAAAAGGAGCAATCGAGCCTAGCCTGCCACGTTTAACAATGCAGTAATTTCAACAAAAAAAATGCATGTGCTTGAAAAAAGGAGGGCAAGAATTCATTAATGTGGTGCAGCGATTAATTAAGCAAGAAAACGAAGGGCGATTTCTTCCACATAATGTACAACAACGCATTGATTAATCGATTTCCACCTTACATAACTTGTCAAAACATATTGAATTGAATAGGTGTTGAAGGACATAAGGATTTTTCCTTGTAGCTGAGAGTTGTTTTTCAAGCCGGTTCTGCGCAATTGTCAAAACCGAATTAAGTCCGAATAAAAATCTGACCTTAATTAGCTTCTTCTACATCATCGATCTCCTCCTAACCTTTTTCTTTTCTTCACTATACATATGTTCACATGGCAAACAACATAAACAGTACGTATAATTAAGTAATTAACAGACTGAATTTCTCTCTCTGAAAAAAAATTAACAGCATATTAGAGAGCTATAAATTAGATCGAATGAGACAAACTCTATCCACCAAAAACCTGATTTGCATCACTGTGGCGTCCACGTGCATGATAATACACTCAAAGCGTCGAGCAATTGGGGTCAGGCGATTCTGCAGGTTTGCAGAAAGAGCATGCATGCACGCGTTGTTGCAGCTAGCTAGCTTAGCTGCTCTGAATTTCTGATTCGAATGAGCGAAAAGGCAGTGCAGCACAGGAACACCCCTAAAATCTCGAAATCAATATGCTGCAAACATATATATGCATCGCCGTCTGATCTGATCTGATCCCCAGCTGCATATACGCTTAGATCGCCGGTCCTATCTTCCCAATAATTGCTGCAATTTTCAGCGGCTTTTGTGCGATGGATAGATGGATTAAGCGATATGTAGGGGACCGCGAGTGTTTGGCTCGATCATATCGTATCGATCGATGGATGGATCGGCCGGGTACTGTCACTCTTTTACTCCATTTCTCTGGTACAGACATGTGAACTGAACACACGACGAAGTAAATTAAATTTACCCCAAGGTTTCATCAGTCGTCATATGCACATATCGTTCAATATATATTATATATAATTTGATGGCAAAGGACACGTCCTGAAAGTGAGCAGAGCAGGACGACGAGACAGTGGTGGTGGATTTATATGCAGCAACCCCACACGTTTTCGAGAAACTTTCAGAGAAATTGGGGTTTAACTTAATTTAACAGGTCATTGCGATCTTACAGCCCTAATCAATACATCATGCAGAGTTAATTTGCATGTCATTTATTATGCATAGTATATATACTAGTTAGCTAATGACTAATGAGTACTCATTTTGTTTTGATATGTGTATCCTAGCACAGCACTGCAGGGTGCAGTGGCCGGCCATATGACTCGATCTGGCCCTCCATCTGTCACAATCCTGACTCATCAGCATTTGCATTGGTCAGTATCTGGACTCCTTTTTTATGATCATGTCCCACTTGTCCACATTGATCATATACCAGGTCACCATCTTCATTTGCACTTATAATTAAATCACCCTTTATAATTAAATATAGTGCTAGAGAGTACACATCTATTATCATCAGTGGGGCACATGTTCTCTTTTTTTTCCTTTTAATTGCTAAGTGGGGCCTGATTGTAAGCAGGTGATGTGTATCGCCGAGTGCATGCCGGACCCACAGGAGGCAATCGGTGCTCAAACCCCTTTCATTCATTGTGGCATGGCATTAAGCTTCAATGATCATCTAGGCTGGAGGATCGACCTCCCAATGAGACATAAGTTGTGAATTAATCACTCCTCTTTCAAAGAAATATAATGTGTATTTTGATTGTCCAAAAACAAGGTTTATTAGCCTTAAATTTATCTTACATTGTGTTCATTTACAATTACAAAACCATAGTCAGGAGGTTCTTTCAAATAAGAGCAATTTTACAGTTCTTAAGAAGATACCAATAGGTACCAAAATTTTGGTACCTAGGTACTATAAGGTATCAAATTTTACACTAAAATTTTGGTATCTCTCAGTATCTACTTAAGGACTATGAAATTGCTTTTCAGATAAACATGAATCTAACATCATTATTTTTTATGAAAAATAGATATTATTAATCGTTAGTCAAAGCTTAAAGTTGGACCATATCAAAATATGGCTTATATTTCAGGAAGGATGCATGGAGCATTATAGAGTGCCAACTGTCTTATTTATTTATATTTTTTGATACAATAAGGATGTTTATTTGAGTCAGTGACCTTAACTCAAAATATACTTAAACATAGATAGGCCCAAGAGATCCTAGATATGAAATAAAACTAAGCAGGTGATTAAGCCAAACGGTATATTTTGTAAATAAAAAATAATTTATGAATAAAAGTTTTATACATGTATCTTAGCAAAAAAAAGTTAAGGGTAAAAAAGAAACTTGGTTAAAAACCTCAAATAAAGTCTAAATTTAATATTAAAAATATAAATTTTGGCTTATAAGTAAGAAGATGTAAGTGCAACTAGCTAGACCAGTAGACCCTCGGCATATACTGTATTATTTGTAGGACCTTTTGTGGGATTGAGATAATGTGCAGTTGGAACTATTTATAGTAATACGTTATCATATAGATCACTTTCCATAATTTTTTTTATTTTATCTCCTCTTATCTTTCGTTTCTATTTATTCTCTATTTATTAAGAGATATATTCTTAGTCTTTTATTATCAAACATTATTCATACTAAATAACCTAAAAATGAACGGAAGTAGCAAGTCTGATGTAAATAATTTAGTGCTAGTTACATTAAAATTACGTGCTTGGATGATTTACAGAAAAAAAAAACGAACGTGTTTGTGATTGTGTATGTGGACCGAATAATGAAACGGGGCAGACGACGACACATGCGGTGCGGTGCATGCATGGACGTAGGTAAGCCTGGCTTTGCATTGTAATCCAATCCAAATCCGCTGTAATCCATTTCTTTACTAATTAGTGTACCGAACTAATCCACATCAATTATTCTTTATTGGGATCCAATCCAAACTAATCCAACTTTAATTTTAGCCCAACCCGCACCAACCCATTTGGTTAAAATGGATTCAACCCACCCTTACAAAATGGATGCACCATTTCATATGTATAAACTCGGACCTAAAATTTTAAAACTCGCGTTCACACTTTATCAAATTTGACTGAAATTTAGTGGGATGATCTGTTACGTATAAAAGCGACTTTGTGCAAATTTTGGTCGATTTCTACATGTGGGCCTCACGTATGTCTATTATCTTATCCATTAGCTATTCAATTAAAGGATACATTTACCCTTCACGGGTTAAATCCATTTAGAACCTAAAATAACCTAACCAAATCCAGTCCATACCAATCTATTTGTCTCTATAACCCAATCCAATCCAGACCATTTGAAGTTACAATCCATTTGCACCCAACCAAACACAATCCAAATTAAAATCAACCCATTTAACCCATTTCCATCCAACCCATTAGCAGGCCTCGACATAGGTAGCCGTGGTTGATACTAGCGCAGTACGATCGTGGCAAACCAACCCTGCTGCACACAGCCTCCCGGGGACTCCACATGGACAGAGACACACAAAAGCCGGGCAGATATCGACCATCCTGTATCTGTTGCTTTTATTTATACTTATAATTTTTTTTTGAATTTTTAAGTTGATTTTGAGTTTTTTTAGCTAAGTTTATTTCTTAGTATCGACTTTTAGATCACCAAGAATACATGTATAAAAATTTTGTTAACAAACTATTTTTTATTTGTAAATATACCGAACCAAACGATTAATTGCCACCGTATATCCCATCTCACATGAATGCAACAACTTAACAGTAAGTGTGCCAGTTAAGTCTCGTCTTGTGTAGTCTCGACTTGTAGCTTTCATGCGTGCCAGGACACAAGACACATCCCCCCGGCCGGCACGCCCAACTCATCGATCAATCGATCTCTCCTTCCTTGCAAAACCAAACCATTCGTTCATCCATGATAACAATCGACCGATCGATACACGCGCACGCACGTACTTACACGTCCACCACGGTCGGTTATTTTGTACTCCCTCTGGTTTTTCTTGTTTAACGTCATTAAAATTTTAATTTATATTTGACCCTTCGACTTATTTAAAAATTTTATCCAAATTATCAATCAAATTTAAAGTTACTTTAGTAATAAATCAAACCATAATAAAATAGTCAATAATTATATAAATTTTCTTTAATAAGACGAAGAGTCAAATGTAGATAAAAAATCAAGGGCGTTAAAAAAATTAGAGGGAATACGTTGTTGGGTTTCCGCGATAAGCGCTAGCTACTGAGCTACGAGTCGATTGTTTGGAGCATATTTTCAAACATAAAATATATTAATAAAACATTTATATATGTATTTTTTGTGATTTAAAAGCCGAGAACTATCACGGGTAAAAAATGCTTCTATATTAACTTCTAACCTAAAGTTAAAATTTAAATTTTAGATTACAAGAAACAAAAATACGCAAGATCGGGACTTCCGTAAAAAAAAATATGGTTGGGCATTTCTGCGTGTCGCGCGCGCGCGGTCATCGATCAGCGCACCAGCCGCGCGCATGTGGTGTGTCTGCGCGCGCGCCGCCGGCGCCGAACGGGAGGGGCGAAACGAGATCGAGAGATGACCAGCTGACTAATCCACGAATTACTATTGAGAGATAAGAGTCCACAAGGAAATCCAATTTAAGGGGAAAATGAATTTCGGATTGAAAATTTTAAAAATAAATGATAACAAAAAAGAGTCCATGAGAAAATATAATTTGTAGTTATCTAAAACTAGGTTAGATATAAATATTATTGGAGAGGGAGTCTGTATAGAAATAAAATTTATAAAGATATAATTCATATTAAAAATAAACATCATGAAAAAAAATTCAGGTTAGAGTGCATTTTAGAATTATTTTAAATACGGATTGAAAATAAATAATAATTAGAGAAAGGATCTACGTAGAAACACAATTTTCAAAAAGATTTTAAAATTTGGGCGAAAAATTAAATATTATTGATAAAAGAGTTTAGGTAATACAATTTAGAAATAGTTTGGATTTAGTTACTAATAAATTGTCAAGTTAAAAGTATGTACCTTTACCTATATCAATTCAAGACTCTCGAGCCGCACATCCTATGAGCTAAAATTAGCTAGGAACTCTCAAGTTAAATGAGGAATAGAAAACACTTTGATCATTCATTCTTACAAAAAAAATATAATTAATAGATGAGATTGGATACTTGAACTTATAATTAGCACCACACTTAAGCTTTCATATTTGATTCTTGTATAAGGGTTAACTCATTGGTACTACAGTTCCATTAAATTGTGTAGGCAAGCTGGCTTGGACCTATCTAAACTCTTCTTACTGAATTACCACAAAATGAACATTCGGACCTAATATCTTTTTTCAAGAAATAGAGTAATATCACTAGAGATAGTGACCTGATGGTGGAAAGAAGAGAAACAAATATATCATAACATTTATATATCTTTGATTTATTATATTATTAAGAGAATAGTAAACAATTTGTCATGTTTAAGTTATGGGCATAGGAATTAATATATTATTTGAAATATTAGGATATAAATTTAATTAGTCAAGTTTGCTGGAGTTAAAATATATCATCATTTTTAATAGTATTTTCACAATAAGATGTGGAAAAAAACTATTTAATATGTTCAATATTTCTTCACAATAAAATTATATGCTACTGTATGAAAATTTATGACAATACTAGCTATATATGTAATCTGTGTGGGCCACCAGTTCTCGTTATATAGGGTGACATTAAGGAAATTTACGGCAATGTAATTACGAGGAGAGATAGGAAATATGTTTCATTAGATGAAATTGATGCACACTGTTTCTAAGCTGAAAGTGCATGAAACTACCAATCAAATGCAATGCTATTAAATAATATATATAACTACTCTATGAAACCGCCAAATACGATACACTGGATATCTTGTTACGTAAGTAGTTTCATTCTCAATCAAAGTATTTTTTAAGATGACACGACGCTCTTAAAAACAATGAAACGAAACTCCTCACTGGGGATGGCGTGACGGAACCATCGATCTTGTCACATTCTTCGATCGATATATCGTTGCAACAGAGGACACGACGGGGACTCGATCTGGCTAGTTACTACTCCATCCAAAAAAAAAAAAATATCGAAAGTTTAACTATATGTTTTATTTAAAAATTTATTAAAAATTAAAAAAAATTAGTCATATTTAAAATACTATTTATGTTTTATCGTGTAATAACAATAAAAGTGATGGTCATAAAAACTTTGTAAATAAGACAAAACGTTAAATACTCAATCTAAATATAAAAAAATAATTTATTTTGAGCCAAAGGTTGTAGCTAGCTGTAAGCAGCATGGATATACTTGCTGGCCGTGCCATCTTTGAACAGCGCCTGTGATGTGTACCTTGCTCACTGTTGCTTCTGGATCCGGAACGTTATTGGACGGGGGATCGTTGGCATGCATGCTGGCCTTTTGCATACCTTCATTTGTTAGTTCCAGGCAGTTTTCATGTATGTTTTCACACACGCATAGTCGCATATATATATTCTCCAACCCAATTAGTGTGATCCCCAATCATTGTACCTAGTAACATAGACACTTGCTTAGTTAGCATGTAGCGAGCCAATTAATTAGCTAGGTTTTCTTTAATGTCTAGTAGATGATTGGTGCATATATGCAGACACCCTTAACCTTTTTGGTCTTTTCGAATGGAACATACATCCATACTATTGGTTGATGTGTGTGACTCGACTATACACCAGATCGAAAACGACGAGACGACGATGGCTACCGAAGACAAAGATATTTGCACGATATTTTAGCTATATTTATATTTATATATTATTTAATATATAATTTATATATGTTTATATTTCTTAGTATTTATATAAATTTAAACACCGTTATAAAATTTTACGTTATAAAACGGAGAAAGTAACTGACACCGACAGCTCCCACACTAGGATCAACCTAGCTGGTTGTGTATATGCACTGTTTAGCATAACTGTCTTAGCAGTGATAACCAATGAGAGAGAGATATTGTATACACAACTGCATGTATGTTGCAGTGCATACTGTAAGAGTATTCTCAACAACTTATCTGAATTTTATCATCTATATCTTTATTTGGATGATCATCTAAAACACTTTCATCTTTCGTATTTCTTTGTACTCCAGCAGATCATCTATATATGGCATTCTCTATATTTATTTGGAGGATTGGAGAGAGAACATCTAAATATAGAGTTTCTCTCCTAATATGAATGACATCCAAAAATAGATGATGAGATAAATGTTCTGTTGGAGCACAACTTTTATTGTTCATCCTCTATTTCTAGTATAGAGCATGGGATGGATGAGCTGTTGAGGTGCTCTATGGTGGGGCTCTTGGAATGCAAGCTGGAGGCCCAGCGCGGGAGACGCCGGCCCAGCTAGCGGGATCTACTCTTCTTCCCATTTTACGAGAGGCTGAGCCTGAAAGGAAACCCTAATCGATCCTGGTATGTTTGCCAGCGTCCAAAAGGAAGTAGAATCAAACAGGAAAAGCGAGCAGTATGACAGAGTTCAATCGATGGCAGCAAACATGAGCCTGTGCTGCATTTATGATCGGAAACATTCTTTCTTGCATTGATCTGAGGATCTAGCTAGCAAGCAAGCCGACAGATGAGAATGTAGTGGTAACAACTTTCAACTGTGTGTGCAACTCAAGCTAGCCTCCAAAAGGAGTTACAGTTTATGCATCAACCCATAGCTGTTTTTTCTGCTCAACATGACTCCATGAACAATTGAACATGAATGCAAGATGTGCACCCATTTCCTTTTACTGAAGAAGAACAAGAGATACAGGCATGTACAACTTATTCAGTTCTGCTACCAGACCAGCATATTTTCGGCCATCCATTAAAGCAAGTTGGTCAGAAAGGCCGAGTGATATGTTTGGGCTAAACTGGCCCACAATTAGAGCTCAAAATAGCCCATTCAATGGTCCAGTTGATGGTAGGTAGTCTGCAGGCTGTCTGGCCCGCCATGAGCTCTGCGAATTGCTGCAGTTTGGTTTTGAAGTCATGAGATTAGATCGAGTTGCCACTTGCTCTTCCGGCCGGTTTGGACTGGGCCAATTTTTGGCCCATCAGTTTATTTGGAATAATGTTAATAGTATAAGTTGTTAGCGATTTGGATTGGCCAACTGTTGTTAAATTAGGTCTTGTTCCCTTGATTGCATCCCCTTCCCCCCAATAAACCTACCAAATTTTGCCATTACCAAATATTGGCAAGGCAAGGTTGGGTAGTATTCGGTTGGAGCCTTGCCAATTTTTGGTAAAAGTTTTAAGAGTAAAGTTCCATGTTTATCAAAATTTAGTAGGGTTGTATTGGTAACGGTACGTTTAGTTTGTCGCCCTGTGAATTAAATTACACTACGGTCACCTTCCCGGATTAGTCAGATATTTGATGTGATCCTAGTCCTACTTGCTACAAGTTGTACTAGCTCGTAATGAAATCATCTATTGGGCTAACCGCGAATTTTTAGCTGACACTCACCATGCTCAAGCTGGTGCAGGTTTTAACCAGTAAAGTCGCCCTCCCCAACGCCGAGTCAGCGATGCTCACTCATTCATTGCAAGAAAGTTCTTCGCAATCTGATCTGGACTTGTCGCTCTCCTCCTTCCCCTCCCCTGCACTCGTTGGGCATCCGACCAATCAACCAATCTGACAGCGTTGCTCATGCTGTGCTTGTACTACAATGATTCTTTTTTCCCCATGGAATTATTAGCAATCAGCAGCTAGCGAATTAGTCATGTCTTTGATATTAATTTTAAATTTACAATATTAATTTTGGAGTTAATTTTAAGATTTTTTAATCATAGCTGGTTTTAGCCATGTCTTTTATATTACCAAGAACACGGATATAAAAGTTTTATTTATATATTATTTTATTTATAAATATGTTATTTGACAATTATCTCTGTGTAAATTAGACGTCCAATCTATCCTATCAATCGATGGAGGCATAGAGCCACAACTTTTGGGCTTTGGCTGCTGCAGAGAAAAGGAAGAAGAGATGCTGCCATGGGCAACCCCAGTATCTTATCCTGTGCACGGACTCAGCTCTTGCTGTCGCCTCTTTTAAGCTCCTCCAGTCGCTTCTTCTTGGCCCCTGCTGCATCCCCAGCGAGAGGCCAACGACACCAAAATCTTTTGGATCATAATAGTGCTGCTAAAGGCCGTCCATAACAACGACGACGCTTTTTGCAGGAAAAGAAGAGAGGGGAGCCCGACCTGGCTGGAGCAAACAGCTCGTAAACAGCTTTAGCGCTTTTGCTAATTTCACCGGGTTGGGTTGTTCCATGACACTTGGCCGCTGTAACTATAATCCTGATAGACAGCTACCGTATCTTATCCTTTTTGTAATATAATTTATTTTATTATTTAGATTTATATAGATGTTAATAAATTTAGATGGGAGCTTCACCCTCTATGTAATGAATCCATGTGGAAAACAGAAGAGAGGAGAGGAAGAAGAAGAGATGGCTGAAGTAAAAAGACGACAACCAGCCTCACATTTGCATCTGGATCCATCAGTTGAAACAATATATGATAAAAAATAATAATAACTACACAGTGGACTCCCGTTCTGGACAAAAGTCTTTTTTTTTTCGCTGGCTCCAACACGGCTCATTCGCACGCGCACGCTGTTACTCCGTGCTTCTTTGTCGCGAGCGCTCTCCCCCGCACTTGCTCACGTACTCCGTGCTGGCTGACGGTGATGTTACGAGATAATTGTTATTATCTAGTAACATTCATAATTTATCTGGTTCTAACTTGACTCCGTTCTCAAATCAGCCCGCATAATCAATCGATGTATGCAAGGCATCCCGGGAAAACGACGCAAACCTGTAAAGTCAGTGCAGTGATACAGCGAGATATTGCAATTTTTTTCGCGAGAGCGGGCCTCTTGCGCCGTGGCGGTGAGCGACGGTGAGAGCGATCGGTGGCGGATGCGTGATGATCTAACCGGGAGGGACATGCGCGTGCACGCACGGTGTCGTCGATCGATCTAAGCGGTCGCCTCAGAATCCGCCGCTTTTGTCTCTTTCTTTCCTTCCTTCTCGTGGGGCGGGGCGGGGACGACGCGCACTATGGGTGGCGCGGGGCGAAGGGCGTCGCCGGGTTGGATCAGGATGGATGGATGGATGGATGGATCGATCGATGGCAACGTGACGGGACGCGCCACGCGCACGCACGCCTACTCGCCTCGCGGTCTTCGCTGCTGCGGCTGCGGATGGGTGGATGCGGCGTTTCAGCCGGGACGCGCCTGTCCACCGGGCACGTCTTTGGGGTGTGGAAAGGGGATTTTGCAGGGTGAGTACGAACCGAATTAATTCCCCTTTCTCTTCAGGCCAGTTTATTCTTAAATTTTTTAGAGGGCCTGTGTAAATTTATCACTGGTTTTTTAAGTTATAAGGATGCCAAACAATTTTAATGGTAATTTTTTTAATTTTTACTAGCAGTTTTACAATAACGACTCAAACAAGATGTAAATTTATAAATGTTTTTTCACATACATTTCTCAGTTTTGAAACGGTGTTTTTTTTTCCTCAAATAGTTTCTATACATAAGTTCATTTATATTTATTTCTATCATTTTATACCATTAAATAGATATCATAAAATATTATAAAATCTTTACTTTTCCATTAATAACAGGCTGGGTTCTTTACATCAAATTATTCTCACATTTTTCCTTGGTTTTACACATACACATTCCAAACTATTAAACGCTATTTTTTAAAAAGATATGTACAGGAGTTTATCATCCTCTTTTCTAAAGTAGTTTTTAGCTTTATAGTAATAAAATCCTTTGTTTACATCATTATGTAGCCATTAAAAATTAGATAAATTTTCGTCCTTTATCAACACAAGAAGCCAACAACACAGCTATAGTCATGTATCTCACTTTTATCAATGATGATGATAAGGTGGAAAGGATTCGGGATTCCATTTTGTGGCTCATGCTCATCTGCAGACGGTTCGGTTTGCTGGCTTTTCCGACACGATTACACGAAAAGATCGCATTTTCTACAGGATTGCACGAAATAATAGTCGATACTAGAGCAGTATATCTCGCTTTTCCCCATTTTTCTATAGGCAGCGTACTGTATTCGCCTCATATCAATCCACATGGTTAGGAGTTGGCACTGTCCTGGGTCTGGAGTGCAGGATCCTCCCAATATAATTGATGCAGCTCAAGGCATCTTTGCTTAGGGCATATTTAAAGGTGGTGTCATGTACATGCCTTTTGGCAATACAGGTTTATTCGGAGTCTATATCCTTGTAATGGTTTAGATAACAAAAACGGTTACCATCAGTCTAATTTTTTTTGAAAAAAATCTAACAAATGACATTGATAAACGTCTAATTCTAAGAAATGATATCAACGAGTGCGAGTTCTACAAAACATCATTATACAAACGAATTTATCTAAGAAATGTCATCGTTGTTAGAGTTCCGTCAGTATTTCACCGTTAAGTGCTATTGTATTTAACGACAGAAATGGATGAAACCTGGTCTAACGGCGATAACATTTCTCAGACAAAGTTATTTGTATAATGATATTTCGTAGAACTCCCACTCGTCAGTCATCAATGTTATTTATGAGATTTAGACATTTGTCAATGATATTTTTTGGATTATCTTCTTTTAATACTCTTCTTTCCTTTTTACCATCCTTATACAACAAAGTTTATGTTTATTGAGCTTGTTAATTGTAGCAACAATGTTTACCTCACATGTTTTCTCTCTTCCATATCAACAGAAATTCCTCGTTAGTTATTAAGACTAAAGCTCACTATCAATCATATTTTCTCTCTTCTACGTCAATAATTTCTAATTAGTAAGGACTAAGAACCCACTATCAATGAGCATTGTACATGCCCTAAGAGTTGGCACTGTCCCGAGTCTAGAGCGCAGCATGAAGGATCCTCCCAATATAATTGATGCAGCTCAAAGCATCTTTGCTTATTGTATACACCAATGAAGCTTCTCCTTTACACACTTGTGTATGGCACTTTATAAAGCTTCTAAGGTATACAAGCTACTGTAACTAGCTGTCTTCAAACTGTGCTGCTGAGCAACAATGTTGTTCAAATTGCTCATGAGTTCAGTATTTATTTAAAGAAGAGTTCTTTTAACATCTTAAAAAATATATATTGATGTACCATATTTTTAGTGTAAAAATTTAGTACTTGAGATATCAGAATTTTACACTAAAATTTTTGAAGTAATCTTTCTGTATCATATTATAAAACTTTATGGTCTTGTTTAGAACATATGGAATGTCCGAACAGGGAGAGTAACAAGTATAACATATAGGCTGTGCAAAAGGACCCTAACAAGTCATTAGGTCACAACACACCAAGCACAGCTCAGTTCTCATTCAGTATTTCATTCACGAGAGAAGGCATTGCAGAGCAGTAAATAGAGAAATAAAATAGAACCATGTATTATGGCCAAAGTGAGAATTAAAGTGGCAGAAAATTTGTCATCCATCCATTATTTTCTCCATCTTGCATTCCGCAAGAACACCGGCTAGTTAGGGGGAAAAAGAGCAAAAGCGATCACAAGACGTCGTCGTACTCCAAGACGCACGTACGGTAGGTACTCCACTAGAACGTAAAACCTCTCTAGAAGAGGGAAACCGAACCATATATTTGGTAGCACTTTACAACTAGGGCTGGTCAGATCAGCCATGTTTTTTTTTCTTTCAATCGTTTCGTCGAAAATTTCCTTTAGACCAGAGCGCCATTTGCAATTCTCGCTCCAGCGCGCTGATGATAATAAGCTCTCGTCGAATTCAGAAGGGGTTTCCTCACACTGTGTAGTTCTGCTGGATTGTGTCGATGTCCAGCCCTTTCAGCTTCACCACTGATTCGACGTGGCCCTTGAGAGTGTTCAGCTCTCTCAGCCTGCAGGTCATCCATCCAAGAACAATTCGTTTAGTTTTCAGCAACATTTAACAAGTGGTCAAGCACTTGATTGGTTTTGTCAATGTTGGAAGTGAGCATTGTATTGTACCTTGCGATCTCAGCTCTCCTCTTGGCTTGCTCGGCGATCTCAGAGAGCTCGCGGTAGCTGCTCTTGTCGTTGAAGAGAGCGTTGGAGGCGACCTCAGGTGGCTGGAGGCCGTGAAGTGTTCTTTGTGCGGTAGCCCATTGTGCCTCCCTCTCCTCTCTGCCGTAATCCTTCTTGGTGGTGAACGCAATCTGAAAAAAAATGAGGTTCGGAAGCTCATCAGCATGCTGAAAAAGGGAGTGGACGACAGTGTATGTACAGGTCGAGTCATGGGTGTACCTTGTTCTCGAGGAGGTTGTCCCAGGCCCTTCCACTCAGCACGAAGCGGATGAAGAACTTGAAAATGTCGAGCGGGAAGTAGAACACGATGCTGTAAAGCCAGATCACACCAGCCCAGCCCCAGCCGATACCCTTGATCCTGGCAAAGCTCCAGTTGGCGTAGACAGCAATGAATGTCGCAACCTGCACAAATAATAAGGTTGGGATTAGGCATGATTTGCACTGATAGTTCGGTTGTTGAGTAGCTGTCTTGTTACATACCAGCTGTGCAAGCATGAATGCAGTGACCAAGAGTAGGCCAGGACGTTCGACGAAGGACCAGCTGCGAGAACGGGTGACGAAGATGAGGGCCTGGCTCACAATACTGACTTGGAGGTAGAGTGCAGACATCATCTCATGTTCGCTGTTCCTGATTGACCTGACACCGAATTTGTCCTGAGCAAAAGCACTTTAGTGAGAACAAACTTCACATATATAATGAGAAAAGCATAGCATAGCGGACAAACTACAGATAGGGTAGGCAAAATTGTTGAATAGACTGAAAGCATACCGAGAAAAAGTCTGTCTTGTGCATGGCCCAGAAGAAAATAACGGTCATCAGAGCAAGATAGCTTCCGAGCACAATACCAGTAGCAAAGATTTCCTTCAGCTTCCAGCTGTCTGGTAAGGGAGAAGGCTTAACTCTGTCCTTTGAGATCGTCATAATGGTACCTACAAAAACATTGTGTGAGAACTGATTCTTGCACTAGGGATGTACATGCAGGGAATATTTAGTTGTACTACTTTAGCATAGGAATGCATACCATCGTTCAGGATGGCAATGATAAGGACCATGAAGGGTGAGAAGTCGTATTTCCAGATCAGGGCAATAAGCAAAAATCCAAGCTGCAAAGTAAAAATGATTTTAGATTCTTGAAAATCTAGAAAAGACTTCATATTCTAGTTTTTATGTTAAAAAAATGCTGGCAAGTACTTACCACTATACGGATGGTGATGGAAACTGCATAAATCTGATGTACACAAGACAAAATAAATACAAAGTCAGAATGCAATGTGATAATATATTCATATGTTTTACAGATAATACAAGCTATTTGCAAAGGAAGAACCGGAGAACTTACAGTATAGTTCTTCATCCTCTGGAAGATGCATCTGCTAGTGAGGACAGCGCTGATAATGACACTAAGACCTGGCTCAGTGAGCACAATGTCGGAAGCACTTCTTGCAGCATCTGTAGCATCAGCAACAGCAATACCAATGTCGGCCTTCTTAAGAGCAGGGGCATCATTCACACCATCTCCGGTCATACCGACGATGTGCTTCTTCTCCTGCAACCTCTTCACGATCTCATATTTGTGCTCTGCATAACAAGAAACACATTGAGGACTGAAAACATTGGAAGCAAATAAGTAGGTAAGTCTGCATCCGAACCATACCAGGGAAGACTCCAGCAAAACCATCAGCCTTCTCAATGAGCTCGTCCACAGGAAGTGCTTCAAGTGAAGCGTCCTTGTTTTGTCCGAGCAATGCGGATGAAGGATACATGTTTGTGCCCATTCCAAGCCTCCTTCCAGTCTCCTTACCAATAGCAAGCTGGTCACCTGATGTACATCAAAATTCAATCATTAGCTCTGACAAAACTCATCATATTTCTTTCTTGTTTCTATAAGACTGTACATACCAGTGATCATCTTAACATTCACACCAAGATGGAGTGCTTTCCGGATAGTTTCAGCACTGTCATGCCTCGGGGGATCAAACAGGGGCAGCAGACCTACGAATTGCCATGGTCCACCAGCAGAGTCCTTCGATTTCTCAGGTACTTCCTGCAACATCATCATACTGGTATAAGAATATGGCTCAATAAACGCTAGAAAAACAATCGATCATTAAGGCAGTCAGTATACCTGTCTTGCAACTGCAAGAGAACGAAGCCCACGCTCAGCATACTTGTCAATCACATTGTGCACCTTCCTCTTCACATCCTCCTTGCAGTTGCACAGGGTCAGGATCTGTCCAAATTTCAACCAAAATATCCATCAGTAACGTGTTAAAAGCATAAAAAATGTAGCAAAACATGGGTGCAATCTTTCTCACCTGCTCAGGAGCACCCTTGCTGGCACGGTGCCAGTTTCCATCGGCGTCAATGTAAGTTAGAGCGGTCCTCTTGTCAACTGGGTTGAAGGGCAAGAAGTGCACTTCCCTGATACCGGCCCTGGCCTCCTTAGGATCAGCAAGCATACCAACCATGGCAGCATCAATGGCGTCTTGGTTTTCTGTCCTAGATGCCCTTGCAGCCAGCAACAAAACATGGTCCTTGTCAACACCTTTTGTGAACACTTCAACAAGGTTCTTGTCGACACTCAGCTTGTTAAGGGTGAGGGTTCCGGTCTTGTCACTGCACAGAACATCCATGCCAGCCATCTCCTCGATGGCAGTCATCCTCTTGGTGATAGCACCCTGCTGGGACAACTTGTGGGAACCAATAGCCATGGTGACCGAGAGCACAGTAGGCATGGCAATTGGGATACCACCGATCAAGAGGACCAACAGGTTCTCAATCCCACTGCGGTAGGCACGGTGCTGGATCGGGAACATAACAATGATCTCGATCACAATACCAACCGCAATCGAGCAGATACAGAAGTTCCCGATCGCAGTGAGGACCGACTGGAAGTGACCAACTTGGTTGGTGCTGTCAACAAGATGAGCGGCCTTGCCGAAGAACGTGTGCACTCCAGTGGCAATGACCACAGCCTCAATCTCACCCTGTTTGCAGGTCGAGCCAGAGAAGACCTCATCACCAGGGTTCTTGGTCACCGGAAGGGACTCACCAGTAAGGGCAGACTGATCAATCTTGAGGGGATCACCCTCAAGGAGACGAGCATCAGCAGGGACGATGTCACCGAGCTTGATGCTGATAATGTCACCAGGAACCAAAATTGCTGCCTCCTGCTCACCCCATCGGCCATCCCTGAGCACCTGGAATAAGCAACAAACATGTGTGCTTAACACAACGAAAACAAAATGCAAGACTACGTAATCAGCACGGTTAACTAGTACTCGGCTTATTCCAAGTTGCCAACTGCTACATGAGTACATGACTACATCCTAGTACCTAACACATCTCGGCTAGTTTGAGTTGACAAGTTGTACGAAATAAAAATTCCACATGACAACGATGCGTACGCGTGCGCTGCCACATTTTTTCTCCCCTTATCCAATTAATAATACATGTGCAAAGTGAGAACGAACTTTACGACGGTTAAGTATGAATTATGATGGTGAAATAATTCATGTCCAAGACGACACTTCCTTATATCCTAGACCTATCATACGTATGAAAGATAGAAACTTGACTTTCAGGTGCAGAGCAGAAAAGATAGACCACGCCGTTTTTTGCTAACTACGCCCGAATTAGACGCAATCGCAAAATACGTAAGCATAATTTACGCCCAATGAACAGTACTGTCCAATAGGCGGGTCCCTATCTTTATTTTCTGCAATAATTGAGCATATGCCCACCCATCGGCTGGACAAATTCAGAGCTCAGTTTGTCCTAAAAAGTACGCACAATAGAGATTCTTCCTTCCACTACCGTATAATACTATAACACAACTAGCCTACATAAAAAAAATCAAAACTTTGTGGTACAACGGAATAATTAAGCAGCTAAGCTCGATTCCAGTGCATAGTGCATTAGTACTTCTCTTATCCAGTGTTTGGTGAGCTCACCTTGGTCTTGGGCGCAAGGTTGGCCATGAGCGCGGCGGCGGCGTTGCCGGCGTTGTTCTCCTCGATGAAGGAGATGGTGGAGTTGATAACCAACAGGACGATGATACCGACGAAGTCCTCCCAGTCCGGCGGCTTGCCGCCACCGTTGGCCAGCGCGATGGCCATGATGGCGGCCATCTCCATGACCCAAGACAGCGGGTTCCACATGAACCCCAAGAACTTGAGTACCTTGCTCTCCTGCACACGCACAAAACCAAGACAAAGCTGAGCACAATGCCCACCGAAAAAGATGAAACCACACAGCACGCAGCACGACGCACCTTCTTCTCCTCGAGCTTGTTGGGGCCGAACACCTCGATACGCCGCGCCCCCTCGTCGGAGGTGAGCCCCTCGCGCGTGCATTTCAGCTGCTCGAACACCTCCTCGATCGGGATGTTCTCCTGCAAAAAAAAAAAAACAAAATCCACGAGACAACCGCGATGAGCGCAAATACAGAGCGGCGAAGAAGACGACCACGCTGGCAGGTGGGCCTGCCCTGTCATCCACAGGTAAAATATCTCCCACGGGTGCGCATGGGCCCGCCCCGTCAGCGTCTACCGGCCAGCAACGGAAGCGTCCAAATGATTGGTGGACGTACGGCCGTCAGATGGAGATCAGACGGCGCAGCGGCGGTCAGAGCCGCGGAGGACAGGGCGTACTTCCCGTGGCCCTTCGTGTTGTCTTTGAGATTCGTGCCGGGGAAGATGCGGTTTTTTTCGTTTTCGTCGCGTGAAACCAACACAAAATTAAGCTAATTTTCTAATTTTTTTAATAGAAGACCAAAAAAAAGATAAGCGAACACCGGTGGCGACGCAGACGTCCATCTGCCATTGGATTTACCTCCGTTTTGTCAAAGAAAAAAAACAAAAAAAAGAAGCCAAAAAGAAAAGCTGCAGCTCAGCTCAGCTCAAGCACGCACGGATTCCACTGTGCTATGCGCGGCTTTATGGTAGTTGGGTTAGCAACTAATCTCTCGCGCCCGTGCTTAAGCGCCTTTTGACTTTACACCTACCTGCAAATTCGTATGAAGCCGAAGAGCTCACGAATAATTTTAGTTTGGTGCTTCTTTGTGAGTGAAAATTAATCAAAACTGAACAAAAAGAGAGAGACATAGCGGCGGGAATAGCGATAGCTGGAGGGGTGCATTTAATTACGCGTAGATCTGAGATTCAAAAGGTTTTTTTTTAAAGAAAGTTTGGTAGAGAAGTGACCATAGTAGTAAGTACATATCTGGCAGACTAAACTGGCATGTGAACATGATCTTTCAAAAAAAAATTAAATTGATCCAAAAAGAAAAGTGGCGGAGACAGATGAACATATTGATGAGGCGAGAGGGACAGCTGCATATCCTGGCGCAAACAGAGGAAAGAAGAAGAAGAAGACGACGAGGAACAGCATGTTGTGGAGAAGCCGCGTCGACGTAAAAGGCAGCTGCATGCTAGCCGACGGCCGTGCCCATCGGGGTCGTCTTCTTTACATGGAAAGATTTATTTCCGTTTAATTCAAACAACGATAAAAATCCAATCAACTGTTCCCCGAAATTTGCGCGCTAGGGAATCGGAACGGTTTAATTCGGACTACTTTTCGTATCTAATCTCTCGCGGAGACCCCGGAGAGAGAGAGAGAGGAGCAGACGGTCAAACCGGCGTGAAACTAGAGCGAAGTTGAGTAGCGACGAGTAACAAACAACCGAGAGACGAGGAAGAAGAAGAAGAAGAAGTAGGGGCGGCGGCGGCGGCAGAGGGATGGATTCTCACCAGATCAACGGCCTCATTCTTGATCTCCTCGAGGCCTCCCATGGCGGCCGGGCGAGGGCGGCGGCGTGGGGTTGCGGGTGAGTCTAGAGGAGGCCGAGCTGTAGCATACAGTCAGGCGACGACGACCTGGCTGGCGTCCACTGACTCCGGCGCGGCGGTGCGGTGGGGGTATTAGTAGTGGGGGGAGGAGGAAGGGGGGAGAGGGGAGCGCCCCTGGCTATATAGCGCCTCCCCGCCGCACCGGGCCATATGCTACAATGGGTAGAGTCCGGCGCGGCCGGGGTGGGGCCCACCTGGGCCTCCCTCCCCCTCTGTTCGCGCGCCTCGTTAACTTGGGCTGGCTGGTGGGGCCCGCGTGTCGGCGGGAGATTTGACTCCGGGGGGTGGGGGTGTGGGTGGGGTGGTGGTGGGGCCCGCGTCGCGTCACGGGAGATAACGGGCTTTGGGTAATTTTACAACGGGGGGAGGCGCGCCTGCAGGCCGGGGAAAACGGTGTTCTCCGTTATAGATATCCAGTTCTTGTTGGATGCAATCCGTAATTCCGTATAGATAGATAGAATGCACCGGCGTTCCTCCGTCTATAGCCTCGTAACATCTCATCTTTTTTACTTATAATTCAAAATTTAACTTTTTAAACTTAAATTTGAAGTTATTTTTCAGATTTTCACCGGAAATTATTTTTTCCAGTCTTAGCTATTAGATCACTAGGAATACATACGTAAAAGTTTTACTAACGGGTTATTTTTTGTTTGTAAATTTGTCGTTTGACTTTTTTATAAAAAAACAAAAAATTCACATTGTATGTAAAAAGAAGTCAGAATAAATAAATAGTTGATATCTTAAAAACATAGATATTGTTTTAGATGTATTTTAATGTTCCAATATTGCTAATCGTTTCTGGCTCCATCTCTTCGATTATGTTTTCAAGATAAAAGAAAACATAAGACATAAGTGGATTGAGCATCTTTTCGACTATTTTCATCCCTATAGATGGAGGAGGATAGGATTTGTTTTGCCACGAGACAATCTGGACCGTCCAATTGACGCAGATCGGACGGGCTCACGGACGAACGAAGCTAGCTGGTGCTGGTCTCATGATGGATTAATTGCTGCCATTTGTTCCATGCTAAACTTTGATGCCTGCAGCTAATTTTGTTGTTGCAGCTCAATCCACAACAGCCGGCTGCAACAACAAAGTATTATCTGTAAACCATAAATCTGTTTAGATAATATGGAGTATTAGAGAATTAATGACAGGTGCTCCAGTGCAGGTCTAGCTGCCTCAGTTCAGCTATTTCCCATATGTTCCACTCTTTTTTTTTATCTTAAAAAAAATCAAGTGTCAAACTAAGCTCGGCTTCTGCAGCTCAAAGAGGTAAGAGCCGACCAACCGTTGTTATTATTATAATCCCCTGCACATAATGGGCAAATAATTCACTTGAATAAAGCCGGTTTCAACGAGCAATTTGCAGGTGACGGAAGCATCAGTTAGCTGCTACTTCAAAAAATGTTAAAAAAAATTATTCTAGGGGTAGAAGAGAAAGTCTTCTTGGCAAACCATTTCTTTTGTGGACAATAATGCAAGGAGAGAGGAACAGAAAAGGGTCGCTGATGAAGGCAACTTGAGATCTAAAAAAAGCGACCCTTTTACCTCTCACCAGGGGTGATTACTTGAACTCTTTTATTAAAAAAAATCAAACAGCATATTTACAAACATAAATAATTTGTGAATAAAATTTTTATACGTATATTTTGTCGATCTAAAAGACAGAGCTAGAGTTTGATAAAAAAAAACTAAAATCAACCTATTCAAAGTTGAAAATTTAAATTTTTAACTTATAAGTTAAAAATATTGGGTGTCCGTCTCCACCTTATCCTCACAGTTTTCACGAAAAATGGGGAAGATTCGATTTTGTTTTCCACGGGAGAAAATTTCTCCGAAATTCTGTAGCCATCTCATCTTGGTGGTGTGGATGGAGCAATCGAGGATGCTTTCGGGTTTTGGATTTAGCTGAATGTCTCTTGCTGTTGCTGCTGCTGCTGCTGTTAGGTTGTCAGGTCATGGATCGGATTTGGGTGGAATATCTTTTCGATCGGTAACCCGTAGTCCGTACCATATGCTTACAAGGATGATCTTGTCAGGAACAGCCAAAATGTTCTTGTTCAGAGCAGTGGTACACTCGTACGAGTACGGTGACAGTACACTGGGTTGGATTTGTGTGCATGTATTTTTTTTAAGATGGAATGGAATATAGTAATGTGCCAATGTGCATGGTTGTTTGGCTCGAGTAGATAGGGGCCAAAAATCATCTTCGTAATGCTCGAAATGGTTTTCCTTCTTTGGAAGATGAGATGGACTGTTTCTTCTGTTCTTGGAGGTGAATACAGCTGACAACTTGGAATGGTCATTGTGCGCGTGTGTTTTTTT
This sequence comes from Oryza brachyantha, assembly GCF_000231095.2. NCBI lineage: Eukaryota > Viridiplantae > Streptophyta > Magnoliopsida > Poales > Poaceae > Oryza > Oryza brachyantha. The sequence goes on along the minus strand of NC_023166.2, from coordinate 20,070,217 downwards.
TGGTACAGCTCATGCGTTCAGTATTATCTCCGTTCTATATTATAAAATTTTATAGTCTTGTCTAAATTCATATGTTGTTAATAAATCTAAATACATATATATAAATATATATATTGATAAATGGATAAACATAAGTAAATATAGAAAGTCTTATAATATATAACTAAAAAAAGTAGGTTGGATTGTTTTGTGTTTGTTGAAATTGGTGGGGGTGGTTTGTTATTGCCTTTTGAAGTTCGTGTATGGACACATTGATTGTTCGTTGATTTTCTGTTTTAAACTTTTCAAGTCAACGGAATATAATTTTGACTAAATTCTTTCAAATAGATCCAACAAAAATTGCACGACTGTAATACATTTTCGTTTGCTATGCCGAACATGAGTCATGCAATTTTCACATGCCAAAAATATATATCCCAGCAATGAATATGATCGATATTGTCGAGAATAATTAATAATTATGCGTATACAATATGTAATGGCAGTGTGTAACATTTTCCTCAGTTTTTGTTAACCAAAAACCTAGTCCTCGTTTCGTTCATGCTCCCATCGTACGCACACAACAGTGCATGAGGAGAAAACGCAAGGAACAAAAAAAAACTCACATCACATTCTCACCAACGTAATCTAGTTGTAATGCACTAGTATACTACTAGGACAACAGAAAACTTCAAATGCAAATTTCTGCATTTGATTGGATTTGGATGACCACAAAGGTCAAGCCCCCCAAACAGTAGCTACACAAAGCCCTCTCCTCGTCCGAACAGTCGCCTTTGGTTGGTCAAATGAAGGAACTTTCATGGGCTAAAAAACTCCAAACAGTGCTGCAATAATGAATAATTAAATCCACCCCAGCTGATACGGCCTGAAAATTCAGTCTGTGCCAAGTTCACATTTATCCATGCTGACATTTGGGTACTATTTGACAATGTGCAATTACTCCATTATTGGGATGATTGTAACTGACATTAAACAGAGGGCATTTCACATGTAATGCCCATAGTGTTTTTGGAGTCAATAATGTCTAGATAGATGCATGTGGACACACCCTCTTTTTTATTTTATCTTTCAGAGGAGGCTCATTGTGGCTATCCTATCATGCTGCTTTTGAAATGTTCACTGCGTTTTGCTGCTAATGCATGACAATTGTTCAATCCATTTCCCTTTTGATATGATCAGATCATGGGTGACAGGACAGGATGGTACAAGAGGAAAAAAAAAAGTTATTCTCAAGAGCTAAGAGATGGGGACAATGCAGCTCCACGAAGAGTTCAAGTAAATGCATGTTATTTTCTTCTCTCTCTCTTTTTTTTTTGAGAATGTGTTGTTTTCATGCGCATGCTGGTAATGCTTGTCCTTCTCAGTCGATGGATGATAGGCAGTGTGGTCCTGTCCAGTGACACACCTGTTGGATCTAGCTAGATTGTGCTTGAATGGGAATTCCATTAACCCAGATTGATCGGTTATTCAGTTCTGAATTTTAGGATGAGCTCGTCGTACACGGTTCAGTTTAATTTTGCTGCCAGCCTATGCGGCACTCTTTTTGATGAATATGGTATAGTGTAAGTGTGTAACTGATCTCTCAAATGCAAATATGATGTTATGCAGGTTTCTGTTCATGTGGAAATCCTTTTTCTTTTTTTTTGCAAAACATGAACTATGACATCGGAAATGCAATATGCTCACTTATATGCACACGAAGTGAGTATAGCTCAATTGGTTAGATTATTTATGGTGGAATTTGCTCATTCGTGCAACTCTCCAGTGTATTTTACTAGTAGTATAATACTACTAGTAGAAAAATAATATTTTTGTACTTTGTTAATTACTTGATCAGCAATATTTTATAGTTTTGTTTTTTTATAATAAAGATCACAACAAAGACAATATTATCCCTTTAAATTTCTATTACATTGGTAATATAATTTAATCACAGCCGTCCGATAAAAATAGATCAACAGTATGATTAAATTCTACCGCCAGTAAAATACACCGGAGTCGGCCTCATTCAAATACTAGACATAGCATGTGTTTTTGTAATTGTTATTTTAGTGGTTGACAATGTATACCCATTGACAACGAGATAAAAGAAATACAATATATGTACTAATAGTTACCAGAATTTTGTACTTTTCCAAATGCCGCTTAAATTGGATCAGATGCAAAGAAGGCATTTGTTCTCTGATACCAAACCAAATTCTTTTTTTTCCAAAAATCCCAAACCAAATTCTGTTCAACTACCGTGTATGCTTGGGCTTGTTGGGAGTAATATGATTGATCTTGTGTCGCTTCTACTCAATTAGTCTCCTAGCTCCACAACGCAAGTCAGAGCAAGACATCATCTACCTCCCCAATTGCATTACAAAACACAATTATTACCAAAATTACCCACCCCAAAAGAGAACTGAATGCAATATGCAAGTGTCACCTCTTCGAGAATCATGCACAATTATGTATTCAATCAACTAATTTAAATTATTGCTCTACACTTTTTCTAAAAAAATAAGAACTTCACGCTCCATCATCGTTCAGTCCATGATCCACAAATCAACGTTACGAAAAAATACACATATTTAAACTTGAAATTATGTGTGAGGTCAACTGAATTCTATAGCCACTCGTTCCATTTCCTCCTCGCTTTCCCTTTAATAATTGTGTATAATGCATGTCATCTTTATTTCTTTATTTATTTTACAGATGGAGCCTCACCTAGGTGCCTCCTCGTGCATCTGCAGCTGCAGTATCACGAAAAAAAAGGGAGAGATTGCAACCAGGAAGAGCCAGCCTATTCTGTCTAACCATCCCTGAGAATACTCAGGAGGCAAAGTGGAATTGCTCCTCTGTATCCTTTCAGAGTTTCAGTTATATCTTCTCTCCTTTTAGTTTTTGTTTCTTTTCACAGTTTTGTATTGGCTTCAGAGACCCAAGAGGTGAAAGATCTCTTCTTGATCTCCATTCTGGCCTTTGGATGGTAGCTAAATTAACATGGACAGGTCAATTTTACCATGCTTTCTTAGAAACGGCAGCCATTAGCTGAAGGCTTCAAGGTTCAGGTCGTCAGGTCTCCGGCGAGCTTGTCGACCTCAGACAAGCTTCATGACATCTTCCTAAGTTGAATGATTGGACACAAAGTTTGTGCACTGAATTCTTGCCTCTTTTGTTGGATTGCCATTTGCCCCCCGGAATAACATTCTCAGTTTCTGACTGTTCATCATGGTTCCATGAACTTACACATATACGGTACTACCTCTGTTTTTAAATACACGACGTCGTATACTTTTACATATAATATTTACGCACTTATGTTATTCAAAAATATAGTGTAAATATATAAAATATAAGTCACGACAAAATAAATGATAGTTATATTATTTTAGTTAAGATGAATAACAAAACTCGTATAAAAAAATCAACAACGACATTCTCTACTACTGAATCTTCTGCTCTCTCCCACACCCACGTCACGCACAAACCATCGCTTTCAAAAAAAAAAAACTATAAAAGAACATGTGCTTTCTTTAAACAAAAAACCGTTTCTTTTCTCTAGGATCTATGCAGTCCATGATGAATTATAATATATACCCTGTTGTAATACACAAATATATTATTATTATTATTAAAAAGTGGTAGTAATTCGTTTTCTTTCCGTGATGCCACATGAGCTACTTTAATGGTGTAACTTGACGTCTTATATGCGATGGCCTTTAGGCTGTCTTATGCTAGGGATTATTAGTATAAGGTTATGAGCTTAATGCAAGCTTATTTTAAAGCCCAGAACAAAAGTCTGTGGTTAGTGACTGTAAAAGGAGCTATAGCCGTGAGCCACACCGGTCAATTTTGTTGGGAAGAAAGCTACAAGCAATCGAATCAAGTCTAAAACCTGCGATCCTTTTTCGTCTCATCTTTTATGCTTTTTTTTTCCTTCTGCAAATATTGTTTGCTTGCTCTTTCTAAGAAGTGGTGGACTATCGTACTTTCTATTTATAGTAGAACTAATCTAAATCGTTTAATTTATCTTATTCAAGGGATCAAATCTCAAAGAGTTTTTTTTTACCTACCCTCTGCATTCAACCGGATATATACAGTCTTTTTAAATTAAGAACTTACCTCCTATTGAGATATAAACTCAGAACTTTTACTTGCTACTCAGCTGCAACAACTATACTATAATATTTTCATACATCAACCATTAGTAGAAGAATATTTTTTATTAATAATAGCAAAACTCCGAATCAATAATCGTCTAGATTTTTCTAATACCAGTGCTATTCTGAAAACCCTAATGGATATGTCCACGTGCTCCAAATTCAGTTCAGTGTCACAGTTCGCAGCAATATGTTAAAAGGAGTTTATGCCGTACCACTATTTAACTATAGGCCTCGCGTGCTAAGACGAATCGCCATTTTAAAATGACTTGTGGCGACAGAAATTATCTGATGTACCTGGAGATGTTAGGTTTCAGGTAAATAAAATTCACTTGCCAAAAAAAAAAGTTCAGATAGAGAGCATTTTTTTAATTCTTAGAAGGTATCATGAGGTACCACCATTTTTTAGGTAAATTTATTACCTTCTAAGATACTAAGATGTATCAAATTTTATATAGAAAACAGTATTACCTCTAGTACCTTCACAATAATGGTAAAATTACTCTTAGATAGAAGTTGTTAGAGCCTGAACAATTTGTTCCTTTCATACTCTCGCACGTGCAAGAATTTTGCAAGCTTTGTTTTGGTCACAATTTGGCAGTCTTTGGCACATGCAGTTTAGCCCATGGCATTATGTCATCCTAAGATAGTAAGATCCATCCGTCTAAAGCAAGAAGATCTGTCATATTCAAAGTTTTTTCTAATTCCATTCCAAAAGTAGGTAATTCCTTGTCAAAAGTACTCTGAATCCGAAAGTAGGTCATTAGTGAGCCGAAACAAGCTTGTGGAAAATTGGAAAATCTAGGTGCATATGATCCTTTCCAAAAGACTAGATTAAAAAATTTCAAAAAGGACGACTTCATGCATTCAAAAGAATATTGGACCGGACAAAACATTATTTCAAGAGCAAATGGGATGACAAAACATTTGCAGAAGCATCTTTTCGCTTCTGATTATGTTTATAAGTTAAAGTTTGAATTTTTAGTTTTTAATTTGGAATTGATTTTAGAGTTTTTTATCATAGTTTATTTTTCAGTCTTTATTTTTAGATCACTAAGAACATATATATATATATATATATATATATATATATTGTTCACAAATTATTTTTTTTTAATATAGAGTTTGACTTTTTTGCTTAAAAAACCAAACAATCGTGTCCTCGATGAATCATGCTCTGAAACTCTGAGTGACAGATCATAAAGATAAGCTAGTCGTCTAAATGTGATAACCTTATCAGAATTGCACTTTGATGCTGTAATTTTTTTTGGCTGTATGTATGGGCCTAGCTTAGTTTCTTTCACGCATGAACAATATAATAGACCGGAATTTTCAAAAGGCGCAATATATTGCCATTCACATTTCTCCAATAAATCAATACTACCTCCGTCCCATAATAACCTCAGTTTTTGTTTTTCCATGTCCAACGTTTGACCATTCGTCTTATTTAAAAAATTTGTGCAAAAAACTAAAAAAATTAATCACGTATAAAATACTATTCATATTTTATCATCTAGTAATAATAAAAATATTAATTGCAACAAAAATTCTAAATAAGATAAATGGTCAAACGTTAGACACAGAAAAACGAAAAATGAGATTATTATGGGATTGAGGTAGTAATCTATATGTGCACCTAACATTAAATCACATCACTTTTTGGATGATGGAGAAACGAGATGTGACGTGGCATCATCCATCGAAGTGTCCATCATACACAGAGAAATCGGACTGTCCGAACAAATTCATAATTAGGAAGTTGATGTCCATGTAACGGCGGCTAATTAATCTTCCAGCAACATGATTCATGGAAGCACTATGGTTCTTGTAGGTGAATCTTTCATGGGAATTTTATCGTTCTTAAAAAATAATTTGAGATATAAATTTTTAGTCTAAAATTTGGTATCTAGAAGTATTTGTAACCTGAGATATCAAATTTTTACGTCGAAAATTATCTCGAGGTATCTTTTTAAGTCCTGACGGAGTATGGCCCGGTGATTGTGGGCAGGTGTCTGGGCTCTGCCGTTCGCCTCATGCATATATGTTGCTTAGTTACAGTAGTTAAGCATAACCATTATCTATGGTTAGGTTTGCCAAAGTTAAGAAAAAGTCTGGATCCACAACTGTTTTTAGGGTAAAATTGCTCAATTTTTCTATGTGTTATTTCAGGTTTAAAGTTGATATTAAAAAATAAGTCATGATTAAAAATATTAAAGTCAACTTTTAAAATTTAAATATTGTTATGGTTGATAAGGTAATTAGTAGACGACGCGAGCCAAAATTTGCCCGACAAAGTCCGGCAACAAAGGCTCACAGGTAAACCAGATATAAGGCCTCCAGAGGCAGCAATAAATTTTTGAAACAGCATAAAAAATAAATTAACTGATCAATATTTGAACTTTGAAACTTTGAAACATTTGCTCAATTCATTATCCAAGTTGAGTATTCCAAAACGAATTACTCCTTCTGTTTTTTTTTACGCCATTGACTTTTTTATTTATGTTTTACCATTCATCCTATTTAAAAATTTTATCTAAATATACAAAATTATATATCATACTTAAAATTACAATAAATCAAATCATAATAAAATAGTCAATAATTATATAATTTTTTTAAATAAGATGAAAGGTCAAACATAGATTAAAAAGCCAACGACGGAAATCCAGAAATCTGAGGGAGTAAGTAAGAATCGGGAGTCTCAGAGAAACACCTCAGCTAACAAATATGTCTGAAACTCTGAAGTCTGAACCTTATTTTGCTCCTCCATCGACCATCGAGCCGAGGATACATAGAGCAGATATATGCATATTTTAACCGGATTTTGAATAGTTCTGTCGTGATCACGGAATCGAGCCGGTCTCAAGTCTCAACCTGAATTTCCCCTGAATTGACCCCTTTTTCAATGCCAATCAACATTATCCCAATTAGCGGCTGAGAATAACTCTCCCAGGAGTTGTGAGAGCAAAACTCTCGTGACCCAGCCAGCAATATTTTTTTCCTTTCAGAAAAAGAAAAAGAAAACAAATAGCATTAAGAGTTTAGAAGAGTATAACTAGGACTCCGATGTTGAATTCATTGGCACAAGCAACTTCACGGGATTGGGAGACCCCATGACACGTACTGTACTAAATTAGTACTAATCAATCAGGTTTAGAATACCATTACCAACGCAGACCAGTGCTACTGCTGAATACTCCTGGAAATCCTGAGGGGTCGTTGTTCGGGAAAAACCAAACGACATATTTATAAATAAAATTTTTATGTATTTATTCTTAACGATTTAAAAACAAAGTTTAAAAAGTAAACTAAAAAAAAGAGTCCTAAATCAATTTTAAATTTAAGATTTAAATTTTAAATTTTAGCTTATAAGCATAAGCGAAAAGAAAGTGGCTGATCTCCTCTTGCGTGCAATGTGTGCAGCTGATGAGGCTGCACTGCAGTCCCGGGTCAACTAGGGCAATATAGGCAATGAAAGAAAGCAGCTTCATGTTCTTGGCCATGGCCATATGCAGAGATGTCACAACGTACGCGCCCACTTGGAACCCCTGCTGCCTGTTTGGTCCACATGCAAGTGGCCTGGGATATGATCAAGCATCTCTCGTCTTTTGTCCCTCAAATCTTGCAATGATTTAATGCCCTCCTCGCTCTTTCCAACGCCTATCAATGAGGTCTATGAAATCACTCCACTAGGACTATTCCAAACCAATTCTCTTCCATCCATCCATCCTACAGCTTCTTCAGGTAACTAACTGATGACCAAGCTGCATATTTGTTGCCCAGAGAAATTTTCCGGTCTTTAAATTATACCAAACTTTTTTAATATAAATATCGTTATCTTATATTATAACGGTACCTAATTTATATTGGAAAGTAGCATATATTCCGATAATTTTCTCAAGAACGGTAAAATCAGTTTGATGCAGGAACGGATAAGAGGAAAAGGCAGCAGGAGCAATCTGCAGGCAGCTTGTTCTGCATATTTGTGTAGGATTGGAGGACCATTTTTCCTCTTGCCCCTTTTTTTCTGCTGTGAGGGCAGATAATTGGTTGGTGTGCCATGTTAGAGTAACATGCCCCCTAATTAGGTGGTTGTCTAGTCCAGACACACCATTAACTGATTAACAGCGATCTCAGCGAATCGTCGACGTCCTGCAACCGTACACACCCCTAGCTCTTGTCCGAATTCTTTCTCATTAGTTAGCATCCTCTTTGGGGGTCCATCTGTACCAAACATGGCCAATTAGGGTATCACATCGTGCAAAAGAGAAAAAAAACTCTAAAAGTATCTTGAGAAAAAAGAGCAAAGCTAGGTGATTAAAATTGTGATTAGATATCACATATATACAAGTTTGACCATTCGTCTTATTGAATTTCTTTTGTAAAATATGTAAAGTTATATATATATAAAAGTATATTTAACAATAAATAAAATGATATAAAAATATTTAATAATTATGTAAATTTTTTTAATAAAATAAATAGTCAGACATGTATAAAAAAATCAACGGCGTCAAACATTTAGGAATGGAGAGAGTATTAGAGCTCTGATGATTACCCGTGCTAATCAATGCATTACGGCCACATAAGACAGTGACACGTACGTACTGACCTTTAATTTAATATTTTTCTTCTTCAACAGCGTCTTGCGTGAGGATGAAAGGATCTGTTCAAGGGTTGGCCAAATGCACAAGCAACAGTTACAGCTGCGTAGTCCTTAGTCTTGAGCTGGGAAAAAAAGTTGCATACCGTTTCAGAAGAACAAGCAACAGGTTAGCCCACGATATGTATTCGAACAAAAGTCGCTCCGCAATGATAGTCTGATCTCTGATGCTCTTCATTTCCTTTGAAAGTTGCGATGCTACTCATTTGGATGCTGCTGCTGTAGAATACCATGCGTGTGTTTGAGCTAATACAATGAAGGTTTAGACTTCATAAATGTGTTTGCGCGAAAAAACCAAATAACATATTTACAATGAAAAATAATTTATGAATAAAATTTTTATATACATGTTGTTAATGATCTAGAAGTAACGGCTGAAAAATTAACTACGATGAAAAACCTCTAAAATTGACTCTAAAATTAAGTTTGAAAAAATAAATTTGATTTATAAGTATAAGTGAAAAGATGAGGGTATATAGTAAGAGTATTCTTGTCCAGTCCTGAAATCTAGAGTCTCTAAAAAGAATTAGTTTTGAAACATGTAAAGCATGGTTGTATTGTGCTGTAAAAATATCATTTCGAAAGCAGAAGGATGTTAGTTTATTGCATTATGGCGAGAGGAGTAGATTAATCACCGAAGAAGAGATTTATTAATTAGGAATCATGCCGCCATACTATGAGCTATTATACATATGTATGTTACTGTAGATGAGATGAAATGCAGTGAGCTCATAATCTGCAAGAGGCTCCACTTGTCAATTGTCAATATGCACTATGTGCTTCGTTGTATAATTGACATTCTGAGTATTTGGTGAGACTTCAGATAGACTTTTTATCAACTGACCAAATATTCATTTCATATATATGTAGAACAAGTATGCCACAAGAATTATTGGTACCAAACAAAAATGTCTCTGCGTGCAATATCATTGCAAATGCATATGCAATAATACTAGGATAGGGTTGACCTGCCAGCCTGCAGCAACTTCAACAGCCAGCCCTCATCATCTCATCTATCTCATGCTTGATGCTTCAGGCCAGCCACACAATAATTTCAGCTCCACATGGGCACCAAGTGAGTTCGTTGTACAAAGAGCAGCAGCAAAGGGGAATCTTATACTATGAAAAGAGAAAAAAGGAGAAAAAAAAAGGATATAGTGGGATCTTGGGCTAAGAAGAAGAGATATACTATTACAGATAGTTTAACTAGATATGTTGTTGTCTGAACCTGTTTTTTTTACTAATTACGTGTTGGAGATGTTTGACACAAGGATAATCTAATATTAGTATGATAATGCTGGATAAGACTCGGGATTAGTAAAGTAATTCCCAAAGGTTAAAGTTCCAACTCCCAACTCCAGGTCAAGTATTAGGTACAAACCAAAGTTGTGAATAAAAAACTTTCCACACCATCATCATCTCTGTTTAGAACAGTGCGATCAGTCATCAGTCGACATGAATCAAGTGAATATGGACAGTACGGCAATTTGATTAGGTCGTGCTAGCCGATATTTTTGTCTTTGAGCAGAAACAAAAAAAACCAAGATGATTGCAGGCATTCACTTGTTCAATGTGAAATAAACAGTGAAAGAGTCTTGGTTTATTATGTAGTACAGTAGTATCAAAATTTATTGCTCTATGACCGTGCAGTTTGAATAAACAAACTGATGCATTACTGCCTTTTGACAATCGATCCAAGTTGCTTAAATTCTTCCTTTCTGAGGAGCGTATCTTGTGTCATATCATCCTTGCTTTAATCCAAGTCCTGAATTCAGCAAGCTGCAGTCTATTATGCGAGTTCAGAACACTACAGAAACAATTTGAGCCCCCAACTTCTGCAGAGAGATCAGAAAACAGGAAACGTCGTACAGAACGTCACAGGCTGCAGGCTGCAGTTGGTGTAGGATTATGTAGGTACGAACATAATATTGATTCAAGGTGCATTTCCTTGTCACCTTGAGGAAGGCCTGAAATATTTGAAACTGCTACACTAGCCCTGTTCAGTTACTAAAAACTTTTCCCAAAAATATTACATTAAATCTTTAGATATCTAAATAAAAAATTATATATATATATATAAACATTAAAACTAATTACACAGTTATAAGGGAAATCGTGAGACGGATCTTTTGAGCCTAATTAGCATATGATTAGTCATAAGTGCTATAGTAACCAACATGTGCTAATGATGGATTAATTAGACTCAAAAGATTCGTCTTGCGGTTTCCACGCGGAATCTGAAATTTGTTTTATAGTTAGATAACATTTAACACTTTAAATATGTAACCGTACGTATCGATGTGACCTCTTTTCTAAAAAAAATTTTGGAACTGAACGCAGCCTAAATGTAGGCACCAACTCAACGTAATCAAAGAAGTCCACATGATCTCAGCGATAAACAAATGGCAACCAAACACAAATAGGAGTCTTAGCTAAGCATGAATACTTTGTGAACCAACCATTGTCATCTACCCGATCCAAATGGCATTATAATCTCTTCTCCTGTGCTCCCACTCTGAACTTTGAAAAATCCATGGCAGGATATATATTAACGGGTTAATGGCATGATGTGTCGCAAGCAGAGCTGTCTGCTGAGTTCATGCTAGCTTATATTGTCGCCGGCGCAACCAATGCAGATTATTACTCACTCACGATGCATTTGCCGGCTTGGCTTACATCTGAAAATGGAAGCAAAAGTAGGTGCTAGTGCTTGCATGGTTTTTCAAATGTTTCTTCAGAGACTTTGCCGTGACAAACAAAAAAGGATCGAAAAATACAGGGAGTCTAGGTCAAATTTGAAGGATTTTTTTTTTCTCTGGACTTCTACCTCCTATTCTGAAACTGTTGATGATATATTTGGTGTGGAAATCATGCTCAACAATGACAAAAATTTCTCTGCCACGGTCGATTTATCCAATGAAATGCCTACGTTGGTAATTGGACAAACAATGGCGATGATTGATAAGTAGACAATTTGTCAGTGCGACTGACGCCTATGCTGCTGTGTGTTCTTTTCCTTGGTTTGAACCATCTACACTGTTGCGGGCTCAGAAAGGGGAAAACAGCATCCAATAATGATCGGAGCCTACCATTCTTGAACTGACACTAACAACAGTAGATCAGAATTGACGACGTTGTTTGAACTGACACTAACTACCATCTCTTGAGCCTTGACCAACAAAAAGTATATAAGCAAAAGGTGCAAATGACAGCCGAATTGACGACTTTGTTTGACTGCCGTGGAAAACACAAAGCAGCCGTCGTGTGCACAGAAGAGGAATCAATATCTTAGGATGCAGTGGAAGTATGCAACTAGTAGGAATTAAACAAAGATCGATCAGTCTATTGGCTTGTTCACTTTATTGCCCAAAAAAAAAATACTAAAGGTCAGGTAAGGTTGGCTAGTGTTTAATTTGACACATACTGCCAAGTTTTGGTAAAAGTTTTGAGTGTAGAATGTCCTGAAATAACCAAATTTTGGTAAGATTGTGTTGGCAATTTTTTCCGTCTTTTTCAGAGTTTGGCATTGGTTAAAAATGAAAACAAAGTGAACAAGCCCAAAGGTGTATTCAGGCCAAGAAAAAAAAAGAAAGCCCAAAATGCAGTAGGCCTTCATGGGCCTCGCCTCCCTGGATGAAATCGTGCACGTCACGGGTGCGGGCCGTGTTTTTTCTCCAAAACGTCCTTCTGGGCCTTTTCACCGTTGGGCCCGTTGGCGCGCCGACCTGGGCCGTCGTGCGCGCAGAGGCCACATCTTTGGCCCATTAATATCCCCACGGTTCTACCGGATGTTTTGCTGCATTTCCTCTAATATTCATACTGATAATCTAGCCCATAGATATCGTCGATTCAAAACTTCAAAGTTGTAAAAATCCATTCTTTTTTTTCCTTCAAAAATCTTGAATTTTCGTTTGGTAAAATCTAGTAACAGACGGTAATTAAGAGCGAGCGATGTTGACGAGTGCATGAGCTGCCGCGCAGCGAAGCCTCACATCGTGTTATATCAACTGGCCAATTTTTTTTCTTCTAAAATTGCACGGGTATAACTAAAGCATAAATACAACGTAAATTACGATATAATTATCATGGAATTACCATGTAATTGTATGTAAGTATTACGTAAATAACTTGATAATAGCACCGGTAGCGCTTGTAGATATTAGCACGAATAATCTCGGTGCTTATCCAACGATCAGCAAAAACCTTACCACTCATCTGAAGAAGAAAAATCACACGAAAGATTTTCAGCGAAACCGCTTCCGTTTAGCTACACAACAAGTGGGAGACGCCCTGACGCAGTAGAGGAGGATGCTACGGCTAGAGGGTGACCAGCTGACAGACTCAATTGACTCGATCTTATAAGAGAAATGACGATGAGAAAGAAATTTCAGTCCAACCGACCGATGACCGGGCTCTACTATATATGGGGTCGTAGACAGCCACCGTACATTGGGGTTTGGAGGCTCTGTCATTATATTAACATTATTATAAACGAAAATATTATGCATACTATCTTTTCTGTACTTTAGATCAAACATAATAGCTAGAATGGCAGTGGAGAAACGTAACGACGTTCACGAAACATAAAGCCTAACGAAGTGAGAAGAAATCGCTGCAACGTTGTTATTATAAACACTAATATATATACACGTCTTATATGGAGCATGTCACTAGGTAGGCGGGTGAATCCTCGGCGTTTGGTCGATACCCCCACGAAAGCAAGGTAGGAGTGGGCACGTAGCGCCCCTGAGCGACAGCGCCATATGAGTCTCGCCCGCCGCCCCGCAGCCTCTCCGACGCGGCGTCCACGTCGTCCTGTCGTGTCGTGTCCACCCTGGCCTCACCTCACCTCAACACCAATTTCTCTCCAGGGTTCGTATCCTCCTCCTGCGTACTGCTATTTCCGTATAATACAGTGAATGCCACTGATAATTAAGTACATATGTGAGTGGTCCAATAAACACTCGATACGAAAACTATCGATTTTTTTTTTAAGAGACGAAGAGAGTAGACACTATTATGATACTGACGACGACGATGCACTGCACAGCACACCAAATTGATTGTGATTTGTGACAGTTCGACATCGATGGATAGATCGCAGCCGGGCATGCATCACATCCTGGCCGGCCGGGCGTGGTACGGGCTGCCGCGCGCCACCACGTTCCCCTGCCTGCCTGACCCTCTCGAACCAACTCCGGCGACGGCGACGGCGATCTGGCCGTCGGCCAGACCAACGTGAAGGAGTGCCCGGCCATGGCGCGCCACGGGCCGGCTGACACGTATGGCCGATCGATCGTGACCGTCCGTCCAATCAGCCAATCAGGCCGTGTCCCACGTACGGCGACATGGACAAGATTGTGTATCCGTACCACGACATTCACTCCCGTGATTAATTTGGGTTGCCGGATTAAGCCATAACAGGGTTTTACGGAAACGGCAAGTACACTCAAACACTGATAACTGGAGTGTTTATATACTACTAGTAGAAGCCTGACTCCACTCCCATTTGGTCAACACTTGTTTCCCATTTTGATCACTGTCACAGGTTATGCTCACTGCTTATTTACCCGTGATTCGTAACGAAAGGTTGAGTTATAATATGCTATTGATATTGATTGTTTTATGAGCTCAATATATATAGATCAAGTAAAAAATGAAAGTTGTTTATTTGGTTTAATTTTTATGTGAGTGAGAGCGGTTGGATTCATGTGAGCTTGAAATCTGTTACAGTATATGATAGGTTTTATAAGAGAAAATCACTAACCTGCATCCGCCACTTCTCTTCATTAATTGCAGGCAACAAATCCTCTCTATTAGACCTGTGTAAAGATCCATACATTGATAGCGCTTCCACTTCTGCAATTGCAACTATACTAGATTATGCTTTCAAGGACATACTAAGAGTGTGAGGAGGATTATTGGAAGTTCTTGGGTTTTGAGTTACACCATGAAAGAACATGAGAGAGGGGAGGAGGAATAAGTTCGAGTGGTTATGTAGATCCAGCGGCGTATATTTGTCCAAGAGGGAGACATCAGTGATATCTTAAAGGTTTGTTAGGGAAGACGGCAGCGCAGACCTAGCAGTTGTAGCCACTCAAGATGAAAGAACAACACAAGAGAATTCGGTAGTAAGTGAAAGATGGTGAGGACGAGATCTAGTTGCATTGCATTGGTAAAGATAGGAAAGAAATTTACCAAGAGAAATAGAAGACGATGGCCGTGGATCTGACAATGGTAGGTACTGATGAAGGAGGAAGACGGTGGTGCGTGCTCAAGATTTTCTGAGGAAGGGAAAGCCAGTGGTGATCGATGGACCTAGCAACTGCGCATAACCACTTGAGAAGGGAAAACACTAGGGGGAGGTTTCTTGTGGAAATGGAGGATGGTGGTGGTATATATGGTAGTGGCAGTGGATATGGGAAGTGATGTACGGTAACTGAGATTTACTTGAGAAGGAAAAGCCGAGGTTTTCACATAGTCAGTGGTAGTCGTTCGAAAAAGGAAAGATGATGCTACAAGGGAGGTTTTAAGTAGGTGGTGACAGATTTGGTGGCAACAAATCGGTGAAAATTAGGAAGACAACATGGGGGACAATTGATAACGAAGCAACTAGAGAAGCATAGTGGACCGTAAGATGGCTCTGACAAAATCATGTAGGTAGTGTTGATGGTGGCACGAAGATTATAAAAGAATGCGAAAGGGATAGATTGGGTCTTGGAGGGGTCATAAATGGATGGGACAATGGAGCTATCAAACCTTATCCAATTAAAAGTTAGCTAGTATTTAATAAAAAAAATAGGATACAATGGTTAGATAAACATAATTTTTTCATATAGCACTTATAGTAAAAAAGAGCTCACTTTACGCGTACTAGGATAATTAGGTTGGATCATACGAAAATAGGGGCAATATAGCACCACAAAAGGTAATCTAGACTGCTAAAGATTTCATGGTGTCAATAACCCTTTACCGCAATGTGACAGTGAAGCCAAACATTTAATCCCCACTTTCGGATAGATAGACTATGTGCTACTGTACTAAAGTTAAATATAAATTACAATGTAATTACACTGTAGTATATTTTAAAGTTTTTTATTCAAAATACTGCTGAATGTTGGGTAGCTACTCCCTGCCAGTTTTGCCACACACATGTTAATAGCTGCACATGCAACGTGGCGTCCACTGCAGCCGACACGTGCCTATCTCCACCCATCCACGCGGACCATGCATCACGCGCTCATCTGGCCGTTTAACCGAATTGTCATGCACGCACGCACCGGTTGCTTAGATGAGGCTAAACTTTTTAGCTCCATGTCATATCGGATGTTTGGACATTAATTTGAAGTATTAAACATACACTAATAAAAAAACTAATTTTATAAATGAGTGGTAATCCATGAGACGATTTTTTTAAGCCTAATTAATCCATAATTAGAGCATGTTTACTGTAACATCACATAGGCTAATCATGGATTAATTAGGCTCAATGGATTCGTCTCGTGAATTAGCCCAAGATTATGGATGGATTTTATTAATAGTCTACATTTACTATTTATAATAAGTGTCCAAACATTCGATGGGATAAGGGGCTAAAGTTTAGCCCCTTGTCCCAAACACGCACATAGATATTGATCAGTGCCCCTTTACAATACTATCTACCTGAAAAATAAATAGCAGCAATCCAGAATCGTCGTTCTTGATATAATGTAAGGTGATGAGTCTAACATGGTGAAGGTGTTGGTGTGTACTATGTCGAAAAGCATGGTAATTTCTCGGCTTCAAAATAAAAACAATTTCTACAATTTAAAATTTATATTATAATATAATTATTTATGCACCGATTCTCATGATTTCAATCATTTCAATGATCCAAAATTAAACAAATGTTTAGAAAGAGAATTTAATTTATTTAAATTTTAAAAATTAATCATTGAATTGACTAAAATTTAATCTGTTGATACCTCCCTAATCTATATTAAATAATATAAAATACTTATATTTTGCGACATAGGCGGCAGTAGCATCTATCACATCCGGCCGTGTATCCTAGCTAGCTCTATCTCTTGCAGCCCTCCTGCTGCCCTCTGGGCACAGTAGTATATAAGCGTACCCTGCAGATGCAGCATCTGATGGCCTAGTACCTGCCATCGTTGGGTCGTCGGTCGATCGAGCAGCAGCATCGTGGCAGAGATGGCGAGGTACAAAGGCGTCAGGCAGCGCCACTGGGGCTCCTGGGTCTCCGAGATCCGCCACCCTCTCCTGTACGTACTACTATACTCCACACTAGCTAGCTAGCTACCATGCAATGCAATGCCTGAGCAACATGGAGAATTAATTGGACGTGTTTGCTTCGCTCGCATATGCAGGAAGACGAGGATATGGCTGGGGACGTACGAGACGGCGGAGGACGCGGCGAGGGCGTACGACGAGGCGGCGAGGCTCATGGGCGGCCCCGCGGCGCGCACCAACTTCCCTCTCACCCACGACGGCGGCTGCCTCTCCCCGACCCTGCGCGCGAGGCTGGAGAAATGCTGCACCACGGGCTCCTCCTCCTCGTCGTCGTCCCTGCAGGCTGCAGCCGCAGCGGCAGGAGGAGGACACGCCGGCGGCGAGGCTGATCAGGCGACAGGCGACGGCGACGAGCACATCGAGGAGATGATCCGGGAGCTCACGTTCTACGGCTCCATAGAGATCGTCGTCGACCAGCCCTCTGCTTAGCTTACTGTACGTGCCAATCTCGTTAGGCACATTGCATTGGCCATTAGTAGGCTTTACGTACGTCGATGGAAGAAAGGATATATTTGCAAGATCGTAATCGATCCCTCGCTGTGGATCGCGAGATGCGTATGCAACAGCAGGAAGGGGACCAAAAATCTTTTAGGATAAGGCCTCCAGATTTGGTTTCATGATGTGAAGTTGGGGGTTGAGGGCTAGCTCTCTCGTCATGTAGCTTCTTTCTTGCTACTATGGTGTGACGATCTGACGCATCTTCGTGTCAACACCCGGTCGAGCCGTCGTGTCCACCGTCTGCTCCATTTCGACACGTCCAGGGGATGATGAACAGAGGGAATGGAAACAAGTGGCCATGTACACAAACAAGATAGCAAACGAACGCGACAGGTGAGGCTTCTCTGGATCTCTCATATCAACATGGCTCGCGTCACCAGTTAGACAGATCTAAGGAGATCATTTAGTATGGGCGAACAGTACCAGTGATGGTGCTGGTCGTGCTTCAACCACACGTTACAGTTACAAAAAAGAGTGCAAGCGTAGCAGCAGCTCAATGAGCACAACATCCGGAGTATTGCATTGCAGTAACAAAAAAAATCCAAGCAAAGCAGGAGCCCATGGAACCAAACAATGAACAGAAAACCCCTAGTAGTACGAAATACTGGTTACATGGCGAGAATCCTCAGCATCCACCGCTGCATGAATCATCATGATACAGATAACAGAAGTAGGAGTACATCTCTAGTCACCTACATGGTTATCCTTTTGCTGCTACAGTAAATACAAACAAACATTTTTGTTCTTCCATCTGCACAACTACCCACAAGTTTTAAACTGAAAAGAAAAGGAGAGAAATGCATCTACCAGTCCTAGTAATCACATTCAGATCGTGAAACGTAGTCAAATATGAAGCCTACAACAATACAACATGGATACAAGTGTGGGTGCACGATAAAATCCACCGATCAATGCTAACTCTAGTTAACCTAGGTATCATTATCATACCACCCCGTTTGGGCCGTTAATATTAGTGGTATACAAACAATGCGGGTGCAGCAGATGCTTCTACTTTGCTCTTCCTCTTGTGCCTCGAACCACCCTTTTCCGTCCTCGCCTAACATAGGGTGGTTTTGGGTCTACCTGCGCAGGTTCTTTTGAAGTCAATCTCGTGCCGTTCTCCATAGAATCACCATCTGCTGCGTCTGTCGTAGAATCGATAATGTCATTACTGGTGGGACGCACAGCGCTGCTCGAGTTGGTGTAACTGGGATTATCATTGCCCGAAGATTCTAACCCCGAGTTGGCGTTTGATTGATCCCGAAGACTGCAGTACCAGGAAACAATGAACGGCAAACATCAGTCCAAAATAACAAAAAAAAAATCTGCATGGAAAATGAAAATTGTTTTTGCACATCATGTTACCCATTGGCAGAAGTTTTTTTGGTAGACCCATTTAAGCTTGCACGGGTGCGGTGACCTGTACCCCTTGTTCTCAACTCTGAAGAAATTTTCAAAAAAAAAAGGACCATGATAAGTATGCATAGTAGATTCTACATTCAAATTAGAGAAAAAATCATCGATACTAAGATTGCATCAGAGAGAAGAATCATATGCATGGTTTCTGCTTTAGCTCAAGCAATAGAACCAGATGAGACATTCAAGTCTTCAACTAACAAAAACGAGCAGAAGGGCTTAACAAAACTGATTCATATTTACAGTGCTCCATAGTAATTATCATCAAGCTTATCGGTTGGAGCTTCAGAAAAGCATAGGCATGCTTACGTGTGTCATTTGGGCCTGATTGCTGGGGGTTGTTTGTGAGTAGGGATGCAGATGGGATGGGTCGGCATATGCCCAGCCCACAAAACGTAGGGCTAAAATACCACGGGGGTTAACCCACAATTTCATGGACCAACATGGGTTGACCCACCGTTGCCTGCTCACCTTTCCTGGTACTGATCACTGAAGTCCGCATGCATGAGATGCAATGCATTAGCGGCAGAAACCAGCACTTGCCTTATGCTCCACCTTGCCCCAACGGCCAGCAAAACAGCACTGAATCAGCTCATCTAAATCAAATAACACATACTAGCTGGACTGCTGGAGATCCCAAGAGGTGACTCTAAGTGCATCGTGCAATGCAGTTGTGGGATCTCACTGTTTCCATTCTTGCCTCTGCTTAAAAATCCCCAAACCACTCAAAAAACAGGAGAAAGGGATGGGAAGAACAGAAGGTGAGAGAGGGAGTAGAAAAATGGACTGCCAGCGCTCCTCTATCCAACCAGCTGGCCTCCAGCGCTCCTCGAACTGATTGGCTGGCTGCAAACCTCTGTTTTTACCTCCCTGGCGGTGTGCCTGGAGCAACAGAGATGGCAACCTCTGGTTTCTTTGTGGTTGTGGTGATGATGATTCTGGTGGTGGTGAGAACAGGTGCAGTTCTGGTTGCAGATGTGGTGAGGGTGGTTGATTTTGGCGACACATAAACCCGAAGCAAGTTTTGTGGGAAGCAACCATTCGTACAATTGAAGTTGACTAAAGTACTAACCAAAATTTATTCTTTTATGTTTTTCTTTTATCAGAATCAACCATAATTGCAGACAAGCCTATTTATTTAGGTAGGATTTCTGTGATTTGACAAAATCCAATCTCTTCCCAAACTGTTGTTTACTGCTTTTCTTGAATATTTGTCTTCCTTATTCCAAACAAGTTATTAGCTTCTTTACCTAGGTAGGAGCAAGCCATATGTTGCCTAATTGATAAGTGATGACCAAAAGTTAATTGCATCAGAAATTATACCCACAACAGCTGGTTTACAAAATGTTATCACTGATTAGAAATAAGCTACTATTAGAGACAACACCTTGGAGTTACAAAACCAAATGTGACCATGTGACTGGGACCATTTTAAGTAGATAAATCAAATTATAAAATGTCAGCTTGGTGTCTATAAGTTACAAGATTTTTGCAGTGGAACAAACAAACATGTGTCAAACAAAAAAGGAGTAATGAGGGTAGAGAGCTCCAATTATATCAGATCATCGCAACAACAGATATTTTATCGGGAGGCTTGGAGTCAAGAAAAATCAAGCAGATTCAAAAGAGGATAAAGTGCACAGGCACATGAGTGGAATAACACACAAACCATGGCAAAATTAATGCTAGAAAAGGGAAACCACACAAACCTGAAGCTGAGTTTATTGACTCCCCGTGAATTTCCGGTTCTGCAACAGGAGCTTTAACATCTCCATCATGTTCAACAGCATCCTTTGTAACACTGAGAGACACGGTGACAGTGTCAATTTCAGGATAGATTCATGAAAACAAGCTAAATGAAAAATAATTGTGGCAACTTTAAAGTTATGCTATCAAATCCTCATGAATGTCATAAAAATCAGAATTTGACAGTGAACAACCATTGTAAAAGCAAAATAGTTTTCGGTATAAAGAACAATGGAGGTCAGAAGGTGATGAAAAAACATACTGGTAATGAACTTGTAAGCATAAGAGATTATTAGAATCATGCACCATTGCGGAGATTAACTCTTGCAAAACAGTTTTCTAAATAAATTGCCACTAAGAAAACTGAGCTGTTCACATTTAAGAAAAAGATACTTAAATTACCATGTGTTTAATGACAAGATGAACATGTAGAAAATATCTCCACAGGACCAAAAGAAAAGGGGGGAGATTCAGACCACACGGAGGTTAAGAATTGAGTATATGGTAGTTTAGAGGATTGATTTCATTAGAGTCATTCCTTATCTCCAACAAGATTGTCATGCAGCACATGCTGATAGCACTTTGTAATGATGATGTAATCACAAAGCTTACAAATAGATGTTACAAGAGCAGCAAATGTAAGTTTTTTTCAAAGCAAAAGCTGACCTTGTGGAAGAAATATGGTTGCCCTGTGATATCTCCTCTGCAACATAAACACCACCCCCATGCACACACAAATTTTGGGCAATTAATATACAGAAAAATAGATAATAACAATATACTACCTCCATTTCACATTGTAAGACTTTCTAGCCTTGCATAAATTCATCAATTGATGAATGTATATAATTTGTATATATGTCTAGATTCATTAGCATCCATATGAATCTAGGCAAGGCTAGAAAGTCTTATATTGTGAAACGGAAGGAGTAATTTATCATCGAAGAACACAAACAGACATGAAGGAGATAGTCTACCTATATGAACTTTGGATGCAGCATTGCCTTCATTGACAACATTCTCGACATCTTTTGCAGGGTCCACAGGATCAACAACCACCTTAAAGTTTGAAAAATGCACCAGTAAATAAAGAGATGATAATTGCGGTTCGTAAAACATACCATAGAGAAAAAAATTGAAGTTGTATTTATAAACATATAAGAATTTCCAATACATCTAAATTACTTTCATAGATATAACTCTTCAGATTTTAAATATCCGTCATTGTGACAGGCAACCAAACAGGTTTACATCACAAAATGATGAAAGTGGAAGGAATTTTACACAAAACATACAACGGAAGCAATATGTTGTGAATACATAAACTACCATGACTCACATCATTTTTGTCTTTACTCGGTGTAATAGGTGAAGAGTGCCCATTAGCCGGTTCTGCTTCTGCAACTTTATCAGAACCTAAAATACATGAAACAAATTAATTTTCCATAGCCAAAAAACCTGAATACCCATCACCCATGCCAAGGAAAGTTCAGGTGAGTAGATTAGTGTCACCTTTATTGTTTTCCTCTGGTTCATCGAATTTCTTATAAGTACCTGGTGAGAATATAGATGCATCATTCTCAAACAATCTGGAAGTAGAACAATACTGCCTGGTTTTAGAAGCATCTGGAGAACTTCCGGATGATCCCAAGCGAGACCTACGAGATTCCTCCAAATTTTCCCAAAAAGTGGAAAGATAGTCTTCCTTGGTGGTGACCTTTAAAAGGTAAAACATATAATTATGAAGTGAAAATGGATTTCTAGTTGACATAGCAGTACATGTGAGGTAGTAAATGATAAAAGGAAAGCCTGCAGGGCGCAGCCATGTAATCCCTGTCAAACTATCATGGTTTTTCACTAACTAGAGTCAATTTTAATCTGTGCTGAAATTTTATAAAAATCCACAGTATGTAGTGATACATGACCAGTAGCACTTTCTTGATATCTCGCATCCTTGCTCAAGGTTCCAGAATATGACTCGAGGGTCGAGACAACTAACGTAGTAGTATTTTCTGTATTTCCTAAACATCTAAAGGAGCACAGAATATCTAAAAAAATGAAATCCAAGTAAATGACATTATCTGGAACTAAGCATAAATCAATATATAATGAAACATAATCAGGTGTTCCCACATTTACACCAACGACCTAGAATTAAATTGCAGATGGTTTTTATCTTTTGCATTACCTTTGATGATGGGAGAGAATACTTAAACTTCCCTGCATCATCATAAATATGTAACCCAGCGGAGGGTGGTGTCTTAAACTTCTGACTACCTAAGAATGGAGATTGCCAAGGAGGCAATGACTGCATGTATGATTTCGCTAAATCAACTGGAGAACCCATACCAGATTCAAACCCCTGCAAAAATGACAACTCATAAGGGTAAGTCAACAAAGGGAGGAACCAAATAAGCACTTTGTTGTGACAGGCACATAAGATTGATGGCTAAAAAGATCAGAATGAAAAACACATTAATACTAACAGAGTTAAGCATATCAGTGTTTAATGTGCAAGGTCCATGGTCTTCAGGCTTTGAACCTAATCCCTGCCTTTTATCTTCTAGCCATTTCTTTGCTTCCATAACTGCTGCACTCAGTAGCTCAGGCGATGCATGGAGAGGCGAACCAGGAGAAAAGCTACCAGATCCAATACTAGAGAATGGAACTGATTCAGTGCAATTCTTATGGCGACTCAAGGAACGCCAAGCTCCGGTGAAATCATTGCCAATGACAGCATTCCTAGTTGGAATTTCTTTAGGAGTCCCATACTCACATGCTTCAGGGAGTGCAGAATCTGTAACTCGTGACTGTATGAGCTTTACCATTTTATCACATTCATCCCTGTAAAAATAAACACTGATAATTGAGAAAGAAAGTAATATGTTCTAAGTTTATTTAAGAAAACAAAAAAAAAATATGAATCAATATACCATACATGAAATTCTCAATATCTTGTCAACAGATAGTACACACTTCAGGCTTACTTGCATGCTTAATTGCTTAGTACTTTGGAGAGTAAGATTTCCTAGTCCTAACCAGTTGAAAAATATCATGCCTTTAATTCTCCAGTTCAAATTTTAAATAGCTTTACCCGTGTAATTCATAGTACCATAATGCAAGCACCAACTTAGGCCATATGCACCTAAGATTGCACTATCAAAAATTGTTTTGCCAATGAGAGATGAACTAGATTTATTTACAGTTAAATTTAATCCTTAGTGGCTGTCCAGAAAAAAAAACATCTTACACAGATATAAAGAACAATAGCAGTATGGTTACCTTGAGAATGTCTCCTTCATAACCATGTCCTCAATGGCAAGCTTTGACTCACTATATGAAACTATTGCTCCACGATTGTCTTCAATTTCATCTGCACGGGTATTTCAAAATTCAAATTAAAGCACTCATAAACCATCCAAAAAATAGTTCATCTGAAAGTGGGCAGCACAATGTAGTTGTGTCAGTCGACAGTTTAGGAAAGGCATAGTGCATCAACAGCAATGGGGGCGATTGTTTGGCTTTTACAGAAAAAAAAAAGTCAAATGGCATACTTGCAAACTAAAAATAATTTATGAATAAAACTTTTGTATACATGTTCTTAGCAAGCTAAAATCCAAGGCTAGAAAATAAACTACAATGAAAAAAACCCAAAATCAACTCCAAATTTAAGGTTAAAAATTCAAATTTTGGCTTATAACCATAAGCAGGAGCAAAAAGGTGGAGGTGATTGCTTCTTCGTTCCAAACATATCCAGCATAAGTAAACAGCAGATTTTTTCTAGATTCCAAAAACATCCACCGTGTCATCTTAACTCAATTTCTGTGCAAGTAGCATGCGGCTCCCAAATGAGGTTGGTTCTAAAAACCAACCGTAAGTCTAATTTAAGTCTCTTCACCTCCTATCCTATTTTTTGGGACATTATCAAAAGATAAATGGATCAATGATGGTATATTCGCAAACGGACCAAATGGAAGTGTGATAATATTAAGCATCAATTGAATGCAGAGAAAATTTAACAAAACCACACTCCATATTGTAAATTGTAAACTTCATATTCCAATTCCACAACACTTGGACTGTGTAATTAGAGTACAAGCTTATCCCCAATTCCACGTAATGTGGCAAAATTCTTACCCTACCACAATCTAGCAAGGGAAATAACCGTCAGCGCACACACTCTCTCAGCCAGTGACCTCGAATTAACAGAATTCGGGTGCTACTACTCCAGTTAGAGCAAGCAAGTCGAAACCCTAGATAAGCAGCGGAGACGTAATTAGCACGAAACAGCGCAAATAACCACCCCGCCACAACTCAGACAGTAAAGCGTACTAGAGAGCTCAGTGAAGCAAGCGAGGAGAGAGTGAGAAACGGAGATATCTGAGGAGAGGAACAGCGTGCCTACTCCACTAAACACAAGCCTTTTTTACCTCCTTCGTCGTCCTCCTCCTCCTCCTCCCCCGAGGCCGCCTCCTCAGGCGAGGAGAACAACACCGAGGAGATCACCCTCCTCGCTCCGGACACTATGGTGGAGAGCCACCCGGGGCTACTCTCCGTCCCCGCCCCCGCCGCCGACGCTTCCGCCTCCGCCCCGGCCAGCGACAGCGCGCCCTGCTTCGGCGAAAGGCGGCGGCGGGTGACCCGCCCGGACGCGGATCTGTCCTCCTCGCCGTCGTCCTCCGGCGATCGCCGGCGGCGAGCCCCGAAGAGGGACGCCATGGGAGAGGAGGAGAGAGGAATTCCGAAGCAGAAAAATCTGAGGCGATTTTCGGGAAGGGGGATAACTAACTGCTAACTCCACTCGCTTTATGCGTGCGGCGCATCCTATGACGGGTGGACCACCCCCCGTACTTCGCCTGCACGGGACCCACCTGCAGTGACCAATACAAACCAAATCGCCGCCTCTATCGAGGCGGCTTTTCCACTGCCGCTTGTTTCATCACCATGATGGGCCCACCTGTCGGTGGGACATATGGGTCACATTTCCGACGTGTTGGGTGCACGAGCGATTTCTAGATGAGATGTACCACGTGAGGCGGCTTCACGAGTTGGGCTAGGCCGATGACGGGTGGGGCCCACTGATCCAGTGGATGGGCCTGGGCCCGCAACGCATTGGGTGGGTGGGTGGGAAGAATTTCTTGTCGGGGGGAGGAGAGGGGCGGCGGCTGGAAAGTGCTCCCCGGGCCGAATGGCCCATTAACCCAGTAGCCCATTAATGCATTGGGTGGGCCGGCCCACTAATCTCAAGCCGAGGTCTAAATATCTATGAGAAAAGGTGTGAGAAAAATCTTAAACCGTATAAATTTTAAACAAACTGGTTTCTAACTGGGGTCTAGCAGTTTACACACCATTCGGAGTTTCAAACAGCTGATCCAAAATGTAAACAAAAAAATTTAAAAAAATGTAAACAAAAAGGATACACACATACACGTTTATTAAGTTTATCAACGGTGGATGTGTCATGTCGAGGCTCATGTTTGCGGTGAGTCGCCGGAGCCGGAGGTGGCGGTGCTGACGCCGCTGCCGGAGCTGGAGATCATGCGGAGGCTGGCCATGTACGCGAACGGGTTGACGGGACGGGCGATCAGCTCCTCGCCTTCGAGCATCCTGACGACGCTGCTCATCGACGGCCTCGCCTCCGGCTGGTACTGTATGCACCACAGCGCCACCTTGCACATCCTCTCCGCCTTCTCGGCGTCCGTGCTCCGGATCCCCGACGCCGCCGTGACCTCGTCGAACCGGCCATGGTCGAGCCTCTGCCACACCCACCTGGGGTACCACTCCTGGCTCTCCGCCGCCGGGTGCTGGGGCACGAGGTTGCGCCGCCGCCCGAGGATCTCGAACACCAGCATGCCGAAGCTGTACACGTCGCACTTGTGCGTCACCGGCAGCGGCAGCCACAGCTCCGGCGCCGCGTACCCGGGCGTGCCGCGGGCGCCGGTCATCGTCAGGTGCGTGTTGTCGCGGTTGCAGAGCTTGGCGAGCCCGAAGTCGGCCACCTTGGGCGCGTAGTCGGCGGCGAGCAGCACGTTGCCCGGCTTGATGTCGTAGTGGATGATCCGGTGCTGGCACTCCTCGTGCAGGTACCTCACCCCGCGCGCCGTGCCGACGACGATGCCGTGCAGCGTGTCGAACCCTATGGCGGCGCCGCCGCCGCCGCCGTGGTCGAAGAGGACGCGGTCGAGCGAGCCGTTCTCGAGGTACTCGTAGACGAGGGCCTTGGTGGTGGCGTCGAAGCAGAAGCCGTAGAGGCGGACGAGGTTGATGTGGTGGGTGCGCGCCGCCGTGCCGACCTCCGCCATGAACTGCTCCTCGGCGCGGCGGTCCAGCGTGCCGTGGAGGATCTTGACCGCCACCGGCACGCCGTCCGGGAACCTGCCGCGGTACACCACGCCGAACCCGCCGGCGCCCACCCGCTCCGCGTAGCCCCCCGTGAACTCCCGCAGGTTCTCCGGCGTGAACCGCGCCGGCCTCTCCCGCAGGATGCCGTCCAGGAACCGGTCCACGGACCCCATCTCGCCCGCCACGCGGACGTGGTGATCAAACTGCGCGGCGGCGCCCGCGCTGGTGCACGCGCCGCTCGCCGGCGCCGGCGCCTCCTCCTGCCGCCGCGCGCGCTCGGCGTGCTTGGCCTCCACGCATCTCATGATGAATTTCAACACCAAAATGGCGGCAATGCCACCGATGATGATCCCAGCTGCATCCGCGCGCAAATTGCACATTACAAAACGAGAAAAAAAAAGAATCGAATCAAGAGCACGAGCAGTACACACATGAAAGATGATTAATTACCTAGCGCGAGAGAGGTGTTCATCTCTCGGATTCAAAACTTGAAAATTGAAACTTTTATCAGCTGCCGTACGTGTTCACTGAACATTGTTACTGACATATCCGTGCATCTGTACGGATAGAGAAAAAAATCAGCAGGTCGTCATCACAAGCAAGTTCACAAAAACTTGGTCCATACTCCTAATTAACCTGCCAAATAAAAATGCTAAATGAGAAACACGTACTGCTTAGGATCGTTAAAATATCGCGTATGCCATTCCACGCCGTTGAAACTGAGAGTATGTGTCCGCTCAGAACATACGGTGTAATACATTTTTAGAGAACACCAGCAGGATCAGCATGTAATAATAGTTGAAAATTTATTCAACCAAAAGGAAGCAGATGAGTTTATCAGGTTATGACAGCAAGGGCACGTGTGATGTCATGTTTGAACAGGAAAATGGAGTGTGCGCATTGGCATTCGACGCGTCATCTTCTGACACAGGTACTGAAAAATAACTAAATAAGTAGATTTTCTAGTTATTGCCTTTTCATTTCTGTTATGCTAATAAACCAAAATTTAAATTTTTAATATTAAAGTTGAGGTTGATTTTAGATTTTTTCCGTTAGTTTATTTTTCAGCATTTTCTTTTAGATCCCTACAAACATATATATGATTTTTTATTTGCATACTATTTTTTGTAAATAAAAAAAATATGTGTTTACCTTATATTACTATTATCAAAGATGTGCCAAATTATCTGGAATTCCCTAAATTTTGACTTTAAAACCAGGTAAGTGCCAAAAAAAATTGCACTGCCAATTATTTGGCATTGTTAAGTTGGGCTACAATCCAGATAGACCCTGTGTACAGCTCAAGTTACAGACAGAAAAATGGAAAAAAAAAGAACATGGAAAGAAAAACTTGCATTTCTTCACAAATTATGTTGACCACTTGATAATCAGCTGCTGCTTTCTGCCTCTACAAATTCGTTTGTTACTTTTGCCCCTTCCAAATTTTCAGGCCCTTGAAATGAGGATTTCATATTATCTGCCGTTGAGACACTGGCGCGTAGCGCACTCCACCCTGAGAAATCAAAAAAAAAAAAAAACTCTCCTCCACCTAGAGGGGAAAAAAAAACAACTGCTTGTCACACGCGCTGCATTATGTTCACAGGAAAAACATAACCAATAAACAATTTTTGTTTTGTACTGGATCTATCTATTGAGCTCATTTTCAATGGGTTTCCATTGCAAGGTATGGGTAACTTACTAGCAAAATAAACATTTGACGTCAGTCCCTTCCTCTTTAGCATGTCCGTTAACTGTTATGCCATGGTGTCTTGTTGCCAGAGTTACTAAGCTAGTGGCAGTGTAGAACAAGACCCGGTAGTAACACACAAGTCGTCAAATTTCAATTCACAGGGAGAGGAGAGTCTGATTGACACGGTACATATTTCAGCTTACCAATGCCATTGCTGTTGATTTAAGAACCAATAGAACAATTTACTTCGAGAATCGAGAGAGAAGAAGGGGGAAAATGGAGACATCAGCTGTCATCCTGACAGAGAAATCGCCATATACAAATACACTCTGCTCCATGCAGACGAAGCTATAGTCAAACAGGATACTCCGTACTAATCCTCTTCTAGTTTCAGTTCGTTGACCTGATCAAATTCTTTACGGTTGTTGCCTCAGCGTGAAGGTTGCAGAAACGATTGTTTTTATCTCTGCACGAATCATTTGCACTGAAGAAACAGAAACAGTCCTACCAGCTAGCTGCAGCAAGCAAATGAACCAAGAAAATGTCCCAGACAAACACTACGCCAAACAATATATAATCCCTCTTTTCAGTTTGCACTGAAGCTAACCACTCCCTAGTTTATCAACAACATGGCGATCGCCAATGGAAGCCTTGCTTTAGCAATCAGTAAGTATGATTCATATGCATATGCTTCCTTACTCAGATTATCCAAACGTTTGAGAAATTTGTTATGAACATCTTGCAGTTGGGTTGATCACGGCTGGTATAGTAACCATCGTCGCCATTGTTGCGATTTACGAGTGCGCCAAGATGGCCATGAAAGTGTACTTGCGAGAAGGCATCGGCAACCAACAGCGCTACACGGCGGCGTCGTCGTCGTCCTTCGCCAACGGCGCCGGCGGCGGCGGCGACGCGGGTGTCGAGATGGGCAGCATGAGCCACTTCATCGAGGGCCTCCAGAACGAGCGGCCCGTCCGGTTCAGCGCGGCGCAGCTGCGCGTCTTCACCAAGAACTACTCCCACAAGGTCGGCTCCGGCGGGTTCGGCGTGGTGTACCGCGGCAGGTTCCCGAGCGGCGCGCCGGTGGCCGTCAAGGTGCTCAACAGCACGCTCGGGAAGCGCGCCGAGGAGCAGTTCATGGCGGAGGTCGGCACCATCGGGAGGACGTACCACATCAACCTCGTCCGCCTCTACGGCTTCTGCTTCGACGCCGAGGTGAAGGCGCTCGTGTACGAGTACATGGAGAAGGGCTCGCTCGACCGCCACCTGTTCGACAACTCGGCGCCGGAGAAGATCGCCTTCGACAAGCTCCACGAGATCGCCGTCGGGACGGCGAAGGCGGTGCGGTACCTGCACGAGGAGTGCGCGCAGCGGATCATCCACTACGACATCAAGCCGGAGAACGTCCTCCTCGGCGCCGGGCTGGCGCCCAAGGTGTCCGACTTCGGGCTCGCCAAGCTCTGCGACAGGGAGGACACCCACCTGACGATCACCGGCGCGCGCGGCACGCCCGGGTACGCGGCGCCGGAGCTGTGGATGCCGCTGCCGGTGACGCACAAGTGCGACGTGTACAGCTACGGGATGCTGCTGTTCGAGATCCTCGGGAGGCGGCGGAACCTGGAGCTCGGGGTGCAGCAGCAGCACGAGCACGGCCGGGAGACCGGCGGCCAGGAGTGGTACCCGCGGTGGGTGTGGCACCGGCTCGAGGCCGGCGAGACGGAGGCCGTGCTAGCGCGGGCGAGGGCGGCGGACGGGAAGGAGAGGGAGAAGGCGGAGAGGGTGTGCATGGTGGCGCTGTGGTGCGTGCAGTACCGGCCGGAGGACAGGCCGTCCATGGGCAGCGTCGTGCGGATGCTGGAGGGGGAGGACCACATCGCCTCGCCGCGCAACCCGTTCGCGCACCTCGCGCCGTACGCCGCCGGCTCGACGCCGTCGGGGTACACCACCACCGCCACCACGGAATCGGGTAGCTCGTCAGCTCGTACAGGCAATGGTACGGGCCGGTCAGCTTGAGGAATCAGGACGGGCCTATACTTGTGTTGCATGCTGTAATTAGGCCCATGTATTGATGAACTTACTGCATCAATATGTTTTATTTTTTTTAATATAAACCAGCTCTGCTAAACCCCCAACATCAAACACACTGTCACCTTCATTTTACATTATATTTCCTCCGTTCACAAATAAGTTTATTTTTCGGTTTTTAGATGTAATATCTAATTATTTATTTTATTTAAAAAAATTAATATGTTTATTGTTACTAGATGATAAAACATACATAGTAATTTATGCGTGATTATTTTTTTAAGCTTTCTAGAAAACTTTTAAATAAGACAGATGGTCAAACGTTGAACATATAAATCTAAAAATAAAGTTTTTCTTTTGTACACAAGTAGTCAAATGTTTTGGCTCACTACGTCCATATAAATACTAATAAATTTGGATATACAAAACATTTTTATTAACATAAAAGTGTGTAGGTAGAATAAAAACATCTTATAATTTAAAATGAAGAAAATATGTGTAGAATGCCAAACACATTAGCTGAAAGATATAATAATTACAACGGCATAAACACAGAATCTCTGTCTTGCTTGTATAAAGAGGGAATCGGTGAGGGTCAACATTTACACGTGGACTTTGACTATTCAACCATGACGTCGATTGACTTCTTGGCAGGAGGGCTGACCGCCATCTCGCTGCTTCCCCTGGTGGTGTCGCTGCTGCTCAGAGTCGTGCCGCCGCTGCTCGTCAGCATCGAGCTGCTCGAGCCTCCGCCGCCCATGATGTAATGGAAGGGGTTCACCGGCGGGACGATGGCCATCTCCCCCTCCAGCATCCGCACCACGCTGCTCATCGTCGGGCGCGCCGACGGCTGGAACTGCACGCACCACAGCGCCACCTTGCACATCATCTCGGCCTTCACCCTGTCGGCCTCGCCGATGCCGGCGACGGAGACGACGCACTCGATGTCCCCCTGCTCGTACCTGTCCCACACCCACTTGGGGAACCACTCCTGGCTCTCCGCCTGCGCGAGGTCGTAGTTGCGCCGCCGCCCAAGGATCTCGAACAGCACCATCCCGAAGCTGTACACGTCGCACTTCTCCGTCGCCGGCAGCGCCATCCACAGCTCCGGCGCCGCGTACCCGGGCGTACCGCGCCCGCCGGTCAGCGACATGTGCGTGTTCTCCCGCTCGCCGAGCCTGGCCAGCCCGAAGTCGGCCACCTTCGGGGTGAAGTCGGCGGTGAGGAGGATGTTCGCCGGCTTGATGTCGTAGTGCACGATCCTCTGCTGGCACTCCTCGTGGAGGTACCGGATCCCCTTCGCCGTGCCGACGGCGATGTCGTGCAGCGTCCTCCACTCCAGCCGCCCCCTGTCCTCCCCGTCGTAGAGGTACTTCTCGAGGGAGCCGTTCTCCAAGAACTCGTAGACCAGCGCCTTGGTGTCGGCGTCGAAGCAGAAGCCGTAGAGCCTGACGAGGTGGACGTGGTACGTCCTCCCGATGGTGCCGATCTCCGCCATGAACGCCTCCTGGACCTTCTTGTTCATGGACACCTTGAGCACCTTCACCGCCACCTGCAGCCCATTGGGCAGCTCCCCCCTGTACACCACCCCGAAGCCGCCGGACCCCAGCTCCGACGAGTAGCACCGGGTGCACGCCGCCAGCTGCTCGGACGTGAAGCGCATCGGCTTCTCGCTGAGGATCTCGTTGAGGAACTTCTCCACCGGCCCGATCTCGATCATCACGCTGTCCATGGCGTCTTGAGCTTCCAGCTTCCGGTGATGCTCGGTTGCCTCCTTCGCAATCCTGTGCAGCATCTTCTTCTTCATCTTCTTCCTGAATCGGAGGCATCGTTTGATCAGGGCGATCATCACTACAACAGCAGCTGTCCCTGAGACTGACGATACTGAAGAAACGAGACGACGAACAGTTAGTCATGAAAAAAAAAAAACTGATCTTCTATTTGCCATGGTGATAGTATCATAGTGCTTATCTCACTTACTTATGGCAACAGCAGTAGACATGCTCAGATGCGTCCTCTCATTAAGCTCGTCTTGACTCCATTGTTACTGCGTCATTGCATATATCAGCCAAGCATAAAAAAGAATATCATAATCAGTTTTTGCACATTTAATTTACATTTTTGTACTGTTCATATTTGACCAGTTCTACATTGGTTTAACTACTTTTCGTAGAAATTGGTTTGGGAACGGTTGGTGATATCCCCAGAAAAGTGAAATCAGATAAGAGCTCTGCTTTGGTTTGGCACACCGGGTATTTTGTGGGTGATGGTATCATGACAGCACTGAACTTTGTTTCTGTATTATTTTATATGGCATATCTCTCTTAATAATATCTAGCCGGGTAGCCGCCGGCCTGCAGAAAAATATTCATCATGGATTAAAAAAATTACTAACGTGCCAACAGATGGAAGTGCAAACGTGCTTAAAATTATGGATCCTGCAGAAAAGAAAACATGTTCCCGTTGATATATTCTGTCCAATCTATGTTTAGTTCATCTCAACTGAACTTCAGATCAAAGGACTTCAGACATGAAAAAGAACAAGTGATCTCAGAACTAAAAAAAAAAGAAATCACTTGTGGCATGATATAAACACATGCAACCATTTTGTTCATGGTGTCCTACAACATCGAGCTATATATGTTTGTCAGGAACGCACGAAAGGCTCGGGTTTAATCTCACTACAAAGGAGAAGAAACAACCAGTAGAACGCGGATTGCAGCGAGCCCATGAACACAAGAAGAGAAGACGACGACCACAACTGAAGTAAGAAAAACCAACCAAGCGAAGAAGAACAGCTTCAGAAAAGGAGAAGGCTTACTTTCACCGAGGATGATCTTGTTTGTTCAAGCACCCTGACCCCTGTGGCTTCTTACTGCGCCCTCGGCCTAAATGATTGAGCTCATCTCTGATCCAAAAACGATGAGAGGCCTCTCTTGCATGTCTCTCCTGAAGGAAGGGATCAGATCAGACGATGTCTGAATTTGCCTGCCTGCAGCTGAGTCTATGACAGCCTGAGAGTTGGTGAGAACGGAGGGCTCAGGAAAGCACACGTACGTGCACCGCGCCGCCGTTCTTGACGAGTGCTATGCAATATAATATACTAATTCAGATTAAGGCCTTGTTTAGTCTTAAAAACATCCATCGAATTTTTAGACACATAAATATTAAATATTCATAACTAATTATACAGTTATGGGAAAAATAATGAGACAAATCTTTTAAGCCTAATTAGTACATGATCGGTCATAAGTGGTACAGTAATTAATATATACTAACGACGGATTAATTAGATTTAAAAAATTTATCGAAATATAAAATTTATTTTATAATTAAACTACATTTAATATTTTAAATTTACGATCGTACATGTTGACGTGATATCTCTCTCAAATTTTTTTTCCGACTTTATGGGCCTATAGATCTGTAGTATTAGACCGGAGAGCGAGCTCGGCGAAAGTCGGAGAGCGGTCAACAATCGCCAATAATGAATGGGCTACGGATGCTTCCTGGGCGGAGGCGTCTCTGCTCGAGCGTCGAAACTGAAAGGCTCTGGCCGGTGGCGACGTCTCTGCTGCGAATCCGTTGAATCTTCCAGTTGCGAGCTTGCAAGATGCGCCGCCTGCTCCCCCTGCTGGCCTGGTCCAAGTCCAACCCAAGCGTTGCTTTTCAGGTTGACTTCTGTTTCTCATGCTTCTCCGGAACAAGCGGAAAAGTAGCGGCCTCATATTCTTCTCGTCTATGGTGAAATTTATAAGTTAAATTTAAAATTCATTTTGGGTTCTTTTGTTGTGGTTTATTTTTTAATCTTTGCTTTTAGATCGCCAAGATCATACATATAAAAGTTTTATTTATAATTATTTTTTGTTTGTAAATATTGTGGTTGTTTTTTTTATAAAAAAAATCAAACAATGACCACCTAGGATCGCTCCGGTTCGCAAGTTTAACGATAACTTTTAATGGCAAGTTTGATCAATGTCTTATTCAAAAACACTATGTAAATATTATTTAGTTAGTTATGATTTATTTTATCATTGAATAAACATTAAATATTATCTGTATTTTTTTGTATGTTTTGTAAAATAATCAAACATATGATTGGTTTCAAACATAAGAAACCTGAGGGACTAGTACTTCCTTAGGTCTGTGGGCTTCTTGATCTTTAGGAAACAATATAAACTCAGTGTCCAACTGGCCCAATGCCATAGAACCAGGGTGAATAGGGGTAATCCTTTTGGGCCCAAACAAATAGGGTGAATAGGGGTCATCCTTTTTGGCCCAAACAAATGGTCAATGCCTTCTTAAAAGCTCAGTGGTTGGCCCAATTCCGATCTAAAAATACAGGCATGGAGATTTTCATTTTCAGATTATTCACTGATGTATTCAATGGTTGTGTTTTTCATGCCTGAATAATTCAGATTTTCAGTTCCGGGTTGCATCTTTCAGTACATGTCCAGCGAGTTCGGTAAAAGGATATTCAGAACCGATATACGTCTTGACGCCTAATAACTAGATTTAGAGGATCGATTTGTATGCTTTGTCCCATCAACTTTTACAGCATAATTTCACTGCCTTCTTATCCAGAGATTTTCCGTGTTCGTACAGTAGTAAATACATGTGTAAACTGCAAAACATTTGCAGCAGCAAAAAATTTCCGATGCTCCCAAGCAGTCCTCCTCTGTCAGACAACCACGAGTCCACAATATACGAAAGAAACTACTAATTCATTGATGATAGAAGCGAGTGCGTCACGCATAATTTGGCAACTACGATGAATTTGCGGCGGCCTACCATGATTTTGATCGTCAAAGATAAGATCTTTTGTGTATGGCAAAAATATCTTCCATCTCCGTCAACCATCCAGATCGGGGTTTTTAATGAAACAAAAATCAAACGCTATATTTACGAAACGAAAAATAATTTATAAATAAAACAACTTTTGGGAAAAAAAATCTCAAAATCAATTTCAAATTTAAGGTTGAAAATTTAAATTTTGGTTATAAGTATAAGCAAAAGTGAAAAAATGGAGGTGTAAATAGTTCAGGCTATAATACTATAATACCCCATGCTGCTAGTTATCTTGTACTCTCTACGAATTTTTGATTGACGCCGTTGACTTTTTATCTACGTTTGACCCATCGTTTTATTCAAAAATTTTATATAATTATTGACTATTTTATTATAATTTGGTTTATTACTAAATTAACTTTAAGTATGATTTATAATTTTATATATTTAGACAAAAATTTTAAATAAGACGAAGAGTCAAACGTAAATCAAAATGTCAAATATAAAAATCCGGAGGGAGCATTACTCATCTGCTTTATATTGCAAGGCTTTTCAATTATGTTAGTTATGTTTAGATTTATCCATTAATCAATGTGTGTATTTAGAATTAAATTCTGATTTATTAGAATTTATGTAAATTTAGACAAAAAAACTGTAAACTTAAACAGAGGTAGCAGTATACAACTGCTGGTTTATTGTTGAAGCGCTATTTATACGTGTACATACGCCGTTACTTTGTGAGAAAGGCAGTGTCGACATCGATGGCGACCAAAACTTTGGGAGAGAATATGCCAAAGGCTTTGATGTTCACATCTGCAGCGAGCCCATTACACTCTACTTAATTCTCGATTAGATGCATGACGCATATATATTTGGGCATAAGCAGCTTGGTGTTGGGAAAGCAACCAAAGCACGGAGAATAATCTCCCTTTTTCTTTTTTCGGTTTACCCCCATCAGACGTGCAAATGGCGGTCAGATAATGCAGAACGGTAAGAAACCCTTTTTTTTAATTCTGAAATGGATGGTCAACAAATCTTTTAACAACTCCGGAGGAGGTTATATCTATCCACGCGCATTCCTTGTACTTTAAGCGCGTTGCTTATAATAAAAGCATTCGGAGATGAGCTTGGGCAACACAAAGCTACCAAACGGGGACGACTCAAAACGGGTCCATTTTTCAAATAAAAAGTCAAATAACATATTTTCACGTAAAAAATAATTTGAGAGAAAACCTTTTATATATGTGTCTTGACGATCTAAAAGCAAAGACTGGAAAATAAACTACGATGAAAAAACACAAATCAACTCTAAATTTAAGATTAAAAATTTGAAATTTTGGGTTATAAGCAAAACCAAAAGCGAAAAGAGGAGGAGGCTAGCCGCTGCCAACCCCCTCCTTCCTCTCCGTCTCACTTCTTCCGAAGCAAGTCATTAGAAACCGCGTGGCCATCTAGGATACGGTGGCGGCGACAAGGCTTGGTCTGTCGCCCTTCTGATATGAAAAAAGGACGACAACAAGGCAATAACGGTATCTACGCGATAGTATTGACAACATGATGATGATGGTAGCTATGTCGCGCGGTGGGGGAGCTCGACGATCTAACCCCTCCACCTAGATCTAGGGCCTTCTCCAATACAAAAGAGCACCTAGGTCGAAAGTTACTACGATGACACAACAAACAAGCAAGGGAGGACGACCGGCCTTTCTCCAGTTGTCTAATCCACCTTACGCAGAGCAACTGAGCAAGTGGCATTGATAAGAGGGCTCTTCCCAAACCATCAACATGCTAGTTCCAGACAGTGACGGACCTAGAAAAAATATTAGGAGGCGTTGGACGAAAGAGAACTGTTTCTAGTCCTTTCCTCTTTAGTAACATTAGAAATTTTGTTGGAAAGGCTAAGAAGAGCTTCAATGGTGCAGATCGGGCAGGGTGGCTGAAGCCCCTAGCCCCGATGATAAATCCGTCTCTAGCTCTAGGTGCGAATGGTGACAAGATGGCGATGTCACCGTAGGCGAGGAAACCCCTCTCTCTGACTGTTTCCCCCTAGACTGCAAACATCGACGGCGAGAGGGTGGCCACCGCCCATAGGTGGGGACTCGAGGTGGCCTTGGCGCATTGGCAGTAATCAAGGAAGCAGTTGGATAACAACAATGATCGGGGAAGCAAGTGGGCGGCGATGACATGTTGTCGTTCTCCTTCGATCGATTGTGAGTCACATTCCTTTTGGAGCTGCTTCTCTTCTATGAATGGACTCACTTTTCTAGTCGTGGGGAGCTTCCGGGAGAGGATGGAGGAAACAACTAGCAAAAGGAGATGGCGGTGATGCGGTGACAATTTGGTTTGTTCTATAAGCCGTCGTTCGAGCTATGGATGCTGATTTGGGTGGTTGGTGATACGATGTGGTTCGTCGACAATCGTTGTGCGAGTTTGTAGTGTGACGGGATGAGAAGTCGTTAGTAAAATCCTTGCCGACCGAGGATAAGACGGATACGCGATTTCTGCACTTCCCCCGCTTGCCCCTCAGTGGATAGCACTTTCTTTCGGTAAATTGGCAGGGAGGGCTAATAACCAGACCCTTGGGCGCTGTTTCCCATCTTGGAAGTGTCGTTATTTTTATGTTGTGTCCTTCGTGAGGGCGCTGCTTTGGAGAACCTTCCCTGTGCAGCGGTGACCGCTCTTCATGACTAAAAAGTTTGACGAGACATTTGGTTTCCGCTTCCTTAATTGCGGCACAACAATGATACCAGTAGCATGGTTGGAGTTGTATTTTTAGGCACAAGCTCAATATCTATTATCTATTTTGGGTTCCG
Organism: Oryza brachyantha; assembly: GCF_000231095.2. Classification (NCBI taxonomy): domain Eukaryota; kingdom Viridiplantae; phylum Streptophyta; class Magnoliopsida; order Poales; family Poaceae; genus Oryza; species Oryza brachyantha. Next base: position 20,031,799 of record NC_023166.2, on the reverse strand, counting down.
TCTTTGTGCAGTTGTTAGTGGGTTACGTTACAAATTTAATACGCACGCATACTAATATTTACAACTAATTATTTTTAATGACAGTCAACATACTAGTTGCATCGAGATGTGTATATGCATCAATCTCAATTATATTAACGTCATGTTAACGATATATCGATCTAGCTGTAAAATTGATCACATAGATAGGTTTTCGCGTGCACGTTTATTGCCATGTGCAAATCGCTCGCATGCTTCATCCACGCGGTAATATCCTCGCCGCCGCAATATATACGGGGAAGATTTATCTGACATCCACCGAATTATAATACTCCCTTCCTCCCATATTATATGTGATTTTGATTTTCTGTTTGTAATCTTTAACTACTCGTCTTATTTAAAAAATTTTAAAATTATTATTTATTTTGTTTATTATTTTCTTTATTGTTAAAAGTAGTTTAAGTATTATAAATTTTTATATTCGTATTAAATTTTTGAATAAGACGAATATCAAAAAATATAAGTGAATAGTCAGAATACTGTATTATGGGACGTAACGTTTTTTAGAGTTTTGTCTGTCGTTTTCAATGCGGTTGGGAATAATAGAACAAGACACATAATTTAACGTGGAAAAACTCCTATCTAAAGTAGAGATACTAATAACGCTTCGAGATTACACATACAAGTATGACTTATATTTATAGAAATTAAATAAGACTAGCACTACTACGAATAGGATTAGAATTAGTACTAAGACTAAGATTAGGATATTTGAGTCCTAACCTAACAAATGCTTTTAGGCAGATTCCATCTTCCCCGTGGCAATTTAAATCCATAATATTCGCAAACTTATCAAAGGAGGAGACTTCGGAGTCTTTTGACCATAAGAGCCAATCGCTGAGGCCGAGCAGCTCCGCTTCAAAAGCTTTCGTCGGCCTCGGGACGCAGGGTGATGGCGAGGCTGGCTCTCCATGCGCTCCACGGCGTCGCGAGAGGCGCCGCCGCCGCCTCTTCGCTCGGCCCGGCCGCGCTGGTGATCTTGGCCGTCGTCGCCACGGTGGCCGTGGCCGCCGTCGCCGCGTTCGGCTGCGCCGACGGGGCCCGGAGGCAGCGGGCCGAGCGGCGGAAGAACAGGAGGAACGACGTCTACTACTACGGCCAGGGGTACCCGCCGCCGCCTCCCGCCGGCGCGTACGGCTACCCGGCGCAGCCGCCGCCTCCGGGGTACGCGTACCCGGCGAACGCCGGGAGGCAGGGCCGCAGCGGGTTCGGCGGCGCCGGCGCCGGGCTCGCCGTCGGCGCTGCCGCGGGGCTGGCCACCGGCGCCATCATCGCCTCGGCCGTTGACGGAGGAGGCTGCGGCGGCGGCGGCTGCGGGGGCGGTGGCTGCGGCGGAGGATGCGGCGGTTGACGTGACCGACGACGACTCGTTTAGTCTTGTTCGTGTTTTGGAATCTGGTAGTGGTTAGGTTGTCTACTTTACTCTCTCTTCTCTTGTTTATTTCCACGATTATTATTTGTAACGCATGATTACATAGTGAAAATACATGATATTTATGATTTGAAATGCGTAAAATACATGTTGCTACCTCCGTTTATGGTAAGACTTTTTAGACTTACGTAAATTCATTCATTAATAAATATATATAATTTATATATGTGTTTAGATTTATTAGCATTCATACGAATTTAAGGGGATGTTTGGTTGATTACCACGACTTGTCTAAATTTGCCACACCTCAAGTTAGCCAAATTTAATCAATTTAGGTGTGTGTTTGGTTTGTGTCACACTTGTAACAAGATTCTATTTTCAATATACATGGCCCACATGTCAATAACACAGGAAAGTGTGGCACACTTGTCACATGCTAGCTCAAGTGTGGCTCTATTTTTGTTAGCCAAACCTTAGGCAAGTTAGCTAAAATATTATGGTAATCTTAGACAAATTGAGTATACCATCCAAACAGTCTCTAGGCAATGTTATAAAATCTTATATCGTGGAAAATGAGGGAGTGGTTTCTATGTGCGGTAAATTTACATGTACATGGGATCCCAATTGTTCTGTACGTGGCTAGTTGCTTCGAAATATCTCAACGTTTGGGGTTTCAAACATGCCGTGAGAATTTTGCTGTATATGATTAGGTAACCGCAAATGAGTTCAACTTAGCTCATACGCCGTAAATGTTTTGAGCATGGATTTCGGGATTGGTCAGTTAGCTTTGTACTGTACTCTGTATACCGTATTAGCATATTATTAATGCTTTGCAAAACTAGGGAAATGGATTTAATCTAGAGACGGCGGAGGCTATCTCCATTAAATTTATTATTTATTAGAACCCCACAAAGACCCCCTACAATTTTATGATATCAATTGAAACAGGAGTTAAAACTCTATTTAACTTGTTCGAACTCACTTAATTTCACTGGCTAAATCCACCACTACTACGCTCTCATGATTGCACCGTCTATATGCATATCTTCCCCACCTCCTCTTGCTAGACCTGGATAACATTTTCCTCCATACCACTTCTCTACCTCCTCTCCTGTTTCCAATGCACCGCAACTCTCCAATGTTACGTTGGTACGATTCCTGCGATCCTGCCTCTCCTAGATGCAAAAACATGCATGGCCTCCATTCCCCTCACATAGGCTATCAATCCAATCTTTTCGTTTTTGTTTATACTTATAAGTCAAATGTGAATTTTTCAATCTTAATTTAGAGTTAATTTTGTAGTTTAATGTTTAGTATTGACTTTTAGATTACTAAAAACACATATATAAAGGTTTTATTTACAAATTATCTTTCACTCATATATATGTTGTTTGACTTTTTCACTGAATAACCAAATAATCACCTCCTATGTTTGTCGGCTAATGGAGTAGTATAGATTTTTTTTTGGTTTTTACGTGTATTTTTCTCGAACCGAACATGTTATTCTTTTAAAAAATATATAGAAATTATCATCTTATATCTGTAAATAAAATCTTAACTTTATAATAATTAATTATATCGTTTATATCATTAAATAACTTAAAAATTAGAAAATCTTCGTCTGCTCGAAATAGCACAACCTTGCTGCCCATCACTCATCATCCCTATTACTTTGTGACTCCATGCTGCCCATTATTGTTTCTCAAACACCTTGGTCATCCTAGTGCGCTGTAATTTTACAAAGTTCGGCGAAATGTTGCAAAGTTCGGAGGTCGACGGCGATGAGGGCTCGCCAAGAAAGCCGCCATTGTCGGTGAGTCCCCTGTCCTGCTGCTCTTGCAAGTCCGGTCAACCCATAAGGCACTGGCACAGCAAGGTGCCACTTGCAATTTTGTTGGTTTTTTCAAACATGAGGCGGCAAGCAACTTGTTGGTCAGCCACGACGATGCAGCGTACATACATACTCCGTCCGACTATATTTACTTGTCACCATTTAATTATTTATTATTTTAATTTTGACTATTAATAATACTTAAAGGATTAGTGGATGATTACTAAAAGTTATATGGCTACATCACACATCACTAATATAACATATTATATATATATACTATTTTTTAAAAAACAAACGGTCAAAATTAACCAATAAATAGTAATTGGTGTTAATTTTTCAAAACCAGAGGGACTATATATATGGGGTCGTATGTCCGCCAGTGGGTGTGTTTGGTTGGTTGGACTTCTCTAGATGGGAGATGACCGTCTAATTTTGATGTGTTTGATTCGTGGGCGAAACTGGATGGGGTGACCCAGGAAAAAAATATTCTATGAAGATGCTGGATGGGTATATCCGGTCAAATTGGCTGGATGAGCTCATTCACATTTAACGGTGTTCATTAGTGATTGTTTAGTGATAATTAGCATGTTTTGTTACTAATTAGTAATTAAGAAGTTTAAATTAGTGTTAATTAGTGATGATAGATATGTTTTATTGTTAATTTATACTAATTAGGATAATATTTATATTGATTAATTAATATTACTATTTATTAGTAATTAAATATGCCCATCCTATCTATCATCATCCATCCAACAAAATAAAACATTGGATCATTACGTCCATCCAACCAAACATAAATCTGGATCACTATATAGCTAAAAATATATATAGATGACCCGATCACATCTCACCTTAACTAACAACCAAACACACCCTAAATAAACACCAGTCTGTTGTTCCATTAAGCTGGATAATTACAGCTGAGGATTAATACTGATCCAGTAAATTATTTTCTTTTTTTCTGGGAATGGAATATTTGGGATGATCTGTTTCTTTCTCCTTCTTCTTCTTTTTTTGAGAGCATTCTGGAACGATCTGGTAGGCCTGACAAAGTGACCGACCAGACGCAGTACATTATCAGCATCCTGTTCTTTCCGTTAGCAGGCCTCCGGCCCAATACGTGCATAGGTTGGATGGGCTGCTTCCCGTGCTCCGAAGATGCGAAGTATCGGAAAAAGGCCCAAAAGCTCTCGTCTCTCCTCACATATGCACAAGGCCCAGTAACCCTAGGGTGGGCCGCGGAAAAGAACGGGCGTGCCAATATTTAATTTAATTTCTAAATCAAACGTTTTTTTTAAGTTTAACATGTTATAGAAAAAACGTAACAATATTTTCAATACAAAACAAAAATGTTTTGAATCTTGTTGGACAGGTTTGAGAACGTCGAGGATTATGTGCGGATTTTTTTTTTGAAAAACCAACCGGTTAACCTGGCGACTCTGTATTAAGCTGAGAAGCATCATGTACAACCCGTATTAGATATGGCCGGTTTTCGTTCTCCTTATCGGATTGCTTGAACCAGAAGGAGAAAAGGAAAGACAAAACTAAAAAGGCTACAGGTGGACTAACGCAATAATCTCGCCATATCCTTCGCTCCACAGAACGCCCAGGTTCTGATTTCGTCTATGATTTTTTCCAACAATTCTATGTGACTTCTCTCTTCTCCCTGAAACACTCTTCTATTGCGTTCGCACCATATCTCCCAGGCTACTAGAATCTGCAAGCTTCTCAATCCTTTTCTTGTTGTCTTGTCGCTGGCTTGCGTTCTGCTATACCACCAATCAAGGAGAAGCTGTTCTGGTTTCTGGTTATGCATTTACCATGTGTGGTTTACTCAGTCTGCTAAGCACGCCCAGATCTGGCGAACAAATGAACAATCTTTAAATAGATGTTGCGGGGTTTCAAGGTTCCTGTAGCATAACTGGCAAAAGTAACAGTTAGGCCAGCCCCTGATTTGCAGTCTGTCGGCAGTTCATATCTTGTTTTGCAGAAGTAGCCAAGTGAAAAACTTGCACTTTGGTGGCGCCCAGTTTTTCCAGGATGTGTGTTGTCCATTGATGCAATCCTACAGTTGAACTGAGCTCTGTAGGCTGACCTTGCTGAGTACACACCCTGGACGGTTCATTTCCATGTGATCGATCTTCCCTGTCCTGGTCCAATGTGGTATCTGCACTCTAGGATTATGTGTGGATTAGTTATGCAGTTTTTCATCAGATAATTATGGATGTTTAGCAATAGGCTGCTATCTCCTTTAAGCAAATGTGGGAGTAAAAAAGACCTATTAAAATATGTTTAGTTGAATTTAAACTAATTTGGTATTATAATTTTTACTACATTTCTTTATAAACTATTTAAGAAGTTTATCTTAGAAAATGTATTGATAAAAACTTACAGTAAAAAAGTGAGGGATAGACATTAAAAATACACAACGTATACCTCCAACAGGCAACGGTCAACATATCATATGCGCGAATAATTCATAATATGGACCAACATGCTCAACTCTGCATTGTAGCCATCTAATTGGTCATATATGCATTAATTCTTCGCATTCACAAACATGATTTCAACCAAATTAAGTCGTTGTTTTCAGTAACGGATCAAATCCATGTAGTAACCTGAAGATCAGAATGCGACCCCAGCATTAAGTCTAAACTAGGTTGTGTATGAAACAAAATCACTTTCGATTTCTAATTGACATTAGACCTGCCATGACTGCTTTGTCTTATGCTGCATTTCTACAATCAGGATTCCAGGATACATGTTCTAGACAGCTGGATGCAAACGCATTCATACTTAACGACGCTAATTTTCTAAACTGAACCGTTGACACTTGGTTTTAGTATGAAAATGTCAACTCAGTGACAATATTTCTGCCATCAAGTTGTATCCTTTTTTGGAATAAGACATTTAGCTCCATGGAAGGCAATTATCTCTTAAACTTGTTTTAATAATTTTATTATGTTATTCGGCAAATCTTGGTTTTGTTTTAATATCAAATCTTGCACTAAGATTTTTTTTGGCAAGTCAAACGTGTGGCGTTTGGATTTATGATAATGCTTGCGAAATTAATATTCCTACCAAAATGTCGGTAATGCTAAAACTTGCCTGAGGTATTAGTATACGGGTCCCTTCGTTTATTATAAAAGTCACTTCGGCTTTGTATTTAATCAAAAGTTTGTAAGTTTCACCAAATTTTAAAAAATATGACAACATTGATAACAGAAAATAAATATGCTATAAAATATATTTAACCATGGATTTAATTAAACTAATCTGTTTAGATGTTAGTATATTTTTCTATATACTTAGTAAAAATTAAATATGTTTAACCTAGTACAAATCTAAAGTAATTTATAATAAGAAAAGGAGGAAACAACAAATTAATGCAGTAGATATCTAAACATTGCTTACGCTACCAGTATAAAAGAAGACTGTAAGCGGTTATAAGCATATTTTTGGTTGAATTTTGGTTTCCATATAAGAGTTAACTCTGTACATGCTATAAGAGATATACAATAAATAGATAAGTGAGAGAATGAGAGAAGGATAAAAATATAACCAACCTTATAGGTCATATATTGTACACGTTAACTTTTACAATATTTTTAGATGGACATATAGCAATTATAGCTAGTAGTTTGGCTCTGTTATTAAACTAGAAAGCATATGGGTCTTAATGCAAGCAATTTATTCCATTGAGCGAGTCAGCGAGGTGAGGCATGCCCTTCCATCAGTTATTATATTTGCTCATCAAACACCCTCAATCAGCCAGATTGTTGTATATATATCCAGTTAATCCCACAAAGTAGGACTAGCTTGGTTGTATTTTATCCTCTAACCAACCACACTAAGCTGCATAAACAAGCACACTACACAAATATTCCATGTGCAGGTTCGCTATTTGTCTATCGCTTAAAAATTTTTAATCAATCAATCGATTTTTCTATACATTAGATTTGTTTTTAAATTTTGTGCTTGTTATCCACATGCTACTTAGTTGATTTCATTTGTTATTGTTTAATTTAAATCCAACATCTAACAAAATTGTTTGATGAATTAGGTTTTTTTCCAGCAATTGACCAATAGGTGTCTTCTTCCTTGTGATACAAAATTGAAAATAATTAGGAAAAAATTGACAAGTAACTGAGCTGTAAGAAAATGTAAGAAAATGCACTATCGGTCATCATACAGCGAGATGAGCTTCTGCGCAACAGCGTTCATGCTCGGCCGCCTGTTGGGATCGCCGTCGACGCACGACACGGCAAGCTCCAGGATCTCGGCTGCCTGCGCATGGTTGAAGTCGCCGCGCAGCCGTGCATCCACGAGCTCCTCCAGCAGCTCGTCGTTGTCACGCTTCAGCTTCTCCTTGAGCAATGCTGCCAAACGCTGGAGATCCCGGCTCCGTTGTCCGCCGCCACCCAGTCGCAGACCCTCTCCCCCCTGAGGAGCTCCAGGAGCACGACGCCGAAGCTGTACACGTCGGCTTTGCCGGTGATAGGGCGGCCCACCGTCCAGCACTCCGGCGCAATGTAGCCCCTGGTGCCCTGCACGCGGGATAGCGCTAGGTGGCTGCCGGCGTCGCGGCTCAGCAGCTTGACGAGGCCGAAGTCCGTCACCTTGGGCTCCAGGTCGCCGTCGAGCAGTATGTTCTCCGGCTTCACGTCGCAGTGCACGATCCACTCCAGGCACTCGTGGTGGAGGTACGCCAGCGCCTTCGCCACGCCGACTGCGATCTTGTACCTCGACCGCCACGCTAGCACCACCCCGGAGCCCTCGCCGTCGTCGCCGAAGAGGGCCCTGTCGAGCGAGCCGTTCTCGACGTACTCGGAGACGATGAGCCGGTGCGGGTGTTCCGAGCAGAAGCCCCATATCCTGACGAGGTTCATGTGGTTGATCCGCCCTATGACGCTCAGCTCCGACCGGAACACCTCGTCGGCCTGCGTCAGCTCTCCTAGCCGCTTCACGGCGATGCTCCGGCCGTCGTCCAGGACCCCCTTGTACACGGACCCCGTCGCGCCCTTGGCAAGCTCGTCTCTAAACCCGCTCGTCGCGTTTGACAGCTCGTCGTAGGTGAACCTCCTGAAATGGCTGAACACCAAGCTGTACCCTTCGTCACGGACCCGTCCGGCTGCCACGGAGTCAGCTCGAAAGACAAATAGGTAGCCGACGACGACGAAAATGGCTTCCAAGACGAACACCACCGCGAGGAAGCAGTAGAAATAGATGAAGTTTATCGTGTTACTCCGGACATGCAGGTACGAGGTGCTGACCATGGCGTCGCGTTCGTCCGTGGCGCAGGCGTGTCCATCGAAGAGCAAAAAAGACGTCTGATTGATCATCTTGTTCTTGACGCTCGTAGGGACTTTGAGGTAGATGGTTTGGTCGGGTTTGATCGGAATCCGGCCGTTCCAGAGAGCGATCTTGGGGTAGCACCTGCCGGTGCCCGGCCTGTACCCGAACGCCTTGCAGTTGCAGTCGGCGAGGCAGGTTCGCCGGCACGCGTCGAACGTGACACCGGAGGTGTAGTTGACGTCGAAGCCCCAGAAGTCGGTGTGCGGCATCTCCACGAAGTCGACGTCGTCGCTGCCGCACCGGACGTCGGCGGCGCGCCGGCACCCCTTGGTCCAGTCGCTCGCGTCGTTGGGCACGTAGCCGACGGGGCAGGAGCACGTCGGGCCGGGCCGGTACGAGCATATGCCGTAGCTGCCGCACAGCCCGTGCACGTAGCACTGCCTCTCGACGGCGACCCACGTGACGTGCCAGCGTCCGGCGGCGGCGTCGAGGCTGTAGAGGCGGAGGTTGCCGTCGTAGTCGAGGGTGAGCCGCCTCATGACGCGCTCGTTGCCCATGTCGGACGCGTTGAACTGCAGCTGGTCGCTCGCCGTGAAGACGCCTCGCCGGTCGAAGCTGCCGTGGCGGCTGCTGTTGTACGCCGTCCGGTTGTTCTCCCACCACTTGTTGAACGGCGACGGCCAGTAGTTGCTGCTGATCTCCGGCCCGTCGTACATCAGGTTGAGGATGTTGCTGCTGTCGAAGTAGAACTTGTAGTAGCCGGAGTACGGCGAGCCCCTCGCCGCGGCCGACACCAGCTGCTTGTACCGCGTGACGGGCTGCCCGGCGAGAAGCGTGTCGGTTGGCCAGTCGAAGCTCTGCCACAGCCGGTTGCCGGCGGCGTCGGCCACGACGAGGTTACCGGTGTCGAGGAGCTGCGCGCGGTCGGCCGGCGTGCCGCTGGTGTTGGTGCTCCACACGACGCGGCCGTCGTAGTCCTGCAGCACCAGCGACCCGTCCCTGCGGAGCTCGGCACGCGAGCCGACGCCGTTCACGGGGTCGTCGCGGTTGGCCGTCCACGCGACGGTGGCGTCTTCCGACGCGGTGAACCAGACGGCGAACGTGTAGGCGTTGGTCGCCACCTTGTAGAAGCCGCACGAGAAGCCGCCGCTCGGCGACACGAGGACGTGGTCGGCGGCGTCCTCCACGGCGATCGAGCCGCCGCGCCACAGCACGCTCCGGTGATCACCCGCCGACGGAACAACACAACACAGGAAGGTGACGAGTAAGCAGCACATGCCATGGATTCGATCCATGGTGCAACCCAGGTGGTTTAGACGCGTCAGCTCGAAACTGATTTAAAGAGGCTCCTAATTAATTTGACAATAACACTTGGAAATTGATATATTTTTCATCTGCAAATTAGACAGTCGTTTCTTTTACTAATTCTCACTGTCACAGGCGATCACAGCGGCGCGCAATTAGAACAAGTTAATGGAGGAGTCAATGAGACTCGGGCAATTCCATGGCACTTGACCGGTAGATTAGTAGACTTAGATTTTCTCAACTCTTAAGCATAAAATGGAAGCAACTGCATTGAATACATGTCAATTTTCTTAGCGGCCAGTGAAGGTCATCATTACTGAACAGAGGTAAACATCGTTCCAAATATAACGTTAGCTAGGAGTTGTACGGTGTACCAGGCACTTGGAGTGGAATCGCAATCAAAGGGAGGATCATTTATTTTACGAATTATAGGCTATTCCCTTCGTATAAAATACTAGTATCGTCTTTATAGTTTAAATTTAAACAAAAAATGTTCTGGTATTTTAGGATGGAGAGACTAGTACTAATATCAACAACTAGGCTGCGTTTGGTTGCAATGTTTTGTTGAGTTGGATCACACACATCTCGTTTTTATGGGTGATTTGTTCATAGATGAGATGAGATGGACCTACATAGAGAATATTCTCTCATATCTAGGATGAGATGATCCATCAAAACAACCGGACGGCTATGTCCTAATTCGTCCATGACGTTCCTGGGACCACTATTGATCTAATTTTTTTTGGTAAAGTGGCATACACAATTCCGTTTATTATTTATCTATTTTTATTAAAATAGTATGAGCAATTCATTTATTATTTGTAACTTTAAATTATATGATCTTTATGTCTGTTTGGATGCCACTCAGTTATTTATATTGATCTAATTTTTGGTGAAATTACATACACAATTCCATTTATTATTTATCTATATTACTTTATTAACATTAATATAATTATGCTAAGTTTTTTAAATATAAACCAAATTTATTGTTTTATTTGAAACTAGTCATTCCAACTCTATTGCTCCATCCAAATATATCATAGGATCACTCCATCCCATCTTATCCCTCCATTCATATCAAAAAATAGTGTTATCTAGGTTGGCTCTAACCCATCATATTTAGTTTACAGAACAAACACATCCTTAATTTGCTATCCGGCAAGCTTCCCTCCATGTGTTAAGTGTTAACTACCGAGATGTTAAAAAATATTTTATTACATATGAGAAAAATACATTATTATTTTATCGTGAAAAGTCAATGCCATCATACATGAAGACATATTTTAAATAATAATTTTCATTGTAGCTCCTTGTTTGTTGAAGTCTGTATAGCGAACTTTAAGTGTGATTTGTAATTTTGCGTGCTTGCATAAATTTTTTTAATAAGACGAGCTGTTAAATTTAAAGTTAAAAGTTAATGTCATCGAATAAAAGAAACTGGATATAGCATATTCTTAGATGGCACATTTCTATTAATTTAGTAGGTGGACCCTAGTTAGACAAAAGTAAATTGTAGGATGAAACCGAGAGAGCACCCAATTGTACATGGCAAATAAGAACATATTGATATCGGCTAGAAAACACTACAAAGAAATTTCCTTTTGTTTTCTTTTCCTTCGTTACCAGTAGGACCAATGCATTCTCGCTGACCTGAACCACGTCATTGAGAAATGAAAGAGGAAAAAAAAAGAATATGTGCCACTGTACAAATGTAGTCAGGTTTAGGTGGCTAGCAGTGGTGAGACAACGGTACCAAACAGCTTTAAGGAGCAACAGTGCAATTTACTTCAATTCTAGTACAATTTTATTTGAGTTATCCATTCATTTATGATTATGTTGGACTTTTGACACCACAATAATTTCTCACGTCCAATCAAGATATTTTTAATATGCAATGATCGTAACTGACACAGGCAAGTTCAAATGTAACATCGTATGGAATATTGGGAATAGGAAATTTCTTAATCTCTGCACAATTTGCAGTTGACGGCCTGAATTATGTTGCAAGTCAAATATTCCACACGATGTTTACATCTTAAATAGCGACTTTCACTGAGGCGCCTGGCTGCTAAGCATATACTAATATCATGTACTTAATGGAAAATGCTTTTATGATTTGCTTGGCTGTGATTAAACTTTTAGTACTTTACTAAAATATCTTAAAAAGCAAAAGGGCATGCAGTCCAGTGACCTTAAGGCATTATGTTCAAATCTCTATATATAAGCGAATTGAATTGTTTGAGTGGATAAGTTTATAATTTAAAATGATTACATATATCCGGTGGTAAAAAATATCATTCTCTATAAAAAAATAAAAAAATATCTTAAAAATACTTCAGAAGCATGAAAACTCTATATGAATTAATAAAATCCCTTAATGAAAGTAAATAGTTGTTGGACATTTTTCATATGTACGGTAATTGAAAATAGTGCTCAAAGTTATGTGTGAAGACCGTCTCGTTATAAAAACGATAAATATGGTGCCGCCCGTAGAGCAGTAAGCTGAGAAATTCTTATGCCCGCTCTTTTTATTCTGTTTATATCTGTAAGTCAAAATTTTAATTTTTATCCTTAAATTTAAAGTTGTTTTTGAGATTTTTTCATTGAAATTTGTTTTTAGCCTTAGAATTTAATCGCTAAGAATATATATATATATATATATATATATATATATAAAAGTTCTATTCACGTATTATTTTTCGTTTACAGATATATCAAACCAAACAATCACTCCCTTGGCTCCCCTAATCCATGGTCAACTTCGTGGGTCCCGTGCACTCCAGTATCAGCCTTGTTCCCATGGCGGCGGCGACAGCGAAGATTAGTAAATAAATGACGGATCATTTGCCGGTACACCATATCTCAATTTGGAAAGGTCACTGTCAGCAGCAGCCACGTAATTCTTTCCTCTTTTGAACCAGTTTTGGAGCTCACGCCTCTCCAACCATCTAGGATCAACGTCGAGATGTCGACGACGATGAATCCAGCACATGGCTTGCAGTTGATCTTAGTCAGCTCCCTGTGCTGTACCGCTGTCTCGGTGGGCGACGATCGCCGGAGCGTGCTGTGGCGCGGCGGCTCCATCGCCGTGGAGGACGCCGCCGGCCACGCCCTCGTGTCGCCGGGCGGCGACTTCTCGTGCGGGTTCTACAAGGTGGCGACCAACGCCTACACGTTCGCCGTCTGGTTCACCGCGTCGGAAGACGCCACCGTCGCGTGGACTGCCAACCGCGACGCCCCCGTCAACGGCGTCGGCTCCCGCGCCGAGCTCCGCAGGGACGGGTCGCTGGTGCTGCGAGACTACGACGGCCGCGTCGTGTGGAGCACCAACACCAGCGGCACGCCGGCCGACCGCGCCCAGCTCCTCGACACCGGTAACCTCGTCGTGCTCGACGCCGGCGGAAATCGGTTGTGGCAGAGCTTCGACTGGCCCACCGACACGCTCCTGCCGGGGCAGCCCGTCACGCGGTACAGGCAGCTGGTGTCAGCGTCGGCGAGGGGCTCGCCGTACTCCGGCTACTACAAGTTCTACTTCGACAGCGACAACATCCTCAATCTCATGTACGACGGGCCGGAGATCAGCAGCAACTACTGGCCGGACCCATTCAAGAAGTGGTGGGACAACAACCGGACGGCGTTCAACAGCAGCCGCCACGGCAGCTTCGACAGGCGCGGCGTCTTCACGGCGAGCGACCAGCTGCAGTTCAACGCCTCGGACATGGGCGACGAGGGCGTCCTGAGGCGGCTCACGCTCGACTACGACGGCAACCTCCGCCTCTACAGCCTCGGCGCCGCCGACGGGCGGTGGCGCGCCACGTGGGCGGCGATCCCGCGCCAGTGCGACGTGCACGGCATGTGCGGCCGCTACGGCATATGCACGTACAGCCCCGGGCCGACGTGCTCCTGCCCCGACGGCTACGTGCCCCGCGACACCGGCGACTGGAGCAAGGGGTGCCGCCGCACGTTCGACGTCCGGTGCGGCGAGGACGTCGGCTTCGCGGAGATGCGGCACACCGACTACTGGGGCTTCGACCTCAACTACACCGCCAGGATCTCGTTCGACGCGTGCCGGCGACTCTGCCTCGCCGACTGCCATTGCGAGGCGTTCGGCTACCGCCAGGGCACTGGCGAGTGCTACCCCAAGATTGCTCTCTGGAACGGTGGGGTTCTAAGCATCCCGTACCAATCCATCTACCTCAAGATCCCCACGCGTGTCAAGAACCTGAACCCGTCATTGCTTCACTTCGATGGCCACGCCTGCGCCGTGGACGAACGCGACGCCATAGTCAGCACCTCGTACCTGCATGTCCGGAGTAACACGATAAACTTCATCTATTTCTACTGCTTCCTCGCGGTGGTGTTCGTCTTGGAAGCCATTTTCGTCGTCGTCGGCTACCTGTTTGTCTTTCGAGCTGACTCCGCGGCGGCCGGACGGGTCCGTGACGAAGGGTACAGCTTGGTGTTCAGCCATTTCAGGAGGTTCACCTACGACGAGCTATCAAACGCGACGAGCGGGTTTAGAGACGAGCTTGCCAAGGGCGCGACGGGGTCCGTGTACAAGGGTGTCCTGGACGACGGCCGCAGCATCGCCGTGAAGCGGTTAGGAGAGCTGACGCAGGCCGACGAGGTGTTCCGGTCGGAGCTGAGCGTGATAGGCCGGATCAACCACATGAACCTCGTCAGGATATGGGGCTTCTGCTCGGAACACCCGCACCGGCTCATCGTCTCCGAGTACGTCGAGAACGGCTCGCTCGACAGGGCCCTCTTCGGCGACGACGGCGAGGGCTCCGGGGTGGTGCTAGCGTGGCGGTCGAGGTACAAGATCGCCGTCGGCGTGGCGAAGGGGCTGGCGTACCTCCACCACGAGTGCCTGGAGTGGATCGTGCACTGCGACGTGAAGCCGGAGAACATACTGCTCGACGGCGACCTGGAGCCCAAGGTGACGGACTTCGGCCTCGTCAAACTGCTGAGCCGCGACGCCGGCAGCCACCTGGCGCTGTCCCGCGTGCAGGGCACCAGGGGCTACATTGCGCCGGAGTGCTGGACGGTGGGCCGCCCCATCACCGGCAAAGCCGACGTGTACAGCTTCGGCGTCGTGCTCCTGGAGCTGCTGCTGGGGCAGAGGGTCTGCGACTGGGTGAAGACGGCGGCGAACGGAGCCGGGGATCTCCAGCGTTTGGCCGCATTGCTCAGAGAGAAGCTGAAGCATTACGACGACGAGCTGCCGGCGTGGCTGGCGGAGCTCGTGGATGCGCGGCTGCGCAGTCACTTCGACCATGCGCAGGCAGCCGCGATGCTGGAGCTGGCGGTTTCGTGCGTTGACGGCGAGCCCAGCAGGCGGCCGAGCATGAGCACGGTTGTGCATCAGCTCGTCTCGCTGGACGATAGGACACCATCTCGGCGCCATGCTTGAGCTAGCGTTCATCTCTCTGGTATTATTTTGCTACATTTTCATTTTTACCATCACGAGTCTTGTTAGGATGAAACAGTGTTGGTGTAATTATTGATGAGAATCCTTACGTGTTGCGGCGAACGTACCAATGAAATGTTCACATTTCTCCTCAAACTTGTTCACGTCAAAGTCAAACAAATTGGGAAGAGGTGGCGTAGAGCAGGTGCTATAAATTAGCTGTAAACATATTTTAAAGAAACAAGAGAGGAGAGAAAAGAGAAATGTGCTACTAATTTGTAGTCAGCTGTAACACGGACTCTAATACACAGTGTGAGTATGATATGTGGGACATGGTGATATATGTTTTGTTGGTAGCTATTATATGAGTTGGCTATTAGATTAACTATAGATTAATTGGAGCTAATAGTTAGCTATACTATTAAACTTGCTCTTAGAGCATTTTTGAAGAGAATGCTATATCTTTTCAAAATTTTGTATTATGCACGGAGATGGAGGGGAATCTATGGAATTAATAACACGTTGATTTGGTCTTGCGTGATTCGGACCGCACGGACGACGCCAGACGTTAGCCTCGGGTCAATCAAACGCTTTATAATATTTTATTTTAATAAATAATACTGATCCTTTATAATTTGGCTGCCATTTCACCGTTTTCAGGCAGGCAAATTAATGCAAATGGGCGAACGGTAGCAGTAAATAATCTGCGTGGGCCAGTATGTTTAGTTTGCCCATTTGCATTTGCCGGCCTGAATTGGTAACTGCCTTGTCAATTACTCCGTACCATGTACTCACTATTCAGGCTGCTAAGCATATATGTGTGTGTAAATTATGGTGCATTTAATTAATGCAAATGGTTCTATTATTTGACTTGTTTATGTCGTGTGCGGAGAAAATCGTTCTGACTCAGCTCATTCACCGGTGGACTCCTGTTAATAGCATGTTTACTTGGCGGCTGCGATACGAGGATTGGTAGTAACATAACGACGGATCAATTGCCGGTACACATTACGTATTGAGGTGATTATTTGTTTTTTTCAAATAACATATTTGCAGATAAAAAATAATTTATTAACAAAATTTATATAATTATATATATTGGTCTAAAAGTCATTGCTGAAAAATAAAATTTGGTGAAAATGAATCTTAAAATTAACTCTAAATTTAAAAATTTAGAGTTAAAAATTTAAATTTGGCATATAGACAAGCAAAAGCAAAAGCGAAAAGACAACGGTGATTATCTTGATTTGGATACGTCACAGTAACAGGATAGCTACGTATGTTGTTTCAAATGACGCCTCCAAATTAACCATAGAGGATCGCCCACGATCGTGCAGGTGGCGACCAACGCCTACACATTCGTCGTGTGGTTCAGCATCGACACCACCGTCGGTAACAGAGCCCCGTGCACTCCTGTATTACCCTGTTTCGATCTATCCTAATTATTCTCAATTTTTTATATAAAATATCTGTATACTTCTTTATATAACTTAGGCGGTCACCTCTCTAAGTTAACTTATATTTCTCGTTTTTCACACGTACGGTTTCTAAACTGCTAAACAATAATCTTTTCATAAAAAGTTATTTAAAAAAATCATATTAATCTATTTTATATTTTTTAATAATTAATAATTAATTAATTATATATTAATCTATTTCTATATTTTCCGTATAAGGTAAATTAACTCAGTAGCCCTTGAACGAACGTGGTCTTAGTGGTCGGTTTAGCGGATATAAAATACAAAAAATCCTACTTTTGTGGTATTATTGGGAGATCCAACGATCTGCCTGATTGAATACAAATACATAGGATGTGCTGATGGAAACATATGTCCACCTAGCTCAAATGAATTCAAAATTTATACAACTATGGGCCTTCCTGGAATGCATTATTTGAGTTGTGACACTACAATAACAATATGCCATTCACGTACTAAAAAACAAATGCATCATGACATTGACTTTTTATAGTACAATAATACCTTAGCTGGATAATTTATTAATACATTTTTCTCATGTTTAATAAGATATGTTTAGCATCATAGTTTTATGGGAGATTTTGCTGCTGGACACGGTTATTTTGCCAAATTGGCCACTTCACACCACTAACAACGATTTAGGCCGGGTACCATTATAAAAACGAGTTCATTTGCTACTGGACATCACAACAGATTAAAAAATCATTTCTGCTAGAAAGGAGAGTGAAACTTTCCAAAATGACATTGGGTGCCCATGGACCAAGTCAGCACACGGGTTGCATTCTCCAGCTGTACAAAGCATTGTTCAACTGCATCCGTGGCTGCCATAATCAAGCCTTTGGCTTCCTTGAGCATTTCTTTGCATCCATTGTTGCATAGCCCACTAGCATTTTCACTACCCATTGCGATTTCCCCTCTGTTAAGATCAAATTTGGCCAAATAGTCCACATACTACTCTTCCAATATGAAGAACTTGCAAGCTAAAGGTGTCTGCAACATCCAAATGCAAATAAATTCAAAAAATTAAAACCACAATCAACCAAAATCAGAACAAGAACCAACATCATAGTACAAAAAGTACTTACATGCTCCATCTTTGGCCACTCGTAGAACCTTTTGCCCATGGTGCCCATATGCTTCGACACCCGTCCTATCAGGCGAGTCCCACACAGTGAGCACATCGCAAGGGGCAAGAACTCTTCTGCATCTCTCCTTGCCAACAGTGACGCCGAGCTAGAGCCACTCGATTGCATGCTCCCGCCCATTCCAAATCTAGAGGTTCTGCTGCTGCGGAAAAAGGCAGATGTGGGGTTCAGGTGGAAGCAGCTGCAGGAGAAGGGAGATGAGGAGCTCGGGTGAAGCAAGCTGTGGGTGAGGAGAAGGATGTCTTCAACCTGGTAACATGGCCAAGGGTAGAAAGGTCCATTCACACTAATATCTCTCTCCCATCTAGCTGAAATGAATTTTTAATCTGATGCGGTGTCCAGCAGCAAACGAATCTGTTTTTATAATGGTACCTGGCCTAAATCGTTGTTGGCGGTGTGAAGTGGCCAATTTAGCAAAATAAGAGTGTCCAGCAGCAAAATTTTCCTAGTTTTATTATCAGGTCGTCCACAAATATAAGCTATACAAATGTACGATCTCTTATATTCATTTTTTGTGTTTGTCCGCAAATATAATGGATCCTACATGTACACATTACATATATAACCGAACGTTATATTTGAATGGTAGTACCAACTACTCCCAGGGATCCTACATGTACACATTACACATATATAACCAAACGTTATATTTGAATAGTAGTACCAACTACTCCCTCAATTTCAGAATATAGGACATATTTAGTTTCATTATAGGATAAATGTATGATCAAATATTATTCTATTAATATATTATTCATGTGACATCCAAATAATCATAAAAATTTCTTTCGAATACAGATATAGTAATATTAGTTGTGTAATAAAAATTATCGTAATATACTAATCTTTAGTCAAATTGTTGGCTAACGAAACAAATATGCCGTATAGTTTGTAATAGAGGAAATACAAGGTTTACCACTCTTGATAAAGTAGTGACTTCCCCCACGAGGTTGGCATGTCTGCTGCCGGTAAGAAAAGTGACACGTATGTAAGGGTCCGTCTATTAATTAAATGTTTGAAAATTTTAATTCCATCAATTAAATCTGGTGACTGTTATTTAGACGATAATTTGAAGGCGTGCACATAGGTAAAAAAGCCCATACATACCCTCCCCAGCCCTCATGGACTATGCGTGTGTTTGACATAAGAACAAAAAATCAAACGTTTGATCAATAGCAAAAGTGCGTATGTAATATGTGCCTAGGTGTTTGTTTTATGTGGATAGTGGGAATTGCCTGAGTCAAGTGCTAATGAATTGCCTGAGTCTCACTGACTCCTCTATTAGACTGTTCATTGAATCATTGTCGGCTGTGACTGTGAGAATTAGTAAAACAAAGACTGTTTAATTGCAGATAAACAATATCTGAATTTTGAAAATGCCAAGGTTATCAGCTATCCCTTTAAATCAGTTTGGAACTCCAACCACCTGCGGGTGTTCCAGGATGAATCGATTCCATGGCGTGTGCTGCTTACTCCTTGTCACCTTCCTGTGCTGTGTTGCTCTTTCCGAAGGCGATCACCGGAGCGTTCTATGGCGCGGCGACTCCATCGCCGTGGAGGACGCCGCCGGCCACGTCCTCGTGTCGCCGAGCGGCGACTTCTCGTGCGGCTTCCACAAGGTGGCGACCAACGCCTACACGTTCACCGTCTGGTTCACCGCGTCCGCCGACGCCACCGTCGCGTGGACGGCCAACCGCGACGCCCCCGTGAACGGCGTCGGCTCGCGTGCCGAGCTCCGCAAGGACGGGTCGCTGGTGCTGCAGGACTACGACGGCCGCGTCGTGTGGAGCACCAACACCAGCGGCACGCCGGCCGACCGCGCGCAGCTCCTCGACACCGGTAACCTCGTCGTCGCCGACGCCGCCGGCAACCGGCTGTGGCAGAGCTTCGACTGGCCAACGGACACGCTTCTCGCCGGGCAGCCCGTCACGCGGTACAAGCAGCTGGTGTCGTCCGCGGTGAAGGGCTTGCCGTACTCCGGCTACTACAAATTCTACTTCGACAGCAACAACATCCTCAACCTCATGTACGACGGGCCGGAGATCAGCAGCAACTACTGGCCGGACCCCTTCAACAAGTGGTGGGACAACAACCGGACGGCGTACAACAGCAGCCGGCGGGGCAGCTTCGACCGGCGCGGCGTCTTCACGGCGACCGACCAGCTGCAGTTCAACGCGTCCGACATGGGCGACGGGCGCGTCGTGAGGCGGCTCACGCTCGACTACGACGGCAACCTCCGCCTCTATAGCCTCGACGCCCGCGACGGACGGTGGCGCGCCACGTGGGCGGCGATCGCGCGGCAGTGCGACGTCCACGGCGTGTGCGGCCGCTACGGCATCTGCGCGTACCACCGCGGCCCGTCGTGCTCCTGCCCCGACGGTTACGTGCCCCACGACAGCGGCGACTGGAGCAAGGGGTGCCGCCGCACGTTCGACGTCCGCTGCGGCGAGGACGTCGGCTTCGCAGTCATGCGGCACACCGACTACTGGGGCTTCGACCTCAACTACACCTCCGTGCTCTCGTTCGACGCGTGCCGGCGGCTCTGCCTCGCCGACTGCCGCTGCGAGGCCTTCGGCTACCGGCAGGGCACCGGCGAGTGCTACCCCAAGATCGCTCTCTGGAACGGCCGGATTATGAGCATTCCCTACCAGACCATCTACCTCAAGATCCCAACGCGTGTCAAGAACCTGAACCCGTCCTTGCTGCACTTCGATGGCCACGCCTGCACCGTGGACGAACGGAACGCTAGCGTCAACGGCTCGTACCAGCTTCATGGCAGGAGCAACGGGATAAACTTCATCTACTTCTACTGCTTCCTCGCGGTCGTGTTCGCCATGGAAGCCATTTTCGTGGTCGTCGGCTACCTGTTCGTCTTTCGAGCCGATTCGGTGGCGGCAGGACGGGCCCATGACGAAGGGTACAACTTGGTGTTCAGCCATTTCAGGAGGTTCACCTACGACGAGCTATCAGACGCGACGTGCGGGTTTACAGACGAGCTTGCCAAGGGCGCGACGGGGTCCGTGTACAAGGGCGTCCTGGACGACGGCCGGAGCATCGCCGTGAAGCGGCTGGATGAGCTGACGCAGGCCGACGAGGTGTTCCGGTCGGAGCTGAGCGTGATAGGCCGGATCAACCACATGAACCTCGTCAGGATATGGGGCTTCTGCTCGGAACACCCGCACCGGCTCATCGTCTCCGAGTACGTCGAGAACGGCTCGCTCGACAGGGCCCTCTTCGGCGACGACGGCGAGGGCTCCGGGGTGGCGCTAGCGTGGCGGTCGAGGTACAAGATCGCCGTCGGCGTGGCGAAGGCGCTGGCTTACCTCCACCACGAGTGCCTAGAGTGGATCGTGCACTGCGACGTGAAGCCGGAGAACATACTGCTCGACGGCGACCTGGAGCCCAAGGTGACGGACTTCGGCCTCGTCAAGCTGCTGAGCCGCGACGCCGGCAGCCACCTAGCGCTGTCCCGCGTGCACGGCACCAGGGGCTACATTGCGCCGGAGTGCTGGACGGCGGGCCGCTCCATCACCGGCAAAGCCGACGTGTACAGCTTCGGTGTCGTGCTGCTGGAGCTCCTCAGGGGGGAGAGGGTCTGCGACTGGGTGGCGGCGGACGACGGAGCCGGGGATCTCCAGCGTTTGGCCGCATTGCTCAAGGAGAAGCTGAAGCGTGACGACGACGAGCTGCCGACGTGGCTGGAGGAGCTCGTGGATGCACGGCTGCGCGGTGACTTCAACCGTGTGCAGGCAGCCGCGATGCTGGAGCTGGCGGTGTCGTGCGTCGACGGCGAGCCCAGCAGGAGGCCAAGCATGGACGCGGTTGTTCGGAAGGTCATCTCGTTGGACGACAGAACTTCTTTACACTGTGCTGGCTAGCGGCAACATTCTTTACACTGTGCTGTTCTGGTGTTGCCTGTGCAGCAAAATTCTTACACTGTTACTGTTACAGTCCTTCCACTGTTTTCACTTTGTCTCATAATATTTAGGAAATAAAGTAGTACCAGTGTTAATAGGTGGGAAATAAAGTGTATAGAAATTATATTAAATAGGTGAAGAATAAATAATTGTAAAAGCTGATAGGTAGACAGAAAATTATTACTACGGGATCATAAAATCTCTTATATTTTTAGGATAAATTAGAAACGTAGTAGCCTTTGTTTGGACATCATTTGGTTGAAGTGTTCTTTTAGTAGCTACCTGCACGGCTGCATGCCTATAGTGAGTTTGTGATGAAGGGCGCCTGACGTGTCAAAATGGAATGTTCACATTTCTCCATCTGAAGATATGTCAAAATCAAAAGGCAAAATTGGAAGCTCCCAATAAGTCGTGGCTTGAAAGTAATATGCTTGTTCTTAGTTGATAAGGTCTTAAACATGGTTTCGTCAGGTGAGAATGAATTATTTGACCGACCAAATTAACTTCGTCACAAAAAAAGAATCATAAGAAATTCTGAACCAGCTACTACCCGCTTAAACCATCCGGAAGGCAGACAATGCTACAACCGGTAACACAGTGAAAAGAACTGTAGAATTCACTATAGCAACCAAAAGCAGTTGATAAATACATCAACATAAGTTTCACTGTGCACAGAAAACCATTCATGTGCGAGAGAACATGGTGACTTGGGCCAAAGTTATTGGTAATCTCAACGTATATTGCACAGTGGCAACCAAAAGATGCAAAAATCAACTCATAATTACATCGGTTATGATCTTACGATGAAACCCAGATAACACATTTTGAATCGGGTAGTTATGCCGGAC
This sequence comes from Oryza brachyantha, assembly GCF_000231095.2. Classification (NCBI taxonomy): domain Eukaryota; kingdom Viridiplantae; phylum Streptophyta; class Magnoliopsida; order Poales; family Poaceae; genus Oryza; species Oryza brachyantha. Next base: position 20,009,150 of record NC_023166.2, on the reverse strand, counting down.
CAGCTGCAAGTCATGAAACAACTCAGACACCGCCAGTGCATGTGAATCCAGCATAAACAAAAGGCTATCTAATGGAGGAGTTATGTAGAAGTCTCAAGCTTCAACCATAGGCTCAGGCCCAGATGAATCTGGAGCGCTTGTGCCTGCCTTGTTTGACGGGTGAACAGAGTTGAAGAGGATATCCTTAATGACCTTGAACATCAAATTGCAAAGGTTAGCACAATACAAGCAAACATACCAGGAAATCAAACTCATCAGTAGTCAAGGCATAAACTGTGGCTTACCTGTGACATGAGACCATGGACCTGTTCAGCAGTAATTTTCGAGCTATCCCTAGTTACTTTAGCCAGTGGAGACTCCTCTTGCTAAATAAACCATAAAAAAGAATGAGGAAACTTTATTTAGTTCTCAGAGATAGCCAGAATTTAATGCATGTAGGTACAGAAATTAATGAGTACAATAATGGTAACCACAAAACCTGATGATACAAAATTACATACACAAGAACAATTGAACACACTATATACTAATTAACACAAATAGGTTAATGAGAGCAAAATGGGTAGTAATTCTAAAGAAATCCAAAAACAAGTTTGTTATAGTCATATGGGTGAAACATCACAATGTTGAGGACACATAATAGGACAAAGAAAAATTAGATTTATGTATTCATTATTCAATCTTAATATATGTATATCCAAATATAGACTTGGCTCATTTGTTGCAACTCTGAAGGAACCATATGCATAACTGGATCATAATTTCCCAATCTCACTTGCCAGATGGATTTCATATTCATATCTTGCATTTTATTTTACTATCATCAATCTGTGCACTCAGCCTAAAATATCCTCTCAACCAAGGTACAGAGCAACATAACGCAGCACTCCTATCAGAGGAAATGGAGGTATCATAGCTATAACCTCCTCCCAACTTTCTCGGTAAGAAATAGCAGATAACAAACTGATCCATGCATGACGTCACTAGTTGTCTAAATGTTCAATGTTTCAAATCTAGTTGGCATTTATTACTAGTTGGCATTTATTTATCTCACAGGTTGCAACTTGCAAGAATACAATACCACCACAAATTATTGGAAGTGACAAAGAACAGTAAATGGTGCAGCATATGACCTCTTTCTTTCGTTGTGATGGCATGAGCATGCCATATCGGCTGTGTGCTAGTTGGCCCTCAGCTTGCTCTAGTTTATCAGCTGCATAGCACAAATTGGTTTATAACCTTATCTGGCCTCATGCTAAACGAAGTTAGACATGTATTTCTTTTTGGGCAAATCTTCATAAAAAGAATCTTACCTAAATCAAAGATCTGGCCAGCAACATAATCCCTGTTGCCCAGGAGAGGTGATGAAGATAACGTGTTGACCCAGTACTTGTTCCAAAGTAGATCAAGGAGGTGAGAGTCCAGGGATGACTTGAAATAAGTTATATCCAGAGCATAGTACTGCATGGAACTCAATTAGAACAGAACTAGATCATAAGATGGGAGAAAGAGGAAAAAAATTGACGTGTAATTTAGTTACCTGTTTGCAGTGGACACCAAAATCTTCTATCTTGTTGAGTGGTATTGTCTGATACTCGGACACAGGTTCATCTGGTGGCTTATAGTCTTTTGGATATGTCCTAAAAGCTCCAATTTCCACTTTACCAGCAGAAACAGTCCTTGTAGGGTCTATCACAACAGCCATGAATGGCTCTTGAAATTGCTGATTAAGCATCTGAGTTGACACATCGATGCCTGATAACCAGCATCCATAACCAGGGTGTGAGTGATACCAGCCAACCACATTCTCCAACCTTCCAGCCTATCCAAATGAAATATGCATGTTAGGTAACTTATATAGCAAATTACGCTGAATTATCCTGATTTTCTGAGTTCAGCAATCATTAGGCAATGAATTTTGAATAGAACATGAAGTATGGACATAAAAAATCAAGACTCCCCTATTAAGCCATCCCAAAGTTTATGTATGATTAGGAGGCAAGTTAATGCTGTCCTACACAGTATGGGGACTGCTAAATCCTACAACAAATGCTGTGAAACAGGGTATACAATGCAGTATGTGCAAAATTAGGGAACACTGAACACCACTAGTTCAAAGAGTTAAAATGTCTAGTAAAACTTCCCAATATTACACCCTGAAGCATATTTTTATCCCTATGATCAAACATCACAGATTCACAGTATGTCAGTAGCACTTAGGTGGTCAGTCGCACAACAAACACACCATATAAATCATCGGTCTGTTAACAAAATGTGAGAGCTAGCAACACAGACCTCAGAACCACAATAACCAGTGAGTGGAGTCACTGGAGCAATCTGACGGCCACATTATCGATACAAATTAGCAGCGCTGACAAAATTTACCAGAAATGATTTCAATGGAACAACATGAGCATGAGTACTATGCATGCAATTTCACGCAGGAAATAACATAGTGGGCTAGATTTGATAAACATTGCAGCGCAGTGCGATCGAGAGCTTCAGAATAAACAGCGAGGACGGAAGGGATGGGGCCTGACCTGCTTGTTGATGGTGGAGTACTCGACCATATACTCGTAGGCGTCGGCCTGGGCGTTGACCCTGGTCTCGGTCCCCTCGACGGGGAGCGCGAAGGCGTCCATGACGACGATGGCGTCGCCCTCGCACTTGCCCTGCATGAGGCCCATGACCTCGATGGTGCCCCCGGCGCGGGCGTGGACGACCATCTTGAGGAGCGCGAGCGCGGAGATCCTGGCGCGGCGGAAGTGGTGGGGGTCGTTCGTCCAGGGCTTCTCCTGCTGCACCCGCGCCTGCGCCGCCTCGTCGTAGCGGTAGATCGCGTCCAGCGCGTCCGTGTCCGCCGCCGCGGCCGCCGACGGGATGTTGTTCTCCAGCTCCCACGTCTGCCTCGCCATCGCCGCCGACGAGGTGGGCTCCATCGCGCCGCCCCCCTGCTCCGCGTGGACCCTCGCCGCCGGCAGGCAAAACCCTAGCCCTAGGAAGAGGACGGGGTTTGATTTCGGAGCTCTCTCTCTCTCTCTCTCTCTCTCTCTCTCTTTCTCTCTGCTTGCTTCACAGGGCGAGGAGAGGCAGGAGAGCTACCCTATTTTGGGCTTTATGGGCCGGGCCGGGCCGAGAGAGTGAGCGGGGGCAGTGGATATTGGGCTTATTAATAGGCCAGCCCATTCTCTTGCGTTGTTGGCCCACCGAGATTGCCACTAATGCTGTTGACTGGTCAATGTTCCTTCCTTGGAAAGTGGAAACTAGTACCGGGTTGGGCCGAATTTGATGTGTTCAGTCAGGAGACGGTGTTTTAATTTAAGGCATATGAATACGTGATATATCGCTATATAAACACGCAAACTTAAATTTAATTCTTACATGTTGTAAAAAATATATATGAAAATATATGTATGGAGTTTAATTTATTCTTTTTTAACAACCTGTAGAGAGAATTTAAACTTGTACTTTTGTGGACGATATATCACATGCTGATATACATAGTCGATGCTTTCTAAAAAAATTATAACTATGTAAAAATGGGCGGATGTCCCTCGAGATATTAACATTCAATCCCTTTAGTCAGTACCATATTAATCACCTGCGTCGTCCAACTTTTTAGCCAGCATTTTAGTTTAATCACTTCCATTTTCCACTCAAAGCATTTTTTTTCACACAGAATCTGAAAAATGTGTAACAGCATTTGTTTGAGCATTCTGCTTCGCTGGGTGTTGAAGCGCCCATGTGTTTACAGCAAATCCTAGACTCCTAACAGTGAGGATCGAGCAACGTATATACTGACGGTCTCGGATTAATTAACCTGAATTGGCTTATCTGAAGAATCTTTGATGCATGCTAATTACCGACAGAATCACTTAAACATGATATGGTACATTGTATGGTCAATCCGAGCAATTTTGTCGTTCTGCAGTGCAGATTTGTCTGTACCGAACTTTGTTGATCTCTTACCCCTTATTCGGTGCATGCTTGGAGAACAGCACGCATGCAAAAAGAAGAAAAAAAATCTAACACCGATCTGTTTGTGAATGAATTTGTTGTCCTGGAGTTTGAGAATCTCTCATGTGGTTTATCAGCACTGAACCTTGACCTGCTTGACATGGTCGGCCGGTCACTCTGGGACTAATTGTTCAGTTCGTCGCCGTGCGTTCAGGTTCAGAAGATAAAAACAACAGTTTCTGAATTTCTACGCAAGCTCTCGACTTTCGTACTGTAAGATTCTTTAGACTTGGCTAGATTTATCTATTGATAAATATATATAATTTGTATATATTTCAAGATTTGTTAGCATATATATATGTAGCTATACACAACTAAAAAGTTTTACATTGTGAAACGAATACATTTTAATCTAAAAGAAATGAAGAATGGTAAGAATGTATTTGTAGCTTTTTTTTCAGGTCTAATTCATTTAAAGAACCAGAGATCGAAACCCACACTTTTTCTTTACTGATGGACACTACCGATCAACAACCATCACTCATCTGTCCCCTACCAAATTGCACTTGACAAATCATATTCTCAACCCCTAATACAACTAGTATTCGACTGATAGCTATCCGTGGTAGCTAAGAAGTAGCACGCAGTATGAAGATATCATTTTTAGCTGAGGCCCCATATATACATAATACACACACACACATCACTATCTGCCTCTGAACTTCTTGCATCAAACAGTCGGTCGTGCAAGTCTGTATATTTTGGATCATTGTGCCACGGGCACGCAGCAGCGCATGTTCATCTCAGCAACCTAGTTGCAGCATGCAACTGCAAATCTGCATAGCTAGCCCTAGCTGCTGCATGTATGATCACGGGGGCGATTGCTATGCTCATCATAATGTGCTCGACGTCCCTTTGTATTAGCTGCTAGATCAGTATAGTAACCTGACAGCATGCTAAACAAAGTTCCATGTGCTGAGTTCAACTCGATCGCATAGAGATAATCAGGATTCGTCAGAGCATACTTGCTAGTAATAAAGTAGGTAGTACAAACCCTGCATATAAATGCTACACAGTGCTCGCAGATATCAATAATGTGACACCATATTTGCATTACTACTGTTTGGGATAAGCTGGTCCTGCTAATTACGATGTTGCAGCTCACACTGTCAGTAACCACTAATGCATTGGGCCATTGAGTTTAACTTCAACTCCAGTGAGCCAATGAGCACTACGCATCTCAGGCTCGATCGATCGTAGCCACAGTTCCAAACTAGGATGAGTTGTTGGTAGATCTGGCAAAGCAAAGCAGGAGCTGACAACGAAGCCAACCATCGATGGAGAGTGGTCAGAGAGAGTTAGTAGCAGCAAGAGCGAGCATGCATCATTGTGGGGGATCTTGCGTGGACCGGTGGTCACGTAGAATAATACGGCCACTGGTAGATCGGTCGCATTTCTACAGGGTCCATCAGTGTCAATGCTTATACTGTTGATCTCTCTGCATGTGTTCATCTTGCCAGTCTCTGAACCTTGCCTTTATTACTTTCCAAGCACAGTGACTCAGCTTAATCTGCAGTCCTAGGTTGGCTGCTGGCAATTTAATTACTCCTGAGAGAATAGGAAAATGGGAGTAGATGATACAGTTCATCTCTTTAACTCCCTTTCCAGTTTGAGCTTTAGAGATTCAGAATGCCATCCATAGTTTCACATAGTTTTAAGGCATGTTACGTAGTAGCCATTTTAGTGCAGTCCAATGAAATAGAACTGACTTTTTTTTTCCCTTTCGTTGACAGACAGAACTGCTGCGTGATCCAATCTGAACTCTGCTCAATGACTTCTTGGTTACTTCATCGATCGATGCCACCAGGACATGTAGCTGAAGAGGAACAGCAAGGACGAACAAATAAAGCAGCAGCAGCTGCAGGGCTCACCCAACTGCACTTGAGTCCTGAGCTAACCAACGGATTCCGAACCGAAGCCCACCTGCCGGTGCCTGGCATGTGCTGGTTTGCTAGCTAAACAAATCAACCAAAAGGACTATCATATCCCTAATAATCAGCTCATCTCCAATCCATCCACAGAAAACCGTAAACCAACAGCAGTTTCCAGTTGGTTGGGGCAAAGCCATGGCATGACAAACTTGTGTCAGTCTGTTCATCTTGGACAGTGTTGGGTACAAACCGTCTGAATCATCACTGTCAAATGAGCAGATCAGCTGCTGGAGTTAGTAGGGGTGTTAATGAGGAGATTCTTGCTAATGGAGGCATGAAATGATGATCAAAACCATGGGCCTGAACCTCTTTTTTTTTTTGCCTGAATTTACTATTGTCTAGGTTGTTTATGTACACTAATATAATCTCATCGATCATAGTATCACCTAAAACCAAAACCAATTGGGCTCTCTGTCGACTGACAGATGCAAATATTTTGGGGCTAATCATTGGCGTGGATGCTGCACGCTGACGACGATATCGAGGGGGAATCCGATTCATCGTCGTTATCATAGTTGTCATCGTCGTCGTCGTCGTCGTCGTCCTCGAAGTCGTCAAGATCGTCGAAGTCCCAAAACTCATCTTCCTCCTCCTCCTCCTCGGGCATCAGCCATTGATCCTGAGATATCTCGCCGGACTCCAATAACTCCAGGACCTGCCATGTCCCATGTGAACTGAGTCAGTTAAGTACAACACAGTTGCAAATTAATTAAGTGGCAGTACGACACACAGTTGAGCTTGCAGTACGCTCAACAATTGACCGGTTGTTGGTACTAACTACTCCTACATTGGGCATTTAGAGAAACATGAAAGCCAAATGCGATGCAATTAAGATCCAGTTTGTATGTTCAACATGGTGTATACAAACTGAAGTGCATATTTCAGTGAAACAGATGTTCTTATAGCAAATTCAACTAGATATCGGCAGTTAGTTATAAGCATTCTTTTAGATGATGGAATAAAATCCCAGCCTCTCTACCCTACGAAGTCAGTAAGGTAGCTTGCACAAAGTGCATAATTCTGTTTTATAACCTATTTGCTCAAAATGCGAAATTCAGTTGTCGTTTCTCAAAACATGATATCGACACTGAATGTATGTATATATCCACCTTCCAAGGCATTTGGGAGTTCAAAAGAAAGTAATTGTCCACATTTTGTAGTATATGGGTCAATGGTAGTATGGTGCACTGCAACACTAATAAACTGGTGCATGATTAAATCTTTGATTAGAGGTGAGCAAGTTTTCTATGTGCACATTGGGGTGGCATGTTTTGTACGTTTGTCCCAAGATTTATGTTCTTGAGCTGTCCTGTGTCCCCCACTTCACCTTGGCTCTGGGCTTCTCGTGAATCAATGGGAACCAAAAGGATAATGGAGAAGGTAGGAGGCAACAGAGCATCCTATGCCCTCCCCTTCTAAAATCAAGAAACCGACCACATTTTAGATGAGGCCAAACTCTTGTCTTCTTCTCAAGTCAAGTAAAATTATAAGATTACATTGTGCACTACTTGGTCTATTGTTTTCCCCTTGTTTGCTTCTAAGACGGTTTAAACTAGTAATTTTGGCTGCAACTGTTGGTGACTTGTAAAATACCATGGCAAATAGGAAATATTGCAAAAATAGTTCTCTTCCTAAAAACCATATCATAACAGAAGTGGTAAATTCTTTGAAATGCTAATGTTATTACATTTTCCTTCTAAAAACCAATAATTAGAGTTTTTTTTTTGTGTGTGTGTGTGGTGAGAGTTGGCACCCTTTTTGGAGAGAACAAAGTCAATAATTTCCCATGCTTCATCAGACCAACTTTTGGTCTTAAAAAAATCAAACGGCATTCCAAAATTACACAATCAAAGAGGCAATTCATTTTTCTTGCTTGAATTTCTATAATCTTTCGTAGCGCCAATCTTTTGCAAAATACCCAAGAATTAAGAGGAAATTTAAATAATTTTACTGAAACATTAAAATTCCTTAACACGACAATATGTGGGCCTTCCGTAGTAAAAACGAAATGGAAAGATGAAGAGTAAATCAAACTTTTAGGTCTGTTCAGAAAAAAAAAATCCAAATAGGTCAATATTGACAGGCATTGATGTGTTCAAGCTACCTTCCCTTATGTTCAACTTATTCTTTCATGTATGATGTCCTCATACATAGCTGATACCTCTGTTTCTGTAATGTAGTACCTAAACAAATATGATCACTTCCACGTACTGTGGAATCCTACTGAGAGAGGCTCAATTAGTTTCACATTAAAAATGAGATCTCACCACACAGTGACAGACGAAGACAAAGCATACGCAATCAAGTTTGGTGCAATGTTACTCGCCAACTGGCTGCTAGATGCTACACTAGCAAGATAAACTAAAACCAAAGGCTTGCTGTCACAACTGACACAGCACAATGTGGCCGTATTTAACAACCACAGGAGGCAAGTGGATGATATGGATATACTAGTAGCAGTAGGACAAAGCAAATAATACTAGCAGCATACATTGCCATTGCATTAGGGCACCCAGATGTCTGATTAGACCAAGCATATACGGATTATGTTGTGTAAAATATAACTTCAGATAGGAGAATTATACTTGTGTGAGATAGCTACCTAGCACCAGACATATAAAAAAATTAATGGAAGTCACCTACAGAGTATGACTTGAATATTAGTAGAGAACCTCATTAATTTAGACCATTCTTGCTAGCTTGATAGTTCATATAATACAGTAATGTCTCTTAGACTAGATCCTCTCATCGATTTATCCACCAGCCGTTAACAATTATTCCTGTATACCGGTTCTCCTGATTTCTGTTGAGATTTTTCATGTCGTTGTATGGTTTGATAGATCTGTTGAACCTACCATACTACCGTATACAAATCGTTTATAGGTAATGTGTATGTGGATATGCAAACTCCAACGGAATTCAATCGAACTCTGCGCCATAAGAAATTCTCAAGTTTCCTGTCTATATGATTAACAATCTAACCTGAAGAAGATTTCAGTGGTTGCCAGTTGCAATGCAAGGTAGAATGCTATCTTTGATTTGAGTTGCTGGCTCAAGCAGCAACCCAATTAGCACAGCACATAGGAATTAAAACTTCCCTAGCTCTTGTCCTCTTCTGATGATGTTGAGAGATTTTGTCTGGTGGCCCATACATTGCAACCAAGGAATGCTACAGTCTGTCAGAGTCAGACCTAACCTTAACATTCCTAAGCTAATGGGGGTTTGCACACTCTAGATCAATTAGGTCGCCAACTAATCCAAAGCTACCATGCAATTTCGAAGCTGATGTCAGCAGAAAGGCCTTCCCAGTGATCAATGGTCCATGTCTTGTACTATGGTAGTAGTACCTTGGTAGGAAAATAATTGAATTCCATAATTGTTCAGTGTCAATTTTACTGTACTTGTTAACATGGACAGTTCAATGCGATGCTCTTCTCTCGGATTCATGGATTCTAAAATGATCTTAATTTGGTCGAGATCGAGATGGAACAGCAAGTGCAGTTGCAGAAAAAAAAAAAGATTTGATTTTTTTTCTCTGTTTCTTCTCTTACCTGAGTCATGGTTGGCCGCCACGCCGCCGCGGGCCGGACGCAGAGCGACGCGACGAACATGAGCCGCCTGAGCTGCGCGCCGTCGTAGCCGTCGCCGAGGCGCGGGTCCACGAGCCCCTGCGCCACGCCGTCGTTCAGGTACGGCTTCGCCTGCACACGCGCCACACACACACATGTCAGGCCATGTCGTGTCCCTGACCAAACACCTGGCCAACCACACGTCGTGCTCGTGTCGCGCGGTGGGTGAGGCCCCGCCGGCGGCGGCGAGGATGGGATGACGCACGCACCCAGGCGATGAGGCTCTTGTGGGAGCCGTCCACCGGCTTCCTCCCGGAGATGAGCTCGAGGAGGAAGACGCCGAAGGCGAACACGTCCGTCTTCTCGTCCACGATGCCGTGCGTGAAGTACTCCGGCGCCAGGCACCTGCCCACGTCGAAGCAAATTAATGTCCGGCGTCCCAGAGCTTTTGCTGCCATGGGCCATGGAAACGTGTGCTCACCCGAACGTGCCCTCGATGGGCGCGATGGCGTGGTGCGTCCACTCCGACGGCAGCCACCGGGCGAGCCCGAAGTCCGAAATCTGAGGTGAATTCTTTCTCTCGGTGAGGAGTCGCTCGCCACGGCGAAGACGAACAGAGCAAGCAATGAAAAGAATAAAGAACCTGAGGCTCGTAGTCGGCGGTGAGGAGGATGTTGGACGCCTTGATGTCGCGGTGGATAATCCTCCGGGCACAGCCCTTGTGGAGGTACCGGAGCCCCCGCGCCGTGCCGACGGCGATCCCGTGCCGCTGGCGCCACGCCATCGCCGGCAGCTTCTCGTCTGCAGCAGTCGCAACGCGCGCGGCGTAAGCGGGTTAGCTCGTCGGCGGCGAAACAGAGTGCAGAAGAAATTGGGGGGGGGGGGGGGGGGGGACACTCGCCGTGGAGGTTGGCGGAGACGGAGCCCCGGGCGGAGAACTCGAAGATGAGGTGGAGGCCGCGGTCGACGCAGCAGCCGAGCAGCGCCGTGACGTTGCGGTGGCGGACGTGGCCCACCGTGCCCAGCTCCGTCAGGAAGTCCTTCTCCTTCTTCTCGTCCGCCGCCGCCGTCGGCGCCAGCCGCTTCACCGCCACGGCGCTCCCATCCTCCAGCACCCCGCGGTACACCTCGCCGTACCCGCCTCTCCCCACCATGTTGTCTGCACCACCCCGCCGGCGTTCAATCACCAAACCCAGAAGAAAAAACAACCAAAAGCTAACGCCTTTCTTTACCTCGGTGGAAGCCATTGGTGGCCCGGTCGACCTCCTCATATGAGAAGCACCTCCAAGTCGGCTTATTCGGCGTCGGCGGCGGCGGCGGCTCGACGTCGACGCCGCACTCGTCATTGGACTCGTCGGAGTTGCTGCTCCGGCGGCCGAGGGACAGCAGCCTCTTCAGGCTCCGGCTCCTCTTCAGATAGTTCATCCTCCTCCACTTCACCTCACTCCCCTCCCCTCACCCAATCCAACGCCAAGAACACGGTCAAGCAGATGGATTACGGCCGCATTGAAGCTGCCTCGCTCCGTTCAGCAGAGGCACGGCATTAAATCGGACACAGTAGCAGTTAAATAGCAGCGACTGCTGCAGAGGAGAGGAGAGGACACGATGTCACTGTCCGTGCCAGTGCTCCCCTGCAGCGACGGCGAGGAGGGAGGGAACAGCGCGATGCGAGCTTGCGACGAGAGAGACGCCTACGCTTTATATGCGTGTGTGTGCGCTCTCCGGCGTGGGACCCAGCCGCCAACGGAAGCAGGCAACGCCATTACCGCACCCAATGCTTTCTACTCCTCTTTTTTTCAAACCAAATCGACCTATTTCTTCTTCTTCTCAACTCATCTCAAGGTGAAGATGGTGGTGTCTTCGATTTGGTGGGTTGCCGCTGATTGCTGGGCGGCGATCTGTTTGTACGTCAATAAATTCAGCATCGGTTCTCCTTGTTTGTGTGGGAACCATCATGGAAAGGCTTCGAGCGTGACATGTCAACCGTTTGTCAGTCAGGTGTGTTTTTCTTTTTTTTTTCACCCTATAAACCATGCAAGGTTCACAGCTGATTTTTCATTTTTGTTTCACCCTAAACCATGCGAGCTTCAGAGCTGATTCTGATTTGTACGTGATTTTTGGGACTGAGTGGGTAAATAGAGAAAGTTGACTCACTCAGACATGCGTGCTCTCTACGTAGAATATGAAAACACAAAATTGAATTACTGCCCCGTCCTATAATAACTTTATTTTTCGTTTTTTTATCCAACGTTTGATCATTCATCTTATTTAAAAAATTTATATAAAAACTTAAAAAATTACTTACACATAAAATACTATTCATATTTTATCATCTAGTAACAATAAAAATATTAATTACAAAAATATTTCAAATAAGACGAATAGTCATAACATTGTATCAAAAAACTAAAAAATGAAGTTATTATGGGACAGAGATAGTAACAATTATGTATCGATAATTTAATATAAATGTGGTGTATTAGATAAATTAAAATATAAGTATTAGACACGTGCATACACACCACATAATATTAGATTCGTGAACTTAATACATAATAATATCATAATAAATGTAGCAAGAAATACAATATGATGTTATCATAAATTCCATTCTAGATGCATTATATATGGCCAATCGGTACACTACTTTTCTTCTTTTGAACCTTCATCTTCATCTTTTGATGGTCTAGATGTGCTATCGGTACAGGCATAGCATTCCGACATGACCTCAAGAGGTATGCCTTTAGTTTCTGGCACCTTAAAATACACAAACAATACGGCTAGTGCACAAACTATAGCAAATATCCCAAAAACACCCGCCAGACCAATTTTCTCCATCAAGATTGGAAAGATATAGGTGACAATGGTATCACAGATCCAAAATGTTAAGCTGCATAATACCAAGCATATGGCACGGACTCTTGTTGGGAAAATTTCTGCACATAAAATGTTTGGAATAGGGCCAAATCCCATAACAAAAATGCATTGGTACACAATTACGCATAATGCTGATATGGTAGCATGTAAATCAGTCCTCATGTCCATAACATTAGCGGCGACCAAAATAATCAAGGATATTAACAATATGGGTATTGTGCTAAGAAGAATATGCCTACATGAGTGAGAGTGCATGTTAGCATTCTATTTTTAAACAAAATAAACACTAAAAACTAATTTATTGACTAAACAATGTCAATAAAAAATAATAAACAATAAAAAATATTGAGTACTAACCTTCTTCCTTTGATATCTACGAGCCACACGGCAGTGCCAATACAAGGAAGCATCAACAAGGTGGTGATGGCACTCAATAGAATAGATTTGGATGAAGAATTAAGATCAAATGATGATAAAACGTCTCCAACACCAACTTGAATAAGTATTACAGGAGTATAATAAAGGATTCCATTTATGCCAGCAAACTACATAAACATGTTAAGCTAAGATGAGTCACAATGACGAGTTTTCATATTATATGGTGCTTTATTGTATGGTGACAAAAATAAAAAAATTTGTTATGGCATATCTAATTTCATCATCAAAAGTTGACTACCATGTTATCACTAATAGAGTAACAGTAAGCGTAGATGAAAAATATTTATAGACATAATAACTATAATATGGAACAAAACAACGATAATAACAACTTTATAACATACATTGGTGTTAATTTTTATGACTTACCTGTTGAAGTATTTGTATTGTAATGCCCACCATCAATGCTTTTCGCACTCCAGTTTCTAATAGATAAGAAAACATTTGTCCTATAGCCTCAATTGAATTATGATTATTATGTTGAGGAAAGACAGATCTATTAACTAGAGCAGTCACTTTAATAAACTGGTTGCTTAAAGAAGCATCTATTTGAGTGCCCTTGCATTTCTCATGTAGATATACCCGCTCAATTCCACTTTGAGTATTCTCATCTAAACCATCTTCTTCAACTAATTTCCATGTCAGTTGCCATCCACCACCAACAGTGTATAAGCGTTGACCTATACCATCTTCTCCTTCGGAAACATATTGATTGTCTTCATCCTCTGCTTCATCAGATACTTGAGCTTTATCCAATTCTGTATATTGATTCTCTTCATCCAATTCTGTATATTGATTCTCTTCGTTTGATGAATTTGTGTCTTGAGTTTCATTGCATATGTTGTCCGCCTGTTAGTGTATATAAAAATTTAACATAATTAAACAATATAATCAATATAATCGTATAAAGTAGTTGTTAAAAAATATAGATTGACTTGATTATTTAAAGAAATGAAATAATATTTTGTACCAAAAAAAATATAGATTGACTCGATTATTTAAAAAAAATAAATAATATTTTGTAAAATAATATAAGATATAGATGATTACCTCATTCTCATTGACACTCTCAGTAAGGATCACAATTGGATCAAAAAACGAAGAACCGATTCTCATTAGTGAGTTTGTTTTACTTTGTGAGTTTTCATCTTTAGACTGACAAATAATGCAAGATAGATCTTCTTTGAGACCATACAACTTTACTTGTTCTCCACTTGAAAATAATTTAATTTCATCAGTAGGACCAATTATAAACTCCTTCTTAATTGGAATGTGACCAATATAAGTACCTTCTAAAAGACTAGCCATTTCACCTATAAAGAGTTAGGGTAAAGTTATGGTAAGTATAAAATAGTCATGTGATAAAATTAATGATTAATGCTAAAAAAATATAAATCATATAAAATAATACATAAAATCCATTTTAACTAAAAGATCTAATAATAAAAATCAATAATTAATTAATATCATCATAAACGAATGACACTTAAAAAATAATTTCATGAATAGACCTGATACGTCTTCCCTTCTTTGTAATCTTTGTAAAACTATCCTTGCTTCATCTACTCTCCCCTGAGTTACAAGCCACCTCGGTGACTCCGGTAGATAAAATATAATCAATATGGTGTAAACAAGTGAAGGTATTAATTCGACCGCAATCATATTCCTCCAATCAACTTTTGGCGTTAGAGACATCCAAAACACCATACAATATGAAATGAACATACCAACAGAGCCACTTAATTGGGGGAATGTATTCAATTTACCACGTGTCTCTGCAGGTGCAATCTCAGATATGTATAGCGGAACATGTGTTACTGCCAAACCAATACTTAGTCCACTAATAAATCTCACAATAATTATCATATAAATCTTTTGAGACAAAAATATCATTAACAGTTCACTTGTCAATGATAAAATAGAAGAGGTCAATAGCATTATACGTCTTCCAAGTGGATCAGCCCATCGTCCAGATAAAAGTGTAGAAATTCCTGCCCCAATAAGAGCCATTGCCATAATAAGTCCATTAATCATTGGACTGCTTTGCAATCTGAATTCCTCCTCTATGTAGAATATAGCACCTAAATATCCCAAATGTAATTATTATAACATAATTTAATTGACTTATGTAAATATTGAAACATAATTTAATTGAGTTTACATTAAGAATTTTTAAAATTATTTCTTTAAGAGTGTGAAATAAGTTAATTTGATATATATGGCTATGTGATTAAAAATAATATACAATAAATTTGCATGTGATAATAAATGTTCATGCTATACAATACATGGAATTAATAGATTTAAATACTCACCTATACATTATGTAACTAAAAAAATTTATATTTTCAATATTTCTAAACTAAGAGATAATATTGGATATACGCATAATCTATTTAAGTGTTTTTAATCTATATGTTTTTGTTAGTCAAAAGTTATTGATGATATGAGTATCATATAAAACTTATGACTCTATGCAAAACTCCATCTCAATTGTAATAAATGCATATATACTATTACATGCCATTTGAACATACAATTTGAACCTATTATTTTGGCATATGAGTTGCTATATTTATAATAAAATTTGAAGAGTTATAGAATAGTTTATAGAACATATTGATGTGTTACATCTTTAATATATCTCAATGGAGAGTTCTAGATTGTACGAGTGAATGGTTAACATGAAGTCGTGTTACTCTCACTCGGTTGACAAATGTTAAGATGACATTCATCAATAGTTTATCAATACAAGTAAGAATTTTCTATTTCTCCTGAACCATAGTAAAAAACTAGTTAATTTATCCCAACCATATTTATAACCATAATTGTAATTATCTATTATTTAACTATTGCTAGAAAAATTCACTAAATTACCTTTGTATAACTATGCATTAAATATTTCTCATCATGGACGTGAAGGGAGTAGCTACACCTGGTAGTAGGATATATATATATATATATTTCATGAGAAAAGAAAGGAGAGATCGAGCAAACCGAGGTTCTCGTATTGACCTGCGATGCTGGCATTGTCCCACCCTTGCAAGAGATTGCCAATGGATGCTACTAATGCAAAGAGTGTTGGCGCATCTATGGTCACTGTATTACTCAATTTCTTGCAAGCTGCATACAACAAGTAAAAGAACCAAAGTTATCATATCACACGTACATACTATATTTCCACAACCAACTCATGAAAATTGCCCAAAAATTACCACTACAAAGTACAAAGTGAAGGAACGCATATAACCGGTACGATCATGATCATGCATGAATGATATACGTACGTACTCATAACGCGTGTTAATTACTATAAGATCAGGAGGGTTAAATTCCACAATCTTACCACGCGCGATGCTATGGTGTGGATTGAAGTGCCCGGCTGGTGGGGTTTGCAAAGCATCATGCGCGTCAGGAAGATTCGAGTCCCTCAGAAGCGGTTCTTCCTCCATGGCCGGCCTACAAGAGCAGAACGAATTAACAATCTCAGAACGACGACGACGACGAAGAAGAGCATAAACGTATTAACAATCTTAGAACGAATTAACCGACTGAGATCAGGTCGCCGCCGGCGAGAGGGTCGACCGAAGCAGGAAGAGGCGCGGCAGCGAGCGATGGCTCGGATCGGATGATGATCTAGCTCCCGTGTGCGTGTGCGAGCGATATATATCGGCGTTGTGGATTGGTTAATTAGTTAATTAGTTGGTGACGGGTGTCGGAAATCTCTCCTCTCAGACACAGTAAAGAAGAAACAAGAATATTTTGGCGATGCAGCAATCACTGATTATGTCTTTTTCTTTGCGTACACGAACGAATAAATAGACTTACATCGGATAGAATGTAACAAATTCTTCCTATTCTAATGCTGCTAGCTGCATGCACGGGAGCACATCCTAGTACTTGGTCTAATAACGGCCTTGCATCAGACACGACTAACCACTAGTCAAAGCAAGAACTAATCACTAGTTGTTGCATGCAATTTGCATGTCTCAGATATTTGCTCCACTGCTCGACCACTTCACATGACTTGGCTGCATTCCGACGTACGTATCACACGTATTACTGTGTACTTCTTTTAGTGCCACACACTGCTACAATGCAAATACCTATACAATCACTTTCTACATACAAATGGACAAAATAAACATGTATAATAGTGATGACAAGATTATTTTTAACAATTACCCCCTAATCTTGTCATTTCTCCATTCACAGGAGGGTTGGTTCATCGTAACTTATGATGTTGCAAGGAGTGCAATTTCCTTCTTTTTTTGCTGGACACTCAAACGCAAAATGCCCAAGCTCTTGGCCGTGGTAGCACATCACCTTAGATTTTTTTTTTCAAACCTCTTGCTGCAACCTCGACCACCACCATCATTATTCTTTCTCACTAAATATAGGGCCATGTCAAAACTTTTGATGATGTGACTATAAAATATCAATTGTATATGTTATTTTAATTATCAATTAAATATCATGCTACTTGAAATAATATATCATGCCTAGCATGGATGAGCATCCCAAATATACGTTTGTGGACATTATTGTGTGCTTGTGTATCTGGGCCTTAATTTGGGACAAAAAAAATCGAACATGTCGGTGAACAACATATGGGCCATAGATTTAATCATCTGGCTGAAACGACTGGGCCGAAAAAGTTTTTTTTGAAGGATACAACACGGGACGCACACGAACACACACCACGACACACGTACACACATGCGTGCGTGTCCCTACCACACGCTTAGGATTTTGGGAGGTGAGAGACGCGAGTTGCGATCCCCAGGAATCGAACTCGCGCCGGCAGCTCGCGCGCCCACGCGGCTGACCAACCGAGCACCGCTTGGTCCTCGGCCGAAAAAGTTTGACTAATTACAGATAGTTGTGTAGAGAATGGCGCGGGTTCAGCGTGTGCGCAGAAAAAAAACGCGGGACGGACACTTTCGGAGAGAAAAATTTCGCGCGACTTACAGATTGTGAACGCCAATTGCGTCCCTAGATTTGACCCACTTTTGGGCTGTGATTGGGACTACGATTATTTTAGGAACAAGATTGGACCTCTGTTGGACGTCTGTTTTTAACACAGATAAAAAAAAATCGTTTTGGGAACTAGATTGGTACGTTGTTGGAGATGCTGTAGTTGTTGGAGATGCTGTAGGAGCGAAGTAAGAAACGGTCAGATTCATATATCTTCTTTTAGTCAGGATTGATGGACGGCGGTTGTGCCCACATGCCCTAGAGAAAATTGCTATTTTGCCATCGTCAAAAATATGATTTTGCTAAATTACACTACTAGCTTTGGCTTCAATACAATACCATTATCAAACTAGTGCAACATGTTTACCAAATAATCCCCGAGAGTACAGCAATAAGCAAGTTTAGAAGATCAAATGGTGTGTTCAATTAGAGAAATATTTTTGAAAACAAGAAATAATGAAGCATATAATATCAAATAAGGTGGTGAGTCAAGTCATATATTTATTACAAACTAAAATACATATAAAAATGAAATATAATTATATATGGACCAATACACCACTCAAGCATAATCTAAGTGCTTCAATAATATTTGAGTAGTTAAATTAATTAGCATTTCAACAAAGCACTCATAATCATAAAGTTTAGGTTAGGGTTTTGAGTCTTCTCCATATTTAAATTTGCAAGGTGAATCAAGTTTTTTAAAGTCAATGGGCTAGGGCGCAAATGACATTTCACCATAAAAACAAGTTATGTTGATCTTTTTTTTAATAGAAGAAACGAGGCAAATAGCATTTAAGGGCGTTGCACCAATTTGAGAATAATATTTTAGTGAAACCAAAATTAGAAATGACATTACAGCAAAAAATCATTTTTTGAAAATGGTAAAATAGCATTTTTCTCCATACGCCCTATGGCGGCGGTGTGAACAGCCCAAGCGACACACAAAATGTCGTAACTGGTTGTCCACTGTCCCCGTTCACCGTATGTTTGTTTCGTATTATAAGATTTTCTGTATATATGTTAATGAATCTAAACACATATATAAAATGGTTTTTTACCATCTTTAAGAAATAACAAAATTTTGGTACCAATGTATCTTAATATACTAAATTTTTACGCTAAAAAAATATGGTACATCGAGGTATTTTTTTAAGATAGTAAAAACTCGATATAAAACATATATATTGTTACACGAATGAATCTAAGTCAATAAAAAAATTATAATATGAAAATGACGGAATATATCAAAGACCTGGTGGGTTCTTTTTAACCAAGAACATTACCCATCAAGGCAACATAGCACAAGTGCACAACATGCAAATGAGTTCAACATAACCATGCTGCTATTTTGTCCACAACAATAAGCTAAGTAGTACACACACCAATGTGGTACTTGAGTGGCATCACTCACGAAATACAATTAAGTTTAATCTCACACGAAAATGGGGCAAATGACACAGGGACTAGTATTAGGGACCTATTTGGGAGAGTTTCTCCTGTTGCAGTTTTTTTTAAAAGCTGCTTCTGCCAGAAGCCACCTCAAACGGCCCATAACTTTTGAGAATCTGTAGCTATAAATTCTAGAAAATAAACTAAGAAGCTAGAAGCTAGAGAAGCTGTGTTTTAGAGCTTTTTTAAATTCTCAGAAATTGACTACCAAATAACTGCTTCTCAGAATCCAAACATCACCCAGACAGGCCCTAGTTCTACTTCCATAGTAGATGCAATAGATAGGGACTTAATCAACCTTCAAAGAGTTTTTTTACCATTCTTTAACATTCCTTAATGTACCATATTTTTCAACTGTAAAATTTTAGTATCAGGAAGCATATATCTTAAGGCACCATAATTTTTGCACTAAATTTTTTATATGAAGATACTTATTAAGAATGGTAAAAAAAGTTCGACACACTTTGCTAAGAAAGAACACACTGAGAATTCCATCTTCGCCTTGCAGCAACTAGGAATTCAATCCATTGTTTCTCCTCAAAAACGAATAGGCCCTACATGGTTTGCTCTGTCCGAAGCTCCGCATTGAAGAGTTCAGAGACACTGCCTTTGGATCTATCCTCTCTGGTAACGGGTCCGGATCCCCTGCTGTAATGCAGAGGGATACTATTCATATGAGAGAAACAGTAAATAAATGCCATAAACAATGTTTAAATACTGTACTAACAGTGCATCTGAAATATTGTAGCAAATACTGTAATGCTAAATCTTTTCCATCTATTTTAATCCAACGGTCGTGGAATATTCGAAATGCATAGTGCTGTAGCTCCTTGTAATAGCATATTGCTGCTGCAGGGGATCTTGTTCCTCCGGTAACAGATGAAACAATGGAAGCCTAATTTGGCAGCAAATACAAATATCCACCATATGCCGCCATTTCTACATCTACAGTGAGGTGACACCACCACTGGTCAAGGTACGAAAAAAATCTACCAATTATATGTTTATTAGTGGCCACAAGTTGAGGAAAGCAACACTCCAGAAAACTTCACTTGTCTTAACAACGATGTGTTTAAGAATCAAGGGTACATGCTCTGTTTTTCTTTCCTATTTATCCTCTACCAGTCTACCTGTAGCCTCAGGACTACCTATTCTGAACTGTTTAATGTGATCTCAAATTAACCTGTGGAGAGAATGGTGAGAGCGCTGGCTTTTGCTGCAGGCAACGGTGAGTTTGCTGCGAACTCGGGTGCTCCGGGCACTTGGGTTCTTGCTGGACTCGGCTTCGCGGCGGCGCTAGCGATGGTGGCGATCGCCGTCCTCAACTGCGCCGACGGGCTGAAAGACAAGGCAAGAAAGAAGAAAGATAAACGCCGGCGGCGTCGACGCGATGATGCTGATGGTGGGGGTGGCGACGGTGGCGACGATCTGCAGCCTAGGTTCGTAAACACAAACACATATACACATTTTTTTCTCTCGGTAATTTGGTTCTAGGAGATTCCTTAATTAGTTTGCATAAATGAACATGAACTGTTGAGGACAAGTATGCTGGTATGTATAATACTGGAGTAGTTGCATATATCATTGCAATGATACGTGGAGTATTTTCTATGGCTAAAAAAGACAAAACCATATCGCTGGAAAACAAGTGTTACATATACTGTATGTTTTAATTACCCAAAGAATGAATTCCCTAGTCACTGCTCAGCTTCTTTCTTCGGTTTCTACTAGTTCTCGTTGTTCTTGATACATGTACTTTCGTATCACAATTAACAATACCTTGAAAGCGTATAGTGTATATCTTTCTGTACGTCAGAATTATCATCGAGTATATGCTGATGGATAGCCTGGTTGCTTGCTTAATTAGCAGCGACAACCACCATGGACATGGCCACCACCATGATCATGGAGGTGGGCACCACGACCATGGGCATGGTGGCGATCACGGTGGCGGAGGCGGCTGCTAACCAAGTGCAGTGCATAGAAAGATCGTGATAGCTGGATCAAAAACCCATTTCATGTTATAAGATGCTTTGATTTTCTCTATATTTATGAGAAAATATGTATGAGATGAATTAGTGAAAACCACAAGCTGAAACGGAGAGAGAGACATATTTTCTGGTTGTGGACATTATACCTGCGTCCAATATGAAATATCTGGACCTTTGGATCGAACATAAAGGCGGTGAACAACTTATGGGCCGTTGGTTTAATCATCCGGACAAAGCGACTGGGCCGTACGAATGCGACGTACAGCATAGCACGCTTACATGGGCTGGACAAGGGATGGCGATGCGGCCCGTTATAGTTGGGCTAGAAGTGATTGCGAGAACCATGGGCCTATTTTTTTGGGCTGGAACGGGAGGAATCGCCACAAACGTACAGCCCATTTTAGTAGTTCTGCCAGAACGTTATTGAGAAAGAAAAAAGTCTATCCCGTATCCCTCAACTATGGTACTAGTTTGATTAAATGCTCCTCCAACTATTTAATACTGGATCGTTTCTCCTCCTCGAGCAGTTTATACGGTGGGTTGTCGTACATGGTGCCTCTCTGACACTTACATAACATTATAATCGATAATGAAAATAATAATATAGCACAACTCACAGGAGACAAGGGATAAACCAACAGAAATGGTATCATTTTTTAAGGATATGGTAAAGAAACAATCGGTATTTTTCTATATTTTTTAAATTTAACTATTTAGTTGTAAGTTCACATACATAACCTAAAAAGTTCGCAACGCATAAGATATTCTAACTTTCTATTAATAATGTGACCAAAATAACTAAATATTGACATTCTAGCCGGGTTTGTGCGCGCGACCCTGCCTAGCATGCTTTAGAAACACCACTGTTATTTTGCTCCTCTTTCTAACTTTCTGGCTTCTGCTCCGTTATTCTTAGAGAGCATATTTTTTAAACTACTATACAGTATATTTTTTTTAAAAAAAAATTATAGCATAGTTGCTCTAAAAGGTTATGTTAATTTATTGTTGATGTTATTAAGCCACCAATACCTTATTAATATGTGTTAAAAGAAAAGGAAGAGCCGGTTTCTGTGCAACTTCTCATCAGACATGCTCCACTAGTGCTGCCGATTGCCGAGTACTCTGTACAATGTAAACAATAGATGAATCAGCACCATCTTTTTGCTGAAATTAAGCATAATGGAAACAACTTAGAATAGTATAATTTAAAAATATTATATATATATATATATTCTAAATTTATAAATACTAAAAAATAAACTACACCGAAAATCAACTTCAACATATTTAAATTTCAAAATTTTACTCATAAGTATAAACGAAAATACATGAGACATTTGAATTACGAGTCAAATATATAGCTGCACCTATGTGGACTTACTATTCATCGCAAAACTCGTCAACAATGCAGGCTACGCTGGCCTCATTTCACACCTAAATATCAGAATCCTCGATGCAAAGTCGGTCGGTACTACTAATTAATAACCCAGTAATTTCTCTCCGGAAGTCACTGACCAACCAATTAAGCAAAAGCCTGAAAATTCATTCGTCCTCCATTTAGAACAACGCGTCTAAGACTTGGCTCTACGTGCTTCCTGCAAGTAGCAGGAGCGCCTATATATTTATTATATCGGATTTGCTAGTTTTCATGCTTTCGTCTGCGGCAGGAATACTGGAATAGCTAGGTTAGCCGATTCCCTTCCGGCGTAAAAAATTAATGGTGAGGGCGTTAGCTGTTGCTGGGGGCAATGGCGACCTCGCCGTGCCCACCACCGCTGCTCCTGCCGGCGCCTATTGGGTCCTCATCGCCTTCGGCTGTGCCGCGGCGTTAGCCGTCGTGGCGATCGCCGTCTTCAACTGTGCCGATGGGCCTAAAGACAGCCCTGCAAGAAAGAAGAAGAAAGAAGATAAGCACCGGCGCCGGGAAGATGGTGATGGCGGTGGCGATGGTGGTGGCCGTGGCGGCGGGGATGGTGGTGGCGACGTGCCGGATGTGGGCGGCGGCGACCAGCCTAGGTAAGAACAAACACGATTAATTAGTCTGTGCGCTAGTTTTTTTCTTTTTGTTTTTTACTCTCTTTATCACAACCGTGTGTGGCAGCTCCGATGCACACGGCGGCCACCACCACCATGACCACGGACATGGCGGAGACAGCGGCGGCGGCCACCACCATCACCACGGACATGGCGGAGACCACGGTGGAGGCTGGCACCACCATGGTGGTGGAGACCATGGCGGCGGCGGCGGGCACCACTTCTCCGGTGACCATGGAGCAAGCAGCGGTTTCAGCGGTGGCGGCTGCGGCGGTGGCGGTGGCGGCGGCGGCGGGTTCTGACCGCGGTCATGCACTTGGAACTAGTTGAAACATGGGGGCGTGAAACATGCCAACAGCTCTTGTTAATTAACACAGCCACTGTACATAATGATTGTTAATAATTTCTTGCCAATATGTACGCGCGCGATTTTATTATTTATGAGATTGTGTTACAAATCATAAATTCCATCATCACCAGTGGGTGGCGGTGCGTTTCGTCGCCGTAACGACACGGCTCGCCGCCGGCGCCGGCGATGACTGGTTGCTCATCAGAGGTCAAGATGAGCCATTTTCAATTCTGTGCAACTTATGAACGAGTAGACAGCTAGGAGTTTTGCTTTGCTTTCTGGATTGAATTAAAATTCGTATAGCCTCGGACTTTCTGTTCGTCGCAAACCAGTCGTCAACAGTGCAGGCTGACCTCATTTCACCCTTTACGACATATTATCCACGCAAAGCTGGCACTTATCCAAATAATCTGCTCTCCAACCGGCCGTCACTGTCTCAGCAAATCGTGAAAAATCATTCGTTAATTCCCCTTTTTTTTCTGAACAACGCGTCGAGACTTATGCGTGAATTGTGATTAATTAATCTGCACGTATAGCTAGCTAGCTGCTTCCCTGCTCGTGCAGTCGTGCTCGATCGGCAAAAATGGTGAGGGCCGTTAGCTGTTGCCGTCGGCATTGATGGTTTCGCCGTGCCCACTGCTGATCCTGCCGCCTACTCATGGGTGCTCATGGTGTTCGGCTTTGCGGCGGCCATAGCCGTCGTGGCGATCGCCGTGTTCAGCTGCGGCGCCGATGGGCCTGATGAAGATAATAGAGCCGTTGGAGGAGCAGCTGGAGTTGTAGCTGCTCAAGCGGCGGCAGCTGGAGCTTCTGCTGGAGCTGGAGCTGCAGCGGCCACCGCCGCCGCTGCTGCAAGCGGTTACGGGGGAGGAAGAGGAGGGTGTTAAGGAAGTGGATTACGAGAGAGATGCGTGGTAATTATTAGATTGTATCTGAATCTAATTTTATTATACTTTGTGACACATATGTGATATGATAATGGATAATCTTTAACCGTACACCTATTGTACTCCATTTTTCAGTGGTTAGATATAATGTTTGACTTTTCGTTTTATTTTAAAAAAATTTACGATTAATATTTTTATTTTTAAGTAGATTTTTAGTGGTCAGATATGATGTTTAATTTTTCGTCTTATTTATAAAAATTTTACGATTAATATTTTTATTTTTATTAGATGATATATTTTACGTGTGATTAATTTTTCTAAATTTTTTAATAAAATTATGAACTAAAACGAATGAATGACCAAACAATAGATATCGTTTTTTTGGACAGAGAGGGAGTAAGGATGTAACGGAACAAAATATGTCTTATGTTTTTAATCTTTTTTTAAAAAAGAAACCAAACCTTTTCCTAGACTTATTTTCAAATATGGATCTTCTTGACCATGATCCTCGCCCAGGGTGACCAAAAGATTTAGATTTCGAATAATTTTTATTGGGGTCTTTTAAAAAAAACTAAAAGATTTTAAAAATTTCTATGTTCTATAACAAGAAAAAAAATGAAAGACCATCTTTTGTTTATTTAGAAGCATAAACAAAACCATTTATTTATAATTAAAAAATAATCTATGATAAAATCTTTATTCATATGTCATCTAGTATCTAACGACAATGGCTAAAGAATAAACTACAATAAAATACTAAAATCAACTATAAATTTATGTTTTAAAATTTATTTTTTTAGTGGACCATAAGCTAGCGAAAAACCCATCTATCTGTGGAAGCATGCCGACATAATCGGCCACCTATCTTAAGAAAAGATCCTATTAATCAAAATTAGCGTCTTTTTCCTTTAGAAAGAAAGCCTTTTATCATTTTAGCAAAATTCTTTTTTTATATTTCTACGTGCTCAAGGTATCATCGCTCCGGTACAACAGTTACAGCAGAATGACAACAGACTCGTATATAGGGAATTAGCTTAGCTTAGCTATCTATCTAATTTATTATAAAAATTCTGGGATCTGCGACATGAAAAATAGAAATATTTTTTCTTTCGTAAAGGAACCGATGACTAGATCGAAAAGATCCTATGGGTCGACCCATAGGATCTAATTAATCCTCAGGTTATTTGGGATGGTGTTCATGGCCTGCCTCAGCACTAGTGCCGCACTAACCTCACCGGCGACAAATCCTCAGTGGGTGGCGTGGAAAGATAGAGCAATTTCCGTGTAACTCTGACCAGGAAAGATGGAGCAGGGTGTGACCTCGTTCGTCAACACGAGCAAATTAAGCAGGAGCAAGCCGCAGATCAATGCAAGCAGGAGCACCGACCAGCCGCAAATCGGCCGTCGTTATCTCTCTCAAAGATCCACACGTCAAGAACTTGTTACGATTACGATGGAGAGCTCACGAACGCTTATTCTACTTATATCCATCTTCCTTGCTGGAGCTGGAGCTGGAAGAAGAAGGCTAAGGCGCGAGCTTGCTTCCTCTTGCTGAGTAACAATGGTTGAGGCGTCGTTGGACTATGCTACTGCGGGGCTGCGGGCGAAGGCTTCGGCGCCGTGCCCACCGGGGGCGATGGCTTCGATCGGCGTCATGCCCGCCGCCTCCTGGGTCCTCGCCGCCTTGGTCGTCGCCGCGGTCTTGGGCCTCTTGGCGACCGTCGTGGCGCTCTCCGTGTTCCGCCGCCGTCGGAAAGGTGGTGATGGCGGCGGCGGCGCGGACGGCGGCGATGACGGTGGTGACCCTGGCGGCGGTGACCAGCCTAGGTAAGAAAGAAGTTTACGCTAAAACTACATGGATTAGCTATTTAGCTCAGGCGTGGAAGCAGGCCGACAGATTCAGCCACCCAAAGAACCTATGGGACCGTCTATATGTATCTTCAGGTTTTGGGCTGGGCTTCATGACTCTGCCTCGGCACTCGGTGGGTGCGTGGCGTGGCCTGGCGCTGACACGTACAGGCGTACACCTCGCCGGCGATGATGATCGAACTGGTTGCTATTGGTTCGACATGGCCCATTTTCCGTCTTAGGCCTCGTTCGGTTAGGCCTGGAACGGCCCGGAATGACCTCGTTCCTGGCCGAAACGAAGTGGCCCGTTTCCAAATCTGGCCTGGCCCGGAATCCTCGTTCGTTTCGGCCTGCCCGAATTGAAAACGAGCCCGTTTTGGCCTCATTCCACCTGTTCCAAGCCCGGCTCCAATCCCCACTTCCTACCCCCCGGCTTCTTTCCAAGCGAGGCGGCGGCGTGCGGCACGCGACGGGCGATGCGAGGAGACAGCGTGGTGGTGACGCGAGGAGACGGCGCCCGTGGCTAGCAACGCGACGGCAACCTCTTCCTCCGCGCTCCCCGCTTCCTTCTCTCCGGTAACTCTCCACCACGACCGTTGTGCTAGGGTTTCCTCTTGATAGGGTGCTTGTGTTGTTCATCTTCTCTTGCGTGGGGTTCCAAGGACGGGTGTTTTTTGAGGATACTGATCTTGTAGGGAAGGGGGAGGTGGTGTGGTAATCGGAATGGGTTCTTGGCGATTTGGTGTGTAGTTAGGTCCTTGCGATATTTTAGGGGATTATTGGTGGAAGAACTCTAGGTTCTTGGTTCGGCTAGTGTGATTACACAGAGATTTGCGTTCATCCTTTGAGAGATTTGCTAGTTTTTAGTATTTCCCTTAATTTCCTATGGCAGCAGCAATTGATCTTGACATCAGTTACAAACAACATTTGATTTAGTTATCCTGGATAAATTGGGATGAGCTAAACCTGCCAAGGAGATCCCGTACTTTTTGTGTGAGAGAGATATTGTGTATATATGTGTGATAGTGTGATTCACTTTATGGAAATGGCCAAAAGGAAGGGAAAGGTGCAAGTTCTTGGTGGCTTAATTTAAAGTTTGGTTCCATTACACAGCTTGTATTTTCAGCTTGTAGTTGTCATGTGGATTCTTGTGTTATTACTTTTGGAACTTGTTTGCAAATCAGTTTGGTGGTAGGCTGTAGCAGCTTGAATTAATTAAATTTTAAATTTCTGAAAGCCTATTATCTGTATGATGTTTCAGGTTTTTTTTCTTTATGAATAGCATGTAAAAAGAGAGAGAAAATTATTGTCTGGTCATAGTACTGTTAATATGGTAAATAAGTTAAGAATGGATGCACTCCTAGTCCTTAGTTCATTTTTCTTCTAAACCTGCCAAACCTGTAATAGTGTAGCAGTAGTAGTATCTGAATTGTTCTTCTTTTAGGTAAATGGTTGTTATATAACAGCTCTAGTTCATTATTAATCAGTTATATGGCTCAAGTGTGCTGATTAGGTAGCAGTAGTGGCCATATATAAATTCTGATTGTGCATTTCCTAATTTCTAGTTACTTTGTGCTTTTATTCAGATTGTGCTAGCAGTTCCTAGGATTGGTGAAGACGAGCCGCCTCCTTCCTGGGACTTTGTTTTGACTCCGAAAGGTACTCCGGTTTGTTGCGCTCTCTCTCTATTATGAATGTTGATTGGGGATTAGTGGTGGTGGTGGGGATGATCTTAGGGTCTTCTTTTTAATTTTGTTAAGCTGAATTCATTGTCATTACTGTTCTATATGGCTGCCCTGTTCTTCAATCAATAAATATATGACTACCCTGTTCTTTTGGTATATAGTAATCCAATGAATATGACTTTGAGAGACCGTGTTAGAAAGAGGAGGGAGGAAGAGGAGGACGACGACATGATGCTCTTTATTTTCCCTGCCCTTTCTCTTTTGGGTTCTAACCAAGGAGGGGAAAAGCAACAACGTCATAGCCCTGAGGTATCGGGTGAGGAGGAGGTCCGTCGATTGCTCCAAGGACATGTGAAGAACTGTTTGGTAGCTTCCGGATGGAACCCTGGATCTTCAATTATTTGGCTGATTATCTTCGAAGGAATGAACTTGTTCTTGATATGAGAATCAAGATCGAGGAGAAACTTGGATTTTTTCTTTGGATGCTCAGCCATAACTCTTCCTATGAGGATCTCTAGCTCCAATTTCACCACAGCAATGATACATTTCATTGCCACCTAAAGCACTTCTTCAAGCATGTTCTGCCAGGTCTTGCTCGCAAATTCATGAAACCTCCTAACCCCAATCTAGTCCATCCAAAAATTGCCACAAATCCAACATTTCTTTCCTTTCTTCAAAGACTGTCTTGGTGCCATTGATGGTACCCACATTCCTATATCAATTGCCTCTGAAAAAGCTGCCCCTTTTAGAAATAGGAAGTCAACATTGAGCATCAATATTATGGTTGTTTGTGATTTTAACCTTAAGATCACATATGTTTCTAGTGGATGGGAGGGTTCTGCTACAGACTCTAGAGTGTTGAGGTCTGCAATGAGCAAAGGATTTGAGGTGCCTCTAGGCAAGTTTTATCTTGTCGATGGCGGGTACGCAAACACCTCTTCTTTTCTAGCACCGTATCGGGGAGTCAGATACCACTTGCAAGAGTTTGGGGCTAGACATAGAAGGCCACAAAATCCTAGAGAGTTGTTCAATCACCGACATGCGATACTAAGGAACCATGTGGAAAGGACTCTAGGAGTGCTTAAGAAGCGCTTTCCTATTCTTAAAGTTGCAACATTCCACAAGTTGAAGAATCAAGTCAAAATACCCATTGCAGCCGCTATATTTCACAATCTAATCAGGGAAATGGAAGGAGATGAGTCGTGGCTGGATGATCAGCCAGATAATATCGACCCAACAAACTATGTTGATTTGCCAAGTGGTGATCAGAGCAATTCAGCTAGTAGTGAAGAGGGCAACGCATTGAGAGACTCGATTGCTCAAGAGATGTGGGTCCAGTATCAACAGCATATACATTAGTCATGAGTCATGTAATAATTGAATAAAGTTATGTATAATATAAATCATCATGTAATAGTTGAATAAAGTTATGTATATATGACAGCTATGGTTGGAAGAGGTTCACCAAAACTCAGTATGATTCCAAAGGGAACTCCTAAGTTTGGTAGGATGCTATCTGCGACAAGTACTAGGATGAAGAGAGTCTCTCCAAAAGGTATTGTATTTACTGTGTATTCATGATTTCACAATGTACATCTATTATGTTTGTAAATGATTGTAAATAATTCCTTCTAGGCAACCAAGTTAAACAGAGAGCAATTTGGAACGCGGAGTTGGAGAAGTCACTTGTTGAAATCCTTTTCGAGCACAATGACTATAGAGGAGATAATGGCTGGAAGAAAGTGATGTTGTGCTGCTTGAAGACCAAAGAAACCCGAGAGAGAAAGAAACTGATGTACTGCTTGAAGACCAAAGAAACACGAGAGAGAAGGAAACTCAAGCTGAGGATTCAAGAATTATGACTGAAGAGCAAAAAAGACAGGCTTTAATAACAAAGAGGAGACAAGAAAAAGAAGATAAGAAGACTAGTAAGAATTCAAGAGTGGAGAACATGATGGATCGATACCTTGAGATGAGGACTAAGCAACACGAGGAAGAAGCTGTAGCTAGAGAGAAGGAATTTTCACAAGCAGCAGACTATTCTGTCAAGAAGTGTGTATCTATGTTGAGCTCAATGGATGTTACCAAACAAAGAGAAGGCAAAGGCTTTTGTTGTTTTTAAGACCCTAGCAAATAGAGAAATCTTTTTGTGTGCCTGCGAAGATGACTTAGAGTCTGCTTTAATGTGGCTGAGAAATGAAATGGCCTAGCATCACCGGTTAGTTCTCGTCTTGTTGAAACTTTGGGCTACTTGTATTGTTTGGAAAAGAACATGTTACTGTTTTTGTGTTACTGGTATGTGTTTTTATTTTGCTTTGATCATTTGCTTGATGCCCTTTTTCTGCAGACTGATTTCAGGCTGTGTAGTTGATTAATAAATTTAGGTGTATGCTAAGATTCTTGAAGTATGGTAGTACTATTTAAGAGAAAATGGAACACTGACATTTACTGCTGTTTTAAACAGTATAGTAATTCATGTTTAAGTAAATTGATTAGTACATTTAGTTCAATTCAGTACTCTAACAATATGATGTCAGTTTGGATAGATGCTCAGTATGATGTTCAGTTTGGATAGCTGTTTGGCTTGTAGTACTAATCTATATCAATTAATGTTTAAGGATTAGATCATGCTTTTTTTTCTAAAGTCTGCTAGATGATGACTAGGCTGACAAGTGAGAACTGAATAAAACTGTATTTGATTTCCTTTGAAAGAATATGAAAAAACTATGTATTATTTCTTGAAGACATGAGCCTCATTGTGGTGCTCTTCAAGCTGTGTTTTTTGTTATTTCTTGAAGACTGCAATCTTTTGTGTCTCCAATATCAAAATAATTATCATACTGATTCTACTCCACACTGATTTATAAACATTTGTCATTTTATCTTAATTGTGGGTTTGCAGTGTGGATAAAGCATGTGAAGAAGGGAAAGAACCCATGGAGTTGCACACAATGGAGGAGCTATCTCAACATTCGAATCTGAATATTATGGTTGTTGATCATGCCAGTTTGGCACTTGTGATAAACTGTTGATTTGTTGTTAAGGGTCTTCTATGTCCAGCCCTTTTGGCACTTAAAAGAGTGTTGTCTGTCCTTTGGCACTTAAAACTGTTAATTTGCTATGCTGTTAAGCCCCTTGGGCACTTGTGACAAACTGTATATTAGTGCTAGCTGTTTTTTTTCCGGCTCAAACCGAATACACTTTTTTGAAGAGCTGGATTAAGAAAAGGAGTGGATTCAAACCACGTATGGTTTCAAATTTTTAGTAAATACGCTTGGTTTCATTCAAATCTGGTCTAGGTTTCTGCACTGATTTGGAATTTGGGCTGCCGAACAAGGCCTTACTCTGACCAGGAAAGATAGAGCAAGGGTGTGACCTCGTTCGTCAACACGAGCAAAGCGAGCAAGCAATTCGTGCACTCCTCCACCATCCCACCGACCAGCACAAATCGCCCGTCGTTATCTCTCGCAGAACTCAACGCGTCAAGAACTTATTACGATTACGATCGAGAGCTCGCGACCGCTTCTTGTACCTCTCCATCTTCCTTGCTGAGCAACAATGGTTAGGGCGTTGGACGGTCCTACTGCGGGCGATGGCTTCGGCTTCATGCCCACCGCTCACGCTGCCTCTTGGTGGGTCCTCGTCGCCTTCGCCTTCGCCGCGGCCTTGGCCGTCGTGGCGATCGCCGTGTTCGGCTGCGCCGACGGGCCTGAAGACAGACGAAGAAAGAAGAAAGATGAGAAGAAGCGCCGCCGGGAAGGTGGTGATGGCGGCGGCGATGACGGTGGTGACGCTGGCGGCGGTGACCAGCCTAGGTAAGAAAGAAGTTTACGCTAAAAATACATGGATTAGCTCATGCTCTTGAATACTCCTAATTTTTGTGTTTTCGTTGCCAACAGCTCAGACGCACACGGCGGCGGGCATCACCACCATGGACATGGCGGAGACCACGGCGGCGGGCACCACCATCACCACGGACATGGCGGAGACCACGGTGGAGGCGGGCATCACCATGGTGGAGACCATGGCGGCGGCGGCCACTTCGGCGGTGACCATGGAGCAAGCAGTGGCTTCGGCGGTGGGTTCTGACCGTGCCACACTGCCACTATATGAACAAGATATATCATATTATGAAGATCGATTGTGAAAACTACTAGCTAATTCCTCGAGTTTGTCCGGTTGATTAATTACTTGTCCTTTTATTTTACAGTCTCGGGTGTATATATGGTCAGTTTGTTGAACGCATTTTGCACTTTTATTGACGATGTAACAATAAACTAAGCGTGGATTATAAATTAATATTGGGACTATGGGATTATCTATATATGTTTGTTTCGTTTGATTTTTTCATACAAATAAATATAACTATAGTACAATTATACCGTGCAAATATATAATTTCAAAAAGAGATCCAGACTGGGTGATCATAGTCAAGGATCAAACGTGTTGACACATTGTCATGGTGTTGGCATGCAAGCAATCGGTGAGCACCACACAGAATTTAACGGATCAAACCGTCTGCGCTGTAACGATAATTGATCGATTAATTAAGGCTGTGTTCTTTTTGTCCGGTTCTTTACTCAAATTTTTACGCGTATTCTTCCCAAACTATTAAACACTATATTTTATAAAAAAAAATTTATATATATATACATGAACCTTCTATTCTAGCTACTCACTTCACGTTTAAGGTGCAGAAACATATATATATATATATATATATATATATATATATATATATATATATAAGTCATCTTACATTATTAGTGTAGATTTTAAATTTACAGGAGTTAATTTCATTGTTTATATTTAAAATAGCAATTAAAAATAAGATTTTTTTTTATCTTTGCGAATACAGAAGAACATAGTATAAGGTCTTATGGACTGACCATGCACCAGTTGACATCGACCGAATCATAAGCATCTATCGATCGACCGGTTTGAACAAACAATGAAATCTTCTCGATCGATCTGTAATTAATAGTACACGTACACGTAACTCCAACCTACCCATAATCCAGATCAGAAATGTATGCAGCGGAATTGCCGCAACATTTCGCTGAAACAGCAGCAGAAGTTGACGGAACGACAGACATTTCAACAGTTCCGTGTCAGGTTAATTGTCAGCGTGAGCGAGCGGCTCAAAACCCTTTTAAACTACCGGTGCTCGAGCCCAACAGTTCCTCGCCATCGATCGATCGTTCTCACGCAGAAGCAGCAGCTCAGCTGCGAGCTACAGCAATGGTTAGGCTAGCGCTGGACCTCGCCGCCGGTGCCGTGCCAGCTGGTGGTGCGACCGGCAGTACCGTCGCTGGCGTGGCGCTGGTGTTCGTGGCGGCCGTAGCGGTCGTGGCGTTCGTCGTGTTTAACTGCGCCGATGGCACGGGCAGGTCCGGTGGGCGGAGGAGCCGGTATGGAGGTGGAGCTGCCGGCGGTGGCGATGGCGGTGGCGCCGGCTGTGGAGGCGGCGGTGGTGGTTGTGGCGGCGGCGGCGGCGGTTGTGGCGGCGGAGGTGGCTGTTAATGATTTCATGTTCTTTGATGATTTTGTACCCTATGCTGATGTTGCTTTATTTGCAGTACATGTTCTTTTGGATTTGGATCAGTCATGGAATAAACACTATAGTTAGTTATATTTTTGCTTATGTATTAACGACCCCTTTCATAACATAAGATGTTTGATTTTTTTGGTTGTCTCTTCGTCTTATTCAAAAATTTAGTGCAAATATAAAAAATAATAAGTTGTGCTTAAACTTCTTTTGATAATAAAATAAGTCACAAGCAAATAAATGATATTTCTAAAATTTTTGAATAAGACAAATGGTCAAACATTACAAACAAAAAAGTCAAACATCTTACATTATGAAACGGAGGGAGTATTTTCTATCTGTAGAATCTGAATAATTCTACTGACACACGGTAGAATTTAATCGGGTCCGCCTAGTGATCAAATTTTTAAAAGTTTTAATTTCATCAATTAAATCTAGTCACTCCCGTTGAATGATAATCTGAAAGCGTGCACACAAGTCAAAAGATCCATATATGCCCTCCCCTATACCTTATGTGCGTGTTTAATAGAAGAACAAAAAATCAAACGTTTGATCAATAGTAAAAGTGAATTTAATCCAAAGGTTTAGATTTAAAATAAGTTTTTATTAGGGCCTCTTTTTAAAAAGTAAAAGACTTTAAAAATCGCTATGTTCACTAAAAAAAAGCCCGCCTTTTTTCTATTTAAAAGCATAAACAAAACCGCTTATTAACAATTAAAAAATAATTCATGATAAAACATTTATATACATATCATTTAGAATCTAAACGCAGCGGCTAAATATAAAATACGATAAAAGAAATCCTAAAATTAACTATAAATTTAATTTTTAAAATTTAAATTTTGCCGGGCCATAAGCGAAATGCGTGGAAGCAGGCCAACAGAGAATCAGTCACCCATCCAGAGAAAAGAATCTATGGGGCCGTGTATATGTATCTGACTAATCCTCATGTTATTTGGGCTGGGCTTCATGACTCTGCCTCGGCACTAACCTCCTCGGTGGGTGCGTGGCGTGGCCTTGGGCTGACACACGTACAGCTCGCCGGCGACGACGAACTGGTTGCTATTGGTCCGGACCTTTACTCAATTTTTCTACGTATTCTTTCCAAACTAGTATATTTTTGTAAAAAGAAGAAAAAAAGTGCAAATAACTCCTAAATAATTGCGGTCGGCCAAATTACCCCCTAAACCCAAAAAGCAAACATCATTTACCTGAACTTTTAAAACTGGGCAAATTATCTCCACTGACCCAATACAAGACGGTTTTGTCATACGTGTCATACACGTGGCTGTTCAGTCAGCATTTTCTTATTTTTAATGGTGGGTCCCACTTATCATAACCCCCCTCTCTCTCGGGCTAGAGGGTGAACGGGGGCGAGGGCGGCTGGCGCGCACAGCAGGTAGCCGGGCGAGGCGGATGCCATGCAGACGGCGGGCATGCGAGGGCGTGCGGACGGCGGGATGATCGGTGCCGCGCGGGGGCGGGCGGATTGACGAGCTCGGCTGGCTCCGGTTGCAGCGGCGGAGGCGCGACCTCCTTCCCCACCGTCGTGATGGCACGGAGTTCGGACATGCCAGCACTGCAGCGGCCGCTCCTCATCCCTGCATGCAGCCGTCCGAGATCCTCACCCCCGCCCTCGCCCTCGTCCCCGCGCGCCGTCGTCCGCCGTCCTCGCCTCCGCCCGCCCTCGCCCTCGCTCTCCCGCGCCCTCGCCCTCTGTCTGCCTCCGCCCTCGCCTGCCGCGGTGTTTCTCCTCTTCACCGCCGCCGCCGCTCCACTTCATCGTTGCGGCGTGGGCGTTCCGGAATTGGAGCCGGTCGAGCTCGTCGACCCGCTGCCGCTGCCCACAACCCGCCCCCTATGACGCCGTGCGCGCCGACCGCCTGCCGCCCTCGCCCCGTTCACCGACCCTCCAGCCCGAGAGAGGGAGAGAGGGGGTTATGACAAGTGGGCCATACTATTAAAAAAATACTTACTGGATTGCCACGTGTACGTCACGTATGACAAAACCGCTTTAGATTGGGTCGAGGGGGATAATTTATCTAGTTTTCGGGTTTAGGAGGTAATTCGGCCGACCGCGATAATTCAGGAGGTTATTCGTACTTTTTCCTAAAAAGAAGCTTTATATATAAGTTAATCATCTCATATTTTTAATATAAATTTTAAATTTTACAGTAGTTAATTTTATTATTTATATTTAAAATAGCTATTAAAAATAAGTTATTTTTTATCTTTAGTATACAAAAGAACACAGCCTAATAGGTCTTATGGACCGACCATGCACCGGTTCATAGCGACCGAGTCATATCCATCCATCGATCGACCGGTTTGAAAAAAAAACTTCTCAAACGATCTACCTGTAATGGTTTTTTTTTAGCTTTTTTGAAAAAATATCTTATACCAAAAATTTTAGTGTAAATTTTTGATACATTAGTTATATTATACTTAAAAAAATCTGATATACCTCAAGCTCAAGTTAATTTTTTAAAAATGGTAAAAAACTTATCTGTAATAGCATACGTACACGTAAACTCCATCCTAGCCATAATCTAGATACAGAAATGAATGTAGCATAATTGCCGCGAAATTTTGTACAAACATCGCCGGTAGTTGACAAAACGACACACATTTGAACAGTTCAGTGTCAGCGTGAGCGGCCCAAAACCCTTTTAAGTACCGGTGCTCGAGCCAACAGTTCTTCGCCACATGATCGGTTTGTTGAACGCATTTTGTACTTCTATTTTCAAATTTTATCTTGGCGATGTAACAATAAACTAAGCGTGGATTATAAATTAACATTGGGACTTTCTATATACGTTTTCTTTGATTTTATTCATTAAAATCATACAAATGAATGCAACTATAGTACTATTACACAGTGCAAATATATGTGAATTTTTGAAAGAGATCCAGACTGGGTGATCATAGTCAAGCATCAAACATGTTGGCAAGTTGTCATGGTGTTGGGGCACAAGCAATCGGTGAGCACCTCACAGTATTAAGCGGATCAAACCGGGCTCGCTGTAATTAATTGATCATATGCATCCAGTTGGCAAGGACCGAATCATATGCATCCATCGATCGACCGGTCTGAAAAAAAATGAAATCTTCTCGATCGATCCATCTGTAAAAGTAGACGCACGCGTAACTCCATCCTAGCCATAATTACACAAAGGGTACCTCTCTAATGTATTTTACAGTAGAACTAATC